>NC_091120.1:68373207-69573207 GCF_040183065.1 Periplaneta americana | reverse complement strand
ACAGATAAATTCAGTTATGCTACACATCAAACCTGTGTGAAAATAAACTTCAATAATATAAGTTTTTTCTTCTATAGAAAACGCAACATATTTCTGAAACACACTGTACTTTGTACTGTTTGCTTCACGGCTAGCAACAGCGGCCGTAAGTTTGTGTGACTGACGTTAGCGAGGACATTAGTGAAAGGGGTGGGAGTCAAGTAGTACATTCAGAAACGCAGGTACAATAAAAATTGAAGTAAAAATAAAATTATGTCCCTTTACTTACGTATAATGGTTTACTTATATAAGTATATTTAGAGTGTGATAAAATGGATTGAAAGTTATAAAACTCCAAGAAACAAATTACATACTTTTTTTGTTTCTGCATACATTATTAATTTCATCTTTCGCAATTTACACAAATATAATTTTTATTTGTGTATTTTTGCGACAATTATTTATTTTCTACCTTAAACCCCGCTTTAAAGTATTGCAGAGGAAATTATTTATGAACGCCTAATTTAAGTAGCTATCTATAAATTAGTCTTTAAAGAACCTATTGCCGAGGAAATTATTTATTAACGCCTAATTTAAGTATGTATATATTAGCCTTTAAAGTTTTGCCGACCAAATTACTTATTAACGCCTAATTTAATTCGGGTGGTGGACCATTTTAAATACTTGGGATCAGTACTACATCAATCTGGTACATGTGAGAGAGATGTTGAAAATCGTGTGTCTTAGGCCCGCTCTGCTATAAAGCAGTTAAATGGAGTCCTTTGGAGTCGGAACATAACACATAAGACAAAGCTGATGATTTTAAATGTGATAGTAGAAAGTATTCTGACATATGGTGCCGAGGGCTGGACATTGAATGAAAGACAAAAAAAATACTATTAAAGCAGTGGAAATGGATGGTTTACGACGTAGCTTGCGGGTGTCTCGTCTACATAAGGTAGGAATGACATTATTATGGAAGAGTTGAACCTACAAGAAAATATAATCGACCGTATGGAACGAAGACAACTACAATGATTTGGACATGTGCTACGGATGTCAGACGAGAGGTAGCCCAAGAAAGTATTGAATTGGTCTCCACCTGGAAGAAGAAAAAAGAGGACGGCCTAGATATATGTGGAGGGGAAGAATTATAGAAGCAATGAGAGCTAGAGGCCTGGAAGATGGATCCTGGAATAATAGAGAAGAATGGAAAAAGGGAATCCAAGGCAACCGCTTATAAAGTGGAGAAGCCTTTAAAAGTAAAAGTAAGTAAATTAGTCTTATTAGTCACACTGCCATCTAGTGATGCGAGCACATACTATACCCAAGATATCATATGGTATTCGCCATCTCGTGATATCGTCGCCAATTAACCTTTGTATTGGCGACATACAAGAGAACCCTGTTCCTGATAAAGAACTCCAGATAAAATTCGTCTCCTTTTCTCTCCAACGATGAATCTGGACGCTTTACAACCTCTACAGTTGAAAGCTAAATTATGTATTACTGCTACACTATTATTGCTGCTGCTATACTACTACTACTACTACTACTACTACTACTACTACTACTACTACTACTACTACTACTACTACTACTACTACTACTACTACTGCTACTACTAATACTACTACTACTACCTACTACTACTACCACCACCAGCACCACCCCACCAGTCAACCACCACCACCATCACCACGACCACCTGGTTATTGAGTGGGTTGCAATTACATAAGAATAAATTTACGAAAATTTCATAATACTCACCATTGCGTCAGCACGAATAAACGTCAAATTGTACAATTAAGTAACTATGTTAAATCTTCGAATTGGAGTATATTCCTGTGGTTAAATTAAAAGCCAAGAACATGTATTTCTTTATTTTATCACAGTTTTTTAATGATGCGTACAATATTTGATATTTACAGTTACGTATAGAAACTTCAATTTTCAAAACAGATATAAATACTTCAACTCAACTTATGACGATATAGTGGTTATTTTAAAGTTTTAACTTAATCAAAAGTGTGTATTGAACGGCAAATGTATCTGTTGGTAAGCCTATCTGTTCTGCAGTAATCATTTTGTTAAATAGATGTAAGACTTCGTCTAAATATATATATATATATATATATATATATATTCCTATTTATTATGTATATGTATTCATTTCTTTATTTGTAATGTTCATATTAGAAATTCTTTTGGTTAACTGCCGCCACACTTCTTCACATTTCTTGATGTTTGTTTCATAAATGTACATGACTGGAAAGTAATTTTTATTTACAATTATAACAAGACAATATGTATAATACAATATAATACATTTTATTACAAATAATTACAATCATTTTTTCATACATTGATATCTGTCTCTCTATTCAGTGTAAGTAAAAATTAAAATAGTTCACTGTACTCCTAGAGACAACCTGGACTAGCCTCGGGTCCTCATTAATCAAATTAATGATAACCAAGTTTTGTTTCTAGAGTAATGGTGATGAATGGTTTATCACAGAATTAATGAGCGTGTTCATTGCATCGCATTCATACTCGAGTCACCTGCATATAAATTCAAAACACTGTGATTTGAATTAGTAAGTACCTTCTGCCTGTGGAAATGGAAGCATTTGATTCATGAAATGTAACAAATAAAATTGTGCTAGCGATAAATAATGATAATGTAAAATGATCATGATGAAAAAGACTCCTGCTTAATTTGTTTGCCAGTTTTAGATTTCATATGTAATAAAGTAGTTAGAAATAAATAGAAATAGTCAATGTCTACTTTATGCCATTATTTCTCCAATCCTGTGTAAGAGCTCAGATAACAACTCTATTAAGAAATTTTTGAATGTGAAAGATGTGATACGAACGAACCAAAATGCCGCTCTAGTTTTTTTGTTCTTCTTAGTTGCTCTTTGCATGTTATTCGGTCATATATAACTACAGTCGAAGCGTTGCAGAATCTTCTGATACCCATAATAATAAGTGCATTACTCAGCTGTGAAATAAGAAACAAATGCAACCGTCTAGTATAATGTGCAACTCCAAATTATACTACTCTAAATAAGGAATTCAACAGTGGTAGGCTATTAAAATAACCATAGTTACAGTTCTTAGAAACTAATATCTTTTTAACATTTCTTCTTTTTTCACCTATATCTGCCATGTAACAGGCTCGAATAACACTGTAGTTACAAACGTCCTATCAGAATTGAGGTGATGTGTCCGTGCGAGTGATATAATAATCTAATAGTTGTGGGTTCGTGTTTAATGTGCAATGAGTATTTATTTTAATGTGGATGATGAGTTATGCTGATGAACGCCAATTAACAACTTTTAAAGCTTTGAAAACTGTACCCGTGACCTTTCTCTCCTCCACTATGGCTCACGTAACCACCGTCATGACCTCCAACAAAAGTCTCATAACCAACACTGCTTGAAGCTTCATGATCTCCTCCGAAAACATTAAATTCGTGACCACTATAACCGATAAGTTCACCTACTGATTCATGATGGCTTTGATGATATGTTTCTGGTAAGGAATGATGTTCAGGAAGACTGAGATGATGATGACTTTCTTCAGAGACTGTCAGTTGATGATGTTCAGGGATAGTCAATTGATGATGGGTCTCTGGAAATGCGCTATGATGAAATTCGGGTAAGCTTTCATATTGAAATGTTTCTGGAATCGCTTCATGGTGATGTGTCTCAGGAATCTTTACTTCTTCTTCCTTTGGAGTTTTCACCTCAAGCGATTCTGATTGAGCAACGCAACACTTAGAACCAGGGACGCTTTGTTCTTGCGTCTCCTCTTTTTTATGGCTTTCCTTATGGACTTCAAGTTTTACTTCCTCTTTGTGACTTTCCAGTTTGATTTCTGGTTTATGTTGATGATGGTCATTGATAAAGACTGGGACCGACTGAACGATATGATGAGGCACGGGGACAGGTACAGGCTTAGGAATGTGGACGGGATACGGTTTTGGAACATGGACCTCAACAGGTACCTTCACTGGAACTTTAACAGGTACTTTGACGTGGTATGGAACATGCTTCACTACCTCATATGGAACTTTCTTTTCGACGGTGACATTATACGGCTGGGGTACTGGAACTGGGAACGGTTTGTGTACGATAACGGGTACTGGCACCTTCACTGGATATGGTACGTGCTTCACGTACTCGACAGGATATGGATGAGGAACAGCAACGTGTACGTGAACGACCTTTTCTATGACAAGTGGTTTGTGATGAGTTACCTCAGTCTCGAGTTCTTTTGATGCTTCCGCATGGTGCTCGGCTGCACTCTGTTGGGCATGTTCTCCCTCTTTATGTTCTGCTTGCACACTTTCATGATGCTCAGCATGCTTACTTTCCTCTTGCTCGGCGTGGGTATTTTCCTGCTGTGGTTGTGCATTCGCCTCATACTCCTGCTGATACCCCTGAGCCTCATATTCCTGCTGATGCCCCTGAGCCTCCTCCTGATGTCCCTGGGCTTCATATTCTTGCGGTTGTGCCTGAGCCTCATATTCCTGCTGATGTCCCTGGATCTCATACTCCTGCTGTTGTCCCTGAGCCTCGTACTCCTGCTGAGAAGGACCTTGGGCTTCGTACTGAGCAGACTCAGCCCCTTCGTTCTGCTCTTCTTGTGCTCCGCGCTTCTCTGGTTTGTTGTCACGCGCTTTTTTGGGTTCTTGTTTCCCTGACACTTTTGTCAAAGACTTCGCCTCACCTTTCTTAGCCTTTTTCTCCTCAACTGGAGCTGCCAAGCTCAGCCCCAGGATCAGAAGCACAAGGCACACCTGCAATGAGATAATTGATGCTAAAATTGAAAGTGAATTTTGACATGTAACACATCATGAAGGCGTGAAACATAGAAGTAGACTGCTACGCTAATCTTTATATGACTGGGAATTGTTTCTAGCAAGAGAGAGATACTTTGTTACGTTTCAGAATGTCTCAAGGAATTTGTGTAATATCTGTCGCTACACAGTTGAATGTTTATATATAGCTGTTGAGATTACAGAGTAATTTACATGAATTTAACTAATAAATTGAAACATACAACATATTCGTCTACTATTTCATTACAAAAATGACTGCAATATTAGCTGTAATAACAATGGTAAATTACTTAATATTTTTATGGATCTGTTATATATTTAAATGCATATGGAATTAGTGCGAAAAAGTAATTATGTTGATGATGAATAGATTAATAATAATAATAATAATAATAATAATAATAATAATAATACCTAATTATACTTTTATATTGAAAGGTAAATTTGTACTAAAAACAAAATTTATTTTACATTAAGTATGAAACGGATGGAAAACGCATGTAAAGCAATGGTAGAAGGTTGGCATGTCATGCGATTGAATAAGAGACGACTGAGCTACGGATATTAACTGTATTTCATCCAACAATAGCTAACATGAATGTGGAAATACAACACGATGGACTGACGAACTAAGCAGAAGCTATGTCCTTAATAGTCAGGAATAGAGGAAGATCATATGGCAATTCAAAATTTAACAAATGAGGATCTACAGATTAAGTTTAAAGCTTTCTGGGATGGTTCCATAAGTAGTATTAGGTTTCTTGCTTCAGTGCAAAACATGTGTGACATATGTAAAAAATTGTAGCCAGTAAAATTGCGGTGATAATGGTTACTTATACTTACAAATGGCTTTTAAGGAACCCGAAGGTTCATTGCCGCCCTCACATAATGGTTATTATTATTATTATTATTATTATTATTATTATTATTATTATTATTATTATTATTGACTTTAGCACGCAAATTCGACGCTAAAATTTTCTGTTAAATTTTCAGTTTTGTTTTTCGAAGAAGTTATACATGCGACCCGAATACTTGAGTTATAAATCACAAAAACTGGCTTTATTCTATATAAAATACGAAAAGAAGAAAGAGATGTTTCATTATACCTATGCTGTTATATTTTCTTTTTTCTCTCCATATCAATAGTTAATTATAGTGCTAGATAGAGGTCAAGGTTACTTGTAAATGCAGCAGACAGTGATTGTTTGATATACTAAGCAGAATTATGGATCGAATGGCTCCATAAATATTATTTGTTCACGTAAATGTCAATCACATTATGATGAAAATAGTTATGTAATATTTCACTAAAAACAATTGTCATTCCAGTGCTTCTTTTTGTGTGTTTTTACTATTCAATATTTTCATTTCTGGTTAATTACAAAGAGAGATGAATACCAATTGGTTATGCATGATGCTTTTCCATAACCAGGAACTGCGTACAGAGGTGTATAAAATAAACGCTAGTTATAATGACTTCCAATTGAAAACATTTTAATATTTCATAAAGTAAGATGAATATAGACACTTGCTGAATATCGCCTCTTAGTAGTGAGTGCAGTAATAAATTACTGAGAACGATCCCTGTGAGATTTAAAATTGTTATTTTACCGAATATTAACACACCATTTAAATTTCATAATTTATTTGTGCAATTATATGAAAATATCCAGTAAGACGTTGTATGGTTACGAGTTTTCAAAGTTTATCTCTAGTCTATGATGAAATCTTTACTGCTAACAAACAAACATTCTCGTGGGGGCAGATAAGAGTTTTTTTCCTTCCACAATGTTAGTAATGTTAAAACAAGTGCTTCTATAAATTTTGGCCACTCGAGCGCAATTTCGAGGGCCGTAAAAAATAAGTCTCCCTGCGGACGTTTACAGAAACAAAACACAATTTCATGGAAAGATTTATTGGAACAGATATAGCAATTGTTGAGCATTTTTCAATATGTTCCCCACCGGAATTGAGGTTAACTTTTGTAGAAGTGTCGTAGAAGTCTGCCGCCTGGGATCGGAACCAGTGTGTGATAGCGGTCTGAAACTCTCTGTCGATCCCATGGTATGACAAAAGTCTCAACTCCAGTGGGGGATATGTTGAAAAATAGCTCCACAGTTTTTGTATCTGTTCCAATAAATTTTTCCAATTAAATGGTGTTTTCTTTCTGTAAACGGCCCCAGGAAAACTTATTTTACGGCCCTCTCAATTGTGATCGAGTGGCTAAAATTTTTACACGCACTTGTTTGACATTATTAACGTGGCGGAAGAAAAAAACAACTTTTTTATCTGCTCCCATGAGAATGTTAGCTTGTAAGATGGAAATATGAAATTTAATTTATGATGTAAAACAAAATATAATATAAGTTTTACACTCCCGTAAAATATCGCAACTTGAAACATAAATATATAGTTGCTTTTAGCTTCGTATCCCTTTGTAGTGAGGGTCGATACTCAGAGGGGGAATTATGTGATTTTCTCGTGTCTGTCCGGTTAAATTGGCCTACAAGCCTCTATAAAATACATCAGCTTGATTGTCTGTCAGTAATCTCTGTTACACTCATGTTTATAGCTAAGAGCTTGCACAATGTTCGTGATGAGTCTTTTTTTTTTTTTTTTTTTTTTTTTTGTAGACAAAGGACACGTTTTAGAGGGTTTTTTCCTCCGAATACTCCCGTTTCCTTCTTTCGTTCTTCCAGTAGCCTACTCTCAACGTTCCCGCATTTCATCTGTAATCTGCAGTAGTTAAAAATAGACTGGGTGAAGTCTTGTGGGAATCTACTGGCTTGAGGCTCCGGGTCCTGGATCTTGGCTCCATCAATAACTCGCCTGTCAGTTTCGGATTTACAAATGCCACCCAGCCCACCTGACTGGAACAGTCGTCACATATGAGCCGTTCAGAACAGAAGTGGTGTAAATGAAAATTGAGTAATGAGGTTTAAAGTAAAAATTATGTAAAATAGAGCGCAAAGTAACAATTAATATTGCCTTCTTGCCATCCACTGACTACTAATAGTTTAAATAAATTGAATATTAATTGCTACTTTGCCCTGTATTTTACAGAATGTTTACTTTGACCCTCATTACCCATTTTTGACTTACACCACTTCTGCTCTGAACGGCTCATATAGTCCAATGTGAGCCTAAATAATGTGCCGGTATTTTTCCGGCACCCTGTTATTTTCCTTTCGAAGTTCTGTATTGGTTTTTCAGGGGTTGATCCCTTGTGATCGGTTTTCTTTATTTCTTTTTCTCCAAAAGATGGCTCTCTCTTCGCTTCGTTTATTTTGCTTTATGTCTTTTGTTTTATTATTTAATGTATGTCGGGGGACGAGACTATTTCCGGGGTTTGAGGTTTACTCATCCACGCGCTAATTTTGAAATTTTTCTGTGCCGGTATTTTTCCGGCACCCTGTTATTTTTCTTTCGAAGTTCTTTATTGATTTTTCAGGGGTTCACCCTTGTGATCGCTTTTCTTTACTTCTTTCTTTCTTTCTCCAATAGATGGCTCTATCTTAGCTTAGTTTCTTTTGTTTTATTACGTAATATATTATGTCGGGGTACGAGACTACTTCCGGGGTTTGAGGATTGCTCACTCATTGGCTAATTATAAAATTTTTCCGTCACGCCACTCTCCGCCACATATTGGCGGACGAAGAAAAAATCGCAACGGAAAAATTAAAAAATTAGCCAATGGGTGAGCAAACCTCAAACCCCGGAAATAGTCTCGTCCCCCGACATAATATATTAAATAATAATACAAAAGACGTAAAGCAAAAGAAACCACGCCAAGAGAGAGCCATCTATTGGAGAAAGAAAGAAATAAAGAAAACCGATCACACAAGATCAACTCTATAAAAATCAATAAAGAACTTCGAAAGGAAAATAACAGAGTGCCGGAAAAATACCGGCACAGTACATGGTTTAATCACTGTTCCGGCCCTTGAAAAGCCAGACAGTCAATGGGCTGTACCTTTATTCGGATACAACATTGGTCCCAGAAACACCTACAGTTGTAGACAGAATTGCAAGAACCTATTACTGATGACGCTGCTTCCAAAAGCATGTGTATTTGGTGTTTAAGCACATTCTGAAGAAGTAACCCTGCTTGAACTCAATACAGCGGATGTAGATATGGCTGTCGATAAACTGTACCAGCACATATTACCCGATATTTTTAATCTACAGTAAGGATAGCATATCCACACGGACAACTCCGAAAGTACGACTCGGAAAATGTGTTTTCTTAAGCAGTAATGAAAACACCATCTATGAGAAATAGACCCCAACAGCAAACATATGATTCTTCAGGTTGATGGTTACTCCTCAGAATTGGTATCCCATAGCTACTGCTCAGGAAACATAATTGGTATACATGTATTATTATGAACATTGTTAATAAATAAATACTACACTGTCTTTAAAATTATATTTATAAATAATTTATCTTGAGTAACAGTATGCGTATATTTGTATATATTTACTTTAGTAGATACATTTTTTATGTTTATAATTATTAGATTTTATTTCATTTTATTATAAATGATTTAACTCTTTCTATAAGTTACAAATCTGGGAGAAGATGAGACGATGTACGGCCTATGAAATATTGGAGATATCAATAAAATTATAAGTACATTAATTATACAGACAGAACACGATTTCTAATCCTAATGCGTAATGGGCTATTTATGTTCATAGGCCTATGATATCAAAATTCTTTTATTCCACTTCAGGGCCGAATTATGTTCTTACCATAAATTCCTATAGTCTAATAAAGGGAATAGTAAGAACACGTGGCCTGGTTTGGATAACGTTTTCAGCTCGGATAATTTGCCGCCAACCGACAAACTGCAATTACTGTGAACGGCCGAGTAGAGGTAGATGGCAGTGACTAAGGTATTTATGCAGCCAGGAAGCGAGAAAACACCTGTACATTCTTCTTGCCAATCATAATTGTAACTTTCAACTAAGAGAAATTTATCGCAATGGAGAACAAAGCGTTCATTTTATGCGCAAATTTTTAAAACTTTTTGTACCGGTATTGTGTATTGTATAGTAATAAAATTTAATTCTGAAGACAACGAAATTAAGTTACGAAAATAATGTGTTCCTCAGGTAGAAACATACAGAAATATTATTCTTAAAATTTATTACTCTCTTGCTTGATATAAAATGATTAAATTTGATTTTAAAGAATTAAAATTGAAAATTTAAATGGACAATATAACTTTATTGTTCTATAAAATAATTGTTTGGAACAAGTTCAGAATTTTAATTTCCTTGGTTGCGACATTTCTTTAATTGGATTACAGATGCGGAAATTAAATTAAATGAATATCGGACAGTGTGTCAAACTATCCAATGAATATTTAAAAAAACACAAACAGATATACAATTAAAACTTTATAAAATGAGGTGATCTGGTTCTGTTATATTGCTGCAAATCTTGGACCAGGAAAAAAAAATTATAGCCGCATTCAAGCATAGAAAATGAAATTTCTCAGATCTTTATTAGGATGTACAAAATTGGATAAGGTCAATAACAAAATAGAACTATATAAAATAAATTGAAATTACTATCTAGGTACAATGGGCTAATGTACAGTATAATTCAAAAAGTGATATTGTCACCTTAAGTTCAGAGGACGAAGAGATCCAGAACGTCTAAGACAAAAGAATGTTGTTGTTTAGTCAACTTTCCGAAGACAAGTCTGAACCTCACAAGTGATACCAACATAGCACTACTTATGAGGCAATAAGGCCAGGGGATAATGGGGTGACCAGTTCCTTTCCCCCTTCATTGCAAACATCGCAGATTAGCTACATATTACACTAATAAATGAATGGAGGAAAAAGAAGAAGAATTAAAACTGAATGTATAATTAAGAGTTTTATAGTCAGATTGAATTGAATTGAATTTAACGGAGGGGGGCACTATGGCCCAGCACTGCGACCTTGTTCAGATCTATTGCGCTAGCATTCCCAAACCCACACCGGCCGACCACACTAAGATTCTCTGGTCCAGGTTTCGAGCAGGCAACCCCATTCGTCCCTAGGCCAGCCTCTCCATGCGTCGGGGAACGCTACGGAATGATAATGAAATGGAGAAATGGTGACGGAATGATGTAAATGACTAATTTGGGGAAAATCGGGAGAATCCCGGGAAAAACCCCAACTGCGACCTTGTCCGCCACAATTTATAGTGAGATAAAATTGTGGAAATAAAATTCATGTGAATGTTTTCCAAGGTAGGCCTACTCAAAAAGAATTTTAGCAGAGAACTCGCGCTTAAAAATTGTGTAAACATGATTTATTATATATTTCTTTTACATGCAATAATCGCATCATTATTCACTGTCAAATACTTCCAAATTATTTTTACTTCCGTCATAAATTAATTAATTCAGTAATTAAATATAAATAAACACATTCATGTTTAACTTTATGTACCAATCGTTTTGCAAAAAATCAGAGTTATTCAAAAGTCAAGATACTTCTGAAATCGTCCACACCTGTGGAGTAACGGGTAGCGCGTCTGGCCGCGAAACCAGGTGGCCCGGGTTCGATTCCCGGTCGGGGCAAGTTACCTGGTTGAGGTTTTTTCCGGGGTTTTCCCTCAACCCAATATGAGCAAATGCTGAGTAACTTTCGGTGCTGAACCCCGGACTCATTTCACCGGCATTATTACCTTCGTCTCATTCAGACGCTAAATAACCAAAGATGTTGATAAAGCGTCGTAAAATAACCTACTAAAATAAAAATAAAAACTTCTGAAATCACTGAAAGGTCTTAAAAGTTGCTTTACATAAAAACCATTTTTAAACGGAATTAAACTTGCAAATCAAGATTTCAGGTATAACTCCCTGTAAAGTTGATTTGAATAATTTCGAGGGAAAAATTGTTCCGGAGCCGGGTATCGAACCCGGGACCTTTGGTTTAACGTACCAACGCTCTACCACTGAGCTACCCGGGAACTCTAACCGACACCGATCCAATTTTTCCCTCTATATCCACAGACCTCAAAGTGGGCTGACAACCGTCAAACAACCAACTTCGAGTGCACACTAACTCCGTGTGACTTAAAATTGTGGTTTTCTGTTAACGAACAGTGACGTGTATTATGCAAATCAAGATTGGCGTTGGTACGCTAAACCAAAGGTCCCGGGTTCGATACCCGGCTCCGGAACAATTTTTCCCTCGAAATTATTCAAATCAACTTTACAGGGAGTTATACCTGAAATCTTGATTTGCATAATACACGTCACTCTTCGTTAACAGAAAACCACAATTTAAGTCACACGGAGTTAGTGTGCACTCGAAGTTGGTTGCTTGACGGTTGTCAGCCCACTTTGAGGTCTGTGGATATAGAGGGAAAAATTGGATCGGTGTCTGTTAGAGTTCCCGGGTAGCTCAGTGGTAGAGCGTTGGTACGTTAAACCAAAGGTCCTGGGTTCGATACCCGGCTCCGGAACAATTTTTCTCTCGAAATTATTCGGAATTAAACTTATTTTTAATTTCTTTATAATGTTGCTCAGGATAAACGTATTATGGAAAGTAAAAAATTGAATCTATCCAAACTCTTCTTGTGTGGGTTATGATTTCATTTCTTACAAATTTGTTTCTCTAAGTGAAGATTTTGTCTGTACAGAAGTGAATTCGTCCTATTTAGTTATAGAGAATGTTATTGAACGACGTAGCGTAAATTTATACAATTGTGGAAGACAATGAGATCAATACTTTTTTAAGCTATCCATGATCGGAAACAAGAAATTCAGGTGGTATAGCCTTGTCAAATATTTTATTTTTTCGTCTTTGTGACAGATAACCCAACTAGCCGCTTCCTCATTAAGTTGGCAGTTCATAGAGTGTGATGGTATTTCAGTACTATTCATGCATCACTTGTTCCCCATTCAGAAGTAAGCACAGAATTTTCGAGAAAATAAAACGAACATAGTTCGTCCTTTCATACTTTGTAATGAAGTTAGCGGTCGTCACTTCAAATATTTGTTACGAGTACAAAGTTTCACATGCCTAAACGTTTATATAATTTTACATTTCCGACGCTAGATTACGTGATTAGCAGTGGTTATGGCTCTAGCTGCAACGTTTCTCATTTCCGTTCCTTCGTTACTTAATAAAAGATATTAATCTTTCTGCTCTCTAGCGCCTTAATGTGTCATTCATTAACTCAATGTTTAGAATTGTAAATGGTTCAGCCAACAAGTTAATGACGATTGGAGAATAAAATGGCAATGCTATTCGAATTTTACACAGTTCCATTTTAATGTAAACATATCTCATTATATATGAAGTAAAATTGTTTCTTGTAGGTTGATTTTTTATTCAGTTATTTAACGACGTTATATGTACTACTAGGTTATTTGGGTCGGTGAAATTAAGAGCGAGATGATAATTGACGATATGAGGCCGAGGATTCTTCATGGGTTTATCTGAGTTGGAGGAAACCTCGGAAAAACTCAACCAAGTAATCAGCACAGACGAGATTCGAATCCTCGCCTGAGTGCAGCCACGTATTAGTAGGCAAACACGCTACTGCCGGCATTTTTTAACGTGGAACATTTAAATTGGCATCTATTCGGATAAAATGTCAGTTACCATTTCTTTAATACTCTACGCGTATCTTATTCCTTAGTGGGAGCACACCGATGCAACCCGCAACGCATAATTGCTTCTTAACGGCAGCGGTTAGATGCAAACCGCAAAATAGCACAAAGGATACAAATAAAGTAACTCTTAATAATGAAACATGCATCATGATCATTAATTTATTTCATAGATATCACAACCTACAAATTTTAAAGTCCATACAATCGCACAAGCACCAATCAGTTAAACGTTCCATACAATTATAGGCCTTCTGAGAATCCCCTGGGATCTTTTTTATTATTTATGAATATTAAGAGGTTAGGTACAGCTTACAGCAGTAGAAGTTTTGGAAATATTCAACATTTTTTTCTGCATTATTGTATCTTGTACAATAATGAAAATTGGTATGTGTAAAACTTTGTCCTGCTATATGAAAAAAAAAAATATTTTTGGGATTTAAAACGGTGGCAGTTCACTGTGCAGTGATGAAGCGTTTCCCTCATAACTCACAAACTTTTTAAATTTTTTCATGTTCTCTATCTTTTATTTTATTGCTAAAACTCATGTTTACAATAGCATGCATTTTCAACTACATTCCTTAGTAAATATATTTTTTTTTTTATTTTGTGTTAGAAGAGAATACTGATATTTGACCATTTTTAAATGAATTTATTTTTTTATCAGACAATGTATCAAAGGTACAGAAGTCATTTTGCATCATATTGTAGACATGACATGCATAAATGCATATAAAAAATTTCATCACAGAATGTTTGATAGTTTTTGACTTATGAGGGATAAGCTTCATCACTGACGGTGAACTGCCACCCTTTTGAATTTTGAAAAAAATATATATATAAATAATTTTTTAAATCGTAAAAATATTTTTATCATATAGCAGAAAGACAATGTTTTACACCTACTAATTTTCATTATTCCACAAGATACAGTAATTGAGGAAAAAATGGTTAATATTTCCAAAATTTTACTGCTGTAAGCTGTACCTAACCCCTTAATTTTAACGTAAATTCTACGATTTTAGAATTATTCTGACGTTTTGATATGTAGGCCTACTAAAACTATTTATTCAGAATACATAGATAAATGTGAAATACATCCCATTACTAATAGACTATATTTATTTGTACTGTTAATAATTAAAATTTCCAGTCTCGAATTGTTTATAAGTTATGCATTTAAAAACATTTCTAAGAAAGATGACACACTATTCACTGACAAGAATTGAAGGTAACTGTGAACAATAGAATTAATTAATTATCATATAAAATATGTAATTTCTATTTTCATGTCTGTAAGTGTAAAAGGGTATGGCGTTATATTTAATACCAACTGAAATAATTAATAAAGGATATCATTCGCGTTCACAATTTGCACGAGCATTTTATAGCTGTCATTAATTCTTTTACAGAGTGACAGTTGAAAGCAAACATTAGATAATGTAGCAGCAACAGACAGTGAAATATTAATTTCTGTGCCAACTCAGTTCTTGTCCTAAGGCAAGTTCAGAATGTAGACGTTGCGGGGAGCTGCCGTGTAGGCTCGCATACTCACGTGGATCCTCATGGTGGGACGCTTGCTACACAGTGCCGGCTAGAGCGCGCCTATCGCTTTTATAGCGACCACTCACGACGCCCGCCCGGACCGCAGTGATCGACCCTGCTTCGCACACTTTCGCCATATCAGAGCTTTGCGTCTCCTTTATCCATTCGAACACACGCCCTGCGGCCCCGCTCAAATGTGTCATATAACACCACTTTCCAATTCGGTTCCGTTTTTGAAATTGTATCAGTTTCGTCATAGTTATTCTTTGTTCAAAGTTTGTTCAACTTATTGGTCATAGCTTATCAGATATGATGATATGATATGATATTTGTCAGCCAACTTTACAATTCATAGTTATGGTGGACAATCACATTTCTGCTCTTCGATCCACCATCCCTTTAATACAACCACCCTTTTCTATTAATATATTCGTTTTCCAAGTATTTTCTGATTACTTCATATTCTTCTTCCTCTATCACTGCATGTCTGGAGCCAGAAATAAAAAATAAACTTAGAATCTGACAAGTGGCGGAGAGATATTATGTTTTTTTCTCTTATATAGCAGCAAATTGTCCACGCCTGTGGAGTAACGGTTAGCACGTCTAGCCGCGAAACCAGGTGGCCCGGGTTCGATTCCCGGTCGGGGCAAGTTACCTGGTTGAGGTTTTTTCCGGGGTTTTCCTCAACCCAATACGAGCAAATGCTGGGTAACTTACGGTGTTGGACCCCGGACTCATTTCACCGGCATTATCACCTTCATCTCATTCAGACGCTAAATAACCAAAGCTGTTGATAAAGCGTCGTAAAATAACCTAATAATAATAATAGCAGCTAATTATCTTTTTTATTAATTAATAAAAATAATAAATAAATTTGATAATTATAAATCTGTTGACTCTAAATGAGAGACCCAAATACCACTTATTTGTGTACAAAAAATGAGAAAGATCCACTGAATTATCTCTGAGATGTTTAAAATTTTGTGAAAGGTTTCCAATCTGCAGCACCGCTACTGTATGAGCTCCCTTAAGGCGTATGCGGGGCATAGAGTGTGGAGGGACATAGGGGATTGAACTTAAGAGCCTACGTATTACTCAAGGGCAGTTCATAATCACAAAATCAAAAGTAAGAAATAGATTATCGATATAGGAAAGCTTTGTTTTTTAAATAGGACCATAATAAACCTGAACCAGCTACCTTCAGGGGTTTTAAGGGCTCTCCCCTAATAATTAAAAGATAAAAAATATAACTTACAAAAAAGGGTGGCGAAATTCATGAAACAAAGCAAGGCCCATGCGTGCGAAAAAGTCTATGAAATGGGTTGGGGCACTCTAGCAACTGAGTAGAAATAATCCAGTGCACTCTTTAAGAATTATACAAGGTATAGAGCATGTACGGACAGGGGATTGAACTGAAATAGTACATTATGCAACGAGTATGTTTATGAAACGAGCGCAAGCGAGCTTCATAATTTTCATACGAGCGTCTTAATTACCATTATAGGCAAGTTTCATACGACTTTTTATGCTCCACCATATTTCTAACTTGAAATTATTCATAAGTATTCATATTATTCTTATCTAACTGGGGAGCGGAACTGACCTTGTGCAGTATCTCGTAAATTGTGAGATGTGCGCAGACGCGAAAGTATTGATTTTTTCCGAGACACAAATGTCATTGACCTTGATATATTCTAAAGAGTAAAATAAACATTAATCTTGATATAACCTTGAAATTGATTTAGACATTGAAAAACGAGATGACAAATTTAATTTATTTGAATATTATTTACAATTAACGCTAATTATTATAGTAACAGAACATAACCTTCTGCGACAGTATTAGATTTCCAGCCTCCGTGACGTTTCGCTAGTTGTCTTTCGATTGCATATCCGAGAATAGTCGATACTTGCGCTTTCATATTGCTACAATGGTGTTTTCTGATTGGTGGAACCTGAACTTTAATGAATAGGTGTACTTTAATGAGGTCTATTAAAGGGCTGCTACCAGGTATATAATTACTACATTTCGGCATGGTCGAGCATAAAATATATATTACTCAAGGGCAGATCATAATCACAAAATTAGAAGTAGGAAACAGAGGATCGATATAGGAAGGCTCTCGTTATTAAAATATAGGACCATAATAAACCTGAACCAGCGACCGTCAGTTGTTTTAAGAGCTCTCCTGTAACAATTAAAACATTAAGAATATAACTTGAGTTGGTTCTTTTACTCGTAATATAATAATATTATAAACCCTAAATTATGATTACTTTTTGTTACTTTATGAATCTTTATCAACTGCTGTGATTAAGTAGCGCCTGAGGGAGATGAAGGTGATAATGCTAGCGAGATGAGTCAAAAGCTTGTCTGAAAGTCTGTGTTACTGTGCATATCACTTGAAAATTCGCTCTGTCCGTAGACCAGTGGATGAAAATACTATTCCAGTCCTTTCATAAAAATGGACTGAACGCTTTTTGGGATCACAATTTTCAATTATGAACAATCAGTTCATTTTCGTGCTTCATTCTTGATATCTTATATTAGCTATCGTAAACCATTTGTTTTACTCATTATTTTGAAGACTATTGTGTATAAATACGACATCGCACGAACATTTAAAGCATTACTACACACTTACAGCTTAAGAAGTATAACTTCTACCTAATAGAACATATCAGTGTTGTAATGCTGTTTCATTGACGATAAAATATTTACAACTCAAGTATCGTTAAACATGTCATTTATTTAGTACTCTACTCTATAAGGATATGAATGAAATTTACACGTTCCACAATAGAATTAAATTAAACGTGGTGTAATGCGCATAGGCCCACGTTGCGAATTAACAGGGGGATGGGGGATTTCCCCCCCGCCGTTGGAAAGTAATCCCCCTCTCATTAATTCATATTAACATCCCTGCCAGGAATAACTTCTATCCTCCCTCACAAAATATAATTGTTTTAATACGAGTATACTTTATGTAGTACAGTATAATAGTACCGATGTATTATCATCACTGGCAAGCTCACAACAATCAATAACTTAGGAATTACACATCTTATCTTAAGCCTACTCATGGATATATTTATTATTATGATCAAGATGCAAGACAAGCAACTCAGAGCGACCAAGCGTTGAGCCGTATCGAACGAGAATGATGATAATTTTATGTATGGCATTTTCTATCTAGGATTCTATCCTCCTCTCATCAGAAATCTTAATTAGGAATTTATAAACTTTTTCAATAGGTGTATTAAAGTGATATGTACCGTACCTTCATTATTATTCTGTCGATGTGCAAACTGGAGTGGTAATGTTTATAAATGGCAATGAAAACACGAACATCCAGAATTAGATTTGTAGGCCTGTGTCGCCTCCAGGAAGTTCTACTACTGATCTCTCCATTTTTTATTAGTCGTCTAACGTTTGGTCTGCTTTGTCTCGGTGTGTAACATTCTCGCCAATGTATCCATCCCTTCACGTTAGTTCGTATTTCTATTGTCCCATTCAGAAGAAAAAATACGACCATTGTTTTATAAAGTTTAGTAATTTGTACCTTCACTTAATTTTTCATTAATTCTTCGTTCATTGTACGTACAGTTGTGGCAAAAAAAAAGAACCGGACCGACCCTTGTAGCTGATTTCAGAGCCTTGTTCACTCCAGAGCACGAGAGCCTGGTAACTAAGACTTTCGTGGTTCGAATCATGCCTGGAAAGGAAACTTTTTTTTTTTTTGTTCCTTATTCAAATTTATTCCCATTACTTTTCGATACTGGTAAAATTCATGTTCTGGAAATAATAAGTTAATTAAGTAGTAAAATATCGCTCCAATCGAAAAGCATTGGGAATAAATTTGAATAAGGAACAAAAAAAAAAAAAGTTTCCTTCCCAGACCGGATTCTAACCACGAAAGTCTTAGTTACCAGTTTATCGTGCTCTGAGTGAACAAGGCTCTGAAATAAGCTACAAGAGTCGGTCTGTTTTTTTTTTTTGCCACTACTGTACTTATCAATTGTGGAAACGTGGTTATTTTAGCTCCTTATCTCTGGATTGGTATATGATTGTAGTTTGAGTATTTTAAGTTAAACTTAAGAAATTTCCGAAAAGGAACTAAAAATTACTAAACGAATTGATTACCCTCTACGCACGACAGAAATGAAATTTCTGAAGTTGTAGTAATATTTTTAATTAATGTTCGTGCATTGAGAGGCGATAAATTAGGGTTACATTTAACACTTCTATTCTGAACACTCTTCAGAATTTAAAAATGAAACAACTAACTCGTGATAGCTAATACACAAATACATACACACAAGTGTTCTGCAAACCCAGCATTCTCCAATCTTTTCTATTTTCTGCCTTCCTCTTAGTCTCCGCATATGATCCACGTTTGCAGTTTTTCTTGGCAAGAATAAATGCGGTAGCTTACCGTTGCTTTCCGCACACACTCTCTCTTTTGCATCTTAAAAGATCCCCGGGGGCCCAACAGAGTAGGTGACTCTTCAGATCTTACTGTAAATAAACAGAAGTAGCAGGAATATTTATGTACCGGTACTGTAAGAAAACTTATATGAAACTAACCCTAGGCGCATTCCCAAACCCACACCGTCTGACTACACTAAAATTCGCTGCGTACCCAGGTTTCGAGCAGGCAACCCCACTCGTCTTTAGGTCAGCCCCCTCCATGCGTCGCCAGCCGGCTTATGAGAGAAATTTCTCTCTCAATACTCTCTTATAACTCTTCTAAAATGTGTGAACTGTAGAGTCTATAGATGTATAGGCTATACATTTCGTTGTTTAAAATTTCCCACAGTTAAAAATCTCACTGGAGTGAGCTCGTGAAAGTGATATCCAATTTTTCAAACTTACTTTCTATCAGTCTTCAGGAACTACTTCATGTTCTGATTTATAAATTTTTAATAAGGTGTCTATATTCTGATGGAAAAATATTTCAGGCACCTATTGTCCGTCTCAGGAATCTGTAGAGGGACTTGGCGCATGTGGGGGCGGAGTCTATCTGTGCCGAAGTGTATTGCGGGCACCATCTGCTCGAGACCGCTAAGGGGCAAGATGCTCGTGGTAGAGTAGAGTTCAGAGAGAAATGATCCCCTCTCTGCAAGCGATTGGTATTTTCGTTCAACCAATGCCTCCCCCAGAGCGGTCATTGGTCCTAGCTCTCCCACATACCACTTGCGCAGGTTTTATTTCGTCTTCCTACTCCACAGATCCCTGGGACGGACCATAGTTAAAAATTGGACAGTGTTTTTTTTTTTTTTTTTACCGAGATTTCTGATGAACACAACATCAAACAGCCAAAGTATTCCCACATTATTTCTTTGCGAACTTGATAACATTATTCTATTAATTGTGCTTGTTAATTATTGTTCATGTTTATTAATTTTACCACCTGCATAATTAATATTTTATATCAAATTTTGCAATTGGTGTAACTGAAAATGTAATCTTCTTCTAATATTATCCTTCTGCAAGTATTTTTATCTTCAAAAGTGCACTCCTTTAAGTTACAATCTTTGTTTTCGTATGAAAATGTTGAACTTCTTAAGGAAATAAATATGAAGTCACGCAAAGTATTTAACAGCAATTTTAATATTTGCATACAAATGGTCACGTAAAGCACCAGAACTATATATGCAGATCTTGTTGACTTTTTTTTCATTCTAACTGTGTAATGAATCAAAACGTAACCTTTCACTGCGCCAAGTTCAATCCGCGTTATGTAACTTGCTATCTAGAACGCGAATAATTATCGTATTGGAGCGAGCGTTGCACATTGTCTTACTTTCAAATCCTGAGCTGGCGGGGGCAGTTAGACAACACGCACAACGATCCTTTCAATTAACCCAGAATCAAGTTACTTTACCGAAAAGGGAAGGGACAATTCAGTGAGCGGCACATAAATAAAAACTGACGTGGGTCGAACCATCAACCCGGCTCACAACTCTTAGAAATGTCTCCATTATATTATGAAGGACTGGAGTTCGTAGCCTACTGTGCTCTGATCACATAAAGGCGCTAAACGTTCATCGTCGACACTACGAGGAAGTTGTAATGCATATACTGTAGAGTGTAGACAACAGAATTCATGTTTCAAAAATATCTGCCTACCGACGAGTAAAATTAGCATATTATTTTTGAAGTAGGCCTGTGTATGTTTCATTATAATCTTCGTGTTAATAGTATTTTGTGTCACACACTTTATGTTATAACGGATTAATTACAGTTTTCAGCTAATATTAATGTAATTGGTGTCGTGTAAACAGTTGGTCTAAGAAGCCTATGTAGTAGAAATCTCACTTCTCCTTATACATACTTCTGAAGGCTTCTCATGATTCGAGAAGTCTCATTTCATTTTCAGGCCCTGTCCTCTCATATTTTTATCAATACTGATGTCAAGTTTTCCTCTTCATAATCATCTCCAATTTTATTGCTCTTCGTAAGAAAATCAAATTACCTTCTCTTTTATTTTATCTCAAATTCCTTTTATCTTCTCTCCTCTTTTAACTTACCTTCCCTTCTCTTTTATCTTGTATTCTGTTGTCTTCTCTTTTAGTTTCGCTTTTATCTTATCTTCTCTTTCATCCTATCTTCTCTTTTATCTTATATTCTCTTCTATCTTCTCTTTTCTCTTACTTTCAGTTCCTTTTTATCTTCTCTTCTCTCTTATTTTCTCTTCACTACTATAATATTTTCTCTTGACTGGTCTTTTATCTTCTCTTCATTGCTGTTTTATTCTCCTCTTCGCTGCTCTCATATTCTCTTCACTTTCCTTTTATCTTCTTTTCACTTCCATTTTGTCTTCTTTTCACTACTTTTTATCTTGTCTTCACTACTCTTTTATATTCTCATCACTGGTCTTTTATCTTCTCTTCATTGATGTTTTATCTCCTCTTTGCTGCCCTTTTATCTTCTCTTAACTACCCTTTTATCCTCTCTTCACTTTCCTCTTATCTTCTCTTCACTCCCATTTTGCTTCCTTTTCACTACTCTTTTATCTTCTCTTTACTTTCCATTTATCTTCTCTTTACTTCCATTTTGCCTTCTTTTCACTACTCTTTTATCTTCTCTTCTCTTTCCATTTATCTTCTCTTCACTTCCATTTTGTCTTCTCTTCACTACTCTTTTATCTTCTCTTTACTGCCCTTTCATCTTCTCTTCATTCCTTTTTTTATCTTGTCTTCACTGTTTTCATCTTCTCTTCACTATTCTTTTGCTTTTTCTTCACTGCTTTTTATCTTCTCTTCACTTCCATTTTGTCTTCTCTTCACTATACTTTTATCTTCTCTTCGCTGCTTTTTATTTTTTCTTCACTGCTTTTTATCTTCTCTTCACTTCCATTTTGTCTTCTTTTCACTATACTTTTATCTTCTCTTCACTGCCCTTTTATTTTCTCTTCATTCCTTTTTATCTTATCTTCACTGCTTTTATCTCCTCTTCACTATCCTTTTATTTTCTCTTCACTATTCTTTTACTTTATCTTCACTATTCTTTTATCTTCTCTTCACTGCTTTTTATCTTCTCTTCACTTCCATTTTGTCTTGTCTTCACTATACTTTTATCTTCTCTTCACTGTCCTTTTATCTTCTCTTCATTCCTTTTTTATCTTATATTCACTGCTCTTTATCTTCTCTTCACTGCTTTTTATCTTTTCTTCACTGCTTTTTATTTTTTCTTCACTGCTTTTTATCTTCTCTTCACTTCCATTTTGTGTTCTTTTCACTATACTTTTATCTTCTCTTCACTGCCTTTTTATCTTCTCTTCATTCCTTTTTATCTTATCTTCACTGCTTTTATCTCCTCTTCACTATCCTTTTATTTTCTCTTCACTATTCTTTTACTTTATCTTCACTATTCTTTTATCTTCTCTTCACTGCCCTTTTATCTTCTCTTCATTCCTTTTTATCTTATCTTCACTGCTCTTTATCTTTTCTTCACTGCTTTTTATCTTCTCTTCACTGCTTTTTATTTTTTCTTTACTGCTTTTTATCTTCTCTTCACTTCCATTTTGTCTTCTCTTCACTATACTTTTATCTTCTCTTCACTGTCCTTTTATCTTCTCTTTATTCCTTTTTTATCTTATCTTCACTGCTCTTTATCCTCTCTTCACTGCTTTTTATCTTCTCTTCACTGCTTTTTATTTTTTCTTCACTGCTTTTTATCTTCTCTTCACTTCCATTTTGTCTTCTTTTCACTATACTTTTATCTTCTCTTCACTGCCCTTTTAGCATCTCTTCATTAATTTTTTATCTTATCTTCACTGCTTTTATCTCCTCTTCACTATCCTTTTATTTTCTCTTCACTATTCTTTTACTTTATCTTCACTATTCTTTTATCTTATCTTCACTGTTTTTTATTTTCTCTTTACTATCCTTTTATTTTCTCTTCACTGCTTTTATCTTCTCTTCGCCATTCTTTTATTTTCTCTTCACTGCTTTTTATCTTCGCTTCACTATTCTTTTATTTTATCTTCACTGCTACTTATTTTCCCCTCACTGCTTTTTATCTTCTCTTCATTGCTCCTTTATCTTAGTTTCACTTCTCTTTGATATTATTTTCACTGTCTTTTTATATTTTCTCCACTGCATGTTTATATTCTGGTCACTGCTCTTTTTTTCTTCTCCTCACTGCTCTTTTATCTTCTCTTCACTGCTCCTTTATCTTCCCTTAATTGCTGGTTTATTTTTTTTCCTTTATCGTCCTCTTATTTTGTTTCCTCTCTTTCCTTCCCATCCCTTCACCTCCCCAACTCACCCACTCCTCTTCTCTTATATTTTATTTAATCTTATCATTTCTTCTCTCTGATCGTTTTTTCTATTTATTTTCTCGTCTCTCCTCCTTCTCTTCTATTTTATTATCTC
This sequence comes from Periplaneta americana, assembly GCF_040183065.1. Lineage (NCBI taxonomy): Eukaryota > Metazoa > Arthropoda > Insecta > Blattodea > Blattidae > Periplaneta > Periplaneta americana. The sequence continues at coordinate 69,549,320 of NC_091120.1, read as the reverse complement.
CCTTTCTCGCTTTTTTCTTCCCTCTTAGGACTTTTATACACTGAAGAGCATGTAATTCGAACAGATAACTTCACTGAAAAAGACAAAAATTTAATTTCCTGATTCTTCTGAATACTTAATTTTCTCCTACCATTGCCATTGCATGATTTTCTTGTATCTTCCAATTGTTTTCCATCTCCTTTCTGTATTTAAAGTAATAACTTTAATCAAACAAAACTTTTATCATATAATTTGTTAAATATTAAAATACATAACAGTTTTAAAATCAAAACCGGACAAGGAACACGAATTAAGAATTTTTAAAACAGTCACTGTTCCATCGAAACTCAGAATGAAACTTGGATCGCAGGAGAGCAGATCATGTTAATGCAAACATCGGAGATGAGATTTTTAAGAGACATGTAGCTGTTCACAGTTTAAAGAGGCTGGATGAATAGACATAACAGCATTGGAACTGAGCAGAACAATGTTTTGATACCAGTAAAGGTTCTGATATTGTTATGTGAGCACTTGTATTCAACAAAGGACGGCAAAACTAACATATACACCTAGTTATATAACCAGGAGGGCGGAAGAAATCTTGGACTCTCAAAGAAAATACGGAAATGTAACTGACTACACAGGGCCTGATACGTGTTGCCGCCACTGATGATGAAGATGATGATGATGATGATGATGATGATGATGATGATGATGATGATGATGAAATTAAATTAAACTATAGTTTATTTAACGACGCTCGCAACTCCAGAGGTTATATCAGCGTCGCCGGTGTGCCGGAATTTTGTCCCGCAGGAGTTCTTTTACATGCCAGTAAATCTACTGACACGAGCCTGCCGCATTTTAAACACACTTAAATGTCATCTTCCTGGGCCGGGATCGAACCCACAACCTCGAGTACAGAAGGCCAGCGCTATACCAACTACGCTACCGAGGCCGACATGATGATGGTATGGTGATGGTGATGGTGATGGTGATGGTGATGGTGATGGTGATGGTGATGGTGATGGTGATGGTGATGGCGACGACGACTAAGAACCTGATTTTTTCATTGTATGCTTTTAGAGAGCCGATTTGTATAGACTTATGTCGGATTGATGGCATGTTGTAACGTTATAAGTTGTGTTGCAATTTGCTTTCATATTCTGTTGCTGCAGATTAAGTCATATGGGTCCTGAGATTGTAATATCACTTGATCAGATATTTCTTTGTGATAACACGAGGTTTTACAATCTAGTAACTGGTATACTAGGATTATGTATCAATAGTTACATGTAGTGAAAACTTTTAAGACACATTTTCTCTCCTGATGTCCTTGCACGCCTGAACTATAGACGTAAAACAGAACATTCTTCATATCTACATGGAAAGCTCCAGAGGTAGCCTCGGTAACCGAAATTAGACATGAATTTATACAGGAAAGCTTGGAAAGTCCTACAGAATAGCTCCATTATTGGCAGGAAATTCGAATGCAATTTAGAATAATATTCTTTCGTGGATGAATTTAATTTGATTGTTGATACGTGTGTGACGGCCATATAGTCAGTCACGTATGGTATAGCCGAGGGAGGCGAAATCCATTTCTGCTTGCGCGGTATAGTTTCATAAGAAAGCCACAAACGTTCTAAATGGGCGTTCTCGAGATGCGGGGTTCAATCTGATCTCGTTATGGAGGTCACACTTCGCCGTGCTCGCTCGAGAGGAACTGCGGGCTTCCTATTTACGAGCTCGTTTACAATGTATATGGAAATAATCCGCTAATTTCTTCAGTTTGTGTGTTTCTGTAGTAGAATTCTGATCTAGAAACTTGTAAAAGAAGCTTTCATACGCAAGAATGAGAACAGAATTTTATCGATGTATGCAAACAAGAAGAAGATTTCTTAAGAAAATATTTTCAATTGACGCTTCTATGCAATCGTAAAGTATCTCAAAGAAACGTTTTTTTTTTTTTTTTTTTTTTTTTAATTTTCTGAGAAAATTTTTCCTTTTGAAGTTGCCAACAATTTTTTACTGTCATTTGTTTAACAATACCACAGTCTAGTATATACAGTCACGAAGCTTGAGTTGTTGAGGATACTAGGAACAATAGACTGTGCCGGTACTATTTCGCATTATCTGTGTTGAGGTGATAGTAGCGACCCTAGTGGTTAGCAACTATCTATGGATGCATATTCCCTGCATATTGAGCTTCGTGACTATATACTAGACTGTGACAATACTACGCCATTTGCAGAAACAGTTTTGACCATCATCTGTTTAACAATATTACGCCAGAAATATGATCGACGGAATGGATCTCTTTTTTTTTACTTGGTTATTTAAGGACACTGCATCAACTACGAGATTATTTAGCGTCGATAGGATTGATGATAGCGAGATGATGTTCGGCGAGATGAGGCCGAGAATTAATAATAATAATGTTTTATTTTCGCTGGCAGAGTTATGGCCATAAGGCCTTCTCTTCCACTCAACCAGCCTTAATCAATACAATACATATTTAAATTACAAATATTTACACTACACTTAAAAGGTTCTCCAGCAATATTCTTAAGTTTTAACGACTAGTAGACTAGTAGTAGAGAATTCGCCATAGATTACTTGACATTTGTCTTACGGTAGGGGAAAACCTCAAAAAGAACTCAATCAGGTAATCAGCCCAAGTGAAAATCGAACCCGCGTTCGATGGAATGCAGCCCAACAAGCAATAGCTGTTAAAGTTTTTTTATATAAAATGTGGTAGTGCGGCCGCTGCTCGAAGGAAATATCGACGTTATTTTAATATCAAAAAGAAATGGTCCTGTCCCATCGGAACATTCATTTCCAGGAATGGTTACATTGACTGACCTCCCAGGTCCCCTGACTTAACAGCGTGTGATTAATTCCTGTGAGGACACCTGAAAAGCAAAGTGTATCCAAGTCGGCCATACACCATTGAGGAGTTAAAGAATAACATCCGTGTTGAAATGGATTTCATCCCTATTGCCATGTTGGAACGTGTATTGATCGATCTACATTCTAAACTCTCTGAGTGTGAACATCGTCAAGGTCGTCATCTGGCGGAAAAAATTTTCAAAACTTGAATGTGATTGCTGTTGTGACATTAAATATTTCCATTTGTGTAACAATTCTTGAGTTTTTATTTTTTGTCTCGTTGTGCAACCAGCCAGTGACACAGCCAATTCATTTTCTTCTTCCTGATCAGTTTTAGCATCATTCTTTCTTCATCCAGTCTCCAATACAACTTTATTTCTTATTCTGTCTGTCCACTTCATACGTTCCACTTCTCCATGTCCACATTTCAAGTGCTTCTAGTCGCTTCTCTTCACTTCGTCGTAATGTCCATGTTTCTGCCCCATACAGTGTCACACTCCATACAAAGCACTTCACTAGTCTCGTCCTTACTTTCTTCTCCAGAGGTCAGTAGAAGATGTTCCTTTTTCTATTAAAAGCTTCCTTGACCATTGCTATCCTCCTTTTGAATTCCTGGCAATAGCTCATGTTACTGCTTGTAGTACACTCCAAGTAATTGAAGCTGTCCATTTGCTCATTTAGAATTCGCAAGTTTACCTTCTTTATTTTTCTTCCTATGACCATGATCTTCGCCTTATTTGCATTTATCTTCATCCTATACTGCTCACAGCTGTCATTTAGCTCCTGTAATTCCTAATTCCATTATAATATTTTCATTTGTATGGTCATTCAAGATATAGGCTAAGATAAGAGTCTCCGTAGCTTCATTTCTACTACGTCAGTTGATCGTTTGTGGTGAGACATTAACATATAATTTTCAGCATTATATAGAAATATTGGTACGAACAATGTTTACAGAGATTTAGAATACAGTAGTTCCTTTTTTTCACTATATTTAATACGGTATGTTTAATTTTACCGATAAGATATAGGAACTTAATAATTTCCATATGATTTGAACTTTTGATATAACAATAGTAATAATAATAATAATAATAATAATAATAATAATAATAATAATTTATTTATTATTAATTACTTAATTTGTTTATTTACTTATTTATTTATGTATTTCTTTATATATTATAATATATATATATATATATATTTATCTATTTATATATATATATTTATCTATTTATTTATATATATATATTTATCTATTTATCTATTTATTTATTTATTTATTTATTTATTTATTTATTTATTTATTTATTTATTTAATGTACTGTACAACAGCTAGGGGCCAGTAACAGTTCAGCACAAGACAATTCATTACAAATACATTAATGAAACTACATTGGAATAATTATTAAAATAACGGCAATTAAAAATAGTGATAATTGAAAATGAAAGGATGGAATCATATAAATGAATTTAATACAATACAAATGATGATAATAATAATAATAATAATAATAATTTTAATTTCATTAACATTCAAAATAGGACTCCCTTGTAAGCAATCTAACAACGAGTTACGAGCGCGACAAAGGAATGATTGGTTCGTCTGCTACTTGGAGTTATTGGATCCACTGTTATATCTCCATTACTCATCTGAGTTATGAAAGGAATGAAGTGGCATCCGACGAAAGTGAAAAATGATACAGTACATAACACCTGTTTCTGTCCAACGATCCCTAACTTTCTACTACATTTTACGAGTGTTTTCATGTTCACTTTCATTTTCGGATCTCGGACGTCGATGGTCTTCTGTTCCATTTGAATTAGCCTGAGCTCAGCGGAATTCTGCTTAGTACACCAGATCCGTCAACTAACGGGCTGTCACTTACTGAGATGAAGTCCCTCAAGTAACTTTGTACTAGAACGCGATTAAACACTAGACGGATTCGGGTTCGATTCAGGAGTTGGCTGGTGTGAAAATTGCGATAGAAATGTAATTGGATAGGAATTGTTTGCAATTTATACATTTTTACAATTCTTAAAACTTCATATAATCGCTTTGAACAGATGGACTGAGCAAAACTGTGGACAAATTTCGGGTGGTGGTGGAGGTAATAATAATGTTGGTGACGAAGTAAAGCTGTTTGAAAATTAGAAATAAATAAATAATGATTGTATTTACATAAGCCAATCCTAACGTTAACAAGTGAATGTGAACAGATGTCAGTAATTAGGAATCAACCTATAAATTTAGTACAGATTCATTTATGGAATGCAATAAGTCTATGACATAGTAATAAAGAACAAAAGTGGGTTTGCTTAATTATAGATGTTGCAATTCTATTGTTTTATAGAAACCTTATAAGAAAGGAGGTTGAGAAGATTTCGAAATGCGGGGAAATATCTAATGATTGAAGTGAAACATCAGCGTAGTAACAGAAGAAAAATCACTAATAAAATTATTGGCCGGATAGAAAAAATACTTCCTACAAAATTACCTGAAGAATGTCTCCACGAAACGCAGTAATAAAGGAATTTCTATTAAAATTTCGTTAGGTATTACAGGACTGTCTAATACTGAAACTAATTGTGTGAGATTGCCGGTAAATAATTTTGTAAATTGATCAATAATTGATTCTATCATAAGATTTATATTCACATGGTTCTTATAATCCAGGATTATGAAAATAATTATTCACTTGATGATTAAGTAATAATAAATATAGAATTGTAGTGCTATAACATTGAATTAAGATTTGTAATGAAGCGTCATTAGTCGAACGGCTAGAGCGTTTGATATAGTTATCAATAACCACTGGAGAAAAGAGTTAAAATTCCTGTGGGTCGAAGTGGAATTTATGGAAGACAAAGACGATGTTTAACGACAGGTTTTCACGTGGCACTGTCATTTCTTCTACTAACATTTCAGCATTCCTCTGATTAATCATCACTCTATCCATTCGAGAAAAGCAACGTGAAAAACGCCTAAGATTTCATCATTCCCTGCATATCACTGTGGCCATATAAATTCACTAGAATCATAGCCAACATCCAAGTCAAAGGATAAGGTATATGAAGTATATTAGTATGGTAATAAAAATAATAGTAATAATAATAATAATAATAATAATAATAATAATAATAATAATAATAATAATAATAATAACCAAATGAAACCTGTTTGTCCGCTTCATGTTGTCTGCTGTCCTTCAAGTATGATCACGTGATTTACGGTGTGATAGTCAATTTGCGTAAAGCAGTCGAGAACAGTTTCGTTCTGCGCGCAGGGAATAGGTATGTAGCCGTCGCTCGTCAGGCCCCTGTTAACAAATGCCAGTGTTAATCCAAATCCAAAGGTAACAAGCCATCAGTGATTCAATTCTTGACAGCAGAATGCTCTGGACTATCCAGCTTTCAGCACTGATGTGTCCCCATGTAGGTATCCAGCGGACGTTATATGATGCCTATGGAAATTTCTTGTCAGAAAACTTGCTACATTTATGTATACAGTATAGCTATCGGTATCCGACGCCTCCCCACACAAGGGAACGCCTGTATGAATACCTAAACAGCCTTATTCTAAGGAAATTTACTGTAATCACTATCCAGATGTCGGTATCTGACGTCTTTCCGCACGATGAGACGGACGCTTGTATGAATGCCTATAGTGCAGTAGTTCTTAGCGGACAATTTGGGGTCCGAGATCTTAATAGTCAGAGGTCCGAAAGTGAGTTTTGAAACTGAAATTTGATTCGTTATCTTATTATGTAAAGTACAATACAACATCATGCAAACCCAGCCGTGGATGTACATAAGTACCTTAATTATCATCATTTTAAATGTTATAATTATAACTTTTTTATTAGTAACAAGTATGATTTTTGCAAAGTTTATAAACTGAGCTTGAGTTTTTAATAATTAAGTGAAAAATAAATAAATTGTGTGTATATATAATAAAAATATATAGGATATATATTCAGTAGAATTGACGGTTTTCGTGTAAATTACATTTAAAAAACACAAATTTGAATTTAGCGTACAATGGAAAGAAATTGCAACGTTGTAGTCAGAGAAGAAGTGGGGGAGAAGTTTACCGTATTGCCTGATAGGCCAGAGTTTGTTTCCCTCTTGCACAAGTATTGGAAAGAGAACGAGTACAATGTGTGTTAGTGTCTTAGCAGCCTTCATACCTATCGCTGATATTCAGTGTAGGTGTGTATCGGATATCGGGTATCGCAATGCCAATTTACGAACACGGAATGTCTCCATATGCTATTAATTTACGACGAACAAGATGTGGATCGCGTGCAACTCAAAGGTGCAACGATAACTGGAGAGAAATGCATCAACTCAGCGGTCTGTCAGCGTTTTCGAGATACCGTCAGTGTAATAATATCAAGCTGTCGTAATTATGAGCTACAGAGTTTAACGGCAGTGTTGCCAGACGTCTAAAACTTGCAACTTAATTTTCTAATAACCCGTGCATTTAATCACTAAATTAATTTACGTATTTTATTCGTTTCAATGTGTTCTATCGTTTCATTCTATTTTCGTTGTTATTTCACTTCCACTCTGTATAGCAGGTGTGGAAGAATGACATCATGCACAGGCAAGAACGGATTATTATTATTATTATTATTATTATTATTATTATTATTATTATTATTATTATTACTATTATTATTCATAGGAAAGTATTTTAAACTCTGTCTCTTATATAATTAGTTTTAAGTTAAATTTGTAGCCTAGTAGTAATAATTTCAGTCGTATATTAAATGACACTGAATTAATTTAACTGTTCACTATTTAATATTGATTTAATTGGTGATAATGAGGTGGTATTTTGGTGAGATGAATTTGAATACTCGCCATAACAGTCCCTGATATTAGCCTTACTGTAGGAGAAGACGTCAGAAAAAGAAATTGAACCAGATAATCAGTCCAAGAAAGATCCGTCCAAGCGCTTGGAAGGATAGGTCCAACTTGCTGCCCTAAACCATAGCGGTGGTTCAGTATTGAAAACAGAAATTGCTAGAGCGATAATGTCGAAATATTATCCCAGTTTTTTTGTGTTATTGATACCTAAATCAATTGTAACTATGATTTTCCTACCTGCCACGCTGCGTGGAGACGCCTCAGCTCTTGAAAATCGGTCTGGATACTTGGTGGATTTCAAGCGACTGAAAACCAATTGTGAAAATACAAACAAGGTAACCGGCACCGAGAAATTGTATATGGCGAAGTTATTTAACAAGTCGCAATATGGCCTGCAGAAACGCGGAGGGTGCATGACCCCTGCGCACCCGGAAGCGAGAGGACAAAACCTTAATGTGCCAGGCACAAACAACTTCACGACTTGTGCAAAAAAAACTATAAAACGCTCCATTTTATTATACTTTTATGTAATAACGATCTCTATAGATTTATAGAATGAATTATGGTGAGCTGAGGACATAAAAACTCGTCAAACAGTTGAAGCAAGTCACAAGTGGGGCAATGAGGCTTTTCACTCTCTGAGAACAGGTTCACCTTGATGTCGGCTGATATCGCAGTGAATCAACAGCCATAGGCTTAAATCCTTTCAGTGTACATTAATATTCGAACGCCAGTGGTTATTGATAACTATAGTGAAGACAATGACTAGGAGTACAGAATTACTATTCTGACCAGATGGCCTGAGATCGAAGTCTGACCTACTTCTAAACGACCACTATTGTCTCATTTTGGTAGTTTATCAAAATCACAGAGAAAGTGATTTTTTCCCGCACGTATCACCCGCTGCCAGTACAGTTCGATGGGAAAAAATTCATCACTACTAGGCAGAAGGTTTAATAAACTCAAGGTTGAACTTTTAATATAAGTTTAAATGTTTATTCTGTGACTGTGAGACTACATTCCAGATAAGAATACAAACACATTATAGTCTGAATGAAACAGAAATACAGCGAAAAAATATTCACAAAGAGAAACGTACGAAATAACTTCTTATGTTGTTTTATTTAGGTTATTTAATGGCGCTTTTGAGATGAGTAGGGTATTTAGCACGTATGGGCGAATCTAGAAATGTATATACAGTGTTAGTTGGGAGGCCGGAGGGAAAAAGACCTTTGTGCAGGCCGAGACGTAGATGGGAGGATAATATTGAAATGGATTTGAGGGAGGTGGGATATGATGATAGAGACTGGATTATCTTGCACAGGATAGGGATCAATGGCGGGCTTATGTGAGGGCGCCAATGAACCTTCGAGTTCCTTAAAAACTATTTCTAAGTGAGTAAGTAATGATGCTTTATCAACTACAAGTACTCGTAGGCCTATATCTAGCAGTGCGATTGGGGATAGGGAAGTAAGTCCAATAATGTCCTATGGGCTTACCTAATATTCGTTTTAAAGTATGAGAAACCTCGAAAAAAATAGATGTGGCCGTGTCGTGGACACAGACGTGGGTTTCACGTGTATACGTCTATCTTAAATCGAGAATAGCGAGAGCTTTCGTTTGGCACCAAAATCAGGGCGCTAGCACATCGGAGTCCCGAGATATAGTCTAGACCTACTGCTGGGAAAATGGTCACCAGTCATCGCGTGTCCCAACCAAGTTCAAGCTCGCATCGTAGTAGTGTAACCGATCGAAAGAGATTGTACTTACCTATTTACTCATATTTCGGTTTGATTTTAAAAACGTGTTCAAGTTGAGAAAGCAACCAGACGTCAAGAAGCTGTATTCCCGCTGTGCTCCCAAACAACTATTCAAATGCACGTTCTACGCCATTTTTTATATTTTTATGCCGTACAAGTCATATTGGTAGCTAAAAGTTTGTGTTCAACTTTTTTATTGCAGTGCAGCTCTTACCCTACCTTTAAAACAGCAGAAGTTCATATTCATTCATGCATAGTTTTCTGCCCAAAGGCAGGTCTTTCACTGCAAACCCAAAATTCTCCAATCTTTCCTATTTTCTGCCTTCCTTTTAGTCTCCGCATACGACCATATACTCGTATCTCAATGTCGTCTATCATCTGATATCTTCTTCTGCCATGAAATCTTCTCCCGTTCACCATTTCTTCCAGTACATTCTTTAGAAGACAGTTTCTTCTAAACCAGTGACCAAACTAATTCGTTTTTCTCTTTCAGATCAAGTTCAGCATCATTCTTTCTTCATCTACTCTTTCTAGCACAGCCTTCTAACTACTCTAGGCAGTTGCAGTCTTACTTCATGAAAAAATTCTTTTTGAGGAAGAAAGAAACTTATTAACAAAGCTAAAATTACTCTCAGGCTCCCAATTGTTGTAGTTTCACGTTGCATGTTATTGCTCTTGACGATAACAACTGTAATACCTGGATGGTTGAATTTATGAATGAATTAATGAGAGAGGAGGAAATACAAATTACAAGCTACGCGATGGTAACAGCGTTCATGCAAGGTCTCTTGGGATAGCTCAATGTAATATCTTTATACCCTAGAGCCGTCCACCCACAAAGAATGAGAAACAGGTCGTTAAACCGAACATGAGGCAGTCAGCAAGACTGAAGAGCTTTGCATACTGTCTACAGTGCCAGGGATTTAGTAGCAATACTTTTTTTCCCATAACCGGTTATGCAGAACTCTCTTAATCGTCACATGTCAGCGCGAGGTATACAAGATATGCATTTTCCGCTTTTCTAATTCATATGCTCAGTTATCTATTGTTGGATTTCGCAGTCTTCTGAACCAGGCCTAGAAACCTTCCTAATTGATAACAAGTACCTACATTCTAGTACTACTCGGTAGCATTTCTTAGTTTTAAGTGCATATAATTCTTAACCATATTGATCGGGATCACATGTGATATCTGTTGACTATTACACTTTTACTACGTCATACTACTTTTGACCAATAAAACGGTACGCAAGGACGTATTTCAACCAATCATGGCTGCTTATCGCACAATTTTATCACTTCCCTAGCATTTGTTTCTTTGTTTGCCAACATTTGAAACTGCGCTGGTCTGGACGTCAAAAAAAAAAAAATATATATATATAGAAAATTACAAACCACTCCAGTCGATGCACAGCAGTTTCAAATATGACTCATATTGGCATTCAAGAACAAGAATTAATAAAAATCACTGATCATACCTATGCATCTTCTGAAATCCTATTTACACATAAATGAAGAGCACCATTGGGAAATCCTGAATAAGTTGAATACACCACGTAGGCCTACATCAACGAGTTCCACTTCTATTACGCACACGTCCAATAGAACATCAATTGAACCACCAACCGCATTCAAATTTGAAAATTGTACATTCAATAATTATTCCTTTTAAAATTATTCATGTTTATTTTTTATGTCACCGTCGTTCATTAAAACTTTTCTAACACTTGTGTATATTATTTAGTTTATGTTATAGCTTCTGCTATATGATATTATGGATAGTCACGTATCAGAGATTGTTTAATATTAAGATTTATTGAAAATCATCTGTCAAGTGACGTTGATTACTGGGATTCGGATAACTGAAGTGGAATGCAACTGTTTTAATAAAAATGAAACTGAATCAACAAAGCCTTCTTGACTACTAACACTGCCATCGTGATATAGATCGATAACTTCTCGACGAGAAGGCATTGCTAGTAATCATAACTCACTACTGCCATCTAGCATGCATGTAATGCTGAGATGGTACAATAATACATTTGAAAACAGTTGTATTTTCGTAATTCAATGAATATTTTATTGTATTTGAGTACTTCGTTACTTCTAATCTTTATATATTTTCTTCTAATCGTGTAATAGTCAATTAAATCCCACTCGAGTTTTGATTTTCATTAGATAAATCAAAACCTCTAATGAGATTACTGTTGATAAAATTCGAGTTGAGGAGTTTTTATTTTTACTTGTTCCTGTCACTATATGCAGTGTCATTAATAACCTCAGCTCGTAGACTGCCATTAGCATTTTTAGTTGTAATAATAAGTCTTCATGGCGAAAACATTTCGTTTAGCCACAAGACATGAAAGAAACTGTGATCTATGTCCAAATGATGTAGGCCTATTATGTGATGATTTTCTACCTATTCACCTCGAGGCAAGGAAGTGATTTCACTTTATGTGATTTGTGAGTTTGTGGGCCAAAGGTTGTAGATTCAAGGAACTATTAATTTATTTCCAAAGGAAGAGTGTTAAAGTGAAGACACGATCGATTGCACGGTATGGAAATGAAGTGAAAGGCTCCTAATAGTGTTTTCATTAGTGTTTTATCTACTGCAATGTAGAACACAGAAACGAACAACTAACGAATATAATACCTTTAATTAGTGAATATTTAGTCTTCGGTGTCGTTGAAGCGGCAGGCGAGTTTGCGTGCTAATCCTGGACCATGTTGGAGCGTGGGTTTGATTCCCGTTTGAACTGATTACCTGGTTGGTTTTCCCCGAATATAAGATGAATATCAGGTAATCACATGGCGAATTCTTGGTGTCTTCTCGCCAAATACCACCTCACTATCATCAATTCTAACTATGTTAAATAATCTAGTAGCTGATATAACGTCCTTAAATAGCCGACAGAAAAATTGAGCGAATAGCCTATAACATGGAAAAAAGAAGCAATTTTGAGAAAATAAACATTTTTGTTACTTTCTATAAATTTGGTGATTGGAATAGAATGTTATAATAAACTAGTTGTTAATTCTGAATCGAGAACAAGACTGCTACATTCCTGAATATGACATTAAAATATACCACAGTGTGTTCCGTCCTAGAAATTTCCTTCTCTTTTAAAGTTGTATACATCAATAAATAAGAAGACTAATAAAGGAAATGCAAGAGAAGACATGATAAGAACGAGCGAAGGAATGAAGCGATTACCAGATATTAGTGATTATGAGGTCAGAATAGATAAGGCTTTTGAGAAGTTATTAAATGGCGAAATGGAGGACAGAATAGTGAGGAGGATAAAATTGGAGAGGAAGAAGAGTGCTAAAAAGTGAGTGCAAGAAAGTCAGGGTTGGCAAAAGTGATAGAATAGAAATAGAGAAGAAAGTATTAAGTGTAAGAAGATAATATAAGAGTGTAGTAAGATATACATACAAACAATGAATAAAAGAAAATTTAAGTGAAAAAACATCTGAAAAAATGTAAAGAAGAAGAGAGAGAAATTGGAAGTGTAATTAAGTGATTTAAATATTTCATGTTTTTCAATGTTGTGGGTTGAGAGTATTATCGGAGTACTATAACTGTAGGAGTATTATAGGAATAAATATATGGAAAGGGGTAAGAAAATAGGAAATTTAGGAGTGAAGCGAAGAGAAAGAGATAAATACGTAAATAAAAATAGAGAAAGGGAAATGTAAACAATTAATTCAGGAGAAAATAGCTGGAAAAGAATGATTAAGAATAGGTCGATTTGATAGTAGAGAAGAAAATGAATGGAAAAATGTGAATTATTAAGGAAAGGAATATGCAATATTTAATACGAAAGCGAGAAATGGAAGGGAGACAGTCTAGGTATGAGAGAGAATAGAAGAGGATAGAGAGGGAGGGATATACAGCAATTCAGTGAAAACAGGAAAATAGGAAGTAATGAAGAAATACTTGGAAAATGATTATATTTATAGAAAATAGTGATATGTATTAAAGGGATGGTGGATCGAAAAGCAGAAATGCGATGGTCCATCATAATTATACATTGTAAAGATGGCTGACCCATGTATTGTGGGTCCCTATCACCACGGCATGGCGCGTCCTCAGGTTGCGGATAGAGGAGACGGCCTCCAGATATGGGGGGTAGCTGCGAATATATTGAATAAGCAGTCGTGGACAGCCGATAAGGGGTGGTCCTCCAGCTTGGGGGTTGGGCGAAGGGCTAACAACCCATCACCGTAAAAAACAGCTTGTTACGTATCCCTATAATAAGCCTCGGAATAGGACTGACTCTCTGGCACGACCACAGCAAAGGAATAAGGATTTGAGATTTGGCACTTGGAACGTAACTAGTCTTTATAGAACAGGAGGGGTAACATTAGTAGCAAAAGAACTAGCTAGATATAGAATAGACTTCGTAGGAGTAAAAGAGGTTAGGTTAGATGGGAATGGCATATCACAAATAGGAGATTACTTGTTCTATTATGGGGAAGGAAACAATAATCACCAATTAGGAACAGGATTCTTTGTTCATAAAAGAATAAAATCAGCAGTAAAAAAGGTCGAATTTATCAGTGACAGGTTATCATATTTAGTACTTAAGGGTAGATGGTGCGACATCATAGTTATAAATGCTCACGCCCCTACAGAAGAGAAAGACGACCATATAAAGAATAGCTTCTATGAGGAATTGGAACATACTTTTGATCAGTTCCCTAGATATCACATGAAAATTTTATTGGGGGATTTCAATGCTAAAGTAGGACGGGAGGATATTTTTAGACCAACTATTGGAAAAGAGAGCCTACACGCAATTAGTAGTGACAATGGAGTTAGATTAGTCAACTTTGCCACATCGAAAAACTTAATTGTCAAAAGTACAACATTTCCCCATAAGGATATACATAAATATACTTGGACTTCTCCAGATGGATTGACACACAACCAAATAGATCACATCTTGATAGATAAACGGAGACATACTAATATAGTAGATATTCGAACTTTCAGGGGTGCAGACTGTAATTCTGACCATTATTTGGTGATTGGAGAATTAAGAGAAAGATTATCAGTAGCCAAGCGAGTAGAGCAACAAGTTAATATTACTAAATTCAATATTTTGAAATTAAAGGACGAGGAAGCTAAGCAAAATTATCAGGTCGAAATTTCGAATAGGTTTGCCACTTTAGAAAGTTCCGACGAAGTTGAGAAAGAATTAGATGTTAATAGCGTGTGGGAAAATATCAGAGATAGTATCAAAATTGCAGCTGAGCAGAGCATAGGTTATTATGAAACTAAGAAAAAGAAACCGTGGTTTGATGAAGATTGTTGCATGGTAGTAGAAAGAAGGAAACAGGCAAAATTGAAATTCTTACAGGATCCAGTTGAGGAGAAGACAGATAATTATTTCAATGAAAGACGGGAAGCAAGTCGTACACTTAGGAATAAAAAGAGAGGTTACTTGAAAGAAAAACTGAATGAGGTAGAAACAAATAGTAAGAATAAAAACATTCGAGATTTATATAAGGGTATAAAGGAATTTAAGAACGGATATCAGCCAAGGGTAAACGTGATCAAGGATGAGAATGGTGACTTGCTTGCAGACTCTCCATCAATCCTAAACAGATGGAAAAACTATTTTGCGCAACTACTATATGTACATAGGCCAAATAGAAATGATCGGGACGAAATTGAAATACAAACTGCTGAGCCATTTATACCCGAACCCACGCTTTCAGAAGTCGAAATTGCGATAGAAAATCTGAAAAAGTACAAGTCTCCAGGTATCGATCAAATTCCAGCAGAATTAATACAAGAGGGTGGGAGTGCATTATATAGCGAAATTTATAAACTTGTACTTGCTATTTGGGAAAAGGAAATTGTACCAGAACAATGGAAGGAGTCCATAATTGTACCTATTTTTAAAAAGGGGGACAAAACCAACTGTGGTAACTTTCGAGGAATATCACTTTTGTTGACGTCGTACAAAATTTTGTCCAATATTCTTTTGAGAAGATTAACTCCGTACGTAGATGAAATTATTGGGGATCATCAGTGCGGTTTTCGGCGTAATAGATCGACTATTGATCAGATTTTTTTGTATTCGACAGATAATGGAGAAAAAATGGGAGTATAAGGGTACAGTACATCAGTTATTCATAGATTTCAAAAAGGCTTACGACTCAGTTAAGAGGGAAGTATTATATGATATTCTTATTGAATTTGGTATTCCCAAGAAACTAGTTCGATTAATTAAAATGTGTCTCAGTGAAACATACAGCAGAGTCCGTATAGGTCAGTTTCTATCTGATGCTTTTCCAATTCACTGCGGGCTAAAGCAGGGAGATGCACTATCACCTTTACTTTTTAACTTCACTTTAGAATATGCCATTAGGAAAGTTCAGGATAACAGGCAGGGTTTGGAATTGAACGGGTTACATCAGCTTCTTGTCTATGCAGATGACGTGAATATGTTAGGAGAAAATACACAAACGATTAGGGAAAACACGGAAATTTTACTTGAAGCAAGTAGAGCGATCTGTTTGGAAGTAAATCCGAAATGACAAAGTATATGATTATGTCTCGTGACCAGGATATTGTACGAAATGGAAATATAAAAATTGGAGATTTATCCTTCGAAGGGGTGGAAAAATTCAAATATCTTGGAGCAACAGTAACAAATATAAATGACACTCGGGACGAAATTAAACTCAGAATAAATATGGGAAATGCGTGTTATTATTCGGTTGAGAAGCTCTTATCATCCAGTCTGCTGTCCAAAAATCTGAAAGTTAGAATTTATAAAACAGTTATATTACCGGTTCTTCTGTATGGTTGTGAAACTTGGACTCTCACTCTGAGAGAGGAACATAGGTTCAGGGTGTTTGAGAATAAGGTGCTAAGGAAAATATTTGGGGCTAAGCGGGATGAAGTTACAGGAGAATGGAGAAAGTTACACAACACAGAACTGCACGCATTGTATTCTTCACCTGACATAATTAGGAACATTAAATCCAGACGTTTGAGATGGGCAGGGCATGTAGCACGTATGGGCGAATCCAGAAATGCATATAGAGTGTTAGTTGGGAGACCGGAGGGAAAAAGACCTTTAGGGAGGCCGAGACGTAGATGGGAGGATAATATTAAAATGGATTTGAGGGAGGTGGGATATGATGATAGAGACTGGATTAATCTTGCACAGGATAGGGACCGCTGGCGGGCTTATGTGAGGGCGGCAATGAACCTTCGGGTTCCTTAAAAGCCATTTGTAAGTAAGTAAAAGATGGCTGACAAACAAATGTATATCATATCATTCAACCAATCAATTTATGAATTAGAGAATGCATTGGTGACTCATCTGAAGGATGAGTGAATTTATTAATGTATTACTGAATTCGATTGAAGGATGGATTAAGGATTTAAATGCTTGCTCTATTAGATGAATGAGTGAATTGTTGAATAAAAGGATATATTTATTACGTTAGTCATTGTAATAACGCATCAATGGAGGAAAGCATTGACGAATAAACCGATGAAAGAGTTGAGAGATGAGCAAATGAATGAATTAGTCATAGATGGAAGAACGATTAACTAATTTAAAGATGGATTAAAAGATGAATTGATAGATGATTAAGTGGATGAATACATTGATGAATTAATTAGTTATATAATAGAGGAATAGGTACATTCGTAATTAGCTTGCATGAATGAATAAGTGTCTTAGTGAGTAGGAATGTAGATGAGGTAATAGGTAAATATACTGACTGATAGTTACTGTCCTTCCATTCCTTGCCATCTCTCCTCCTTTGAAAGGTTCTCTGTTAATCTCCGCATTCACATTTCTCATTTTTTAAATGTTTCGTCTATTTCATAATGTGTTTGTTTGCTCTCCATCCCGTAATCACAGTGAAGCAACCTCTTCTCATCACGCCGTAACTTTCACCTGAGATGTGACCTTAAGCAAGACCTTCCAAGGCTTTCCATTACCTGGGCATTGACATTGGGGTGAATGAAAGTCAGCATGAATAAACACTAAGACTCGATTTCTGTCATCACCTGCAAATAGCCTCAAGTGGGCAACTAATAAACCATCGTCAGTCCTTGACACAAGATCTCTTTATGTTGCACTTATAGGAACTTTATAGAATTTCCACTAACAAAAAAAAAAAAAAAATAAAATAAAACCCTCGGTCCGAAAGAAGTCTCCGAAACGTAATTCTGAATGACATTGCAGAGACCAAACAAAGTAAAAATCTGCTTCACGTATACAAATGGCACATTAACATTACAATTACAATCATGGGCATAAGAAACCTAAAAGTCTTGTGGTCTCGCCCGCAAATGTGTTTAAGTCTAGTCTATCATCTGATTGTGGAAGGTCTTCTAGTAGACTACTTGGTCTCTCTGACGAAGATTTCGTCCAGAAATCTAAACAGTGCGAAGAATACATAGCCTATGTCCGGACAGTCCTAATGGTCTGCTTTGGATTATTGCAATTAATGTTGTTATGAATTTCCTGATATACTCGTATGGGATGTGTATTTCTTGAGGAGCAATAATTTTCTTCAAAATAATGATGTACTGTATTTATGAAACCAACGCAGTGCGATTTAAATTGCATGCATACATACATACATACATACATACATACATACATACATACATACAGTCGCCCTCGGTAGTGTAGTTGGTATAGCGCTGGCCTTTTATGCTCGAGGTTGCGGATTCGATCCCAGCCGAGGTCGATGGTATTTAGAACTCCTGCGGGACAAAATTCCGACACACCGGCGACGCTAATATAATCTCTGCAGTTGCAAGCTTCGTTAAATAAACATAATTTAAATTTCTTATATACATACATACATACACACATACGCACGCACGCACACACACAGACACACACACAGTGTTTCGAAAGTAATACGTAATTGAAATTAAAATTGGTTGGGAAATTTTGGACAAAAAACTCAGACTCATCAAACCTTACATTTAGAAAGGAATATTTTAATTGAAACAAAATAATTTTGAGACTATTACCGCAGTAACTACGAGTATAACCAAATACTCTCCAACGATAATACTGGAAAGTTCACGGTAAAAGTGGCAAATGACTCACCACTGCTATCTAGCGGCAGGGATTGTAAGCAGCGAAGATGACGTGACGATTATCGCGATGAACTGTGATATGAGTTTTGTTCCTCAACAAACACGTGATGTCATAAGGATTATTCTTATTATAGTTGCACACAATGTCAGTTAGATGTCGAATTGTTTCTTTTAGAAACTACGCTCAGCAAAAGCTGCTAGTTCTTTCATCAGATTTCCAAAAGATAGAGATAGGGATTAGTCATGTAAATACCAGCAGATTGTTACTTTTCTATTACAAGATTATTATTACTATTATTATTATTACTATCATTATTATTATTATTATTATTATTATTATTATTATTATTATTATTATTATTATTATTATTATTATTATTGCTTCTACTACTACAGTTAGCCTATTTGTTTTTGTTCTTTAGGTATGCCATGCCCATATAGGTAAATAAACGCAAAGGATAAGGCCTGAAGTCCTAGACGTTAGTTAGTGAGGTTTAATAGGGCGCGTAGCTACTATCGCTATTTGCGGCATTATCTAAAATTCTTTAAAAAACAAAACACAAGCAACATCATAAGCAAAATGCTAACACTAATTAAAAACATTGTCAACAGTTCTAGATGAAACGTTTAGATTAGAGGGACAGAATATTTGTACAAAAATCACAGAATATATTCAGATCACTTTAGATTATCGGACTTCAATAACTAATACTTTGGAACATCAGGGGTAAGTAAAAATAAAGTGTAATAAATTGGAAAATTATACTGAAGTTTCACATCAGTCGTTGGACTGTTAATTTTTAATATTTTGTTTTTAATAACAGAATGAAGGTAACAATAAAATTATTCCTTCACTAAATTTAACAAATCCATTTTCCGAAAATATGGATCAAAATCAAAACACAATGAAAAAACCGCGAAGATCCCAGAGAAACGTATTAGATCTTGCATGGAGGAGGCAGTGAGTTCTCTGATATCAGACAAAAACGACGGACGATATTTCTCTACCACGTAATTAGTTAGTACATTAGCAATTACATAATATTCTCTATGCTAACTGAATCTGTTATTAAACTGCATAAATCTACTTTACTTTCTTCATAGAATATACAATTTCTTTATAGTTTCTCCGTAATCAAAAATTGAAAGTCTTGACTTTTTTAACCAAATAGTGTGCGTTGGGATGCGTAACGTAAAAATGTGAATTGTTGATTTTGTGAATAAAGTGGACTCATGTTTTTTCATAATAAGTGATTCAGGTAGTTATTCGGAGAAAATAATTTACCTAGCCCTATGCTTATTAATATTTCATTAAATAAAGTTATTTTTTTACGATGCAAGAATTCCTAAAAGATGAAAATTTTCTCAAGTATAAATGACAGCTCCGAACACAGCAAATTCAAACGCCCATTTAATTAAAATTGTTTAAGATGGTGAATTCATTAGCCCCAAGTGCGCTTGAAAAGAAGGAAATGTGGAGGCGGTATTCCAGTTACGACAAAACGTTTGCCGCAACATTCCATTATTGCTCACCTCAAGGCTAAAGATTTTCAAGAAGAAAATTATGTTTATCAACAGATCTCTCCAAAATTGACTTCGTGAATTTGGTATAGGCCCCGGTATAAATCCCACCATTTTACAATTCATTATTAAAAATAAAATCGGATATTCTATCATTGAATGAATGATTCTAACTGTTATTGTTGTAGATGAAATGACTTTGAAGGAAAATATAACTTATAAAGCTAAAACAAGTACTTCGAGGGATTCATTGAATTAGGTATAAATAGACCTAATCAACAAACTTCAACCGACGTAAAAATTTTAGAAGTACCACTTGCAATGGTTTTCATTATTCGAGGAATGTGCAAATATTTAAAGCAAACCATAGGTTATTTTCTTCGAAAGGTACCATGCCTGCAGAGATTTTAAAATCACATCTGCTTGATGTAATAAATAACATACAAGATACATGCTTTATCCCTAAAGCAGCAACTGTGCCAGTATCTTCACTGACAAATATTTCAGTGGACTAATAAATTGTTACATCAAAAATAAAATGGTTAGCCATTGGCTAAGAAACGAAATAGGCGAAGTATGAAAGTTTCTAAAGACATGCACAACTAAATCGTAATTACATTTGAAGATTCGAGAATTGTGTCATTTCATTTCTATTCCAATAACTTTGTAACTTCTTATTAATTAAAAATGTTGTGAACATTGTGACTCTAAAGGTGGAATCACATTATTGCCACGGCATGTGTACTCCTGTGAGATCATATAAATTGGAAAGCACATGCTGTGCCGCGTTGTGTGCACATTATCGCCACGCCATGTCACTTAACACTTACAATCTGTTCAGTCGCTCTTTTATTCGATAGCCTTTCTGTAGTAGAGATGAAAGGTGAATGAATTAGTAGTTCAGCAGTTCTTCAGAGTTTGAAGAAGACATCGAAAATGCGGCTTCGGCTATTATCATTTAGGAAAAAAAGTGTTGGAAGTAGGTGCATGACAAACTTGAAACCGGAGGAATTTGGTGAATTTCACACCTTGTTTAAACATCTGGAACAATGTTTTTATATGCACTTTAGAATGAATAAAGAATTTGAATGTATTTACAATCTAATAAAAATAGAAAATATAGAAACAGAACACTCAATTTCGAACAGCAGTGAACACTGGAGAAAAAATTAGTCGTATGTTTAAACTGAATACATGCTACAAATTTAAATGATAATATGGTGACAGGATTTTTTCACGTTGCCAAACTTTCAGAACGGCCCCGAGGTTCACTCAGCCTACTATAAAATTGAGTACCGGGTCTTTCCCGGGGGTAAAAGGCGGTCAGAGCGTGATGCCGACCACACCACCTCATTCTAGTGCCGAGGTCATGGAAAGCATGGGGTTCTACCTCTATGTCCCCCAAGTGCCTTCATGGCATGTTACGGGGATACCTTTACCTTTTTATACTGTTTAATTACCTCTGATTGAGGTTCTGTCTGATATATACACCTATTATCAGGTGGTTACATCTCACTTGATATGTTTCAGAGGAAGAACAATTGTTTGTATGCATCTCAAGTCTGACTAGTGTAATATATAGCAAGTCGCCGATGTATGCAGTGGAGGGGGAAAGGAACTGGCCACCCTACCCCATTATCTCCTGGCCTAATTGCCTCATAAGTAGTGTCTTGTTGGTATCATTTGTGAGGTTCAGACCCGTCTTCGGACAGTTGACTAAACTAAACAACTCTTTATTATAATATTTCAATGAAGTTTCACACCTACGTGAAGTGGCTTCTTGAATAATATCCATTGTCATACAACTGAACGAACCCTGATAATGGACAGTTTAACGATAATAATCATTGTCCATTATTGGCTCACAATTTGTGAGCGTACCTGTACTTACGTCTTGTGCTGTTGATGGGGATGGTCCTGCATTTCGTAGAGCATCATCCTGTGGTGGAAATATATAGCAACTTGATGGCGCAGATAAAGGACGCGATAATTTTATTGCAACTGCTGCTGTGTTTTCATTGTCTTCTTCTTGCTCTGTCATTAAATGTTGTTCGTCGAAGTAGATCGCAGAATTAAGATACATGTTTTGTTGTAGTTAATATGTATGGTCACATCTACTCTGCTGTACCAATAATAATACTTACTTACTTACAAATGGCTTTTATGGAACCCGAAGGTTCATTGCCGTCCTCACATAAGCCCGCCATCGGTCCCTATCCTGTGCAAGATTAATCCAGTCTCTATCATCATACCCCACCTCCCTCAAATCCATTTTGATATTATCCTCCCATCTACGTCTCGGCCTCCCTAAAGGTCTTTTTCCCTCCGGTCTCCCAACTAACACTCTATATGCATTTCTGGATTCGCCCATACGTGCTACATGCCCTGCCCATCTCAAACGTCTGGATTTTAAGTTCCTAATTATGTTAGGTGAAGAATACAATGCGTGCAGTTCTGTGTTGTGTAACTTTCTCCATTCTCCTGTAACTTCATCCCGCTTAGCCCCAAATATTTTCCTAAGCACCTTATTCTCAAACACCCTTAACCTATGTTCCTCTCTCAAAGTGAGAGTCCAAGTTTCACAACCATACAGAACAACCGGTAATATAACTGTTTTATAAATTCTAACTTTCAGATTTTTGGACAGCAGACTGGATGATAAGAGCTTCTCAACCGAATAATAACACGCATTTCCCATATTTATTCTGCGTTTAATTTCCTCCCGAGTGTCATTTATATTTGTTACTGTTGCTCCAAGATATTTGAATTTTTCCACCTCTTCGAAGGATAAATCTCCAATTTTTATATTTCCATTTCGTACAATATTCTGGTCACGAGACATAATCATATACTTTGTCTTTTCGGGATTTAATAATAATAATAATAATAATAATAATAATAATAATAATAATAATAATAATAACAATAATAATAATAATGGAGATAAAAAGGTTAGTTCAGTCGATAGTCACCAATGCTGGATAAATTGACATAATTATAGTATTCATCGCTCATATTCAAATCTCCTCCTATTTCTTCACATCCTAAGTTTCTCATGTTCAAGTCTCTGTAATTAGAGCACATAAAATTCTACAAAAATTCATGTTGATTTACTTTTTCAGTCATTTATTACTCCATAATGAATCTGCACGTGCTCTCCACTATCCACCGATGTCCGGTGCAACGTGATGGCACGAGTGCTACACTGGAGAGGACGTGGCGTGGGAACAGTGTGATTCTAAGCAACGTAAATAAATGGAGAAAACGAATACCACACATTGAATGCAAAACGTGACAGCACAGGAAATCACATTCTGTGCCGTGCCGTGTCAATAATGTGTTTCTACCTTAAATAATGCTATTGCTTTACATTTTCTTATTGACATCAAATGCACACCACACCTCTCCACATTTCCTCATGTAACCCAGCACGCCGCACGGAGTGTATCAACAATCCCAGCCGCTATATAGTAGCACAGTCACTTTTCGCCGCCGCTTGCAATGCTAAACAAGGAAGCTTTCCAGTATTATTTTTAGAGAGTATTTGCTATAACCATAGTGCTTCTGCACAAATGAAGTTAAATGTTTAATAAAAAATACGTTATTTCAGATGATACAATAAAACTATACGGTGTCATTTAACAATCTTCTCGATGAAGTCATAACTCGTACAATAATACTTTCAAGAATATTTTGTTTGCTTAAAAATATTTATTTCTAAATATAAGGTTAGACGTGTCTGAACTTTTGTCCAAAATCCTCTAATTCAATTTTAATTGCAGTTATGAGTTACATTTGAAAAAACTGTATTTTTTATTTTTTTTTTCATTGTTCATTTGTACAGTTACTTATTTATTTAAACACAAAACTATACTTGTATACTGTATATTTTTGTTGAAAAATAACAAATACAACTGAAATAAATAAAAAGGAAAAATTTGTGGAAGATTGTCTTTACTAAAATTCTCCTTAGTAGAGAAATATGAAGCGTGTAATTGAGTTAAATAAGTAAACTTCTGTGTATTCATTTGTAAGCTTTTTGTTTTGATTTCGTTCGAGTATGATCATGTAAATGAATTCTGTTTTGTTGTTTTATTAATCTTTAATTAAATATATTTCACTACCAATATTTACTTTCTTAGAGCCTGAAAAATATAAATGGAACACTATTTTGGTGATATGGTACTCAAATATTTTTGGACGTACTTTTTTTTTTGCATGCTTATAGCTATGGAAACTACATTGAGAACTAGTGTATCTTAACTGCAAAATTGACTTTAATTCTCTGCCCTTGTTCTGTTTGAAATATCACGCCAGCTATTTTATAAAAGGGTGCGTCAGAAAGAACGGATGGATTTAAAACTATCGATACTCAGCGAGGGGAGGGATAGAGTGGACGGGACCGCGATTGTTAGGTCAGCAAGAGAATGCAGTTTCAGTTGAGAACATGGTGTGGACATGCGTATGACATGCGTTCATCCCAGAGACATTTTTTTTTTTTAATGAAGAGTCTGTGACCGCCACTCAGAACTCATTTCGAGATTGGACATCACGCTAGGATTTCAACTCGGAATACAATTTTGAAGTGAGCGCCTTCATTTCGTCCTACAAGTTCAACATTAAAGAATAAATCACCTGGACGACCACGGAGCGCGTGTACATCTGCAAATGTGGAGACAGACATTCGGTTGTCCGGACACCTCAACGATCAGCCAGCAAACATGCTATTGCACTGAGATTGTTCGATACTACGGTGAGACGCATTTTGCATTTAGACCTTAATTTTCACAGTTTTTAAAGATGACAACTGTGCAACAATTTAATGCAGGAGATTGGAAGAACCGTGTTGATTATTGTTGGCGTATTATCGCGAACGTGACTCTTATCACAGTTCTGTTGACTAGTGACGAAACCCATTTTCACCCGTCCTCTCCTTCTGTGTCAATAAACAGAATTTCCGTTATTGGGCAGGAACCAATCCTAATGAATTGCACGACAAATCTCTTCACAGTGAGAGACTTACGTTTTGGTGTGCTGCAGCAGAATTTAGTGTTTGGGGGCCTTACTTTTTAGGATGACGACGGCCGTACAGTAACCATTACAGGTGCTCGTTACATTAAAATTTTCCTGCAACCAAGTTTGAACAAGCTTACTGTTGATGCTAAGGATATTTGGTTTCAACAAGATGGGGCTACTCTTCTCACCTCGCGTCAAATAATAAATCTCCTACAAGAGCTCTTTCCGGGGCACATCTCGCATCGTGGCGACATTCCTTGGCCTGCACGTTCGCCAGATCTCGCGCCCTGGAGCCATTAGAAGGCGGAAGTTTTTAAACATCGACCACATACACTGGACGAATTAAAGACGGAGATTCCCAAAGAAATCGCGGCAATCCCACCAGCTATGACTGTGAAAGTGATGGCGAAATTCAGAAAACGCCTCGATGCCTGTATCGAAAGCCAAGGACATCATATGGATGATGTTGTATTTCATAAATTAACTGCATGTATTGGTGAGTCCGTTGATAACAATAAATTTTTGATTTCATGAATCCTTACAATTTTCTTGCCCTGTGAAATCCATCCGTTCTTTCTGTACAATACAGGCTATTATGACTTCACGCTTTGGAAAAATAGAGGTAAATGTCGACAGTGACTCTCAGCATGTGAGAAGTCTCTTCCCAGGCTCTCATTATAGATAATAGCACAGCTGGAAAGATTAGACATGTGGTTATAAAGTGTAGATTCCAGTCGAGTAATAACAGAGCTGTGTCATCTCTCATCTAACAACAAAGTGTGGATAAACAACTATGAATAAAGAACTGTGGATAAAAAACTATGGAACATATAGAGCATTACTTTGACATGTAGGTCTCTGCTGCCAAAGAAAATCACAATGAAAAGAATAGTTTTGCAATCATTGGATTGATGGATGGATGGATAGATTAAATCTCTGATCACATTATATATCAGAAAATGGCAACATACGTAAAAGAGAACAACCACCAGAGCCTCCACTGTCGAAGAACATTTTCTGGTAACGACCGCTAGATAAAGTAGGGCCTATAATTGCAAGCAATTGCACCGTGCAATTCCATAATGTGACTTATTTTGCAGTCACTAGATGGCAGCATAGTGAAATTGATAAAAGTGATTGCCTTGAAAGTCCATTAGCTAATGAATCTGTTATTGTGTGATCAGAGATTAAATTGAGGGGTTGGATGCAAGAAAGGCACTTCTCTCAAATGCAAGTTTTGAGAAAATAGATGTCGAAAATTCAAACCGTAATAATGTTACCTATGCAAGCCTTTACATTTTGGGTTCTCCTGACCTCTATGATCACAGTATTGAACTACAAGAAGGTGATCATATGCATAACAGATCAGAGAACACAATAAAGAGCGTTACTCAAAAAGGACATATCCTCTAAAATGCCCTTTTTGCACCCAGCCCCTCAATTAAGAGATAAATTGAATGGATAGATGGGGAACAGATTGAGTGACATAGTAATAGACGGGATATGTAGTTTGAATAGATTGATGATTTGGTGAACTGTTAGGTAGATACCGTACATTGTTTATTATAAACTGCTAGGCAGAGTAAGTAGGTAGGATGGATGGATGGATGGGTGTATTGGATGGTTAGATGGATGGATAGATTAATTTAATTGATTGATTTGGTCGCTTGATTAATTGATCAATTGATTGATTTGTTTATTGCGATATATCAGTACATGTCTATGGATAGACAGAGAGATAGACAGATGTAGACGTAGAGAGCTATAAAACATGTTAAAGAATTTGTTGCGCTTACTGAGCGCTTCATTGATCGACTCTGGACACCTGTTTTTGCGATTACGTCTCTTACTTTTCATCCACATTATTTATAAGTCATTGTTTCAAATAAGTTTCACTGATTCCCTTACAGCCACAAATTTCATATTTAATATTATCACCAACTTTGTATGATTTTAGATGGAAAGATAGCCATAGATACATATATGGGTAGTGTTAGACCTCAGTACTTTACCATCAATAGTCCACTGTGCCTTATCTATTGTCTAGTAGGAATTTATGAACGGACTTAATTAAATAGCCGTGACACATTTTAATCAATTTATGATAGCTTAATGTCTGATTAGGCATTTATAGCTGCACCTATGATGAAGGTCTTTATATTCTCAAGGAGTTTTATTCAGCCCATATTTTGATCTTTCTACAATAAAACATTCGGCCGGGTAACTCAGTTGGTAGGTCAACTGGCTACGGACTAGAATGTTTTGGATTTAATCCCAGGTGGTGGCAGGATTTTTCTCATTATAGAATTTCCAGATTGGCTTCGAGATCCACTCAGTCTCAGTAGGGGCGTGATGCCCACTACACTACTTCATTCCAGTGCCGAAGTCATGACAGGATAGTACTCTAATAGCTCCATGGGCCTACATTGCGTCTAAAGGAAACAATTTTAACATTTTAACTCACACTAGAATAATAAGCGATAGAACTTGTTTAATATCGTGTCAGCATGACATCGGTCTTCTCTTAAGACAACGTGAGGCGTTAATTTATTCACAACGGACACGCATGCACGTTGTAAACGGAATTCCAACCGAGATTCTGAACTCCGCATAACATTTAAGCTGCTCGTCTTAATCTTAGCATATGGTGTGGCTGGCATTTCAAGGTATTTACATGTAATAATAAATAATGGATCCGCCGTGACTCTCACGTTATTGACTTGAATCCGGTTTCTCTGCAGTGAAAACTGTGCCCGGGAGAAATTCGCAGAACTTGCTTTTTAGGCGACGACACTACTGCTTTGCGGTCCATAATCTGTTGTGAAGAAATGTTCAATTAGAACTCAAGCAGACTCGTGTAATGCGAATCAATATTTGTTAGTTATTACTTATATTATATGTTAGAGTAATTAATTCAGTTGCGAGTCTGACTGAAGTTAATACATTTGTAATATTACAATATAATATTTATTAGATATTGTGCTATTTATTTTCAAGAAGAGAGGATGGCTCGCTCCTTCTCTCTTCAGCCGCTATAGAGAATTGTATTTTAAAATCTTAAACATTATATTAAATATCAGCCGCCACTGTGGTCTAATGGCTAAAGCGTTGGACTTATAATCCTATGGACCCGAGTTCGAACTCCGGCGTACCCCTGATTTCAAACTTGTCTTGGGAAAACCCGTGGTCTAGATAACACAGGGATTTTCTCCGGGAGTTCCGGTCCCCTATGTCATCCCAAGAAATCTCAAAACTCAAATCTCATCTCATCTCATCTCATCTCATCTCATCTCATCTCATCTCATCTCATCTCATCTCATCTCATCTCATCTCATCTCATCTCATCTCATCTCATATCCCATATCTCATCTCCCATATCTCATCTCATCGCGGGTATAGCGTAGACAAGCCTCTTATGGCGCACTCTGGACAACGGCTCTGTCTATTAATTGGTCTACACAACAGGCTTTATATGGGTGAATCAAGAACAGTCAAGTAGACCTACCAACTATTAGTAAAAAAACAATGAGCTTGTTAGACGACTGAAGGAAATAACTAAAATAATTACAGATTAAGAATAATGTTGTGAACTATTCATTGAACACAGGGTTGTTTCCGATCTCTGATAACGAATTTGAATGACGTCATGTGCGTCAGGAATCACACCGACAGTTGAATTGCGGCGAGAGGTGACAGACCAGTAGTGAGTGATGTCATGATCAGAACGCACGGTGTATCACAGTAGTAATGTCCAAGAAAATCGAGACTTTTTGGGAGAGGTACATAATAAATCTTTTCGATGTCAAGTATAGTTACGTGAAAATCATAGGAGCCTGCAAAAAACGTGGTTTCGTTATTTCCAAGAAAGCCATCTTGTGTGTACGTAATAAGACTGACAAATCTCGGATGGGATTAATTCCAGAGTGGAAAAAGCAAGCAAATCCACCCCCGTCACAAGTCGCTGCACCCCACGAGATGATACAAATTAATTCCATTCGAACGTTACCAATCCTATTAAGTACATAGAAGATACATTTCTTGAAAATAACGAAACCTCGTTTATTGTAGGCTTCTTTTATTTTCACTTAACTGTACTTGACATCGGAAAGGGTTGTTATGTACCCCTTCCAGAAATGCTCGATTTTCTTGGGAATTTCTGCTGTGAGTCACCGTGCACTCTATGAGATCACCTCGCGCTACAGTTCAGCTGTCATGTGACTCCCGACGCACATGACGTCATTCAAATTCGTTATCAGAAATCGGAAACAACCCTATAATATATCAAAAAGTATTTTGTACAAAAAGTTCTATGTCGCGTAATGTTATGGATGTTGTCTCACAAAGAACAAATATTATCAAAGCTCAGAACTCTTCAACCGTTGTCAGTTGGAGTTCTTTTTAGGAGACCTTGAGAGAGAATAGGAAGACTTATCTTTCCATTGTGAATTTCGCTAGTTGAGTCAGGAGAAGATCTTCAACGTTTTCGAAGTTCTGGAGAGGTACTCTATTATTCAAGTCAGAACGTAGAGATAGGAAATGGAATTTTGATCTTGCCTTTCTGTTAGATTTAACAAATCATATATGTGTATTGTATATATTTTATCTTATAAGTAAACGATCAAGTAATTACACAATTACTTTCGGACTTAAGTTATTATAGTCTCAACTTGTGAGCTGGAATACTGAGATTGTCCGAAAATGATAGCTATGAACTCACATATTTTACAGACCAAATATTTTTCAGAATATGTAGAGATTTTTTTGAATTCTGCTTACTGAATCCAAATTAAAATTTCATGAATTGACTTGCCTTAAAACGGGTTTAAAGTGTTTCCTAAACCGTGTGTAATTCCGGTTGATGTACAAACGCGAACTGCAAATTAAATTTTTAGACTTCCAATGTGAAATGAAATTAAAGAATTCATGAACAAAGAAAGCTTGACAGAATTTTACGGAAGATTTCCCTGTTCACTTTTCTTATAAACATGTAGTGAGCATTAAAGTAACTTAGTCTAAATTTGGTTTAACATATCACGTGTGATCTACTGTTATTTTCGCTCATAAAAACGATTGAATTTGAATACAGAGAACACATCGAATTACTTTATTAAATATTCGCTAAGAATAAGGTTGGCCTGCTAATCTGGGACTGCACTTGGGCGTGGTTTCGATTCTCGCTTGGGCTGATTACCTGATTGGGTATTTTCCGAGATTTTCTCCACCAGTAAGATGAATGTCAGGTAATCTCATGACGAATTCACAGCCAAACAACGTTTCGCAATCACCAATTCTATCGAAGTTAAATGATCTATTTTTAATATAGTGTCATCCAGTAACAAACCAAATATAAAAACATTCCTCAAGGCATTACAGCTAAAATCGAGAAACTGGTGATAGAAAAATGTCAGAAAACAAAATAATCATCACAATAAACAAATATGAAGAGTCTTAGATATGTGCCAAGCGTATAGCATTAGACATAGAAAGTGACCTAGGCCTATCTTATGTAGCGAGAATTTGTGTAAGTCCATTTCGGGCAGCGCTTGGTTCACACGATTAAGGAAAGGATGTTTATTTTGCAAATGATTTAGGCCTACACATTGAATATATTTTCGTTATAGATCAGTTACAACATGTGATCTATAAACAGACGAAAAGAACAACAAACAAACAAAACAAAGGAAAAACAGAACGTAGTCGTGCAAAAGAAATTCGTTTACGAGTAAACCAAAACTCTCACGGAATCAAGCGAAGTCTTCCGAAGGTGGCTTGTCGTATGGCAGTCGATCATTTTTTGTCTAAGATTATACGTTGTACACTTATACTTTAATTGTATTATAGTTTCGTACTGATGTTTATACTTCTGGACTTACTGACAAAGAAATTGTCTTTGTAAAAATATTCCTAAAACTTATGGTTAAGATATGCTTGTTATAAGAAGTTAGGGGACAAATCTACATAATTTCTATTTTTCTTCTTTTCCACATATTGTATTTTTGCGAACAAATGCTTTTTACTTTTTGTTATTCTGTATAAAGAATTAGCACAAAAATCGGTTGGATATTGATTTAAAGAGAACAAAAGGAAATATTGAACCGAATGTAAAAGGGATTAAAAGGCGAATAAAAGACCTTATGTTTTCACGCATCACATTTAGGTTGAGCATCTGCTCGACATGTTATATTTCATTCACGTGCAATGGAAACTAGTAATTTTTTTTCTTTTTAAAAGTAACTTTGATTGCCGCTTTTTAAATCCCTTTTCTACAAATTATTAGGTTCTACTCCACATTTTAGCTAACTAAATTTTTGCATTGGTAACAAGCATAGACATTAAAAAATTTAAAAGTAGAGGGTGCATTACTTAGTTATTTTAAAAACGAGCTCTGCTGTCCTCCACTAATTGGGAATGGTATAGTAAATATGCTAAGTTATGGCTTAATGAGTCTGTTGATTACCAGATTTCTTGACGTATAAGTAGTGTGTTCTCTGTTGAAATGGACCCTTTGTAATATTATTATTGTTATTATTACTATTATTATAGGCCTATAATTATATTTGTGTACTTGGTTTAATTTCAATTTAAGGTGCCTGCTATTGCATAAAAAACATTAAATTGAAGTTAAGGTAGTTAAAATTAGAAATAAGAACTGTAAGAACAACCGTTTCGTAACAAAACTGTTATTTATTACAAAAATGACTTACAAACAGATCCACAAGTGGTTAAAAAGAACAAAATAGTAATGATTAGTTACACGTCATTGTGAATTGTATGATTGATGAGCATGTTTTTGTGCTCCTGACCCAGTCTGGAGTAGTCACTAGCCACAATGTTCCGAGGCTTCAAATGTTGTATCAGATCTTAGACTTTGTCCTAGGGAAAGTCAAAACATATTTCAGGCCTGGAGCTAAGCATCTTATGTAAGCTAAAATTCTGACCAGTTTGCATGTAGAACCGTTTCCATAATCACTTCTCATATGTGGTAAGACAGAACCCTCAGGATGACAAACGTTTGAGCATCCTAGTCATAAACAGATGAATGGTGCATGTGAATGACTAGCGCCATGCGCCACTGCTTGATCGTGCTGCTCAAGGATAGCCCTCAAAGCTGTCTCCATGATGATCATGATGATAGCTCTCCTCGTGATGATGTTCCTTGATATAAACGGGGATCTTCTTCTCGATGTAAACTGGTACCTTGACGGGGTAAGGCTTAGCCACAGGCACCTTGACTGGGTAGGGTTTGGGGATGTGCACTGTGTGGGGAACAGGCACAGGGACCTTTACTTCTACCTTGACTGGGTAAGGTACCTTCTTCTCGACAGGATAGGGTACTTTCTTCTCGATGTAGACTGGGTAGGGCTTGGGCACGTGAACTGGGTATGGTTTCTCCACCTTGACCTCCACTGGGACCTTCACAGGGTAGGGAACCTTCTTCTCTACGTGCACTGGGTATGGATGCGGCACCGGGATCTTGATCTCCTTGTGGATGGTGATGGATTTGATGTGTGCCTCGTGCTTTTCTTCGTGCTGTTCTGGTAGGCTCAGGTGTCCAAAGCTCTCCAGTCCTCCGCCGTAGCTCCCCAGTCCTCCGCCGTAGCTCCCTAGTCCTCCACCGTAGCTTCCCAGGGAGAAGCCGTGTCCTTGGTCGTGTTCCCAGCCGTGCCCGTAGCCGAAGTCGAATATTCCGCGCTTCTCCGTCTTGCTGTCTTTCTTCTCCTCCACTGGAGCCGCTTCTTTCTTTGTTTCTTCCTCCGTGGCCAGCGCTACTGTGGACACCATGATGACTAAAATAACCTGTAGGCAGAAAATCAGAAATTTAGAATGTTTTAATTGATTATTTAACATCATATGAATTGCGAGTACATCTAGTGTCGGTATCATAGGTGCTAACGAGATCACACCTAAAGAGTTTTTCATACTGCAAGATAAAAATTTAAGGATTTTGACGGATATACATGTTTTCAGCGTCTCTGCTACCGAAAGAAATTTTTTGGGCTTTCAGTCTAAGTATAGCAATTATTCTTGATTTGTTTGAACACATTTTTTAATAGATTTTCAGTATCAGCGAAAATGCATGAGAGAATGAACATGAAATATACATTGTTATATTACAGTATATATTATATTAACACAAAATTGTTAATTTAAGCTTACACAATTCACTTTCTTTATAAGTTTGTGAAAGATAGTACAGTTGTAGTTTTTTCCTCAAACTATCGTTTAAAAGTCACAGACAAATCATTTACTGCACACATAAAAAGAATGTACATTTCTTTATAATTCCGAAAGAAAGATATTTGATTAAATTAACAAATTGTACGCCTTAATGTGAGATCAGAGGCTTTACATTACCTGTAGTAAATTAACCATGTTAGAGTTCCTTTATCTCAGAAAGTATTATAGACATATCTATGAAAATTTTACTGCTGGTTCTTTATTATCTTAGAAGTGTTGAACTCTTGTTTACAAAGTGTACTTCGTGAAAATAGTAAGTTATTATTTTTTGTGACCGACTGACATTTTAAAAAATATTACATTAATATTCATACACAAAATAGTTCTTATTCAAATAACTTGAAAGTGGAATTCAGCAATCAATGTAATACCACAGTCTAGTACATACAGTCATGAAGCTTGTGGTGATTTTTTGCATTTCTAGCGACAAAATGATCCAAGCGGTTAGCAACTGAGAGTACTAGGAACAATAGACTGTGCGATAGTAGCTATCTTAATGCCAAGCAACTAAAGTTCAACTGTCATTGGATGCATATTCCCTATGTATTGAGCTTCGTGACTATGTGTACTAGACGGTGGTAATACTATAAATAAGTTGTAAAAATTTCATGCTTCCAGCTTCTTAGTTTCTGAGGAAAAGGTATAGGTATAATTATGTTGTGAAATTTTAACTTCCGACAAAATGAGCAAAAAAATAAGCATTAAAACTTGCATTATCAAGAACACGGAATATTAAAGTTGTTTTGAAAATTCGTAAGACGGTCGGCCATTAGAATCTTCAACAATACCGTTAATTTATTAAACAAATATTCAGCTACAAAACACGTAGAACCACATTTTTTTTTTGTTATGAAATGGCTTCAGAGAATGTATATTTTTATGCTTAGTGGGCGAAGAGAAAAGAAAAGTAGGCCATTGACACGTAACACCTACCGATATTACCTAATTAAAATAATATTTCAAACATCTCTAAAGTCTCATTATTATAAAATTCTGTGATTTCATAATATTATCGGGAATTAAATATTCCACATACAAAACTAAAACCACGAAGTAGCCTAATTGGTTAGTACAAGTACAAGATTTGAAAATATCTTATATTGATTTGATATTAGGTTACTACCACTGTTATTTACGTAGAAAATCATACATTTACTGCAGCAAAAGTAGTAGTTGCGATCTCATTTTGATAAGGACATTTCTTGTTTCCTTTTGTCTGTAAACATGTAGGCTTCTAAACATACCCATCACTCGCTACATAACGTTGTATCATAACTTTTCGCCATAATATTTAAGAAGTTGGATTATTTGTACTGTGCTATCACCACGCTTGTGATTTATTTGTTCCTCTTCACTTCACAGTTTAGGCCTATGCCTGTTCCGTTCGTCTTCATGTTTTGATTGGTCTGCCTACATCTTTCTCCCCTTTCGGATTATAACGGTTTGCTGTCTTTGGGAGCCTTATGTCACTCACTAGTTCTATATTTATTCAAACAAATTCTAAGATATTCTTCAGTTTTATTTGCTATTCCACTGCATTAAATTTAATTATATTTTATAGTTTCATTTCTAATTCGACCTTCATTGATAAATCCAATTGTTTTCAAGAATTTACTTTATGAGATTTGATTGTAGTTGCACATTTTTGCGTTGACACTCATCTCACTACTATAATACAGGAATTAGGAATGGGGAATTTTTTATAGAATTTTACTCTTAGTTCTTTATAGTTTCGTGTATGGTGTTTCAAACTTTGTTAATTTGTTTTTGTTTATATATTTATTATTTATGCTACTAGTATGTGAATTATGTATTAGCATTACATATTGTTAAGCTACGAAACTCATGGCCAGCATATCTAAAGCCTTGGTTTTTCTGAACCGACGCATGTGAGTTGCCGAGTTTACGAGAGATAGTGAGTGGTTTCTATAACTGCAAGGTGCGAGGTCTGCGTACCTCGCAGTTATAGAAGCCACTCACTATCTCTCGTGTAGTCCGGATTTGTGCAAGGCCCATCTTTCACCTCGCACCTCGCAACTCGCATGCGTCGGTTCAGAAAAACCAAGGCTTTATGGTCAAAGCTTAAAACAACACAGGACGAATACAAGAAGAAGACACAATTGTTAAAAAGGAGACAGAATTCTTTACTTTCCTTTCGGGAATCGACTCCTGATTCGGCGTATTTGCAACTAGAAACGATCCGATTTTGTGGTGCTAGATTTTTGGGTATTTGCACCGTGTCACACACATATACATATATAGACTTATTCAACTTTTCGAGCTACATACCGAACCCATTATTATCAAAAAGACGAGATCCTATCTATTGAATCTGAATCTACTATCTACTGAATCAGTGGATGTGTCTATATTTACAAGTATAAAAAATACGTGATTTTATATGTAGTAAGTTCTCTGTTTATTTGAATATCCATGTAGTAAAATATTGTATATAGAATTTCAATACATTTGGACCTTGAATAAGTATAAGTAATTGCGTAATGGAATTACCGGCAGTATTTGTTTGCAATTCAATGAGACAATTATGCCCCATAAGGAAATCTGATTAGTATTGAACAGCTGGGGATTTCAGTCATTAGCTCCAGTGCATTACTAGATTGATTTTATTCCGCAACTCACTTTCATAAGAATAGAAGTAATTATTCCTAATGAGGACATCGACTATCTGTTTGTAGACGTAATGCTAGACTGCACATGAAATTAACTTGCCATTCTGCACCGCTTAATATGTATAATATTTATTGGAAACTTGTCGTCACTATAATTTATTTATGTAAGAAATACTCTTCAATGTTTATGTTTAAAAACCATAGCCACGTATTGATGTAATCTGACATAACGAGTTGGTTTGGAGCATGTACGAAACGTGAAGTCATTCCAGCTCAAACCACTCTTACTAATTGCCGTACTGGAAGTGTAATACTTTTTCCTTAGAATTCATAGAACTAGTTTTTGTAAAAAATCTGGAAATAAATATAGCAAACCGAATGATCTGATGCTCGAGGCCATTTTATCATCTACAAATTACTATCACTGATGCTAAACAGGAAGTGCTCGCACTTGTAGGCTACTTCGTTGTGGAGTGTGTAAAATTAATTAAACAAGATTATGGAAGAGATTTCAATGTTAGATCAGGCATGAAATCGATGACAATTCAGAATACATAAATGCTAAAGACAAAGAAAAGATCTGTTGACTCTTATGTTTCTAGATATAATAATATTTCCAGATTTTTAAGGTGAGCAGAACATGTAGGATGTATGGGTGAAATGCATTTAGAGTGTTCGTTGGAAGGCCGGAGGGAAAAAGACCTTTGGAGATGCCGAGATATAGATGGGAGGATAACATTAAAATGGATTTGAGTAAGGTGGGATATAATGGTAGAGACTGGATTAATCTTGCTTAGGATACGGACCGATGGCGGGCTTTTGTGAGGGAGACAATGAAGTTTCTGGTTCTCTAAAATCCATTTGTAAGGTGATATTATTATTATTATTATTATTATTATTATTATTATTATTATTATTATTATTATTACTATTATTATTAATTACAATTTCGTAAAGATGTGCAATTAGGCCTATATTTTATGGTCAATAATTTCATAGTGTATGGCTACTTGGACTGTAACTTTAAGAAAGGAACAGAGGTTAAGAGTCTTCAAGAATAAGGTGCTTAGGAAAATATTTGGGGCTAGGAGGGATGAAGTTACAGGAGAATGGAGAAAGTTACGCAACGCATTGTATTATTTACATAACATGATTAGGACAATTAAATCCAAATATTTGAGATGGGAAGGGCATGTAGCACGTATGGGTGAATCCAAAAATGGGTATAGAGCATTAGTTGGGAGACCTGAGGGGGGAAAAAGACCTTTGGGAAGGCCAAGGTGTAGATGGGGGATAATATTAAATGGATTTGAGGGAGATGGGATATGATGCTAGGGAGTGTATTAATCTTACTGTGAATAGGGCCGATGGTGGACTTAGGTGAGAACTTCCGGGTTCTCTAGAGGCCCTTAGTAAGTAAGTTTGGTTATTTTTAACACAGTGCCAGCAGATCTACGTTTAAGTTAATCTCACTCAGCCACGATAAACTTCTGGAAATGTCCGCACAGTTGCTGTAAATAGCCATACGAACTGTTTTTTAATCAACCAAATCAACGGAGGAATTTCTATTGTACGTAATATAATAATTGTGCATATTGGAGAAAATTTTTCCACACTATCATGGATTTCCTTATAAGAAAAAACAGAGAAAAATCTTAAGGTGCGAAGTTCGGAGGTTATGGAGGACGTGGTACCATTGCGGAGCGTTGTAAAAGCTTCGGTTATAACTTTGCACATCTTCTCAAAATTAGGCATTTTAGCGTTGTTAACTTAAACCTAAGACATACTGAATTTAGCCATTACTCATATCACACACTTTCGCAAGTGGGCGTTGTTCAACTGCTGCTTGTCCACAAGAATAGGCCTAATTATTGCTTCTACTATGGGATAACGACATTCCATTTTCTCTAAAATAAGTAGTGGCTGAAACATGAGACTTTCGACACAGCCAGTGCTTTAATATTTAATTTTCAAGCTTCGTTCAAGGCTAAACATGCGTCAGAAATAAGCTGTAATATTTTTAATAGAAAAAGGAACATATCTGTGGACCTCTGGAGAAAAAACTAAGAGACTAGTGAAGTGCATTGTATGGGGCAGAAACACGGACATTGCGACGAATTAAAGAGAAACGACTATAG
The DNA here is from genome assembly GCF_040183065.1 of Periplaneta americana. Classification (NCBI taxonomy): domain Eukaryota; kingdom Metazoa; phylum Arthropoda; class Insecta; order Blattodea; family Blattidae; genus Periplaneta; species Periplaneta americana. The sequence goes on along the minus strand of NC_091120.1, from coordinate 69,511,175 downwards.
GAATTTGAAATGTGGATATGGAGAAGAATGGAACGTGTGAAGTGGACAGACAGAATAAGAAATGAAGCTGTGTTGGAAAAAGTGAGCGAAGAAAGAATGATGCTGTAACTGATCAGGAAGAGGAAAAGGAATTGGTTGAGTCACTGGCTGAGAAGAAACTGTCTGCTGAAGGATGCACTGGAAGGAATGGTGAACAGGAGAAGAGTTCGGGGCAGAAGAAGATATCAGATGATAGACGACATTATGATATATGGATCATATGAGGAGACAAAGAGGAAAGCAGAGGAAAGATTGGAGAAAGCTGGGTTTGCAGTGAAAGACCTGCCTTTGGGCAGAACATATAGATGGATGAATAGATGAATGAATGAATGAATAAATGGATGAATTAATTAATTAATGGAAAGGAGCCATATTTCACCCCGAAGTCAAACTCATTCTCTTTATAAATGCAAAATAATTTAATTTCTCTATGTCACGATATGGATTACTTTTATTATCATGTATTTTAAAGGACATTCTACTCAATTTTGTTCTCTAATAGATGAAACATATATATTTTGATAGATGTGCTAAGAGATATTTCGATGGCTGAGAACCAGACTGTTCTAAGTCCAACTTTTTATAAGGAAAAAATCTATGTTTATTGTGTTCCACGTCCTTGTCAGCATGTATGAATCGAACAAAATTGTAATATCTCTCTTAATAAGGTTACTATGAAGCTATTCCAAATTATTTCATGAAGCTTTGAATGTCAGGAGCTTAAAATAGCTCTCCTGAAAAAAAAAATAGTAAAATGGACTTGGAACAGTCTGGTTCTGAGCCATCGATTTACCAACAGGAGGCAAGTCTGTTAATGCTACTACAATAAAAAAAAACTCATATTTCCTTGATGAGAAACTGCAGTAACTCTGTTGATGCCACCTCCCAAGTAGGAAAGAAAGTTCTAGAAACAAATGTGAATCTAACAAATCCGTAGCCGTGAAACAGAACCGGTATCCAGGCAGGTTGTTTGTTTATGACGATGCTCACTTGTTCCGACCTGTGGAGAAACTACACAGACAGCCCACGCGACTATACCCTCGGGGCGCCATAAAGCAACTGTGTCTGCTTCTGGTGCCAATGTCAAGGAAAATGGAAGTAAATGAGCTTGTCCTACAACGGCAGATTAAAGTGAAATCATCGGCCATTGTTGTTGAGCTGGGGTCAAGTGCAGAATGGATGAGTTTGCTCTTTTCAAGAAAACATTACTTGTGCATGATTAATCCAGTCTCTACCATCATATCCCACTTCCCTCAAATCCATTTTAATGTTATCCACCCATCTACATCTCGACATTAAAAACCAATACTTAAGATATATTGTTTAGAATGTGTGTAATCAGTCCTATATAACAGGGTGTTTGATATTTTCTTTACAGCACTAAGTATACAAGTAAATCGGGATCCAAAATCCGCTGTCTGGTTATATGCGTTGTAATTAATAGAGGGACATCATTTTATTTTTACTTCAATTTTTATTGTACCAGAGTTTTGAAAGTACTTCACTCCCACCCCTTCTACTAATGAAGTTCAACTGTCCTCCACACAGAACCAAGGCCGCGTATGCAGTCATAGTAGCCTTACGGTCATAGTAAACAGTACGTTCCAGAAATATGTTCGCGTTTTCCGGTGACGAAAGAGCTTTCAATATTGAATCATTTTCGCACAGATACTGTCGTCCATTTACCTACGTCGTATCCCGGTTTCCCCCACTAGCTTCTATTCGCCCCTCTGTAAAGGCTAGAGGCTGGGATATCTTAGTTCTTTTCTGAGAACATTAATTTCTGTTAGGAATTAGACGTCTACGTAATGTTATACAATTGTTTAAAATAACTTAAATAAAAGGGCCTCGTTAAATAATTATCTGTCATGTGATTTTCCCCCCTTTCTACGACCCTGCGACATAACCACTTGGACGGACAGTAGATAGCATGTCTGAGTAATTTTATCTTTTCGGATAGGGTAGAAGTGAAGATTGAATTTACAGTACTTAAGGTACTCTTTTATAGAGTAGGTACAGAATTGTTTCAACGTGAGTTACTGATACGAAGTACGAACCTGGTAATTGGAATTACGTACAATAGTCTATAGTGCAATAATATGCACATTAGAACTGAAGCCTGTATCGAAATGAACGGCCACCATTTTCAAAAATGTGTTTAAATATCCATATTATGATTATTTTTAAATTTAACTTCTTTCTCAATAGTGTACACTAATGTGTTGTAGGCAGTATAATATACACTGCTTAATGAATATCTCCGCATGGACAGCTCAGTTCGTGATTAAAACACTTATTGTTAACACTGTACTGTATTTTGATTAAACAAAAACCTAATGAAAGTTATCAAACTCAAAAGCGTGATATTTCCTAGTTTACGTAAATGGATGAACTACTTTTCTTCCCTCCTATACCTAGTAAAGTGAATTGTTTGTAAATTACACCAGTATCATAGAAACTCCAGTCGTGGAAGGGGATAGCAAAGGGTGTTTCCGATTCTGAACTGTTGATCCAAAGGTATAGCCAGGTTAATATTAGAAATGTTAGTAAAAATAAAATGATGTCCCTGTACAAATTTCGCATGGTTTCAAAAGGACTTCCACGTGTTGCACAACTTGAATTCGACGATCGAGGCTTATTATAAATTTGTTTACTCCGTAGAACTATTTCTATAATTGTGTGTTCGAAAAAATTGAGGGATATCCGCGCAGACCTGTTATCTTTATTTTTCCGCTGAAGTGGTAGTTTTCTGCCCTGAAGCATGTCACAGCCACTTTCTTCGTATTACCATACCCGGCATAGGAATTCGACGATCTCAGTACACTAGTGATATAGAATCCAAATGTCACAAATTGTCACTTGGTGTTTTGTGAAAAGATTCCGTGCAGACACAAAATAGATTCAAACCAAGTTGAGTTGATAGAGATGAAAATGTTCTGATAATGTTCGATTTACTTGCACGCACAGTGCTGTAAAGAAAATACCAAACACCTTGTTATAGCCTATAGGACTGATTACACGCATGCTAAACAAGATATCTTAAGTATTGGTTTTTAATGTTGTGCAGTGTGAACTTAACTTCAATTACGGAAGTACAAGATAGTATTTGTAGGCTATAATTAGACTAATTCACAATTTTATGTGTGCTTTCAGTCGTAGTGACATTAAATTTGACATATTTACAATACATTTCTTCTCCTTTATTGTGAATTCTAAATATTTTAAAATAACTGTTTATAATTAACAGTAATTCATTTTCACAATTTTGAATAAATATTCTGTATCCACCATGCATTATTTTCTTTAATATTTTTTTTTAGAAATCTATTACTCTTTCACTTTAATTCTTACTTTAAAATGTTTGTAATAACTGTATAAACAACGTAAAGTAAATATTTTATTTATCCTTCTAAAATATTTTTATCTATTTATATTCAATGGTTGAGTTGTTTAGACTTTTTCCATTGCTAATTTCCGAAAACTGTAGCACAACGTTTCGAAGAGTGGATCTCTCTTCGTTGTCAGGTGAAAACCTACTGTGGGGATCATTACAAACAGCTAGCCTGTCTGACTGATCGACAAGTCGGTGCGAAATATAAAGACGGAACACACGATGTCATAAGCTGTTGTACCGTGAAATATAGAGGATGAAAAGAAGAATAAAAAGATTGTAACTAAACTAATATATGGAACAATAACTCAAACGACAAGTAATAATGGGCACTAATAATGAAGAGTGGAAATCTGGTGGAAATAGTGAAATGAAGAAACAACAGGAAATAAATAAATGAGCGGGGAAACAAAGTAATACTGTCATTTCTATCCCCAGGATAATTTTAACATTTTTATTACCGGTATCATTAAAATAATAAATATGAAATGGTACAGCTAAGATCGTAGATTATGTTCTTCAGTAGAAACAGTTCCATTAAAATATCTTAAAAACGCTTAGAGTTATCACAGAAAATATATGTAAATTTTAAAGTTTCGGAAAATGAGCAACAAGGATAAATTTAAGGCACATGTAAAGTGATAGCCTATGCAAATATTAAAGGACATATCTCGGACAGTATTAGATATATTTAAAGAAAGAGAAAAGTGTATTGAATAGAAAATAAGCAAATAAAAAAAAATATAATTTTTAGATTCATAGAGGTTGGAATGAATGTAGGATACGGTCTGTTCTTTTTTCCTTTGTGTCTATTTTGAGAACTTATGAGACTTTTTTTACATGTTCATTTATTTTAAAATTACAATTCAATTCACATTATAAAAAATAGGCACAATGTAGATGTTTCAGATTGTCTTCCTAAGTTCAAGTGAAGTCAAGGGATATGATTGCGCTTGCAGCAGAGCTCCCGGCTTTGCCAATATTAGAATTTATAAATTACGTATACAAGATCCAGATTACAACGAGAAAAATCATCATATCAGGGACAAAAGGAACTATCACTTCATAAATATTCAATGGTTATCTTCACTGTACACAAACAAGCGATGCGATTTCGAAAACGTGAGATTATTAAGACGAATGGTATCCATTGGTTATGATTAATACAAAGCATTAATCGACTAAAATTAAAACTTGAATAACTTTGACTCCCGTTACTTAACAATACGGAAGGGCGAGCTAGACAACTGTCTTGTCTTTTCCTCCATTGATTGATTGCGATTTGAACTCTTCTTAACTTCCGGTTAGTCTGTATTATTAATATGATAATGGAAAGTGTGAGTGTGACTCACACTTGGTGTTGAATGACTCTCACTTTCACCTTCTTCCGAGGACCAGGCGAATATCTCCTGTACTAAAGGTTTTTTTTTTCTCCTCCATATAAAATTATTTTCTCTTGTGTGCATATAAATTCATTATTCATCTAGTCACGCAAACTCTATCAAGTTGTTCTGCCCAGTCATGTTTTTTTACTGTTACGATTATATGGTTACAGGTCCTTCGAATTTAACGCTGTGCGTGTCAAGTTTCATTTTAGTAAAAGTGCTACATTCACACTGCAAAGAAACGTAAACATAGGTTTATGCTTTGGTGTAAGCAGTGCTACAAAATAAGTTGAGAATTCAGAATGAGAAACATATACATATTATTCTATCATGTACTTCTCTTGATGTGAATACGTCTATATGTTCGGTCCAGTATTAGGTTACAATCCCAGAATGTCGACGGACACATTTTCAGATCAGGTTTGTCGCGCCTATAATTATTTCTAGCCTACACGACATATTCCAATGAAGTAAACGTCGATCGACAAACAAAGGATCAATGTATCCAACGTGACCTTGAGTTAGAGAGGGTAACGTCATCTAGCATTACGAGATAAGGGGAAGTTGCGTGGCAGCCCAAGCAATGTAACGAGAGAATGAGAAGCGATAGAATGTTCGCAGTGCTTTCAAACGATTCGTAACGAACTAGATTACAATCTGAATTAGCAACAATTAGCAGTTGACGAATTAAGTTGCAAAAATTCGTAGTGTAATTGAGTGAAGAGAGAAAATTCGCAATATAGAGACATATGCAAAGCAAATGGGAGCGGACGTATAAACAACGGATATCTTACATTCAACATCCCATCCCAAGAGACGTATTCACATATAAAACTTGTGGCTGTGTCTCGAAACAGCTTACCCCGATTTTTTCCCTACGATTACAGGAGATAGTTACAGGTGCTCCAAATTTTATACAGTGTGTGTCAAGTTTCATTTTAGTAAAAGAGACATTCAAGCTACATTCACAGAGTAAGCAAACGTAAACATAATTTTATGTTCAGCACTGATAAAAGAAAGAAATCTGAACATTCAGAATGAGAAACTTATCTATAAGTAGACAGTGGATGAGGGATGACTTAGCGTTGAATGTAGGTGCACATTTACTATATGTTACATTTTTTTCATTCAGACCATTGGCTGAACAGGTTTTAAACGTAAACAGACGACGTCAACATGCTACTGTATCTCCGTACAGTCGGAAGGAAAAGAAAAATAACGTTCTGTAGTACTGTAGTACATACCTTGCAAGTTCAGTCCTCGATATCATTGATGCAATTACCAGCGTTGCAGTAAACGACGATATATTCTCGTAAGTTGTCGAAGCTGAATCATCTTCGCCTATCGCTTAAACAGTTTTTGTATCGAGAGAATTTCTGTATAAAACCTCTAAAATGGGGATCACTCAATTTCTTTAGAGGAATATTTGTACTGAGCATCATGTTGCACGTGTCGTTTAGACCCGCACAACTAAATTATGATGATGTAGATGATGATGATGATGATGATGATGATGATGATGATGATTGTTCCTCAGATTTCATTTCAGCGCATTTCCTGTGCGATGTACTGTTGCAATGTTTCTCAATAGCCTGAGTTGTTCTGGTTTTTATTTCTATTTTACATACATTACACACGATATTGTCTTCGTTGATACATGTCATAAAATGTCACTCTCACACTTCTTAATTGCATTTCGTATCTCTGAGAGAATTTAACGTTTTGACTTCGACATTATGAATGGATCAGCACTACTCTATTCAACTCGTACTAAATACTTGAGCAGGATAACACAACTGCACACATTGCGTTGCAATGTTACTATGAACGGATCGGGATTCCTTCGTTATGTACGCTGCTGTACTCTCCAGGTACACAAAAGACATACGACGCGGCACGTGCCATATGTTCCGATACGAAATAACTTCACTTTTCCTTAAGTCATCCCGCATACACTGTCTGTCCATAACAAATAATCAGTTCACTTAGTTCTCGAATGATATTGCTGACTAATGTCATCGATTGTGGGAATAAATGTATTTCTGTAATTGATGTTACGATTAATATTTCCTTATAGGTCAAGTGTTATGAATAATCTATAGCGAAGATATATTCAAGAAGTAAATTAGGTACAAAATAAACATCCTTTCCTTAGTCGTGTGAACCAGGCGCTGCCCGAAATGGACTTAGACAAATTCACGCTACAGCATAACGGTCATTTTTTTGTGTCTACGGCTGTGCATATTAGCCATAACCTCAATTAAAGCTAAATTTTAGATTGTATTTTGTAAATGTAGATTTAATGTGTCTATATTTACATTAGATTTAATGTGTCTTTATAAAACAGTTATATTACTGGTTGTTCTTTATGGTTGTGAAACTTGGACTCTCACTTTGAGAGAGGAACATTGGTTAAGGGTGTTTGAGAATAAGGTGCTTAGGAAAATATTTGGGGCTAAGAGGGATGAAGTTACAGGAGAATGGAGAAAGTTACACAACAGAGAAGTGCACGCATTATATTCTTCACCTGACATAATTAAGAACATTAAATCCAGATGTTTGAGATGGACAGGGCATGTAGCACGTATGGGCGAATCCAGAAATGCATATAGAGACTGGAGGGAAAAAGACCTTTGGGGAGGCCGAGATGTAGATGGGAAGATAATATTAAAATTTATTTGAGGGAGGTGGGATATGATGAAAGAGACTGGATTGGTCTTGCTGACGGTAGGGACTAATGGTGGGCTTATGTGAGGGCGGCAATGAACCTCCGGATTCCTTAAAAGCCAGTAAGTAAGTAAGATTTAATGTGTCTAGTTGTCGTCTTTAATATTTTGTAATGCTGAGGACAGATAAATCTTAAAAATTTCATGAAAGATCGACATGTTAAAGAGGAAATTCGTCCTACACAGCTTGCTAAAGCGAGTCAAGACATTAATTAAACAATGAACAAAAAATACCAAAATTAATAAGTTTATGTAAACTTCATCTTTACAATGTTGGATGACGTATATACGTCCGTTGATGTGACATATTAATGAATTTTTAAATACTTATGTAGTCGCAATCATGCCATGGTATGAAAGAAAAATTTCACAACCTCGAGCGGGATTCGAACCTGTGACTTCCTGTACTCAGTTGGTAGAGCGCCTAACCGGAGTACAGGAAGTCGCAGGTTTGAATCCCGCTCGAGGTTGTGAAATTTTTCTTTCATATCATGGCATGATTGTGACTATATAAGTATTTAAAAATTCATTAATAAGTTTATGTTTTATAATAGACAGTAGGCTTAGTTAATTCTTTCAGTGAAGTTAAAAATTAACAAAACCTGAAAATTTGGCAACATTTTTATGTGCGAGAATATAGTTCAATACGTCAGTTTAACTATCTCCTATGCGAACTCGAAACAATTGAGACGTTAAAAACCTGGCAGGTCTTGTAAACCGGTCGTCCCACGATTATATCAAGAAGATATGTTGTTGCGAATACGTATTTCAGGTTGAATATCTTGATTAGCTCCTATAATAAATCTATAGTTTTCTAACAAGTTTTAATAGCATAATGTATTTATTTTCAGGAGTGTACGAGCTCAGAACTACTTTATTCTCACCAGGACATTGGTATGTTTTAAAAATTGATATACATTAATATAGTGGTGCTCTCTTTTTCTCTGTGCATAATCATATTTTTATTTATTTATATCATGTTTTTTTTTTTTTAGAAGTTCAATTTATTTAACAATCAACCCAGTTTAACGTATAAATTTTAAGACGAGAAGTACTTTTCCCAGCACAGATTTAATGTTTTATGCATAAATATAATTCATTCATATATCAATAATCTTTATCGATTCCCTTCTTGAAAATCTACCAAATATAACAATTTCAGCATAAAAGTGCTTTGTCACTCTTCACATCGCCTACCTTCCCTCATTCTCTTTTACACTATTAATTTTCAGTAAAATTTCAATATATTAAGATAACAGTGGTTTATCAAAATATTTCATCCTCTTTATTTTATTGAAAGGATTTTTTTCTAATGGAATCATTCATGTTATTCTGGTAATTTAACTATGTAATATCTAGAGATGATACAATTCCTTCGTAAACACGAGACCAGAGTATATGTGACTCGAGTATTGTACATGACGTCAGAAGGAAGGGGGTAGAATTGTTTTCTGTACCGTCTGGTTACAGCAACAGTGCTGAACTGTGGTGCTACGTGTCCAGTGCGGTAGTAAGTGAGAGAGTCGATTTCTAACCTGTAGTGCAGTGTTACTGTCATTACTTCATATATTAAGTCATCCTAATATATGTAGGCTTTAGTTGAATTGTACACTACATAGAGGACTTCCAACAGTAACAACTTTGCAGTAGTTATATTCCACTCCAAATGTTTCAAACATAGTGCGCAACGTTTATGTTCCACCGAAGTATACTCTGTCTGTATGTCTGAAATCTGCTGTTGCTTACATCTGACCGCTGTGCGGAGTTCAGAAACACCCATACTGTATGGTTGAAGCGTAGTCAACCTCGTGTCCAAGGAAGGAGAGGTTTCATCATTAGTAATATCGCAAAAATTTAATTAAATGATTATGGAAGTGTACATTTTTTATTGTTTATCCATTTGTGTAATCCAGTTCTAGACTACAAGAGAACTCCATTTTCATAGGATAATAAAATTGCGCGAAACAAAAAAAAAAAAAAAAAACGCGTGACATGTTACGACGCAATTTCAAGACGCATAATTTTTCTCTTCCTTCATTGTGCTAAGCTTATATTAAGATTATGCATACAGCAGCTTACTCCGACTTCAAAGTTAGAAATTCAGCGCTTCCTGATTAATATCTTATGTGTATAAGTTATGCGTAGTTCTCTGTCTTCGCATCCTTGAACCAGAGGTTGGTAAGAAGTACGTATTTACTTATTCCACTTTCACATTGTACCTAACATTGTTTAAATATGTATCTGTCATAAATATTAGAAAGCATACTTCCTTTTCTGTTATGTCCATTCATGTTACATTATTTGCGTTAGAATCTTAGCCCTACATGGAGTAAATTAAATTTTCAAGTCGCAAATAACCGTTGTTCACAACTATTCTAGTCGTAAGACAATTAAAGCTACAAATATTGATATTTCTATTCCGTTCTATAATCGGACTCTTCCATATAATATACAGGGTGATTCAGGACCTATGCAATAACTCTGGCGATCGATATATCTCGCAATGAGGATCATTTTTCGTAAAACAATTCATGTTCTCCAATCCCTCGTGTAGGAGCTACGCTACATCGAAAAATAGACACATTTTAGTGACTTTTACGGTTAATTATGAAATGAATTAGTTATTTATTTCTTCAAGTACCCTTGCGAACAAGTTACAAATGTCCTGTCATTTTGCTTCCTCGTTTGAATGGTAGCGCTCTTTGGAACACGTTCCGCTGCTCATGGAGGTGAGGAGACATGTGATTCAACATAACGTCCCAACGCACTTCAACCTGTTGTACGAGCACATCTGAACAACATCTATGGGGAGCAATGGATAGCGAGAGCCGGATCTGTTGCGTGGCCAGCGTGATCACCTGACTTCACGTCCTTAATCTTTTTTTTTTTCTTTTGAGACATGTGAAGTAATACACCACTCGAATTGACACCAGAGAGGAACCGACTATGCGAGTATTAGCTCCTTTTGATCAAATTCTACACAGGCTGATAACCACTGATAACCATGACGGTGTAATGAATGTAATCAGGTTCAGGGTAGGCACTTTGAACACCAGTAACTTGTCAGCAAACATACTTGAAAAAATAATCCGTTTCATAAATTGTTAATATCACTAAAACCTGTCTGTAACTCCTAAACGAGGCATCGGGGAACATGTGTTGTTATACAAAAAATGATACTCATTGCGAGCTCTATCGGTCTCCAGAGTTTGTTGCAGAAATCCTGAATCATCCTATATAATATATATATATATATATATATATATATATATATATATATTATATAGGATGATATCAACTACATTTTTTGTGAAGTATTTATAGCTTTTTAGTAGGTTATTTTACGACGCTTTATCTACATCTAAGTTATTTAGCGTCTGAATAAGATGAAGGTGACAATGCCGGTGAAATGAGTCCCGGGGTCCAACACCGAAAGTTACCCACCATTTGCTCATATTGGGCTGAGGGAAACCCCCGAAAAAACCTCAACCAGGAAACTTTCCCCAACCGAGAATCGAACCCGGGCCACCTGGTTTCGCGGCCAGACGCTCTAGTCGACATTTATAGTCAAGTAGTTTATAAATTAATGAGGTTTTCAACTTACAACCATATCTAACGCCATGTACTTACATTCCACAATAATGGAATGACCACAGTACATATTTTCTGTTTCTTGGTTGTAACGAAATTATTTCATTGAAAAATAATATTTTAATTTCGACTCATATTATGATCTCAAAGTCCATAATTTTATTCCTGTAAGACAGCTGCCGAGTTTCACTTTGACCCTCTTGACCTCGGATGGCTAAATAACGATAATGACCTTCAAAGGGAAGAAAGGAGAGAATAATACGTAATGTCATCCCCTTGTGGCATTTGTCTCTTGGTTTATTGGTTGTGTTTATAGTAACATGTAGTGGTAAATTGTGGTACAGTAAATTTTACATACTACTATATAATTGTAGTATTTATTTATTTATTTATTTATTTATTTATTTATTTATTTATTTATTTATTTATTTATTTATTTATTTATTTATTTATTTATTTATTTATTTATTTATTTATTTAACCTGGTAGAGATAAAATTTTCAGGCCTTCTTTTCCCATTTACGTGGAGATTGGATGAATGAATGAATGAATGATTTGTCCCTGAAGGGCTAAGGCCTCCTCTTGCGAGGGATAGCTCGGTAAGACTCACACGGGGAGCCTACAACTTTAAGAATACAATTAAAATTACAATTAATAGTCTACGAAATTTGCAATTACAATCACAATAGAATTAAAGTAGGCCTACTGAAATATTATCTGATTAATGAAGACACGACGATTTACTATTAAAGAAAAACAAAGAATTAGTTACTGAAATAGACCTACCAATTAAACGTAGAATAATTATAACATAGGGATGAAATTACTGGAAATTGAAGTATTTTATGCTAGAATAAGAGAACTATTTACAAGAACCCATTATCTGAACTAAGCAAATCATAGTAAGTTTGCGTTTAAATTGAACTTTATTTCGACAGTCTCTCATGTTAGCAGGCAACGAATTCCAAAGTCTTTGCAGTAAAATTGTGAAAGAGGACGAGTACGAGGTGATGCGATGTGATCGTATTGCTAGTATTGTTTCGTGACGAGAACATGTGTTCATGTTATGATGGAAAGAAAGGTAAGTGAAGAGAGACGACAGATGCGAAGGAGTGTAGTATTTCAAGATTTCCAAGAGAAGAAGTGAATGTAAATTTCTTCTTTTACCTAATTTAAGACAACCTATTGATTTCAGGGTTGGAATAATATGATAATATTTGCAAACATTACATACAAAACATACGCACAAATTCTGAACAAGTTGAAGTTTTGTAAGGTTTATGTAGGCCTATAGTGTATCAAACAGTTTTTAACAACTGGGGAATACTCGACACTTCGTCATATGAAGCCAGTTGTGTAGACCAATTTACCGAGAGTCGTTGCCCACGGTGCGCCATAGGAGGCTGGTCTACGCTACACACGCGCTGAGATGAGATGGTGGAGATATGTTGAAATGTCACATGGGAACGGAGCTCCCGGAAAAAACCCCTGTGTTACCTGGATCCAACACAAGTTATAAATCGGGGGTACTCCTGGAATCGAACTCGGGACCAGAGGATTGTAAGTTCAGATTTCTAGCCACTTGACTATCGTGGAGGCTCTATATTAAACATTAAAAGTTATGGAATAAGAAAAACACGATAATAGGATAAACGAAATACAGTTTTTCGAAAATAGATTTTGATTTTTTTAGACGGATTTATTCACCAATTTTATACATACATAAATTTGCTCTTAAATCCAGTGCACGGGTCTTTTGACCGTACGTGCTTTACAAAATAAGTCCTAATTTTTAGGTTTCACCCCCTCACCTATGATTAAATGTAACCGCTCTAAAAAAATACACACACAGATTGATATAAAAATGGTACAAAGGGGGGAAAGGATCTGGCCACCCTACCCCATTATCTCCTGGCCTAGTAGCCTCATGAGGGATGTCTTATTGGTGTTACTTAAGAGGTTTAAACCTGTCTTCGGATAGTTGACTAAACAACATCAGTTATCCTAACCTAACATACAAACAGGCATAGAAGTATATACTAATTCAATAGTTATAATTCCCTTCTTCAGTTCACATCATAGGCTAAACTTCAACAGCTGATTTTCTAAGCTATCTCGCCTTCAAGAGGAACAATCCATTCTTTTGTTCGTATTCTCTATTCTCCATTAGGTCAAGACAGGAAAATCAGATCCTTAAACTGGGTAAAAATCTTCTATTAAACTTCCACCTAAAATCACCGTATGTCTCATTATCTCGATTGTGTTAAATTTTGAAAGGTATGATATCTCGCAAGCGGTACCTTACCTTATTATTGCTAAATTCCCTATACTTACAGTTTGCCGTAAGTTTAATGATTTTATATTATTCTTTCAGTTCCTGTTCTCAGTATTTTCGGGTCGATACCTTCTGTATAGCAAAACACGAAGCTTGAGGTGATGACAGTACTAGGAACAATAAACTGTGCCGGTAATATTTCCCATTATCTGTGATGAGGCGATAACAGCGATACTAGTGGTTAGCAACTATGTAGGGATGCTTATTCCCTACGTATTGAGCTTCATGACTGAAAAACCGCGTCAACTTCTGTACGGTTGCAATATTAGGTATTCGACAACGTCGTGAGCAGCCCTAGAGACGTTCCGATGTCCTTAAGTATCGATATTTCATGCGATACTGATATCCAATCCAAGTATCGATAAACCGATATTATCGATTCAAAATGTCAATATTTCTAGTTATCGAATGATATTTTAAATTACTTTCCTTTAATACAAACTGATATTTTTTCTTTAGTTTACTTACAGTACCCGATAAATTAGGCACTTACACATTATCTCTTAGAAATACATATCCATCCACTTTGGAATCTTCGAACAAGGCGGAATTTTACGATTTTTTCCTTAAAATATCTTAAAATAACTGCAAGCAAATATCATTCTTATAGGAAGAACATTGTTTGTATACATCTGAAGTCTGATTAATGTAATATGTAATATATGATGTGTGCAATGGAGGGGAAAGGAACTGGCCACCCTATCCTATTATGTCCTGGCCTAGTTGCCTATAAGTTATGCCATTTATTTATTTATTTATTTATTTATTTATTTATTTATTTATTTATTTATTTATTTATTTATTTATTTATTTAAATTTAAATATACAGAATAAAGAACATAATTATAAACAAACAAGAGAAATAGAAATAAAATAATACAAACAATATAAAAAAGGAGATACAGTAGTATTAACAAAATTTGAGACCGAATGAGCAGCGCTCGTGTTCGGTCGCAGTTCAGATATAATATTAATAGGCCTATAAGATAATATAAAATAAAATAAATTAGGAAATAGAATTTAAAATTACAGTTACAGAACTTATATAATACAATATTAATATAAGAGAAATATAGAAAATAAAAAAATAAAAAATAAATAACTAAAATAAAATAGGAATTAAAGTTTAAATTACAGCGGCAATGGAATTATATAATATAATATTAACATTAAAGAATAATAATATCGCACGTGGAAAGTAGGACTACATATTTCAAAATTATAGAATGCAAATATAATATAGTTGATTAATTCATACACATAGGCTATAAATTTATTTAATCAAATTGAAGATATTAACACGTTTCTAATTTTCTTGTTATATGCTAGTGGGTTACATGTTAGAAGTTCTGGGTGTAATTTAGTTAAAGCATTGCACAACCGAGGGCCAAAATTAATGCTGTGCTTTAGACCAGTAGGTGTGAGACATTTAGGTTCTACTAATGTTGAATTAATATTTCGTCTTGTGTCATAATTATGTGTCTGTAATACAAACTTATTACGATTTTTATGATAAAATTTTAACAACGTATACTTATAAATTTGTTCAATATTAAATACATTAAATTCAGAATAAATTAATTTAGTTGGATAATCGAAACGTTTCTTCAAACAAATTTTAATTATTCGTTTTTGTAGTAAATTTAACGGACTAAGATTAATTTTTGTAATTCCACCCCAAACAATTATACCATATTGAATGATAGACTGAATAATAGCCAAATAAACATTTCGTAGAACTCTAATGGGTAAGTAGCATCGAAGATTAACGAATTTATAAATTGTTTTACGAAGCCTCTTACAAAGTTAAGTAATGTGATGAGGCCATTTTAAATTCTGATCAATCATGATACCCAGATATTTGACATACGTGGCTTCTTTCAATGGTGGACATTTACAACTTTTGTGATCTAGACAATTTTCGCTGTGTATTATTAGTCTATATTCATCGCTAAATTTAAAATTTTGAACACTGGCAACTGTTAACGAAAAAGGAACTAAAGTTGATTTAGATATATTTAAAGAAAGGAAGTTGGAATTAAGCCATTTTTAACAATATTAGCACATACTGTATATTAGCATTTATATATGCTTCTTGCCAAGAAAAACCACTGAAAATAACTACTGCATCATCCGCATATGAATATATAGATACATTAAATTGTTCTAAATTTATATTTAGCAGATCATTAACATATATTAAAAATAAAAATAGATCCCAGAATTGTTCCTTGCGGTACACCTATATCAATATATTTGTATTCACTAAATTGATCTTCAATTTTGGTCATTTGCCTTCTGTTACTAAAATATGATTGAAATAATTTTAAAACTATACCTCTAACTCCAATAGTATGTAGTTTGTCCAAAAGTAAATTATGATTGATAGTGTCAAAAGCTTTCCGTAGATCCAAACATACTATAAAAAAGCAACCTTATAGAGAATTTTAGGGGAGAAATATTTTCTTAATGGTGCAATTTTACTGTCGCGCCAGATTTCGGGAACAGACGTTTTACATGGGTTTCCATTCTTTTCCACTGCACAAGAGTTTTTCAGCAACTCACTGAATTTGATAAAAAGTACACATAAATTTAAAAGCCATAATGGAAATCCGATAAGCTATTATATTATATTATATATATATAATATATACATGTATATTTAAACAGATGTACTTAGGTATTCATTGGCATAACTTCTGAATATGACTCAGTCGAGTAGATAAGTTAAATAGTTATTTAAAAATGTGTACAAATATCTTCTAGTTAATTGTTCCAAACAAATAAGCATAGACGGGCCTTATATTTAATTTAACTTAAAAAGTACACAGCTATTTTCTTACTTGAAAATTCTTGATTGTGCCAGTTATTTTGATGGTACAGGAAGTTATCATCTATGTATTTGATCGGGCTTTTGGTTATTATAAATACCGTAAGAAAATTATCGATTAACTTCAACTATCAAAAGAAAATATCGATATTCAGTTATCGAAAGCAAACTATCGATATTTACCAATATCTGTAATATCATAGGCCAGTTTGAATTTAACCATCAATTGTTAATAGACTAATATGCTTACGATGTTATAAGTTATTTTCATTGTAAGTTATATATATATGACTTATTAAAATTTTTGTTAATGGAGGAACAATATCTCAAATGACAAAATACGATGTTATATTTAAAAATCATTAGAGTAGAAATTAGTGTTTAAAAGGTAACTTGAATAATATCGTATTAATATAAAAGATATCTAAATACATACATGCAGGAGCAACCTAACCTCAGATCAATGTAATGTTATTGAATCTCTTATTGACTAATTACTTCGTGTTTATGTTACACCACTGTACATAATTTGATACAATTTTATGCTGACCGCATTGCAGATCTTAATTCATTTCATAATGAGGTATTGCGGTGTTATTCAAGAAATAAATTATTTTTTTATTATTAGAACCAAAGTGAAGAAATATAGGTGGTGATACTTATTAATTTTGTTTCTAGATGATTATTTAATTTCTACTAAGCTTTTTCAACCATAAAATATTTTAAGAAAAGAAACTTGAGAGATGTTGGAATTGTCATACTTCAATCTAATATCGTAAAGAAAATTTAATATTTCACTTTTATTTAATTCAGAGTATGGTCTAAATACCCAGAAAATGGAACGAGAAATATACTTCAACTACAAATTCTGATAAAATAGTATTACTATTATCCAGTAAACAACTTAATTTGGATGAAATTATGTCTGTAAAACAGAAGGAAATAATTTGACAGGTTGTTCTGTATTAAGGCAAGGAAATATAATTTTGTAGAATAAAGTTGTTACGAACATAACAATAGACTTTTGAAATAAAATATGCTACCCTGGTCTTAAATTTCTTGATAATAAAACAAAAATATTAAAAATCTGCATTTATATGTCCGACTTACTTACTTACAACTTACCTACTTACAAATGGCTTTTAAGGAACCCGGAGGTTCATTGCCGCCCTCACATAAGCCACCATCGGTCTCTATCCTGAGCAAGATCAATCTAATCTATTCCATCATATTCCACCTCCCTCAAATCCATTTTAATATTAACCTCCCATCTACGTCTCGGCCTCCCCAAGGGTTTCTTTTCCTCCGGCCTCCGAGCTAATACTCTATATGCATATGCCCATTCGTGCTACATGCCCTGCTCATCTCAAATGTCTGGATTTCATATTCCTAATTATGTCAGGTGAAGAATATAATGCTTGCAGTTCTATGTTGTGTAAATTTCTCCATTCTCCTGTAACATCATCCCTTTTAGCCCCAAATATTTTCCTAAGCACCTTATTCTCGAAGACTCTTAACCTCTGTTCCTCTCTTAAAGTGAGAGTCCAAGTTTCACAACCATATATAACATTCGGTAATATAACTGTTTTATTTATAGGTCCGACTGATGTTAAGCCTATAAATTACGGTCTGACTTCATAGGGCCTTTTGTTGTCTCTGTCTTTTTCCAAAGGATGGAGATTAAAATATACTGTTTTCAAAAAAGAAATGAAGACCCCAATATCACTTCAAAAACTTATAAGAACTATCCTATATTATGTCTAAGTTTAAGTGAACAGCTCAGTCTTTCTTTCTAGCTAACTGAAACGGTAAAAGGCCTTTGCACAAATAACCTAAAGCCTGCTGCATTGTATTGTAATGTATTGGTATTTATTAACATTCCATGATATTCATACATTGCTTTACAGCTAGAATATGGAACAAGTCAAAAAACTTAATACTATTATAAAATCTTAATTTATAGTCACAGTCTAGATGAAATATATACAGATGAGTTTTACAATATAGTCTACTAGTACAACACATAGTTTTAGTATCAATTTCATGAAATGTTATTGAATGTCATGAATTCACCTACAGAATATAAGGCGTGAGAAATTAGGTACTTCTTTAATTTGGCACTTTAATTTTGAGTTTCATTTTTTATATCGATAGGGAGGCTATTAAAAATTTTTATTGCCGTATAACGCACTCCTTTTTGATAGCACGACAGACTTGCCGATGGAATATGAAAGTCATTTTTGACGTGTATTTATGCTATGAACTGTTGAATTAGATACAAAGTTTTCACGATTACATAAGAGGAAAATTATTAATGTAAAGATATATTGACAAGCCATGGGTATTATTTGTAGTTTTTTAAAAGTAGTCCTACACGATTCCCTAGATTTGGTACCTACTATTATTCTAATTACTCTTTTTCGTAATAGAAATATACTGTTACTATATGTGGAATTTCCCCAGAATATTATTCCAAAACTCATTACCGAGTGGAAGTATGCAAAGTATATTGTTTTTAAGGTATTGTAATTTACTATCTTTTGCATGCAAAAGTTTAATGGTCTGTGGAATTATATAAACCTTAATACAATAAAATTAGTCTACGTTGAATTGAAAACAAAAAATTCACAATTTCACACGCGGTGTCCATAGGAAGGAAGCTAGGATTTAAATAAATGTCATCAATATACATAGAAACGTTCCAACATGCGTCTTCTTCCAACGTAACGAATACGATATCAAATCAATTTTTAAGAAACGGAAGGTAGACTAACAAAAACAATTCAGACTTTCGTTTTTAAAAATAAATTGTCGTTAAATAGTGGAGTAGTTACATTAAACCAGTAATTTACATGACTTTTTAAATATATTTTATTAGAAAAACGCAGTTTATGTAGTGGACTTGCTTTCAATACAGATAGATCATTTATACCTGGAATACTTCCTTGCATTTTTATGTAAAATATAATTATGTTTCTTTTCACTTTGTGGAAAACATGAAAACGAACTTTTAATATCATGCTTTAGCTAACAATTTGATGAAAAATCTGTTTTTGTAGGTAAAATTAATTTCCCAATAACAACGATAAGACAACAGTCTAGTAGTCTATATACAGTCACGAAGCTTAATACGTAGGGAATATGCATCCATAGATAGTTGCTAACCACTAGGATCGTTACTATCGTCTCGTCACAGACAATGCGAAATAGTACCGGCACAGTCTATTGTTCCTAGTACCCTCAACAACTCAAGCTTCGTGACTGTATATATTAGACCCTGATAAGACATTACTCTTGTACGCAAATATATTTATATGTCCACAAATATTTAACAATTTTGTAATTCATATTATTACGTAATTTCTTTAGAACTTTATTCTTAAGTAGTATTGCAACCGTTTTTAACGTGGATGACTCGTAGATAAAGTAAATCAATTTAATGTTTAGAAAATAATCAGTTTTACATTGAATATTTGATTTTATATCCTCAACATTTTGTAACTACGTACAAGTTCTACACTCTTAAGTCTGTTACGACCATCTGATTGCATTAGCCAGGGAATGGACCAAACACAAGACATGACCATTATGTTCTGGTATTAATACCCATATAATAGTAGTAATAATAATAATTATTTATTTTTCCATTACACATTATGGATATTAAAACTGAAATAGAAATATTTATCTAACATAATCATTAATATGATCCTTACATTAACTAGAAAACTGTAAGTAAATTCAAAACATTGGCGATATTAGTCCAAGTTCAGGACAGGAATTCAAAATATTTTCTTTTAAACAAAGAAAAGTTAAAATTCCAAAATCCGTGCTTGTCACATTTTAAGGTAAGCATTCCAATGTACTGTATATTAGGAGGACTGATACTAAATTTTTCTGTGTATGAGAAAAACATGATCTTACTTTCTTTATTTTCTTGCTAGATTACATTAATTCTCAAGAAATTGAACGGCTTCTTTCACATTTCAATTTTTAAATTCGATATCTCATGTAATTAATTTATGTTAGCCTCAAACAGACAATATAAGTGTTCCAGTAACATGTTTTGGCGTACAAAAACATTTTCGCTATATATAACATTTTAGTGACAAAAAATGTTAAATTATCGAAATTCTTACAGAATTTTCGCTTAAACTAAACAACAACGAAGAAAATAAATTCATTGTCGTGATATCTACTCTGAAAGAATAATTGTAGCAAATATTTCAGCAGCGCATCTACAGTATACATCCTTTCATATTTCAGTATGTGTTTGGAATGCATATCCGAACTTTCATTTATAACATAATAATTAAATGTTTTATATTTATAAATAAAACTAGGGGTTGAGAGTCGGTTAACGATGTAATTTTGAATAATTTTGATTAAATTTAAAAATACAAATTTTAATTAATGTAATTTCAAGGACAATGTAGTCTTAAATTTAAAAGCACCTGTAAAAATGTATCTTCTACATTTCACATTTCAAGTTTTAAATTTGATATCTGATGAACTTAATTTATGTTAGCCTCAAACATCCGACATAAGTGTTCCAGTAATGTCTTTTGGCATATAAAAAACATTTTCGCCATATAAAACATTCTTCAGTGACAAAAAATAAAAATGTTGAGTCATCGAAAATCTTACATAATTTTCGCCATAAATAAACATCAATAAAGAGACTAAGTTCACTGTCACGATATTTATTCCCGAAGAATAATTTTAGCAAATATTTCAACAGCCTGCGTGTACTTCCGTGCATATTTCAGTATGTGTTTGGAATGCATATCCGCATTTTCACTTATAAAATAATAACGAAATATTTTAAATTTATAAATAAAACTTGGGGTAGAGAGTTGGTTAACTTTGTTATCTTTAATAATTTTAAACTAAATTTTAAAATGTAAAAACTTTAACACTATTTCAAGGCCAATCCGATCAGATATTTAAAAACAAATGCCTTATAAAACTGACGTTCAATCACTGAAAACTTAGATTTCCTTTATATAGAAATTTCGAAAATGTCTTAATTGAAAAATCGAGTCTGTACCCCTGTGAGTTTGCAACCCTGATTACACTGTTACTCACGAGAAGCTTCATGGTTCCTGTGTACCCCTGGTCGGTGGCAGTCGAACGAGAAGCTGATGACAGTTGCGCATCGCCACGCGCTTTTATACACATCCTACCACAGTCTCGCTTTCGCCTTCTTCGTTTCCTTTCTGCCGGCTTTCTTTTTCCCTCCAACCAAAAGGTCCTCCTCATTCACCAAATCAACTTCATGCACGTATTCGAGCAACCCGATCCTTGGGCTACATTTCCTGCAAGAAAAAAAGAATGTTATGGTTCTTAACTTGTAGATCACACCCATAGATTAGAGATAAGTAGGAAGTGGTTTCCATAGTGACTGGAAGTCGAATCGCTCGACCAGTAGAGACAGATTGGATGCCAGCATCAACTGCGTGTTTATCCAGAACGATCTCTGGACACAGTCTCGGTTTAAGAGTAAGATTATTAAATTTCCACACTTATGGACAGACACAGGAAATTAAAAAATCTCACTTTATTCCTTTTCTCATACCCTGTTATTTCCGTAAAAACCTTATATGTATTTCCTCCATAAAACGTATTTGTTTGATTACTGATACGTAGTAGAAATTTGAAATCTGACAAATGAAATGATTCAATCGCAGGGATGGTCTCGGGATAACGATCATTACTCGTGCTCAGAGACTATGCGGGCTCAAATCTCACTTTTGCTGATTACCTGGTTGTTTTTTTATTCCGAAGTATTTTTAAATCAAATTATAAGGTGAATTACAGGAAATTCAGTGGCGAATTCTCGGATTATTCCCTCCAAAATATTAGACCCATATCACGCAAAGTTGGTAAGCGTCGTCAAATAACCAATTAAAATTAATAGCTAGGAATATCCTACCCTAAACTGCCGTCTTAGGCAGATTGTAGACATTTACAACGAAGTTGTGAATATCGATAGAGAAAACACTTATGTAACTAAGTATTACTTATAAATAGAGCCCGTATGTTAGGCAAAATTCCTTTTTTAAACTGTATATATGAAATACCTATTAGAGATAAACACGTTTTCACACATTTGGGGAAGATAGGCGCAATTTTTATTTTGCTCCCGTTGCCTATTTTAAGGTTAAATGCCTTTTTTTAGCCTTTTTACGTCGTTATTGCACATTTCTATATTTTTAATGCATTCAAAATAAACTGCACATAAATTATATCAAAAAACAAAAAGGAACTGTTGTACAAATTAAAAATATATATTACCTCACACAAATATTTGCTGAGAATCTTATTCTCCGGCAATACAAATGTTTCCAAGAAGTCGTAAACTTTTCTCCCCTACCGATTCCACCTTTTATGTCACTTAAGAAAGATGTTTGAACAGTATAACCCTCAGTGTTCAGGTCACTTCGGGGTTTACCAGCAAAAGAAATGGGATGAGGGAAGTATTAAAAGCAAATCTCCAGGTCCCGTTACTGTTGTCGTTTACACGCACAAGTCACGCGTACTTTGAACTCTCTAATCCCTTCTCACACCCCTCTTTTTGAGACAATACACAGTCGGTTTTTCCCGATCTCTGAAAGAAAGTAGAGACAGTCTTTCTGAAATAAGTTGTTTTAAGTTTGCTCCAATCATTTCAGTAGAAGTAGAAAGATCTTTTTCCACCAAGAAAAACGTTCTGACAGGCGGCTCACTGTGACAGTTGACAACTTAAAAAAGCATCTTGTTGTGTCATGTAACAATGGAAAGTGAGTACCATATGAGTTAGTTTATTAAGTATTTGTCTATTTTTTGTCTGTTTCCATGGTAATAAATGCTTATTTCACTGTCTATTTTTACTCTTTTAGTGCCTATATGCCTGCCTATTTTAACCAAAATACATGCCTAAACATCCGGGCTCTATTTATAAATATTTTAGTATTTAACTTTGAAGTGTCCTCATGCAATTTTTGAATAAGCTTCAGGAAAGGAGTGAAATTCAGTGTTTAGAAGACGACTCCGTGCTTACTGATCATATTGATAATCGATAAGAAGTGATGCTATCTCTCTCTCTCACACACACACACACACACACACACACACACTGTGGCGCTACAGTTCTTGTAGAACCTTGGCAGCCCTACATATGTTCTTTCAGGTACTTCTACCCTCTACTTGTCTTCTCCATTTTTTGCTCTCATCCTTACCACTGTTCACCCCATCAATCCATCTTGCATGCGGTCTTCCTGTAAATCTTCTTCCTCCTTGTTTTCCATTCAGTGCTTTTCTTGGCATTCTTTCATCAGGAATTCTGTAGCTTATACATGTTCCAACCACTTTAACCTCTGTACCTTGATTGATGTTACTAAGTCCATTTCGTTATAGAGTTCATAAATTTCTTTATTTGATCTCGACCTCCACTCCCCTCTGTCGTTTACTGGCCCAAAAATTCTTCTCAGCACTTCTTTCCCATGTATTTGTCTTTCATCCGTCTCTGTAAGCTTCCACGTTTCGCTTCTATACATCACACTAGGTCTTATTATAGTTTTGTATGCATTTATTTTAACTTTTACTTGTAATCCTTTATTCCCAGACAGTAGCCTTGCTTGTATTTCTATACGTGTAGGCCTATCATTTTTCTCTGTAGGCTAATTTGGAAACGTGAATTTTTAAACGTTTCTGTCTTCTCAAATTCATAATCGCTTAGTTGTATTTGAGTCTCTATGTTTTTAATTATGACAAATTTTGTTCTGCTTTCATTTATCTGTAAGCTAATATCTCTTACTGCTCCTTCAAAGAAATGATACCTTGTATTTAAAAACACAATGTTACCAAAATATGCTATTTCTAAAAGCGTTACTTCCAAAACATAATGATACTTCAAAGACATATGCTTCATTCAAAACATGTGATACAAAACATATATTTCCAAAACATATGTTAGATTCAAGTCATATCCAAAGAAATATATTTTCTAAACGTAAATTAATTAGTTTCAAAATATTTCCAAACTCATGTGCTACTTCTAAGACATCCAAAACATATGTTACATCCAAAACGTAAGTTACTTCCACGACACATTTCCAAGAACTTGCAAGTTGTATACCAAAATGTGTACCATTTCCAAGACGTATTCCAAAGGATGATATTGCCAAGATGTTCTGTACGCTATTTCCAGAGTATCTGCTATTTCCAAGATATATATTTCCAAAAGTATTGGGTTTCTGAAATATATGCCACTTCCAAAAGTTGTCTTACTTCTTCAACAAGTCCTGCTTTAAAAATATTTCATACTTCTAATGCATAAACTATTTAAAAAATTAAGGAAATTGTAATGTATTACATGCGTCTTAAAAGATACATTCTAATTCTTTGCCTTTATTCTTGTGAAAAATTATGAAGTGAGTAAATTTGTTTATGCCATATATTTCCTTTTAACGTTAGCAATCTTAACAATCTGAGCTAAGTTTTTATTGTGAAGCTTAAAGTCAAATGTGCAAAATGATACAGCGGGAACTTCAAAAGAAGTGAGAGCGTTGAACGGACGAGTAAAAGTTAATCGTTTTTAAAGGCTTGAAAAGTGTTTTTTGAAGTAAAGCGTGTGTCCTATTAAAATCCAATCTTAACCATTAACTTCATTGTTTTCGGATAATCAGTAAGCTTTTAACATTTATTGCTTTCTCCCGTTCTGAATGGAAGTCATTCAGTATCTGCAACATATTTCGAAGTTATTGGTAGGACAGTTCTGTTCTTTTCTAGCACAGTAGATTACGGCTTCCTTTCCAAAGGCTAGGAAGACAGTTATTTTTTTAAGTTTATATATATATATATGTATAATTTTGTGCGTGTTTATGTATATGTATATATATGTATATGTCAGATATGTATGTGTTTATGTGTATATATGTATATAATTTTTTTATTTTATTAGTCTGACCCACCATAGTGGGTTTGTCTTGCGACACAGAATAGCTCACAATAAGATTTGAATAAAAGTATAGTCAGGTTTCAAAGAAAGAAATTAAGATATATCGAAAAGGATACATAATATTATTTAAATTGAGTGTACATCATAAAGATTTTGACGAAATACCGCTGCGGAAAATTGTAGTATGGTTGTGATGATGGCTTCTTGAAATTCTCTCTTCAGCTTGTATTTTTCTCTCCACTTTACTTCATATCTTGAGACACATACGGTACTGTAATTCGTAGGTACTAAATTCACATTAAAGATAAAAATAAATAGATAAAGAAGTCTACGTATGGACTCGTATTTGCGATTCAAAAAAATGATATCATGAATCACTAACAATTTATAGCATTAGTTAATTTTTTTTGCACTCCCATGCACTTGTTTCTTGAATTGGAATTTCTAGGCTAATTTTACATTCTTCAACATGGAAGTACTATCACTAATTATAATTAATTTAGTAACATACTGTACGCAAGAATAAATTATGAACAGGCGTGTTATAGCTGATCTTGAATGCACTGAATTAAAGATGAAGAAATATGTAAGTTAATCGAATACAATTTAACTTGTATGGTATTTTGTATTATCGTACTGTGGATAATATCCAGCCCTATGTTGAGGTTCTCGCATCATGCATCCCTCGTTAAAATATCTGACAGGAATATCTGAGATGAAATTTTAACAAAATCACTGAATCATTTACGTACTAAATTTTAAAGTATTGGAAGTATTAAAGTTTGTGTATGGGAAATAAAACCTTTTTATCGTTTGTTTATGTCCGAAATCCATCTTGATCCACATAATCTAGTTATAATCTACACATAAGCATATGTATACAGTATACATATACTATGTAACACAGAAGTCAGTTGACAAATGGGAAACAATAATTTTAAAACGGAAATAATTATTGTACATGGTAACATAATAATGTGTTCCCTCCAAGATATTCGTAATGTAAGTGACGTTTTTCATTTGTACTGTTAGGTTGGCAGTACATATTGGCCTTTTGTACCGCTAGAATTCTCCACCTTTTGTCTTCTTATCAGTTTTCCTGAATTTGATTCTGTGGAATATATAAAATGAATACAGAACGTAAATAAATTGAAGTACGCCATGCTATGGTAAAGAACAATGCTACAGTTAGTTTGTGTTTTGTTTCGTTTATTTTCTGAAGAGTTATTATTTTGATCTGAGGAACAGTTAAATAAGATAATGTTATTGTTTATTGTTTTCAGTAGTGATATTGATATTCATTGAAAGTTGGAGAGATCATATTGAGTCCTGAACAGCGAGTAGAGTTAGTATCGTATTGTTCTGTGAGAACAATCACAGGAGAAGCTGCAAACGAGTTTCATCTTCGTCATCCTGGCATTCCAAAATTGCTATACCAAAACGTAACCAAATTATTGCATAAATTTAAAACAACTTTCAGTGTATTCGACAAGAAAGGAAATGGTCGTCCCAAATCTACTATTGATGTACAGCATTCAATAGACATGATTGCGAAGATGACAGTCAGCCCTAAAAGGTCAATGCCCTTTGTGGGTCGAGGATGTTGTATCATTAGAGAATCTGTTCGCAGAATACTGAAATCTGCACGTTTTCACCCCTACAAATTACAGCATTTACCCACAATCAGGGGCGGCTTTCGAAGGGGGGCTGGAGAGCTGTAGCATCCCCAGACATTTGTGGCTCTTGTATCGTTTTATGTTGTGAAATACATTTATTATACAGTCTCTATTTAGAGGCTCGAATTTTTTTTAATTTCATTCTCATTGACATGCACGCAATCGTTAGTGAAGTCACTCCCTCCCCTGGTGCTGCCAGCGCGAAGCCAGAGACAAGGACTATGGGTGAAGCCATCTCCCCTGGAGCTGCCAGTCTCGTCTCGGATGCTTTGCGCGTTAGTTTTACTCCTTCCCCTGCTACCCCCTTGCCATGAAACCAGAGTTTCCAGGCGCTGCAAATTTTGTAGCTGTTTGTCAGTAGCGCGCAGTTTTAAATACATTTTCTTTAATGTTGTGTGTATAACAATTGCAACAATGTTTAATTCTGTACATTATTTACAATGTATTCAGTTCAGTAACTTAACAATTCAAGAGAAATGTGAAATTAAGTGCCGTGTTAGATATAAAACAGTGTTCGACAAGCCGACAAAAACAATATACGAGAATGTTTCATAATTGTGATGTGTTCAAGAAGTTTGTGTGGTTGACAGGCTGTGATATTAAAAATGAACTATTCTGTTTTCCATGTCATTTGTTTGGTGGCGATTCTAGCTACACTCAGGCAGAACCGATCTTAGGAAACTAAATGAAAAGATTAATTAACATGCAAATTCGGCGAAACATATAAATAACACCTTCAACTTGGCTGTGTCGCGAAGAGTGAATATTCAGGAGAGTTTAAGTTCAGCTCATAAACAATCTGTTGAACATCACAAAACTGCTTGAGAAAAAAAAGAGAAATGTTGTCTAGAATTTTATTATTGACTGTATCAAGTTTTGTAAAACCAACAAGTTAGCATTACGAGGGCATAATTAAAAGATAGGATGAGATACCCAAGAAAGTTATGGGGAATACATTTGAAGGAAACAGGAGTGTAGGACGACCAAGACTGCGATGGATGGATGGATTGTTAGAGGATCTAAAGAAAGTGGGAATTAAAGGATGGTGGTTGGTTGCCAGGGACAGAGATGCATGGAAGAGAGTTCTAAGGGAGGCCGAGGCTCAAATTGGGCTGTAGCGTCGATGATGATGATGATGATGATGAATTAAAAGACCGGTCGATGTGGGTTCCTCCAAGTGGTGACCGGGGGGTGCAATGGTGGCTCTCGTGCTCTTCTTTTCGGCCATTTTTCGTCCCATCACCAACCACTCCTCTTCGTTCTCTCTTCTTTTTCATCACTATTTCTCTCCGCCGGCCGCCATTGCATGCGGAACGCCCACCACATCATCATAGCCATTTTCACCTCTCCATCCCCGCTGTTTTTGTTCTTGCCACGTCCGCCACCATGACGGGATTTGTTAACAATGCCTGATGAGGCTTTATTCTTCTTCCCCTTCTAATTCTTATATCTATTATTAGGTTAAGTTTCTTAGGTTTATAACTCCCGTCTCACCAGCGGGGATCTTTCCTATCTCCGTGGTCCTGTCCCACGGTTTCGAGCGCGACTTCCAACTTGTGTGGCCCGACAGGGCGCCCAGCAACGAAGCAATAGTGGACCCTTCATACTGCCCCTATATGTAAGTCTAGGTGCGGAGCCCGGACCAGTAGTCATGTACACTCACGTGGAGCCCCAATGGGGGCCCGGAGCGACTTAAACGTCCCGGTGACCGATTCTGCTCGCCGGGGCGGATATATCGCTCCGACGTGTTACCGCTGACGTATGGGAGTCGCAGTGTAATCAACCACAAGTCCCCTGAAGCTGCGTGCGGTCTCGGATTGCTCCGGCTTTGGGAGGGTCGGTCGGAGTTAGCCGCAGTAGTCTGGCACTTGTATTCAGTGTAGAGTGGGGAGCCACGGGCGGTTATTCCCGTGATAGGGGCATAAAACTGCGACACGCCTCTGGTGTAAGACTTGCCATTAGGTGTGTAATGACCAGTTTGAAGGGTAACTTGCGTGAAGTGGGTTGCTTGGGATCGGGCTGTGGGGGGGTCCCCACGGCCGGCACAGACCGAGAAGACTTTTTTGGTGTCTTTTTCTTCCGCCCCCCCGGTGGCAGGCTGACGCCGACGGTTCCGTAGGGGGGGGGCCAGTTTCAAAATGGCTTCTACGCGCTCTTCTTCTCCTTCTTCAGAAAAAAGTAATAAGAAACATAAGACAGGAGAAAGTACGACTGGTGGTCATATGACGAAAATTGCTATGGAATTGGACCCTGAGAAAGTTACTGTAAAAGTGCCGCCTCCAAAGTTTATCAGTATCACATTGGACGGAACGGAAAAAACTATGAAAGACATTAGTCCATTCTACGTGAGACGTGCGCTCGATGGACTCGTTGGAAAGGTCAAAAATGCAACTCGACTCCGCAACGGTAGTCTCCTCGTTGAGACTGCATCTGCAAAACAGAGTGAGACGCTGTTGAAAGCAAAGTTGCTGGGGTCATATCCCATCAGAGTTGAACGACACTCCTCGCTTAACACCACGCGAGGAGTTGTGCATACAGATTCTCTAGGTGGTCTATCAGATGAAGAGATCCAATTAGAGCTGGCGGAACAGTCCGTGTCCAAGGCTTACCGTTTAATACGGAAGCGGGACGGACGGACTGAACCCCTGAGCACAGTCTTTCTGACCTTTGAAACGTCTCTCTTGCCAGAATATATCTTTGTTGGGTATGACCGTGTCCCTGTGCGTGCGTATGTGCCGAACCCAATGCGGTGCTTTAGGTGCCAACGGTTCGGACATACGCAAAAACGTTGCACAAACAATATCATCTGTGCAAAGTGCGGCGGTGCAGACCATGGGGATTCCCCATGTACTGGCGCCGAGCACTGTGTGAATTGTTCTGGGGACCATGCTTCAAATTCTAAAAACTGCCCAAAGTATATGCTGGAAAAGACGATTCAAGAGCTTCGAGTCCGGGAAAATATTAGCTTCTTTGAGGCACGTAAGCGTATTTTAGATAAAGAAAAGAAGGCAACTGAAAAGTCCTATGCGTCTGTACTGCAGAGAGCAACAGAGGGAATCGATGCCACCACACAAACGCCACCTCTTACGAACATACCTGGGAAGCGAATTGAGATCGCAACCCAGACATATGTAGACGCCGCTACTCAGACTGCTGAGTCAGACGACACTTGTGGACTTGACATCAGGCCTTACGTCCCTAAGAAAATTATTGCTATGACAGCAGAGAAGGATTGTAGGCCTAGTAGAACACCAGAACGTCGCAATCCTAGTTCGGGTGGCAGGTCGAGATCACGTTCTCGATCACGTCCTCGATCAAGATCGCGATCAGGAGTGCGACGAACTGCAAGTGAGTCGCCGGAGTCGAAGACAAAGCAGTCGCAGGCAAAAGCATCTTCCCATAGAAAGGAAAAGAAGAGAAGATCCCCTGTTAAGCCACCAACATGATATAGCTCCTCTTGATGACTGATATTGTACAATGGAATGTGAACGGTGTACGCAGCAGATATACAGAACTACAGCAATTGATCTATCATGAAAACCCTGCTATTTTATGTCTCCAGGAGACACACCTTCGGCCCGAAAACTCCCTAAGTATCTCGGGATACTACGTTCACCGGTACGATCACCTTGCCGGTATTCGTGCCAACGGAGGTTGTGCTCTCCTATTCCGCCAAAGTATCTTTTCCTCTGTTATCAACATCAACAGCCCACATCAATGCATAGCCGCTCGAGTCACTCTACCTTCCATCCAGTTCTCAATAGTCTCTGTATATATACCCCCAGACACACCTTTCACAGTCCAAGACATTGAAGACATTTTCTCGCAGGTACCTGCTCCATATCTGGTAGTGGGGGATTTTAATGCATCCCACCACTCATGGGGCTCAAATTCCGATGATGACAGAGGAAATAAAATAGCAGAGGTATGTACCCGTCTAAATCTTGTTACCCTGAATTCAGGGGAAGCAACACATCTCTCCTTAGTTTACGGTACATACTCCATGATAGATATCTCCATTTGTAGCCCAGTTTTGTCCACGCATTTCGAATGGTCTGTGATTCACGACCTACATGGCAGTGACCACTATCCCATTCGAATGCGTATGTCCGCTTTACGTCCGGCGGAATCTCGATCTGCAAACTGGGTTCTTAAAAAGGCGGACTGGGTCGGATTTTCGGAGTCCATATCATTCGATGATAACGGACATGAAAATGTGGACTCCGTAGTAAACCATTTCTCAAATGTGGTTATAAAGTCAGCGGAATTATCTATCCCCCGGTCGTCCTGCAGGCCAAAACGCTTCTCTGTCCCCTGGTGGACGGATGCCTGCAGAGATGCAATCCGTGACCGCAAACGTGCTTTACGCCAATTTGAGCGCCATCCGACCCAAGAATATTTTGTCCAGTTTAAACGTCTTCGAGCCAAAGCTCGTCGCATTGTGTGCGATGCTAAGAAGACGTCCTGGACAAATTACGTCAGTTCATTGAAATACAACGTCCCAGCTAACACCATATGGGACAAAGTCCGTCGAATAATGGGGAAACGTAGTTCTGTAATTCCGGGCCTTCTAAACAATGGAGTAACGACCACCAGTCCAATAGACATTGCTGAAATATTTGCTACCACATTTTCACAAATAAGCAGCTCAAATAATTACGACCCGGAATTTCTGAAAATCAAAGATACTGCAGAAAAACGAAACCTAAATTTTCAATCTGACAACACTGAAGACTACAATGCACCGTCCGGTCGAGGTGGGTTCCTCCAAGTGGTGACCGGGGGGTGCAATGGTGGCTCTCGTGCTCTTCTTTTCGGCCATTTTTCGTCCTATCACCATCCACTCCTCTTCGTTCTCTCTTCTTTTTCATCACTATTTCTCTCTGCCGGCCGCCATTGCATGCGGAACGCCCACCACATCATCACAGCCATTTTCACCTCTCCATCCCCGCTGTTTTTGTTCTTGCCACGTCCGCCACCATGACGGGATTTGTTAACAATGCCTGATGAGGCTTTATTCTTCTTCCCCTTCTAGTTCTTATATCTATTATTAGGTTAAGTTTCTTAGGTTTATAACTCCCGTCTCACCAGCGGGGATCTTTCCTATCTCCGTGGTCCTGTCCCACGGTTTCGAGCGCGACGTCCAACTTGTGTGGCCCGACAGGGCGCCCAGCAACGAAGCAATAGTGGACCCTTCATACTGCCCCTATATGCAAGTCTAGGTGCGGAGCCCGGACCAGTAGTCATGTACACTCACGTAGAACCCCAATGGGGGTCCGGAGCGACTTAAACGTCCCGGTGACCGACTCTGCTCGCCGGGGCGGATATATCGCTCCGACGTGTTACCGCTGACGTATGGGTGTCGCAGTGTAATCAACCACAAGTCCCCTGAAGCTGCGTGCGGTCTCGGATTGCTCCGGCTTTGGGAGGGTCGGTCGGAGTTAGCCGCAGTAGTCTGGCACTTGTATTCGGTGTAGAGTGGGGAGCCACGGGCGGTTATTCCCGTGGTAGGGGTATAAAACTGCGACACGCCTCTGGTGTAAGACTTGCCATTAGGTGTGTAATGACCAGTTTGAAGGGTAACTTGCGTGAAGTGGGTTGCTTGGGATCGGGCTGTGGGGGGGTCCCCACGGCCGGCACAGACCGCGAAGAATTTTTAGGTGTCTTTTTCTTTCGCCCCCCCGGTGGCAGGCTGACGCCGACAGTTCCGTAGAGGGGGCCAGTTCAAAATGGCCTCTTCGCGCTCCTCTTCTCCTTCCTCAGAAAAAAATAATAAAAAACAGAAGACAGGAATTGATACGACTGGTGGTCAAATTTTGACGAAAATTGCTATGGACTTGGACCCTGAGAAAGTAACTGTCAAAGTGCCGCCTCCGAAGTTTATCAGTATCACCTTGGACGGAACAGAAAAGACAATGAAAAACATTAGTCCATTTTACGTGAGACGCGCACTCGACGGACTCGTTGGGAAGGTCAAAAATGCAACTCGCCTACGAAACGGTAGTCTCCTTGTCGAGACGGTATCTCCAAAACAGAGTGAGACGCTGTTGAAAGCGAAGTTGCTAGGGTCTTACCCTATTAAAGTCGAACGGCACTCCTCGCTGAACACCACGCGGGGAGTAGTGCATACGGATTCTCTGGACGGTATGTCTGATGAAGAGGTCCAACTAGAACTGGCGGAACAGTCTGTGTCCAAGGCTTACCGTTTATTACGTAAGCGGGACGGACAGACTATTCCGCTGAGCACCGTCTTTTTGACCTTCGAAAAGCCTGTCCTACCAGAGTACATCCTTGTCGGGTACGAGCGTGTCCCAGTTCGTGCGTATGTGCCGAACCCAATGCGGTGCTTTAGGTGCCAACGGTTCGGACATACGCAGAAACGTTGCACAAACAACATCGTATGTGCGAGGTGCGGCGGTTCTGACCGTGGGGAATCCCCGTGTGCCAGCGCCGAGCACTGTGTGAATTGTGCTGGGGACCACGCCTCCAATTCTAAAAATTGCCCGAAGTATATGGTAGAGAAGGATATCCAAGAACTGAGAGTCCGAGAAAATATTACGTTTTTCGAGGCGCGTAAGCGTATTTTAGATCAACAGAAAAAGGCGACGGAAAAGTCCTATGCAGCAGTTTTGCAAAAGGCAACACAAGCAATAGTTGTATTTACGCAAACGCCACCTCTCGTTAGTATACCTGGGAAGCGTATTGAAAGCGCAACCCAGACGTATGTAGACGTTGCCACTCAGACTGCTGAGTCAGACGACTCGTGTGGCCTTGACATAAGGCCTTATATTCCAAAAAAGATTATTACCGTGGCGACAGAGAAAGACTCTACGCCTGGTAGATCGCCGCGACGTCGCGCTCCCTGTTCTGGTGACGGGTCGAGATCACGGTCTCGATCAAGATCACGATCGGGCGTGCGGCGATCTGCGAGCGAATCCCCACGGTCGAAGACCAAGCAATCTCAGTCAACGGCACGAAATCCTAGAAAAGATAAGAAGAGAAAATCACCCGTCAAGCCACCATGATAATTTAGATCCACATAATGACTGATATCATACAATGGAATGTGAACGGTGTACGCAGCAGATATGCAGAACTACAGCAATTGATCTATCGTGAGAACCCTGCTATTTTATGTCTACAGGAGACACACCTCCGACCTGAACATTCCCTGAAAATCTCGGGATACAATGTTTACCGGTATGACCATCTTGCCGGTATTCGTGCTAACGGAGGTTGTGCCCTCCTTCTCCGCCAGAATATCTTTTCCTCTGTTCTAAACATTAACAGTCCTCATCAATGCATAGCTGCCAGAGTAACCTTACCTACCATACAGTTTTCAATAGTCTCCGTTTATATGCCCCCAGATACACCCTTTACAGTACTTGAAATTCAACATATTCTTTCACAGGTACCTGCACTATATCTCTTGGTGGGGGATTTCAATGCATCCCACCACTCTTGGGGCTCAAATTCCGATGACGACAGAGGAAATAAAATAGCAGAGGTATGTACCCGTCTAAATCTTGTTACCCTGAATTCAGGGGAAGCAACACACCTTTCCTTGGCTTATGGTACATACTCCATGATATATATCTCCATTTGTAGCCCAGTCTTGTCCACGCATTTCGAATGGTCTGTGATTCACGACCTACATGGTAGTGACCACTACCCCATCCGAATGCGTATGTCCGCTTTACGTCCTGCGGAATCTCGATCTCGAAACTGGGTTCTTAAAAAGGCGGACTGGGTCGGATTTTCGGAGTCCATATCATTCGAAGATAACGGACATGAAAGTGTGGACTCCGTAGTAGACCATTTCTCAAATATGGTTATCAAGTCAGCGGAATTATCTATCCCCCGGTCGTCCTGCAGGCCAAAACGCTTCTCTGTCCCCTGGTGGTCGGATGCCTGCAGAGATGCAATCCGAGACCGCCGATGTGCCTTACGCCAATTTGAGCGCCATCCGACCCAAGAAAATTTTGTCCAGTTTAAACGTCTTCGAGCAAAAGCTCGTCGCACTGTATGCGATGCTAAGAAGACGTCCTGGACAAACTACGTCAATTCAATGAAAAGGAATGTCCCATCTAACATCGTATGGGACAAAGTCCGCCGAATAATGGGGAACCGTAGTTCTGTAATTCCGGGAATAATAAGCAATGGATTAACGACCACCAGTCCAATAGAAATTGCAGAAATATTCGCTACCTCTTTCGCACAGATTAGCAGCTCAAATAATTATGACCCGGAATTTCTGAAAATCAAAGATACTGCGGAAAAACGAAACCTCAATTTTATATCAGATAATACAGAGTACTATAATACACCGTTCACATCCGAGGACCTGGAGGCGGCCCTAAGCACATCCCCTGACACCTCCCCTGGTCCTGATAACATCCATAACCAAATGCTTCGCCATCTTCCGCCTGATGGAAAATCCTTTCTTCTGGCAATGTATAACAGAATCTGGACTGAGGGAGTGTTCCCATCTGCTTGGCGTTCCGCCATTGTAATCCCCGTCCAGAAACCAGGAAAGGATCCTTCTTTGTCTGGAAGCTACAGACCAATTTCTCTCACCAGCTGCGTATGCAAGGTTATGGAAAGAATGATAAGCAAACGCCTGATGTGGGTACTCAAATCGGAAAACCGATTATCTAACATCCAATGTGGTTTTCGTAAGCACAGATCCGCCGTAGACCATCTTGTTCGGCTAGAGACCGCCATTAGAGATGCTTTCCTCAAGAAGGAACATCTTGTGGCGGTCTTCTTTGATCTAGAAAAGGCTTACGATACCACATGGCGGTATGGCATTCTGCAAACTCTGCATGACTGGGGACTTCGTGGTAGTCTACCAACGTTTATTGCGAAGTTCATGGCAGAGCGGTATTTCCGAGTTCGAGTAGGCACCACACTTTCTAACGAACACCTCCAAGAAAACGGCGTTCCGCAGGGTTCTGTATTAAGCGTTCTTCTTTTCTGCATTGCGATCAATGGAATTGCCCACTGTGTGGGTAACCGAGTATCTTCTCTGTTGTACGTTGTTGACTTCAGTTTATATTACAACTCCCGATATCTTCCGTCATTCGGTCGACATTTGCAGCTGGTCATCAACGTACTATCAGAATGGGCTGTTCGCAATGGCTTTAAATTCTCCACTCAGAAGACGCAGTGTGTCCACTTTTACAACCAACGTGGACTACATCCACATCCCGAATTGCGTCTGAATGGAGTGGAATTGCAATATACAGACACTGCGAGATTCTTGGGCCTTATCTTTGATTATAAGTTAACGTGGGAGGCGCATATACGTGATTTGAGAAGGCGTTGCGAGAAATCCTTAAACATCTTACGCCTTTTGTCAGGGGTCCGATGGGGTGCAGACCGTACAGTGCTTTTACGCCTTTACCGAGCTCTTATTCGATCAAAGCTGGATTATGGGTGTTTTATTTATGGCTCAGCAAATAACTCTAAATTACGTCTTTTAGATACTGTACATCACCATGGGATACGACTCGCTACAGGGGCCTTCCGAACCAGTCGGATAGCGAGCCTGTATTGTGAAGCAGGAGAACCATCACTGTATCGGCGACGTCATATTTTGTTGTGCTCATATGCTGTTAAGCTCCGCTCGCAGCCTGAGCACATCTCTTACGACTCTTTCCATCATTCGTCTCTTTACGGCCGATACAGTGAAAATCCACGGAGACCTCGTCCAGCAGGTGTGCGCTTTCGTGAACTGCTCTCTGAGCTGGATATACATCTACCATCAGTCCGCACACTGGAGTATACCACCACTCCACCGTGGATTATGCGACGTCCCATGTTTGATATAAGTCTGAGCCGCTGTTTTAAGAATTTTACACCAGCTTTTGTTTATAGACTTCGTTTTAGTGAACTTTTATCCCGATATCCAAATTATTCATTAATTTTTACTGACGGATCCCGGATAAATGATTGTGTTGGTTGTTCCTTCGTTACAAATGGAGAGATATTTAAATACAGACTAAGCCAATATACTAGTGTTTTTACTGCTGAACTCTATGCTTTTTACAGAGTTTTATTGTTTTTAATCAGGCAACCTCGGGGCAGATTCCTTATCTGTTCCGACTCTTTAAGTGCCATCCAGTCCTTGCAGTCTTTTAATTGTGATGATCCGCTTGTCTTAAGAACTCAACAGCTGTTCCATACTCTCCTTTGCTCTGATTATGAGATTGGAGTAGTGTGGATTCCTGGCCATGTAGGGATTGCAGGAAATGAGGCCGCGGATGCTGCAGCCAGGGCTGGCGCACTGGATGGCTCTCTGGTATATTGGCGCGAGAGGTGGCAGGACATTCGAAACTACTTGAAATCTAAAATTTGGTGGCAATGGGAAGGAGAATGGTCTGCACAAGAGGGAAACAGATTACGAAATATAAAGAATACTGTTAGAGTTTGGGATTCGTCTACAAGAGCGTCGCGACACGAGGAGGTTTTACTCACCCGGTTGAGGATTGGCCATTGTCATCTGACACACGGCCATCTCCTACGTGGCGAACCTCAGCCGGAGTGCGATATGTGCCATGTTCCACTTACGGTGGAACACGTTATATTGCGTTGCAGGAAATATGACCATGCACGGAGGCAATATGGAATTCGGCCGACATTACGTGACGCTCTTGGAAATGATTTTAATTGTGCAAATGCAGTTCTGAGATTTTTATCAAATACAGGTTTGGATAAGGTGATTTAGTTTTTTATTGATCCGTTTTTACTCATCTTCCGGACCCTTTACATCCGGAGGTTACATTTGTTGTTTTATATTTGATTTTACATTGTTGACACTTCGGACTTTATACATCCGAATATTTTATAAAATTTTATGGTTTTAAAATATGATTGACAAGTTATCCTCGGTGGCCTTAGTTTTATTGTTTTATTTGTTCGTGTTGAATACCACCTAGTGTGGTAGAATTGCTCACTTTTATGATTCTGTAGAAATCACCTTATGTATACTGCATTTGTGTGCCTCGTTTTATCGTGACAACGCTTTTTAGTTCTTTTAGCACTCTGATTATTATATTATTTATGTATTTGTTACATTAAGAATTTTAGATAAGGGCGCAAATAGCCATAGTAGCTGACGCGCCCTTCTTAAACCCTACTACTACTACAATGCACCGTTCACATCCGAGGAGCTGGAGGCGGCACTAGACACATCCCCTGACACCTCCCCTGGCCCTGATAACATCCATAACCGCATGCTTCGTCATCTTCCACCAGCTGGAAAATCCTTTCTTCTCTCTATGTACAATAGAATCTGGACTGAGGGTGTATTTCCATCTGCTTGGCGTTCTGCCATTGTAATTCCAGTCCAGAAACCGGGAAAGGACCCTTCTTTACCTGGCAATTACAGGCCAATCTGTCTCACCAGCTGTGTGTGCAAAATTATGGAAAAGATGATAAGCAAACGCCTGATGTGGGTACTCGAATCTGGAAACCGATTATCTAACATCCAATGTGGTTTTCGCAAGCGCAGATCCGCCGCAGACCATCTTGTTCGGCTGGAGACCGCCATTAGAGATGCTTTCCTCAAGAAGGAACATCTTGTGGCGGTCTTCTTTGATCTAGAAAAGGCTTACGATACCACGTGGCGTTTTGGAATTCTGCAAACCCTGTATGACTGGGGACTTCGTGGCAGTCTGCCAACGTTTATTGCGAAGTTCATGGCAGAGCGGTATTTCCGAGTTCGAGTAGGCACCACACTTTCTAACGAACATCTCCAAGAAAATGGCGTTCCGCAGGGGTCTGTATTAAGTGTTCTTCTTTTCTGCATTGCGATCAATGGCATTGCCCACTGTGTAGGTAACCGAGTATCTTCTCTCTTGTACGTTGATGACTTCAGTCTATATTACAGTTCCCGATACCTCCCATCTATTGGTCGACAGTTACAACTGGTCATCAATGTGCTATCAGAGTGGTCTCTTCGCAATGGCTTTAAATTCTCCACTCAAAAGACGCAGTGTGTCCACTTCTACAACCAACGTGGACTCCATCCACATCCTGAACTGCGTCTTAATGGAGTGGAGTTGCAATATACAGACACTGCGAGGTTTTTGGGCCTTATCTTTGATTATAAATTAACGTGGGAGGCGCATATCCGTGATTTGAGAAGGCGTTGTGAAAAATCTTTAAACATTTTACGCCTTTTGTCAGGGGTTCGCTGGGGTGCAGACCGCATACTGCTTTTACGTCTATATCGTTCTCTTATCCGTTCAAAGCTGGATTATGGCTGTTTTATCTATGGCTCAGCAAATAAATCTAAGCTACGTTTCTTAGACACTATCCATCATCATGGGATACGACTCGCTACAGGTGCCTTCCGAACGAGTCGGATAGCGAGCCTGTATTGTGAAGCGGGGGAACCATCACTGTATCGGCGACGTAATGTCCTGTTGTGCTCATATGCGGTTAAACTCCGCTCGCAGCCTGAGCACAATTCTTTCGACTCTTTCCATCATTCGTCTCTTTACGGCCGATACAGTGAAAATCCACGGAGACCTCGTCCAGCAGGTGTGCGATTCCGTGAACTGCTCTCTGAGCTCGACGTCGATCTACCATCCGTTCGCACACTAGAATACACCACCACTCCACCGTGGATTATGCGACGCCCCATGTTTGATGTAAGTCTGAGCCAAAGTTTTA
Organism: Periplaneta americana; assembly: GCF_040183065.1. Lineage (NCBI taxonomy): Eukaryota > Metazoa > Arthropoda > Insecta > Blattodea > Blattidae > Periplaneta > Periplaneta americana. The sequence continues at coordinate 69,471,580 of NC_091120.1, read as the reverse complement.
AGAATTTTACACCAGCTTTTGTTTATAGACTTCGTTTTAGTGAACTTTTATCCCGATATCCAAATTATTCTTTAGTTTATACTGACGGATCCCGAGTAAATGATTGTGTTGGTTGCTCCTTCGTTGCAAATGGACAGATATTTAAATATAAACTGAGCGAATATACCAGTGTTTTTACTGCAGAATTATATGCTTTTTACAGAGTTTTATTGTTTTTAATTCGAGAACCTCGGGGCAGATACCTAATCTGCTCCGACTCTTTAAGTGCCATTCAGTCTTTGCAGTGTCTCTATTCAGAGGATCCCCTTGTGTTAAGAACTCAGCAGCTGTTCCACACACTCCTAAGCTCTGATTGCGAGATTGGAGTAGTGTGGATTCCTGGCCATGTCGGAATTCGTGGGAACGAGGCCGCAGATGCTGCAGCCAAAGATGGTGCCACGAATGGCACTCTGGTATATTGGCGCGAGAGGTGGCAAGACTTACAAAATTATTTGAAATGTAGAATATGGTGGCAATGGGAAGGAGAATGGTCTGCACAAGAGTAAAACAAATTACGAAGAATAAAGAATACTGTTCGAGTTTGGGATTCGTCCACAAGAGCGTCACGACACGAAGAAGTTTTACTCACCCGGTTGAGGATTGGCCACTGTTATCTGACACGTGGCCATCTGCTACGTGGCGAGCTTCAGCCGGAGTGTGATCTATGCCATGTTCCACTTACGGTGGAACATTTTTTATTACATTGTAGAAAATATGACCGTGTCCGTCGGCAATATGGAATTCGGCCGACTCTTCGTGACGCTCTTGGAAGTGATTTTAATTGTACAAATGCAGTCCTGAGATTTTTATCGAGTACTGGACTTGACAGGGTGATTTAGTTTTTGACCCGTTTTACTTATCCTCCGGACCCTTTACATCCGGAGGTTACACTTGTTATTTAGTATATAAGTTTTTTTAACAAACTTGACATTCGGACCTTTTGCATCCGAGTATTTTAGAAATACGCCAGATAATTTATTTATGGTAGCATTTGTATTGTTATTTTACCTCTTTTTAAATATTAGTTAAGGTCAGATTTTTATAATGTTTTATGCATCACCGTGTTGAAAATGCATTTGTGTACCTCGTTTTAATCGTGACAACGTTTTTTTTTTTTTAGTTCTTTAAGCATTCTGATTATTGTATAGTTTCTGTTGTGTAAAGAATTTTAGATAAGGGCGCAAATAGCCATAGATGCTGACGCGCCCTTTTTAAACCCTACTACTACTACTACTGAATTAAAAGATAGGGCCTGACAATCAAGGAATATTCCTCCATTTGATGAAAAAATACAAGTGAAATAGATTCGATGTTGAAGTCCCATTTGGAGAGTTCTTCGCCATTTAAAGGCCTATCAAAAAGTATTCAAATTGAGCTACTGGAATGTATATTGGTCGTATTCAGAGAGGAACTTTTAGCAGAGATTCAGGAAGCCGAATTTGTCTCTGTTTTTGCTGATGAGACCACAGATATACCTGAAAAATTGTGATTGCAATTCGGTATTGTAACAAAGAAGGAAAAGCCGTGGAGAGGTTCTGGAATTTTTTTTTAAACCAACCGGACAAAATGCAAATCCAATGTCAGAGTGCATACTTTCACAGCTAGAAACAATTTTAAAACAAAAGAAAGGTAAGCTTATTGGACAGAGCTACGGTGAAGCAGCTGTGATGAGTGTTGTATTAAATGCGGTACAAGCAAGAGTTAGAGATTGTTACAAATATGCATATTTTGTGCATAGCTATGCCCATCAGTTGAATCTCATAATGGAAAAAGGCGTTAAACAAAATACAAAGGCTCGCATAGTTTTTGCTAATTTATCCAGTATCCCTGCTTTCTTCTCTCGATCTCCACAAAATCTGTATTAGATCAATGTGTTTCAAAGACAATTCCATCAGCTGGGGCGACAAGATGGAGTTTTAAAGTAAGAACAGTACATGTTGTTCATGAGAAGAAGGAGTCATTGCTAGAATGTTTTCAAGCCATAATGGAATCTGAAATATCTAACAACATCACAATAAATGAAGCAAGCGCTCTGGTGCGTACTCTGGAAGATCCTGAATTCAATTTCTGGCTCAGTTTTTTTTTTTCATTTATTGATGTATCGTGTAGATATATTATACAACCAACTACAACATGGCCAGTAAGATATTTCCAAGGTTCAAATCTACATATAAACAATTTAAATTATGGTTTATTTAACGACACTCGCAACTGCAAGGGTTATATCAGCGTCGCCGATGTGCTGGAATTTTGTCCCGCAGGATTCTTTTAAATGCCAGTAAATCTACTGACATGAGCCTGTCTCATTTAAACACATTTAAATGCCATAAACCTGGGCTGGGATCGAACCCGCAACCGACTATGCTATCGAGGCCGACTGCATATCGAGTTTTGTTAATGCCATACAGACAATACGGAACAGTGTACAGTTGAGCAGCGAGATCTGTGAAAATAACCCTAAAAAGCGTCGTAAGATCGAAGCGATTCAGACAAGGGTTGCGGCAGCCAAGGAAGTGTGTTACCTCATTATCACACAAGCTAACACCCGATTCCAGTTCATAGATCATCTGATATTATCTTCTCTTCTGTGTCAAGAAAAAATTGAATGCTACAAAAGCTCATTTCCTGAAAATGATCTAAATGTATGTGTGAAGCTTTTCCAATATTCGATAAAGACAAACTGTGTTGTATCAGAGACAAGAATTCAGAAATATCAGTGACGCAGTCTAGCTATTGCAGTTTCTTCTATCTGAGAACTTGCAGGCCTCATTTTCAGAAGTTGTGAAACTACTAGGCATAGCTATCACCATACCAATGACAACTTCCGAACCAGAACGTTGCTTTTCGTGTTTGAATAGAGTAAAATCCTATCTTGGAAATACGTTGAGAGAAGAGAGACTGACCGCATTACCTATGTTTTCCATTGTAACGACTATGTTAAACGACATCGGATTTTAATAAGAAGATGATTCAAAAGTTTGCAGCTTACAAGACAAGGTGCATGGAACTAATCTTTAAATAATGTAAGTTGCATGGTTTATTTTTGTATGCAGCCCCCCTGAATTCAATACCCACGAGACGCCACTGCAAACAATCCAAGAAGAGGATCCTCTCAAGAGCGAATATTGCAACAAAATCATACAGAGTTTATGTACTCATTGATTCTTCCTTCGGAATGTTTTTTTTTTTTTTTTCAGTGACGAATGCTTATTATTTTTATGGGCACGCTCATACACAAAATGCACGATACTGGCCCAAAGAAAACCCAAGATGGATGCGTGAAGTAACAACCTGCTACTCCAAAAGTTATGGTGTGGTGTAGTGTGGAATAGTAGGTGATATGGTTGTGGGACCATATTTCTTTGATGGAAATGTAAACCATGGCACACATGGAAAATTGCTGGACATCACTGGAATGGATGGAGTTTCTGTATAATATGCCATTGAACAAACGGATAAGAATGTGGTTTCAACAAGATTGACTAGGTGGCCCGGGTTCGATTCCCGGTCGGGGCAAGTTACCTGGTTGAGGTTTTTTCCGGGGTTTTCCCTCAACCCAATATGAGCAAATGCTGGGTAGCTTTCGGTGCTGGACCCCGAACTCATTTCATCGTCATTATCACCTTCTTCTCATTCAGACGCTAAATAACCTAAGATGTTGATAAAGCGTCGTAAAATAACCTACTAAAATAAAAAATAAAATCAAGATGGGGCCACGGCACATTATGCTCTAAGAGTTCGCCAGGAACTAAATGAGGTGCTCGGCGTGCAATGGATCGGATGAGGTGGACCTCAGTCATGGACTCCACGTTCACCAGACTTCACACTCCTTCGTTTCTTTCTATGGGAATTTGTGAAACAGCACGTTTTTCAGACAGAGCCTACATCTAAAGATGACTTTAAACAAAGGATCACTTATATGAGCCAGCACATCTCACCTGCAACACTTTTAAGCGTGACAGAAGAATGTCAAGATCGAGTGAGACACTGTCTTCAAGTAAATGGAGCACATTTTGAACATATGCGACAGTGTACATACTGTATACAATTGTATTTTCAATTAGAGAAATGTTTTCCATTTCTCAACTGACTTCTGTGTCACACGGTATATTATGCATGCAAGCATGCATACATACATACATACATACATACATACATACATACATACATACATACATACATACATACATACATACATACATACATACATTACATTACATTACATACATACATAATACATACATACATACATAAATACATACATACATACATACAGTCGGCCTCGGTAGCGTAGTTGGTATAGCGCTGGCCTTCTATGCTCGAGGTTGCGGGTTCGATCCCGGGCTCAGATCGATGGCATTTAAGTGTGATTAAATGCGATAGGCTTATGTCAGTAGATTTACTGGCACATAAAAGAACTCCTACGGAACAAAATTCCGGCACACCGGCGACGCTGATATAACCTCTCTAGTTGCGAGCGTCGTTAAATAAACCATAATTAAAAATATATACATACCACACACACGCTCTCTCTCTCTATCTCTCTAAATGTAAATATATACAGATACGGAAGTAAAATTTGGAGGTTCCTTATTGCATGTTTTGCTTACAAAACATGCGCATGTGCAGTAAACAAGAATCCCTGTATCTATACTACTTGTGGAGAGTCATGCGAAATTGATTTTTATATACAGGTGGACTCCCATCAAGATTCCCTCAATATTTTAATTCCGTATCTGAACATAGATATTCATTCACAAAATGTTCCACATGTACAGACATTCAATGAGATTTAGATGCCAGAGAACAATAGCCAATTACTGGCGTGTGTAGTAGGATAGATTGCGTTCTGTGTTTACGACGTTATTCACCGGACTTTCATAACGAAATTTCTGCGAAATAATATCCTAAAGATTTCTCCTTTGAACGAACGAAATTTGTATTGAATAACTGTTGGAACCTTCTGCTTTCCAATTATTAACACTCATACTTTTAGCTTTGTGCGTGCGTAAACAGACCACATCTCTTTTTATTTTCAACCATGAAGTAGTTAATAGACCTATCTCACACTGTGGCGGTTTCGGCATGATACTAAATTTGGTCCTATGAAGATAGCCTAAAACCATGAAGTACTGACAATTGTAACACAGAGAATTCTATAAAATCCTTAGCATGGCTTTCTTCTCCAGGGAAATAGTACTAAAAGGTCTATGTCGTAGATTTACGGCTCGTAAAAGTACACTGTTCCTGGTAGAAGACTCCAAAAAAATTGTTAGCCCTTTATCGTTCACATGGGAATTTAGAAATAGTGTGCATTAGGTCTGCAACAGTGGCCTAAATGCGTGTCACCTTCTCTAACACTCCTATCGAAGTGCATACCACCATATTCTTTGTTTAACATTTTCCAATCATGGAAACTATGTTTCATCCTTTCTGCATATCCGTTCTGAATTTAAATGTTTCGGACTTCATTCCATAACTTATTTGTCCGATGTAGAAGCTTCACGTTATTTAACAACTCGGTTTACCTATAATTGGCTTGATTGTACTCATATCGAATTTGTTTTAGTTTTGACATAATTATTTTGGGCTTCCGACACGTAGGTAATATATTATTGCTCGTAATCGTCCTGTAAAATACTAGATTGTGCCTTTTCTCCAGATTCTGTTCCGATGTCTCAGAAAGCTTTTCCAGCACTCCACTCTCTCTCATATTTTTCCGTCGACTGCAATAGAAGATGAAAAATGGTTTAGGAAAAAAAGAGAGTTGCACTATCACAAGAATTAGCATAAAAACTCGATAATGATAAGAAGTACTGCAATCATAAGTGTGATTTTATAACTGCTTGGAATGTATCAAAGGTTGGTACCATTTTCAAGTACTGTCGTAATGCTAAAATATACGAAGTGGAACTATTTAATGAGGTGATACTTATCAGAAACTGAATCGAACAAGATTCGATAGAAAAGTTGTAATCTGAATTTGTTGATGAAGTGAGAGTTTGACTATTGTATAGTGTTGGAATACACAAAATTAAAAATTTAAGGACAATTATAAAGTTTTTATGTAGTATCCTTGGTACGAAAGCAGGCATTGAGTGATTATTTTCTGCGATGTATGTTTTATAGATTGGGAGGAAAATAGAGTAGATTTACCGATAGTGCAAGCAATGCTTATGTATAACTTATTGTTAGCCATGGACGTGCTTGTTAGCTCAGGAGACAGCCGCTTTTGCCTACTGAGAGCGTGGATTCGTTTCTCACTTAAGTTAATTACCTGGTTGGTTTTTTCCCCGAGATTTCCCTAACCGTAAAGCGAATGCCAGGAAATCTATGGCGAATCCTTGGTCTTATATATTGCCAAATATGTCGCTATCACGAAGTCCATCGATGCTATATAAGCTAGTAATTAATGCGCCATCGTTAAATAAACCACAATTATTGTAAGTAAAAATTATACGGGATTGTATAGTTTCAACTGTAGATTTCACATGACATTGAATTATATTCACTCATTTGAAAAGTATGTTAAGAAGAAAAATGATTAATCATGTTTGAATACTAGTAATTATTTATGTGAGAAATTCGTAAAGGCTCTCATGTAAAGTTAACTTTACGAATGTGTATCATACAATTTTTTTTCTACGATAGCACAGATTTACATTAAATAAATATTTCAATTGGAGAGGTTGTAAGAACATAATGTCATCGCCGTCTAAACTCATAACCATTAAGAAATATATATTACCACCTTCATTTCACTCAAATTCTAGACAGCCATCGCAGTCAATAAAGCGTTGTAAAATAAACCAATTAGATTTAAGAAAATCCGGATGATATATACTCCAGTTAAAATAATAAAATACAATTATTTACTTCTTAATTTCCATAACGAAGCATTACAGACATAATATAATACCCTTTCTGAGTAATGCAAATGCCCCTCCATATTAATGGACTCGTCCATGTAGCTTATACGCATACATATACTCCTGTGTAATAATGGATCTCTCCAGGCAGTTCTTCTCATCTTACCGCGTGTGAAATAAACGCATTCTGTAAGCGACCTCGAGTGACTGTCATCTTTCTTGTCAAAATGTTAAAATGTGTCTCTACTTGTAGGTCAGGCATAGATTTTTCAATGAAAAATGTAGTATAATGTTTTCACTGTGTTCAATGTATAGCAATTGTTATAGATTGTTACGCGTACATTGCGCCACAGATATAGGACATTCTACGATTATGAGCTACGTGTCTGATCCACATCCACTTTGAGGTAAAGCAAAAGATAAATCTGGCACGCACCTACGGAGCTTTGGATATTACTACATTCATCTATAGCTAGCATCCCGGGCATAAAGGGGAAGTAAAATCGAAAAACGATAACCCCGCCCATGTTCTTTCCGCTTCACAGCTTCAGAAACGAACACATGAATTGAATTCAATTGAATTTACGGGAGGGGGGCACTATGGCCCAGCACTGCGACCTGTTGCTGTCTATGCGCTAACCCTCTATAGTCGCATTCCCAAACCCACACCGGCTGACTACACTAAGGTTCGCTGCGTACCCAGGTGTCGAGCAGGCAGCCCCACTCGTCGCTAGGCCAGCCCCCACGTGCGTCGTAAGCCGGCGGTGATCGGTGAATACTATGGAATGATGATGAAAAGGAGAAAAGGACGGAATGATGTAAATGCCTAATATGGGGAAAAATAGGAGAAATCCGAGAAAAACCCCAACTGCGACCTTGTCCACCACAAATGTTACTATGGATTTTGCAATGAAGAAACTCAGACTTGACCAGGACTCGAACCCGGGCCGCCTGCGTGACAGATCAGAGGTCTGACCACTCAACCACCGCAGAGGTTAAACGAACACATAGTAGCTAAAGCACTGTGCATCAGTGGCAGATTTTAGGGGACAGCGAGAGCCGAAAGCTATGATTCATGCTTTATACAATCCGTCACTCAGCAATGCTTGCCTTCAGGTCTACTCGTATCGGTCTCTGCCGGAGAAGGTGGAGAGGGGAGTTAAGGGGTAGTCTGCAGTACCTGAAGAACTTAAAACCTTATAGGTACCTACTTTAATATAGGAAAGATTTGCGTCAACTATATATATATATATATATATATATATATATATATATATATATATATCTGTGTGTGTGTGTGTGTGAGTGTGAGTATGTCAAGCAAACTCTTCCGTTTGGAAAATTGAATGCCAGCTTCTGAAAATGTATCCTTGCAAGTGATATTTAAATTGAAGGAAGCTAATTATAAAAAGAGATATAATTTGAGTTACGATTATTAACTCATATGTTAATCCAACCGAAATTATTACCTTGAATACTGTGGACAGTAAAAGCCCACTTTACTTGTAATCTTGGATTAAATACTCGCAATTGTATAATATCGACAACAGACAATCCACATGTACACAGAACTAAAATCTCATTCTGAACACATTCCATATCCTCTCATTTTATCTTCATTTCTCAGTTTCTTTGACAGTTATATTAATTTCAACTCTCTTAGTTACTTGATAATAAACTTGTACTTGAGAATGAAGGCCGAGCTTAACTAATGCTGAGCTGCTATTACGTTGAATTGTGTCGCAGTATCCTCATTATTGTTCTTCTGTTTGTTGTCTCACATGTTTAGATTCAGCATTTCAAATGGGAATTTAATTGTTGAATGCGAGTAAAGTCCTATAATCCGCTTCCAGTTTAATTTCTCCCTAAATTAGCTGAAAAAAGGTAATAGAAAACGCTTGGGTTCTCACTTTCAACACTCATTATTTGTCTGTGAATTTCCCATCGTCTTCTTAAATATAGCAGACACGAACTCGAGACTAATTCAACTACAGTTGGCGTGCTTCTGACTATACTAATACGTAAAGACCGTTCCTTATTCCCACAACAATGGAATTGGTATGTATAACTTCACGGGATATACATTACGGTACGTGTCCTTCAATAGACACCCTGTTCAGAAACACAAGTAATGCGCAATATAGGATCATTCTAAAACCAGGTTCCTTACTCCTAAACAAGTACAGTACGCTTCAGTTTAGCAGTGTTTGTGATATTATGCACTATTAATTGAAATACGAGTAATTATGCCTAAAACAAGCACGGTAGTGCAGATATGGGTAGAGGAATTCGGAAGACAGTATGTTTATGTAAGTGGTTACATAATTGTGTGTAATGTATGTGAGACTGACATAATCTGTTCCAAAATAGTAATATGCGTTACAAGAGCGGTATGTTGAAGTTTTCATATTCGAGGAAAAGTTTGAAAAAGCGAAACGTAGTTGAGCTTTTTTAATTTCCGAGAATTGAAAGAAAACATACCGCTCGTGTATCGTACATTATTTTGTGCGAAGATCGTTTATTACATACCTGAAAGAGGAATTTCTAATTAGTTGCAATGAAATCTCCATCTTGGTTTCTGTTCAATGACGGCAAATTTGCAAAACAAAAATATCTATCTTCAACATTGTTGCTTTAAAATGTTTTCTGTGTTTACTATACCCCAGCAGGCCGTGATATACGTCTGTCTTTTTTCCCCCTCAATCTATGATGAGTCTGGAATCTTGTTGATTTTTTCACGGCTTCGTTAATGTTACTTGCATCACGAATGCAGTAACCTTAGTGGAGTTGTAGAGTTTACTTAATTTTTGCAAATATTTAAAAAGAATAATGAACAGTGCAATTTAGGTGAAATTGCAGTGGTAAGTTTCCAATTTATAATTATTACTATATTGAACGTCTCTAAACATAATATGTTAAAAGCCTAAAGCAGTAAAATGAATATGTCACTTAAGCGGTAAGAAGAGGGAAATTGTTATGTGTGTTAGGTTGGGAATACTGAACGTGGAATTTTAGACTTTCCGCGGATTGGTTTTGTGCGGAAACCAAGCAAATACGCACGATCTCGCACAAACGGTATTTACAACTAGTTCTGTAATTAAAAAAAAACGTATAAACCATTTGAGATTGATAGAAATAAGTGAGTTTGTGATCTAACTTCTACTAGTATGTAATTCAGTGCCAGCGAACGAATTTTGTGGAGAGATTTGTGTAAAATGAAACATGCCAACATTCTTTTCAACAGAGTTTAGGACAAGTACTTTAAAAATGTTATTGAAAAGTACACATGTACACAAGGGCAGTATCTGTGTTATATTAGTACCGGTATTTTAAGTTAAATTTTATTGCAAAGATTCTTGTAATATAAACTTAAACATTTCATTATGAGCAGTGTCTGTATTACAGTCGTACCTGTATTTTAAGTTAAAATTTTATAACAAAGATTATCGTAATGTAGGCTTAAACAGGTCATTAAAAGCAGTACCTGTGTTACAGTAATACTGGTATTTCAAGTGAAAATTTTACATCAATGATTATTGTAATATAGACTTAAATATTTCATTAAGAACAGTGCCTATGAAACAGTAACATTAAGGGTACTATGCATAGACATTTCGCTAGCCCGGGCTACTAGAGTGCTAAATTAGCCCCAGCTATCTAGTGATTACTTGTACAGGATTCATATCATATCATATCGCTAACACTGGTTTATGAATACGAAAAACGTTAGTTCGCTGATCATCCACCGGAAGCCCGTGCTAAGAATGTCTATGAACATGGCCCTATAAGTTTATAGTTAAGGCTGTGTTTATTTATTTATTTTTTTTTTTGTAATACAAAACACAGCCATACTCTTGAAACCATTCTTTTACGTGAGTCGTGTGCATTCCTTGATGCGAGCGTCGTTTACTCTTCTTCAAGTCATTGGCTCATTGCACCAACTCCGTACTCACATAACTTCAAAGTTTAGGGACTAAAATTCCGGTCTCTACTAATAAGGAATACTAGCGAACGGCAAAATTGATACTTCAGTGTAACTCTTACCAAACTGTACAGAGCATTCACCAGGATACAGGTTTCCCTCAGGTAAATATCGTCGATCTTTTACTGTTATAGCTCGAACGCGACTACTGAGGAATTAGTGTGTACATTTCACCTGGATTAAGCGCGGAAAGATTTTGTTTTGTGTAGTATGCACAGATGACATAGGCTGAAAGTGCTTGAGAGTTAGAGCATTGGGATACAGCTGACTTCCACTCACAAGGGAACTATCCCATGTCGTGTAGCTTGAATTTATTGAAAATGCATATTTAAGTTAATTTTCGTTCGTTAAGAAACGTTTCGTCGTAATGTCCATGTTTCTGCCCCATACAATACCACACTCCACACAAAGCACTTTAACTAGTCTCTTCCTCAGTTCTTTCCCGCAGATGAGGCTCTTTTTTTTATTAAAATCTTCCTATGCCATTGCTATCCTCTCTTTGATTTCCTGGCTGCAGCCCATGTTATTTCTTATAGTACACTCCAGGTATTTGAAGCTGTCCACTTACTCTACTGGCTCATTTAGAATTCGCAAGTTTACCTTCTTTTAATTATGAATGCTTTTATTTAAATACATTTTTTACAATATTTCCGTTCTCGTTCTCTTTGTCGTTTCCGTTCCCGATTTATTGTGGACTAGCCTTTACTATTAAGCCTACTACTAAAAACAACACTGCTACTACTGCCACGTTTTGATAATATCTTAATTCAATTCTACAAGTCGACAAATATTCTGTCGCGATTCTAAGAGCGACAAACATTATAGATGAGGATGGCGTGTTCATAGTCACATGCTAGAATAATTAAAACTGGATCCTGAGTTAACGAAACTGGCTTCACAGCTAAACAAACAGAGAAATCTCCACCTGAGCAATAAATAACTGAACGGTTCCATTCGGAGAGCAAGTACCCTTCCGACTTATTAGCCACTAACTGGATTGAGGTAATTCATCAGTCCACGCAACTCTGGATTGAGGAAGAAAGTGGTCGGAAAGAATTACGTAAGTCGCGGTGTGGTTCCAGTCGATGGTCCGGATGTATGTGTAAATCGTAAAAAAACTTAATATGGAATAATTTTTCCCGGTTGGATAGATAAATGGAAAGGAAAGAAGTGATGAAGGATAGATGGAAAGGTACATGGCTAAAGATAAAATGTAGAATAGATTATTAATATATTTACGTTCACTGTCCTAAATTAGGATTTCACGATAATGGAACTTTAAAAGATTTGAATATTATTTTACTTATCTATACTTTTCTCTGCACATTACAGGACTATTCAAGCAGAAATTACAACCCTGACAATCCAAGCATCTTGTTTTAAAGTTTTCATACCTTGATGGAAATTCGGTAAACGAATATATTTGTCACCGTATTTTAACTTGTTTAGCAACTCTTGACATTGACGCACCAAGAAAACTTTGGTTATGAAATGAAATTAGAATTTACGGTAGGGAGCACTATGGCCCAGCACTGGAACCTGTTATGATTTATTGCGCTAACCCTCAAGCTGGTCGCATTCCAAACCCACACCGGTTGACTACACTAAGGTTCGCTGCGTACCCAGGTTTCCAGCAGACAACTCCCCTCGTCCCTATGACAGCCTTCTCTGTGCGCCGGGAAATGTTATGGAACGATGACGAAATGGAGAAATGGTTACGGAATGATATAGTTGCTTAATGTGGGTAGAAACAGGAGAACTCCAAGAAAAATCCCAACTCCGACCTTGTCAGCCACAAATGGATTTTTCACTGGAAAATCCCAGACCTGACAGGGACTGAAACTCGGGCCACCTCCGTGATAGGCAGGAAATCTGACCACTCAACCACCGCAGCGGTAAACTTTGGTTAAAGTAGGTCTAATAATTGTCTGTAACTCTCAAATTCTGGTTATAGTTTCTAGCATAGCTGACTGAAGAAAATAATAAAACGCAAGTATTTGGAAGTTCTCTTACAAGGACAAAATGTTCCTTGAATAAAGCATTCAATCTGTTGAAATACCAGAGTAGATGTGACGTCCGTTGAGAAGGTTGGGCCGGATTCACAAGTATTCGAAATCTAACAATAGGTAAATGAGTTAGGCTACATTGACTGCAGTGAGCGTCTTGTAAACCGAGCAATCACATAATGTAGCCTAAGTTATGTTCAAGACCATTAACAAAATATTGCAAGTATTAATTTTGTTCTAATACCGTTAACGATCTTAACCGTCATATGTAGTCTCGCGGTAACCAGTGGGACTCATTACCCGAGGTCATGGACAGGCGTAGGATCGCGTCAGATTTGAATCGATAACCCAATTGGATTTTTTGAAGTGAAACTTATTTATGGTCCATTCATAATGAAAACTTTAATATTAACACGAGGACTCAATACAGTAACAGAAGCAGTTTAGTCATCAATAAGATTCAGATAAAGTAGCTGTACCAGGAAAGGCTTTATAGTTGTATAGGATAGGGCCTTGACTTGCTTCAGACTAAGTAAACGTCTAGGCCCTTCCACTAACTAAAACTCTGCCTGCTGGGAAGAGCGCTCCTCGTCCATGCAAAACTGTGCTACAATTGAAGCACACGTCATAAGCCAGAACACGTAACTCATCCCTTCCCTTCAACCCTCGCGTTATTGTACGGTAGAGGAAGAAGAGAAGAGAGAACGGTGTGTTGGCCAAACGTCAGAGAAACGTCATTGAAGGCTCCGGCCTTGTGGATGGGGGAACAAACTCTGCAACCCTGTTCTATATAAGCCATCAGTGAATGGACAGTACAGTCGATAGGAACTGAATATCCGGCGTCACTAATGTCGGCTGGAGAACACGCGAAAACTAGTTAATGTTTCTAAACAAAGCGTACGGACCAAGGATGCCTATCCTGATACAGCTACTTTATCCGAACCTTAGTCATCATTCACAATGAAAACTTGACGTTACCATAAGACCATGAAAAACAATATATCCGTAAGCAGATTATTGCAAACAATCAACAATTGCTGACGTTACCGCTAGGAAAAGCTTGGAGTTAGGAAACATTTTCCTTCACTTCTAAAGTTAACGTTTACCATACGAAATATCTTTGTGAATGGGTACATTAAATACCCTGACCGCAAGTTTTGTCGTTCATGTAGTGTTTGCATTCATTTTTCATTGTGAATGACCGTTAAGTCCTGGTACAAGTCGAACGCTGTGAAACGAAATACTGTGACGGACGTTTTAAGATAGCTTTCCTACTTTGCTATGTTATTCCGTGAATGAAGTCGTTGGTGTTTTGCGGCTTTTCTCCAATTTATATGAATTAATGTAAGTAGCTATAAGTTAGTGGAAGCGGGGCTACTGTCGAGCAGCGCGTTTTCTGTTGTGGTATTGTTACGTTACGCAATCGAAGCCAGTGAGTAGAACTACATTGCTGAAAATCTTTTACTAGAAAATGTTTCAAAATTAGGGGCGGAAAGAAAGAGTATGTGGTGTGAAAGTAAAGCATACAAGTGAACCTCCGAAAATTGAGCCAAAAACGGAAAAGAGTTAGACTGAAACAAGTGCGATATTGGAGGGCCAAGAGAAAGGCATTTTATGATCTTATCTGCAGTTCATTTACAAAGCGTTAACTATCTATTGTATGATGAAAGAGTAATGGAACGGAGAAAAATTCTCTCCGGCGCCGGGATTTGAACCCGGGTTTTCAGCTCTACGTGCTGATGCTTTATCCAATAAGCCACACCGGATACAACCCCGACGTCGGACAGAATTGTCTCTGATTGAGTTCCAACTCTTGAATTCCCTCTAGTGCCGCCCTCTGCACTACGTCATAGATGTCTATGAACATAGGACCGAAGTCCACTTCGTGATTTACGCATATCATATATTATTTCAATGTACCGAAGTACATATGATATTTCCATGCAGATATTCTGCGTCATCATACGATGAAAGAGTAATGGAACGGAGAAAAATTCTCTCTGGCGCCGGGATTTGAACCCGGGTTCGAAGTGATATAAGACGGCGCTTATTCCGTCGGATCCCGGCCAACAAGTCACTCATAACGAGTGCACCTCAGCACATGTGTGGACTTCGGTCCTATGTTCATAGACATCTATGACGTAGTGCAGAGGGCGGCCACTAGAGGGAATTCAAGAGTTGGAACTCAATCAGAGACAATTCTGTCCGACGTCGGGGTTGTATCCGGTGTGGCTTAGTGGATAAAGCATCAGCACGTAGAGCTGAAAACCCGGGTTCAAATCCCGGCGCCGGAGAGAATTTTTCTCCGTTCCATTACTCTTTCATCGTATGATGACGCAGAATATCTGCATGGAAATATCATATGTACTTCGGTACATTGAAATAATATATCTATTGTATGTTTCTACACCGCCAACAATCAAGGAACAATCAACGAGAGCAATGCCTAATCCAACTAGTGTCAGTGATTTTTAATGATTAATCCGTTGTTCACGATTAAAAACTTTAAAGCACATAAAAGTGTTCATCAAATATTTCAAATGAAATGAACAATCAACGTGGTCTTGTGTGCTTCATTTTCATATTTTATCTACCATAAACGAATTGTTTCATTTTTAATTTTGAAGAGCATTGAGTATAAAAGCGTTCAATTTCATCTTAATTTATCGTCTCTCATTGCACGAACATTTAAAAAGATTACTACACATTTACAATTTCATAAGTTTCACTTGTGCCGCGCGTAGAGCCTACACAATTTTTTTTTTTTTTTTTTTTTTTTACTCGAAGCTTTTCCCAACTTTAATAAAGTCAATATTAGGGCCTTATGCCGAAACCTCTCACTCATCTTGTCAGATACGAATCATTATCGCTATTACCGATCATATGACAGTCGATAGATTACAGCGTCGTTAAGTAACAGATTGAACATATATTGAAGAAGCGATTTCAAAGACTGCAAGAGACTCCTTCCGAAGCATTTTCAAAAACATTTATCCGACGCTTGATCAATTTGCAGAAAGATTGTGTACCCATTTGAGTTCTGGACAAAATTATATGTTAGGAGATAAGTTTCTATTCTCATTTTGTATGTCTTGATCGCCTGTACTTCTTTTCTTATGTTTTTTGGACGACATTTTCTGAACAACCGGTACATTCTGCTCTAGACCAGACTGGCGGACTACACCGAACTCAGTCTCACAAGTTATAAAAAGCTCTCTTGAATATCTATGCAAAGTAAGTTCCTTTACTTCTCCCCACTTCGTAAAATCAGCAACACAAGAGATTTTATTGGTCAACTTTGGAAAATTAAACCCGCTTTAATGACTGGATTTCTCCGGAACTGTAATTTAACGGTATGTTATGTAATTTGAGAAGGCTGCATAATCTCTTTTGTGACTTTCTTTGAATCACATAAAATATCAATAAATGAGACTTTTTAATACGTCAAGTTTTCAGTGACAGCCTAGAGACTCTCTCTCGTTATTAGTGTGTAATAAAATCTACTACAAATTACCAACTCAAGGCTTGCATTAACTGACGGGTAAGGTATTCATTGAGCTATTGTTTACAACGCACGAAAGCTGATCTCAATTCATTATAATTATTCTCTAAAAATTATGTCTTAATAACCCTACTTGGTAGTCTCTGAAAGAACGAGTCATTAAATTGACGGCTGCAATTTATGCAGTGGCTAAAACAAGAGCTTTAGTGTTGCGTGAAAGTCGGTGTAATAGGTTTGTATTCTACCGAAACATAGATTGTTGCCCTAAGATGTTCTTTAGCTCACCAAGATCCCTGCTATGTGTCCGTATATTAGATCGAAGAGTTAAGCCTTGGTTTTTCTGAACCGACGCATGCGAAATGCGAGGTGCGAGGTACGCCTCGCACAAATCCGGACTACACGAGAGATAGTGGTTTCTATAGCTGCGAGGTGCGCAGACTTCGCATCTCGCATCTATAGAAACCACTCACTATCTCTCGTGTAGTCCAGATTTGTACGAGGCGGGCCTCGCACCTCGCATGCATCGGTTCAGAAAAACCAAGGCTTTAGGTGGATGGCCTACAAGTTTAAAAAATTATGCGTGCGTTTTAGAGTGAGCGCGAGATATTTGTACCTCTTAACTATTTCATAACTTGGACTAGGGAAGGAAGGCATACTGCTGCACACTGCATACTGAAAACATTAACTTTATCTATTTAAAATAAACAGATTACAAATTAGTTGTACCGTAAAATAAGTACATAACACAGTGTTCTCTAAAAATATACACCAGGTATATAATTCCACTGAAAACAACTGCAGTATAGCAGAACCACCCACATGTTTTTTCATATATAACACTTCGTAAGTGGGTGAATGCATTAGCTGATTGATGGATCGCTGTGAATGTCCTACTGGTGTGAAGGACGCATATACAACTGACTCTTTGCTATGGTAGCATGCTACCAGATTCTGAGCATCTCTGCTGGAAAGTCACTGTACTACAATACTAGTCTTCTGGTGGAGTCTAAAAGGCCCTGTCCAAGGTTACTGGCTTGGGTATGTCAGTAATTAAATATTTCGACCCTGAATGGATAGGATTGTTTCTATTTCTAAATTTTGACACTTAATGAAAGGATTGTTATGCCATAATTATGATAGGTTTGGAGTTTGACATAAAAACTCTACTGATAAAAATATAACGGCCTATGAAAATATAGTAGACAACGAAATTACTGTTACATTAGGACCATTGAGGATCGAATGATTCAAGATAAATAACGAATAAAATGATTTTATATTTGTATTTGAACACTTCACATAGATTTTATGTGTAACTTCTACAAAGTGAATTACAGCGTCGTATATGTCTACGTGCAGGAAGCTAATAGCGAATGTTATGGAATGTACTTCTCAAGACTATTTATTAAATATCATATATTGTATTTTAGATTTAGAATATCTTACAGTTAAATATGAGGATAATATTAAGAATTGTGACTAAAAAGAGGATAGTTTCCCTTCAGAATGATCAAAGTTCAATTCAGTCTGTTTATCGAGAGAAACTTTTCGAAAACGTATAAGAAGAATCGCATCTACTACCGGTATTGAATGTAAACATATTATTCTAAAAAAAAATCTAATATTCTCTTATACACTCGCGCTGAATAAAAAAATTCAATCAAATTTTGTAATTTTAATACTATGGCGATATTTCGCCACGTGGTATTTTTCCTTTCCTTGTTCTTTTATTTTTATTTCTTGTCACTTAATTTTACTTATTTCTGTATACTTGTAATAGGTTATATTAGTTCTTGATCCTTATGTTAGATGTCTCTTTTTCTTAGTAGTTTTTCTGCTAATTTCGTTATTTCGTTTTTATATGCATACAGGTAGCAATTCTCATTCTTATTTGTACTGGGTTGGAGGCTCTTTTGAATTGTAACGGATTATTTTATTTTTTCCTGTTCAATCACGTCTCCGCTGCCCAGGGTCGAATCCGAACCATGGACCTGTTAGCACCGAGGTAATCTGCTCCCTCGCTCGTCCACCGTTCGTCCTTTTTGCTGCGATTTCGTCGTGTTATGTCTCTAGTGTTGGACCTTCCCAGCTAGCGTGCTGTACTGGCTGCTATTGCCTTGCGAGTTTACATAAGGCGTGAGTCGTATACGAGGGATTTACGTCTGGCGTGGTGTGGTGATTATTTAGTTTGACTCTGGACGTGTTTACATGTCCGCAAACAAGTGAGGAATGAACGTTCGTATAAGGATGGGACTAGTGTTCTTAGCCAGGCTCATTGCCGAGTATTGTGTTGAATCAGTATAGGTATACTGGGTGACTTACTATGATGTACCATCACTTACGGAACTTATTTCCGAAGATAGCCTGAGCAAAAAATGTCATATAAACATTTATGCTCGACCATGCCGAAATGTAATAATTATACACCTGGTAGTAGCCCTTTAATGCACCTCATTAAAGTACACCTATTCATTATAATTCAGTTGTTCAGCCAATGAGAAATCACCATTGCACCATTATAAAAACGCAAGTATCGATTATTCTCGGATATGCAATCGAAAGACAATTAGCTAAAAGTCACGGAGGCTGGAAATCTAATACTGTCGCAGAAGGTTATGTTCTGTTACTATAATAATTAGCGTTAATTGTAAATAATATTCAAATAAATTCAATTTGTCATCTCGTTTTTCAATTCTAAATCAATTTCCAGGTTATATCAAGACTAATGTTCATGTTATTCTCTAGATTATATCAAGGTCAATGACATTCGTTCCCCGGAAAAATCAATACTTTCGTTTCTGCGCACATCTCACAATTCAGGTCAGTTCCGCTCCTCACTTACATAACCATAACATGAATACTTATGAATAATTTCAAATTAGAAATATGTTCGAGCATAAAAAGTTGTATGAAACTTGCCTATAATGGTACTTAAGACGCTCGTATGGAAATTATGAAACTCGCTTGCGCTCGTTTCATAAACAAACATACTCGCGTCTTAATTACTACCATTATAGGCTCGTTGCATAATGTACTATTGCCCTAATCTCAATATTTTCAAAGTTACGCTAATTTGAAATTGTTTGTAAAATACCTTTTTTCTTTAGTTTTAAGGGTAAAAGAATATTACAAATAGAGAATGAACTATTCAGAAGTAATTTCTTTAATTGGCTAGCGTTCTAAAGCTAGTGTTTTGTACAGATTTTATTTTTTAATTTTTAACTAGAAATGACATCTTTTACGCACTTATCAAAAAAATTGTTACAAATCATACCACTTTAGGAACTTGATTCTTTACAGTTTAATTATGTATCCGAATGTACGGTCTTGAAGAATTTACAAGAGTGGCATGATTTGTGACAATTGTTATGATAAATGCGTAAGAAAATATAATTTTGTAGTTAAAAATCGAAAAAAAAATTCTGTACGAAGCAGCTATGGAATTCACAACATATTTTTAGTTTCAGGATATTAGCTAATTAAAGAAATGACTCTCCTGAATAGTTCATTCTTTATCTGTAATATTCTTTTACCCTTACAACTCAATAACGGTATTTTATAAACAATTTGAAATAAGTGTAATTCTGAAAATATTGAGATTAGGACACGTGTTTATATGACATTTTTTGCTCAGAATGTCTTCGGAAATAAGCTCCGTAAGGGACGGTAAATCCTCGTGAATCGCTCTGTATAGTGCCTGCGCTGGATTCTAAGGTGTTACTTGAAAAAAACTGTAAATATTAATCAGAGTATTCTTCACTCGGTTCGGGAGTTACACATATTTTCAATTGTGCCATTAGGACGGCCAATGGCAAGGAAGAAGGGCGACGAGTTAGATGCATAGATTTTAGTAAGGTATTGGCAAATGGTTGTTTAACTGATGAGTGTATTTTTGTCATTATTCTGTATTAATCTTTCTGAGGGATGCAATAACTTGTAATGGGTGTAATTGAGAATGGAAGTCTTGTGTGTTATCTAGTTTATGTAAAGTCTTGTTCGTATTCATTTTTATAATTTCTTTTTATTTATTTTTTACTGTTAATTAATAGTAATATGCGTTACAAGAGCGGTATGTTGAAGTTTTCATGTTCGACGAAAAGTTTGAAAAAGCGAAACGTAGTTGAGCTTTTTTAATTTCCGAGAATTGAAATAAAATATACCGTTCATGTATCGTACATTATTTTGTGCGAAGATCGTTTATTACATACCTGAAAGAGGAATGTCTAATTAGTTGCAATGAAATCTCCATCTTGGTTTCTGTTCAATGACGGCAAATTTGCAAAACAAAAATATCTATCGTCAACATTGTTGCTTTAAAATGTTTTCTGTATTTACTATACTCCAGCAGACCGTGATATACGTCTGTCTTCCCCCCCCCCCAGTCTATGATGAGTCTGGAATCTTGTTGATTTTTTCACGGCTTCCTTAATTTTACTTGCATCAAGAAAGCAGTAAAATCAATATGTCACTTAAGCGGTAAGAAGAGGGAAATTGTTATGTGTGTTAGGTTAGGAATACTGAATGTGGAATTTTAGACTTTCCGCGGATTGGTTTTGTGCGGAAACCAAGCAAATATGCACGATCTCACACAAATGTTATTTATTCGTTGTTAAGTTAAATCGTATTATCTTTTTCTCTCACTAATTCAGTATGACAATTTGAAATATTATTATTCCAAAAAAGTGACAGAGGCCCAGTGGCGTCACAATAGAACAAAAAAGAGTTACTCTAGGAAGCCTGTTTCTTCATTGACTTCCTTACGGACTAATTGATCTTGGAAATAGACGCGTTTCAATAATCTAAGTTTCTAACAAGCCTTTCGACTAACGTTCAAACATGCTAAGCGTAACAGTGAAAATATTAAATAAATAGAAACTTGTCGGCAGCAAATATAGCCTAACAGCCATAAAAAGTGCAAGAAAAAACACGATTTCCAAATATAAAGCCCGCGGTTGGTCAATTTGCCCGATGGATAGTGACCAAAAAGAAAGAGGTAGAATTTTCGGCGCAGCGGACATCCGGGCGGGCGGGAGGCCGCGATAACTTTCACACTCGCCGGTGGCCAGCGAGGAGCGGCCCGTGGCCGTTGGGAGTTACAGCACATAATTAGAGTGAGAACATCTTATTGACTGTAGAATTACGTTTGAATGGTCGTTTGCGCGCCTAACTTAGTCTTTCTTATAACAGAGGTGATATAGATCTGTGTAATGTTTATGGCAGTTACGTAATTTTGATATCGCCCAAATATGACAGACACTAGTAATTTTCAAGTGGTAATAGGTATAGATTCGTCGGTAATGTAGGTTGATAATGGTAACAATAACATAATAAACGTCGCCACCATTCCTCGTCACTCGCCCTGGAGGATTTTTGTACTAATATCATACAGAGATTGCAGAAACTGATCCGAAAAAACAGGACTTCAAAACTTACCTGTGATTCAGTATTATCACGCTAGTGTTTTCCATCTAGGCGGCCTGATCGTGATTAAATCTATGGTAGAAAGAGCCTAGAGCTACATTTACTTACAAATGGCTCTTAAGGAACCGGAGGTTCATTGCCGCCCTCACATAAGCCCGCCATCGGTCCCTATCCTCAGCAAAATTAATCCAGTCCCTAGCATCATATCCTACCTCCCTCAAATTCATTTTAATATTATTCTCCCATCGACGTCTTGGCTTCCCCAAAGATATTTTTCCCCAAATCTTCCAACCAACATTCTATATACATTTCTGGATTCACCCATACGTGCTACACGCCCCGCCCATCTCAAACGTCTGGATTTAATGTTCCTAATTGAAGGGTTCACTGCAACAGCAAGGTATGTGCAAGAAGTGGATTTTGGCAGTAAGTGAAAGTAACATTATTTTCATTAACAAATAAAGGCCTTTGCAAATCTATGTTTTTGAATTAGTATTATTGATAGTTTATATTAGGTATAAAATGTTAGTGCAAACACTCGTGATGCCCCACTTCGATTACTGTGATATTCTGTTTACTGACCTAAGCGTTACTTCGGCGCAGAGACTACAACGTGTTCATAATATGTGCGTCCGTTTCGTCTGCAATATTCGCCGGGCTGATCACGTAACACCATCCCTCGAAAAGTTGTCCTGGCTCCGTCTAGAAGATCGTAGGAAAATCCACTGTCTTTCCCTTCTCTTTCACATATTGCATTTCTCCACCCCTGTCTATCTTGCGTCTCGTTTTCAAAATTTATCCACCCATCATAACCTAGACACACGATCACAACACTCCTCAATATTATCCATTCCCTCCCACCGAACATCCTCATATTCATCTTATTTCACTGTGGCTGTTCCTCGACTTTGGAATTCCCTATCGAGTAATGTCAGGGACTGTCAGACATCAAATCAATTTAAGAATAGGCTAACGAGATGTTTTTCTAACAATTCTTGTTAACAATAATAGCTGTTTCAAGTTTCTCAATGTTTAATTGTTATATATATCACAGATAAATATCTAAATTATCTCATTATTATTATTATTACTATTATTATTGTTATTATTATTACTATTATTATAACTATTTCTTACCAATGTTTATTATTGTCACACTAACATTAGTTATCCAATTTTCATTATTTACTTTCATGTTGTTTTATGATCTAGATATTAATGTAATAACTATGTAAGCAAATGTATTTAATTAGAATTAGAGTCTGGCTGGGCGGAAGAGAAGGCCTACTGGCCTTAGCTCTGCCAGATTAAATAAATAAATTATTAATTATTATTAAATTTCACGTATTATTCGTCATAATTTCTTTATTGAATTTGTTATCTTGATAAATTAATTGTGGTGACTATACCGAGGTATGTGTACATACCTTGTTATTGCAGAGCACCCCTCAATTGTTAGGCGAAGAATACAATGCGTGCAGTTCTGTGTTGTGAAACTTTTTTCATTCTCCTGTAACTTCATCTATTTTCCTAAGCACCTTATTCTCCAACACCCTTAACCTCTGTTCCTATCTCAAAGTGAGAGTCCAAGTTTCACAACCATACAGAAGAACCGGTAATATAACTGTTTTATAAATTCTAACTTTCAGGTTTTTTTCGATAGCAGACTGAATACAATGAAAAATATGATTACAACGTCACATATGATATAGAGTGATGCCGGATACAGATGAAAAAGAAAATTGAGCACCCACGTGAAATAATGGGGTAAGTAGTTACTAATTACATGCTTACTCCATTATTGCAATTACTGTTTCTCTGTATAATACACAACTGCACATCGACATCATGCAGAAAAGCTTATTTGGTAAATTCCGCTGCTAGAAAACGGACGCCTGATGGCGAGCCTAGTTAACAAATGATGGTTGATGAGCTGGCGAGCTATATAATAGGCTTGTTGTCCGCTAAAGAGCTGCCTTCGTCCTTCTATCTGTAATATTTTTGAAATTGAAAATCTACACGTAAGTATACAACTCATCCCACCCTTGCTTTTGAGGGTTGTATACAGATTGGATCCACTATTATTTCACACAAACATAACACTGACAAAATTCAGACCGTAACTTGTACAATTTCTCAAGACTTTACTATTCTATTCGTTCCCCTTTAGGGGAGGGGCACGGGCTACGGACTACCCTCGCACGTAGGCCTCTTGGATGGGCCCGATGTACTAACCGGAATGGAATGATGTGCATGCCCTACGGCCCTTTGCGCTGCAGATTCCCCCCTCGGGCCGCCCACGAACTCCCCTACAGCCAGCAGAATCCCTTTCACCTTTCCTTGTAGGTATCACCCCGATCTCACGAGCTACCGTGAGAGCTCATGATACATAGCACTACCACCTGCAATTAACGACCACATACTATGGAACCCAAAGTACAGTGGTGACCCACAACTGACTCTTTGCAGCAAGCCCAAAATAGGCCTATGGGAAAGAAACGGCGATAATGATGAACGTGGGGATGTGTAATTGAAGACCTCTCTTGAATACGGATGTAACCAGCAATACTGTAATTCATCTTTCAGAAAAAAGGGAAATAATTTCAGTGGCATATTTCATTAGGCCTATATTTACTGTCACAGTCATTTGACTAAACAAGGATTCAAGTTTATTCAGTCATTGAACGCAATAATTTATTGTTATAAACTTAGATAGGAAGTTTGTACTAAAACAGTAAATTTCAGTTCAGTACATTGAGAAGTATAGATGTCAACCACGCCTCGCCTTGCTGCCCCTCGCTTCAGACGATACGTGTTCACATAACACAAAGCGGCATTCTGTGGAGCTGTGTAGATCCGTGAATAGTTTGAATAATACTGTTAATTTATATTAATATTGCAGGTTATGAACAAAGTGACCTATTCCGTTATTATTTTATTATTTACGTAATGTTAATATTATGCATGATTCCATAAAATTAAACTCGTCTGTTATTAAATAATTGTGCAAACAGAAGTGTGTAACACGTTTATTTTTTCCCTCATTATTCCTCGTTAAATTTTGACGTCTCGTACTGCTATGCATTCGGTTGCGTTACAGTCCAAGTTCAACATCGGAATTACGATACGAAATTTCTAGCTAGCATTACAATAGGAATGACAATTTTTTCTTGAAAACAATTATGGGTTTAATATTATGTGCCACATACGAAATACACTATTAAATTAACAAAGTAGTTCTTCACCTGATAATTGTAAGAATTACTTAATCATATTTCAGATTTGCTCCTGTAACGTCTTGTGACGGAGGACGAATATTTTTGGAGTAAAAATATTGTTTTCTTTTTATGAACATGAAAGGAATATTTCTTCTGATAAAATGAAAATGTCGATTGTTATTTTTGTTATAATGAGGCTAGAATCATAATACCTTGTAAGTTATGTTATTTTATATAATACATGGGTAAATTACTTTAGTTTGGGAGTTACGAAGTTTATAATTAGAAATTATTACGGTTCGTTCTCTCATCGCATCTTCAATCCGTCAGAATGCTTCCTATGAGGTTTATGAGGAGGTTGGTTGCGTCTCTTCTGATGTCTCTACTAGACGTGCTGATATCATAATTGATCGGCAGAAGGATAAGGGTGTCATTCTTGATCCCACAATCCGTTTCGAGATGCATGAGCAACAGCCACAAGAGGTGTGTCGTGAAAAACAAGTCATATATGAGCCTCGTTGTCAGCATCTTGGAGCACAATACCACATCACACATTGGACAGTTTTTTGGATTCATGTTCGGTGCCCGTGACACGATCCCACGAGAAACTTTAAATCAACTTAAACAATTTAAAATTTCTGATGCAACGATTGATGCCATACGATCTCATGTGTTAAAATCATCTTTAGCTATAATTAGTAATCATTTTTACCCAACAAACTTTTATTGTAAATGATTTCCTATCTTTTCGTATCATTTATCTTAATGTTTTCTTTTTCATTTGAAATTGTCACACAATTGGTTTCAATGATTATTCTTTATGAATTGATTAGTAGGCCGATCTATTCGAACCCTTATTTAGGGCGGCTTTTTTTTTGTAAAAAATTATATATTATTCGTTTATTATTTTCTTGTTCTAAGGCCGTGGACGATAGGAGCACATGTTTGGTTACCACCCTATTGTACATCTTTGTTGTTCTGGTTCACTGACATTGAGAGATATGCTATTACTTTTCATTCGGTAGAGATATAATCCAAGCTCACACAACTTAACAGTTTTGGTACCAACTTCCTAGCTTTGGTTATAAATAAAAACTTTAAAATTACTTTTCCCACCAACATCACATATTTCAAGAATCTGAAGTTACATCCTTTCTTCGGGGAGGTCTTCAATTTTGGTGGCGAAATGAGTCTAAAGTCCAATGCTGAACTTTATTCAGCAATTTTGTTTCAATTGGTTGAGGGAAAATCTCTGAAAAAACTTAACCAGTTAACTTGATTCCAACCAGGATTTGAACCCGGGCTCGCTCGTTTCACCGTCAGATATATTAACCGTTACTTCCAGTTAATAAAATAATGTAATTATTGATTTCTGCATGTGAGGTGTATGTTATTGCAATTTATTTAATTAGTACCTAGAGTAATATGTTTACCTGTAAATGAAGACCTGCAATTAAATGCATGTATTTGTAAGGAAGGAGATAGCGTGCCAAAAGATTGTTACTTTCAATCGAGTTGATACCCGTGCCGTTGACAGTCCTGTGTGCCGGTATGCAGATATTTAGAAGCGTGTATGATCGTAAAGTAGGCTCTCTCTCCTCTGAAAGTTGAAGTAACTGGATCGGTTAGTTTTTGCTCTTTCAAACGCGTACATGCATATGATTTATGAATAGCAATTTACGTTGGCTTTTTCGATCTCTGTAAGGAAATCACAGGCTTCCAGTTTATTAGCAAACAACATAATATATACAGAATGTACCGATACGTCTTTTTATATCTAATTGGCTATTCTTTGCGGCATGTATACGGTCCTGGTGATCTGCTACGATTTCATTCCACTCTCTACCAGGTCTTTCTAATGACCATACTCTGATGTGTTTTAATTTTAATACTTGGAAATGACATTCTTAGTATTCAACGACGAAGAGAGGTTATAAAAAAGCGGCACTGAATTTAAAATGAATAACTACAGAACTCTCACATTTTAAGAGCGTATGTTACGTATAATGTGAAAAGGAGCAACACAAAAAAATAAAGAATTAGAATCGTGACTAGGTGGCCCGGGTTCGATTCCCGGTCGGGGCAAGTTACCTGGTTGAGGTTTTTTCCGGGGTTTTCCCTCAACGCCTCAACCCAATATGAGAAAATGCTGGGTAACTTTCGGTGTTGGACCCCGGACTCATTTCACCGATATTATCACCTTCATCTCATTCAGACGCTAAATAACCTAAGCTGTTGATAAAGCGTCGTAAAATAAGCTACTAAAATAAAAATAAAAAAGCATAGTGTGTAAAATGTTATCACATTGATATTGCATATTAATTTCAGCCTTCTGGGTGCAATACTTTCTGTGAAAAGTGCGCCAATATCACAAAAATAATAAAGTGCAGAAAAATGTTGTCAAAGTTTCCATATATTGCAATGTTAAATTCCTCAATTTTGGGAGCACTTTTCTCAGGAGTGGTGTAAGATATAAATGTAGAAAAAATAGGGCATATATAACATACCTTTGTGTAAGAATTGGCTAAATAAATTTAAAATTCCACTAAACGGTTGGAAACAAAATTGTTCATTTTGCATTAAGAATTATTACAATATTTTTCCTGAATATAGGGCTAAAAGCTGACAATTAGAAGAAATAGATTCATATTATCATTTTACACATATTAAACTACCGAAAAACGATAAAAACCATAATTTCATTTTTTTGTCAGAATTCGGTGTACAGGCTCCCTTTAAACACTTGGAATTTTTTGCTACTTTATAATCTTATTCTCTTTAAGGAAGATACCAGATATAAGTTACCCATATGAGGGATGTCTTTCGCAAAATTTAAAGTAAAACTCACGGCACTTAGGATATCAACCAAGGTAATAGACTGGCAAGTTTTCTCTCCTTTGACATTAAAGAGTAAATCTACTTTGCTTAACCCTCCTTCTAATTCCCTAGCAACCAACAAAATGAAACCGATATATTTCTACTCGTTTTGTAGCGCCTGAAGCCGGATTCCATCCACTGGCCCCGGGATAGCATGACATGAAAGGATAAAATTCGTCACGTGGCAGCAGAAATTCGCCATCTTTAGACTTGTCCGGAGGAAAAAATTGTAATTGAGTACGTTTGTGCTTGCTTTCGACATGTGAGTCCGGAACTTCGAAGTGAAATTTCGTGAAAGCTGTAGTGCTGTAGTGCGAGTTTGTATAGTGTGACTCTTGATGGCGTGAAGAACAATTCCGTATACTTCCATGTCGTAGCACAACCAATATTAATTGCCTGGAGTAATAAAATTGTTAGTAGCGTTATTATTAGGATAATTATTCCAGCAATTCTTTTAATTACGAATACAAAAACAAACTATCCTTTAAAGTACCTTGCGAGTCTCAATACTATTATTACCACCATCATTTTCATCATATCATCATCTTCATTATCAACAACAACACCAACCTGCAAGTATTTAGTCTCGTGCACTGTTTAGTTCCCTCTCTTGTGAGGATTACGAATAATTGTTCAGACATGTATTTCAGACTGTCACAACGCTCAACGTGGTGCAACATTTTTTATTCCTTGTACTGTGTTACTTACTTAGTTACTTACTTACTTACTTACAAATGGCTTTTAAGGAACCCGCATGTTCATTGTCGCCCTCACATAAGTCCGCCATCGGTCCCTATCCTGTGCAAGATTAATCCAGTCTCTACGATCATATCCCACCTCCATCAAATCCATTTTAATATTATTCTCCCATCTACGTCTCGGCCTCCCCAAAGGTCTTTTTCCCTCCGATCTCCCAACTAACACTCTATATGCATTTCTGGATTCGCCCATACGTGCTACATGCCCTGCCCGTCTCAAACAACTGGATTTAATGTTCCTAATAATGTCAGGTGAAGAATACAATGCGTGCAGTTCTGCGTTGTGTAACTTTCTCCATTCTCCTGTAACTTCATCCCTCTTAGCCCAAAATACTTTCCTAAAACCTTATTCTCAAACACCCTTAATCTCTGTTCCTCTCTTAAAGTGGGAGTCCAAGTTTCACAACTATACAGAACAATCGGTTATACAGGGACATCATTTTATTTTTACTAACATTTTTAATATTAACCTGTCTATACCTTTAGAGAACCGGAAACACCGCTTGCTCCCCCCTCCAAGACTGGACTTCGATGATACTGGCGTAAAACACAAATCACTCTACTAGGTATAGGAAGGAAGAAAAGTAGTTCATCCATTTACGTAAACTAGGAAATATCGCGATTTTGAGTTTGATAATTTTCATTAGGTTTTTCTTTAATCAAAGTACAGTACTGTATTAAGAATAAGTGTTTTTACTCACGAAGTGAGTTATCCATGCGAACATATTCATTATGCATTGTATACTGTCTACAGCACATTAGCGTACAATATAGAGAAAGAAGTTAAATTGAAAAATAATCATAATATGAATATTTAAACACGATTTTGAAAATGGTGGCCGTTCATTTCGATACAGGCTTCAGTTCTTTTGTGCATATTATCGCACTATAGACTATTGCATCTAATTCCAATTGCCAGTTTCGTCCTTCGTACTAGTAACTCATGTTGAAATATTTCTGTACCTACTCTACGTACTGTAAATTCAATCTTCACTTCTGTCTGACCCGAAAATATAAAATTACTCAGACATGCTATCTACTGTCCGTCCAAGTGGTTATGCCGCAGGATTGTAGAAAGGGAGGAAATCACGTGACAGTTAATTACTTAACGAGGTCCTTTTATTTAAGTTAAATTAAACAGCTGTATAATATTACGTAAACGTCCAGTTCCTAAGAGAAATTAATGTTTTCAGAAAAGAGCTAAGACAGCCCAGCTATTACAGAGGGGCGAGCAGAAGCAGGTGGGGGAAATCGGGATGCGACGTAGGCAAACGGACAGTACCTGTGCGAAAATATGATTCAATATTGAAAGCTCTTTCGTCACTGGAAAACGCGAACATATTTCTGGAACGTACTATACTCAGTAACTCAGTACTGGTTACTATCTGCGGTCTTGGTTCTGTGTGGAGTTGGAACTTCCTTAGTAGAAGGGGTGGGAGTGAAGTACATTCAAAAACTAAGGTACAATAAAAATTGAAGTAAAAATAAAATGATGTCCCTGTATAACTGTTTTATAAACAATTAATGGGGCTGTGCTGTGTTACAGATATAGAAATGTCTAATTGGGAGCTACGTATTGGATTCCTCACCAGCAAAGGCATTGAATAATTAAGGAACGTATATTCAAAACTATAGTTATATTAAACTCAAGAAAAAAGATTAACCAGATACTTGTATAAGGACAAACCACCATTATAAACTGTAACATTAGCGGCAATATTTTTCAAACTAAACAATGCACGTAATTTTGAAGTCAGAGAATTCACTATCATTTCATGCACACTCTTCAACATCTGTACTGCATCTGCGCCTGAGTTAATAACAGCAAAGGAATCAAGCGGCAAAGGAAATGTGACATTGCGTTGTCGGGTTAAACAGATTTATCGCATGCACTGCTAAAACCTTATTAGGGTGGTGAATTTGAACAAAATATTTTACTGCTTCCTAATTTTTACACACTTGTTCAATCTCATTTGAAGAGAAGAATTTGTCCGTTCTTTTCTTCTCTTTCTCCTCAGAGGAGATCCCATCCAGTGCCTCTTGTTACTCGCAACCGAAGCATGTTATTACGTACAAATCGTGGTGCTCGTATTGGAAGACATCGCTCGTTTATCAAACAAAAAATGAGTGTTCGCTCGTTTTGCAAAACACTCGCAAACCAAATTAGGGACCTATTCTTAATCCAAGATTTTACTGTAGTCAGTTTGTAATCAATGCTTAACTGTAGAAAAATCGTAAAGAGATTTCTACAATAATTATCATTTCTTTAACCTCTGCTAAATTTACTCAAAATTTTTCACACAATGTATTGTTTGAATAGCCTTTTTTAATCGTTTTAAACTCGTGACATGAGTATTTGTCAAAGTCGGACACCATCGGAGTACATGACTTGACGGAGTGCAGACATTTTCAGTAAATTCGACAGTAAACTCTGTAATGGAGATGAACAAAACTAACTGCCGCTCTCGCTCGCTGTGTTCGTTGCATTTGTCTCTCGAGTCTCAGCTCGTCATTCTCGCTGCGCTTCGAGTCTCGCTCGTCATTCTCGAAATAGCATTTGGTAGGCGTCGAAAGATTTTGTAACTTTGAATAACATACATCATTGAAATAAATAACATTATAAATGTTTAAATGAGACAAATATACAAAACAGAACAGTATCTTAGTTATCAAAATGTTCTGGTTCTATTATATGATATTACCTATGGTTATATAAATAAAAAAACAATTCTCAAATAAATGTTTCTAAAAAACATAAAACATGATATTAATATCTTTTTACTTGAGATTGCATACTTAATCTTAAACATATGAAAAGAAAATTCCTAGCCTTTTAATAAGGGCCTAGTAATTAAATAAAGATTGGGGAACGGATTATTATACACTGAAATGTAGTGATGATTCAAATAGGCTACTTGATTGTTTATACATGTATAACAGTTGACAAAGTAGGCCTAGATAAAAGTTCAGTCAGCTATAAACAACTGCTGACTTCAGGACTTCGGGAGATGATCAATATTGAGTCTCGGAAGACTCTCAACCAATCTTTACGACAAGGACGCGAAATAATACAACGTTGTCGCGCGGGTTTTCGGCTTTGCGGGCACTGATAAGGTACGGTCACACGTCGCTACTTTTGCAGCGATGCAGTACAAAAAACTGCGCAACTCTCGTACTGCGACGTGTGAACAACGGTGCAACCCGAAAAGTAGCGGCTGCGAACCTGCTGCTCGCTACTTTTCCATGCTGCGCGCAGCTTAAAAGTAGCGACGTGTGAACAGGGTTCTCAGGGTTGCAGCCGCAGCATTTTTTATATCGGTTTTGTTGAAACTTTTGCTGCGGTTGCGACCAGTGTTGCCACCCAAATGTGCCAATGATACTTTTATTGTTTGGATGTATTTTAATGTTAGATGTGATGAAAATAAATTATTTGTAACAGTTATTAAATACACAACACAGTTTGAGCACATTTGCTGACGATATAATTCACTTTTTTAATTTTCTGTAGCGTAGTTTCAAACAGGAGGGTTGCCAACATTGATTACATGAATATGCTGTTGATTATCATTTAAGTATATATGCGTTTTTAAAAGCTTTATAGTAAAAATAATGCCAATTTCTGAATATTAGTTAGAACAGAAAAGCAAATAATAGATAAGTAAGCTTTCGCATGAGTTTCTTAATAATGCGAACATAACCACAAATTGTATATTGAGAAGTCAACACGGAGATGGGAACCTGCAGCATGACTGCGGCTGCAAAAGTAGCGCCTTGTGTGTGAACAGACTCGCAACCTCCAGTTGCAACTTTTGCTGCACTTGGGTTGCACAGCACGAAAAGTAGCGTGCAGCGAGCTACTTTTGGCTTACGTGTGAACACGACACGCAACTTTTGCAGCTGTAGTACAAAAGTTGCGCAGCAAAAGTAGCGACGTGTGACCGTACCTTTAGTCTCGTTTTCTCGATCGTTGTCCATCTCTACTCTGTATACTGAGAGATACGGACAGGCTTGAACTCGGAAGTTCAAGAAAGAAGAAATCGTGAACGTGCTTTAAGGGGAGGAGCAGTTGACCATCACGATTCCCAACTAGTGTGAAGCGGGATGGGCCGCATTCGAATCTGCGGTGTATATTTTCGTGCAGTTTATTCTACTTGATGAAAGTCCTTTAACTAAACATTTTTGCACGATTTAGAGTCGGTATCTCCACTTTCACACTCATGCGCACTGTAATCACCAATGCAAACACAAACCGGAGTTTATTATTGAGTGCAAATACAGAATGAGTACCCTTTACTTGCCATGTTGCTCTCATGTAAGAAGAAGGATAAAGAGAAAGAAATAAACTAGTACGCCTCTTCGCGTACTTGCAAAGGATCTTGGAATTGCGGGTAAAACATAGGCCTATGTGATTTGTTAGTCTATTTCCTACTTATTCCATTCCAAAGAACATCATTCTTAAGAAGGAAAATAACATTTTCCATCCTTCCAAAGTATCTCAGGGTTATGTGCAAAGCCTACGTGTTTGTTAGACTGAGCCTACTTACCACAACCCCACCAGAACCTCCCACCACAACCGTGATACACTTTCACAGCATAACCATGTTCTATCAATTCCATTCCATCAAACATCTCTCTACTCTGCTTCCTTCACAATACACACAGCTCGTTCCTGGAATTCCTTGTCACAGGAAATCGGGAGCAGTCGGAGTCTAAAATCTTTTAAGTACACACTACTTAGAAATGTTTTTAATGAACAGAACTAGACTCTTGCGGAAGTTTCTAAGTAGCCTTAAATGACCAAGTTGTTATTTTTTCTCCTCTCTCTTCTTCTTCTTTTTTTTCTCTTTTCTTTTTTTTATTATCTTGATATATTTCTTAATCATTTGTGTTTGTATGCCATTTAGTAAGAATTTGCTAATCAACATTTTATGTCTTGTAACTCACATGTATTCTCCTATTAGTATATTAACTCTATAATATATCTCAAGTGAATTAATCGTCGTATTTATCTCGGGCATTTTAGGTCTTATAAATTGTGTGTTTGTGTGTGTGTGTGTGTGTGTGTATTCCCCTTTATGTTATGTAACTGATTTTGATTATGTGTAATTTTCTACTTTATTTTATATATTACATAACCGATCTTGACTATTTGTAATTTTATATTATGTAACTGATCTTTTCTATTGTAATTTTCTACTATATTTTATGTAATTTCTAAGGTATTTTCTTTTGTGTTGTTTTGTAATCAAATTTTGTATTTCATGTATATTATTGAAACCTGGTTGAGTGGAAGAGAAGGCCTCATGGCCTTAACTCTGCCAGGCAAAATAAACCTACTACTACTACTACTTTCAAAATAATGCCTTTTAGAGAACCCGGAGGTTCGATTTCGCCCTCACATAAGCTCGTCATCGCACAGTGTGCAATTTTCCCGATTTAAGTAGACAAAAATCAAATTTCGACTTGTTTAGTTATGCACAGATGAATATGAATTCGTGTCCTTTAATATTTGAAGAATGTTGTGAGTAATTGCTTTTACTGATCTATCAGCGGAAAACTATATTTAGAAGGGTATAAACTTCGAGTTCTTCCTAACACTTATAGCTCCTGTTCAGTTGTACAGAGAGGCTGACTATGTGGGTGAAAAAGAGCCAAGTGTTAGTGATTTATTGTGTTCTGAAACATGGAATTTGTTAATATAGGTACGTCCTTACTAATATAACTTCAATTACAAGTTTATAAAGTATTTTCCTTCTTACAGTAGGGTTTAAATGAGGCGTTCAGAAGTCAACATGTTTAACTCCTTTTCCAAAATTTTGAGATATTCAAGGTTAAAGTTAAACACACACTATTAATTCTGTGATGTAGTCGAGAAGAATACTGCAGTCTGTGCGCTTTTTACTGAACTATGGAGCAGATCACATTGACCACTGAAAATATGGTCAATTTAATACATTGGCAACTTATAAACTCTGAAATAACCAAAAGTGGAGTTAATCATGTTGACTTCTGAACGCCTCAAATATTACAATTGAAAAACTTATGTTTTTAAAGTTCTCCAAATATAATGTGAGTTTTAGTATAGCCGGTCACGTCCGGTTACAACAATTCTTTTACTATTTAATACAGCATCATTTAGATCGTTCAATCCTTATTTTAAAGTTTACGCATTCTTACGCATTTATCAGTAATTCATTTTTTTTTTCAGTGTTGGGGCGTACGGTAACTGTTCCATGTTTGGCTTAACGGCAGACAATAATCATTGACTGAGAAAGTTTTTAATCACTGTGAGAGTGTTTTAGGCCTACAATATTATTCACGTGATATGGAATATCAGTTTAAAAATACATTGGACACATTTTTATCTAACCTTAAAAAACGCACAGTGAATCAGAAAGCAAATCGTTAGCTGGACAAAATTAATAATTTCTCTGCATTCTAACGCATTGTTATGAAACTTTGTACATGACTTACAGGTGGCACATATGATTTGTGTACAAACTCTGATTATGTTTTCACAAGAAACACTAAGCTTTCATACTTTCATAGCGGGTGCATTTAGACAGAATTAATAACTTCTCTCCTATCTAAAAGATTTTTGTGATACATTGTACGGAAATTACAGGTTGCTTATATTTTTTGTGTACAAACTATATTTACGGTTCCACAAGTGGAACTATGTACTCCTCTTAGGGATGCATTCAAACAAAATTAATAAATTCTCTCCTATCCAACAGATTTTTATGAAACTTTATACAGAAGTTTCAGGTGGAATATATATTTTTTGTCTACAAAGTCTGATTATGTTTTATAAGAGGAATTGTCGATTTATAGTTTTGCATTTAGACAAAATTAAGAACTCCTCTCCTATATAATATATTTTTATGCAACTATGTACAACTACTAGGCCTATAGCTAGCATACAGATGTAATCAGAATTTTTACACAAAAAATATATGCTATCTGTAATTCCTGTACAAAGTTTCATAAAATCTGTTATGTAGGAGATAATTTAATCGTGTTTAAATGCACTCCTGTAAAGGGATACTTCCTCTTTTGGAGCTCTAAATATAATTTATACACAAAAAAATATATATCCTACCTGTAACTTCCGCACAATTTTTCATAAAAATCTGTTAGGAGAGAAGTTACTATTTTTGTCTAAAACCACCCCGTATAAAGGGGTAGTTCCTCTTACACAATCGTAACCAGAGTTTTCACACAAAGAATATGTGCTATCTATAAGGTCTGTACAAAGTTTCATAACAATCCATTAGAATGCAGAGAAGTTATGAATTTTGTCCAGCTAGATTTGCTTATTGCACACTGTGCATCGGTCCCTATCCTGATAAAGATTCATCCATAATTAGTTGATAGATCTACTAAAATAATTATGTTTCTCATGTGCAGTAAAATTGCTGCTCCTACACGTCCCTTTTTCTCGATTACCGTTATAACTATAATATTAATATCTAATACTTCCATAATGAAAAAATATAATACAAATGATTACCCACAAATATAGGCACATTCAGTAAACTTTCATACAATCACTGCCTCGTTGATTCCTGTTAAATTGCTCTTAACATCACATTACCTAACCAAAGTACTTCAAATGGTTGGTGAAACACTATTACACTAACAGGACGTTTACTTTCTAACAACACGTTTGTTAGCATGCTGCTAGCGTTATTTTAACGAATCTTGGTGAAACTGGTTCTTAATAATTTATTTAAATTTCAAGCTCTCGCCTGTTACAATATCCAGAAAACTAGTGTGTCATATTAATCAAATAGAAATAAAAAGTATAAATTAGAAATGAAGCGAGCCCAATAGGATGAAGGTAGAAGGATGACGAGCTCTATTTTATTAGTGTAACTATCACAACTGTACGGTTAGCTTGGGGGCAGAAATGTGAGAAAATATTAACAGATAAAGCTACTGTACATAACACAATCATCTCGACATATGTGAAACTTTTTGTCTTGGCGTGGTTTGGCATTGCGAGGGCTAGCGGGAAGTGTCCTACACTTAAGCACGCTTTGGCTCATTGTGTGCCCTATAGGGTAAAGTTGCCTAATCCCGTGATACTTTTTTAAAATTGAATGTCAGTCAAAGCTTTGCCGTTCGACCATAGCGCCAGACATCTTTCTCGAAACAGTGCATCTTTTGCCTACTTTTGAGACATCGGTGAACTTCCTAGCAAGATACCCAAGCCTGTGACATTCAGTGAAAGAAACGCATCACGGAATTAGGGGTATCACGGAATTAGGCAACTTTACCCTATCTGCGATGACGGTCCAAGTCCGACAGATGGCCTGGATGGAATTTGTGAATCCAGCGCTGATAGGTGATCTATCTTTCTTGCTTCAGCCCCTGATAGAGCCAGGTTCCGTTTCGCGGATGAGTAGCCTGATAAGCCCCAGAGGTCTGGAACCCCGAGTCCTTCCTATATCGGCATCGGAAACTCTATTACCCCCAGAACTTCACCTCAGCAGATGATAGATGAAATGAGGGGGAGATGGAGAGTGTTGATGGAATGATAGAAGAAAACGGGAGTAGCCCTACCTCGAAAGAAACGCTCTGCAATGTTTGCTTTGTCCAACATAAATTGCATTACTACCTGGCTCGGGGATCGAACTCAGTCCCCCTGGATGGAAGACCAGCGCGCTAGCACTTGAGCCACAGCCGGGGCAAAATATTTGAGACTCACAGGCAATGTAACTTAGTGCCTTCTTGCAAAATTGAGCTAATGATTGTGTCTTTTTTTATGTTGCTAGCAACTACTTATGAAGAGTGACTCATTGGTCTGTCACGCGCACTAAAAAAAAACCGAGACTTACAATTTGCTCACCCCTGGGCTAAAAGTTCAGGCTTGAAGTAGATGCAGATATAAGCAGGAAGTGACACTTGCGGAGACTGGAGTCGTCTCCTCCGAAACAATTATGGAATAGAAATTTTTGAAGCCACGGAAAGAGAAAACGCTTGAGCTACATTACAACTGCGGATGAACTGTGAGTGATTTATTACTTGACCGCAGGGAGCTACTGCTGACCAGGGGCAGGTGACGCACTTCCAGGCAGACAACTTATGTCGCGGCAGAGATCTTGCCCTGCCGTCTAAGGGTCAGGGATTTGCTTCTTGGAATTACTTGTGAGATTTAGTGACCTAGGAGATTTTCAGCATGTTCTCTCTAATTACTTCGCTTTTCCATGGATCTATTATTATTATTATTATTATTATTATTATTATTATTATTATTATTATTATTATTATTATTATTATTATCACGTAACTTTTTTTCTTAGCCTCTGAAGAGCCTGTTTCCTTATATAGAGTTAGCACAAAAGAAATAAACATTTTCAACGTTGCATAAAACAAAAACTGTGTGTGTTGTCGACATTCATTTTGCGCTGTTGGATTGAAGAACTGTAGACGTTTCGACAAGACACTCTGTTGGTATTAATACCTTAATTTTTGCGTTGATGCAAGCATAATTGCTAAGATGACTATTTGTGATATCGAAATGCATTTTGCTCTTAACAAATGTTACTTTGGATTGCTGAAATATATTAAATCGAAATTCTTAACCATCTCAACTAAAATAAGAATATATAAGACGCTTATTAGGCCGGTGTTGACGTATGCCTCGGAAACTTGGACTATGAACAAACAGGACATCAGAAGACTTAGTATCTTCGAGAGGAAAATTCTGAGAGCAATTTATGAACCCGTTAAAATAAATAATGAATGGAGAATTAGATATAATAAAGAAATATACGATCTGTTTAAGGAGCCAGACATAACAGTTATTAAAATTGGTCCATTGCAGTGGGCTGGACACCTGGTAAGAATGGACGATACTAGACCCACTAAAAGAGCCTTTACATCCAATACTGGAGGAAGCAGATCCAAAGGAAGACCAAGGAGCAGATGGGAGGATAATGTATACGAAGATTCCAACTTTATTGGTGCACGAATGTGGACAGTCAAGGCCAGAAGTAGAGACGGCTGGAATAAAATACTGAGGAAAGCTAGGACCTTCAATGGGTTGTTGAGCCGTTGATGATGATGATGATGATGATGATGATGATGATGATGATGATGATGATGATTCTGCTCTGTTAGGTTGAGGAACTTCCTCAACTGAATAGAAAAAGGGTAAACTCTATCATTCAACAGCATGACTGGCACCAGAGTGTTATAAATTATCTGGACGAAACACTTCCACAGTGCTAGATTGGCCGTGCAACAGACGGCAACCGCGCTCTCGCACGGTGACCACCAAAGAGCCCCGATCTCACACTGTGTGAATTTTTCTTTGGGGATTACTGAAACACAATGTTTAATTCCCATTGTGATTTAGATGTTGAAACAACGCACCACGATTGCTGTGGCTAGTTTCGATGGAGGTATGTTACACCGGGTTTGGGATGAACTAGACTATATACGTGATATGTGCCGTGTGACACAAGAAGCACATATTGAACATTTGTGAATTCCCTAAGCAAACTTGAAGAATTACTGTATAAAGCAGTATAAATTTAATCCTGATAAATTTAATAGTTTTGTATTTATAAACATTTAAAGTGACTATTTCTTTTGTATGAGACTTGAAATCAGTATAAAAAGGATGCCTAATGGGTTGCTAGCCGAGAAGGGTTTAATTGGTGGGGTTCCTACCTATGTAGCATTTCCTCTACATCAGATGTTACAGTTATTCCGCTGCTACTCGGTCGAATGTCTTACTGAGACCGTAACGGGCCTTGGGTCTCATAGGGTAAAGTTGCCTAATGCCGTGATACCCCTAATTCCGTAGTACGTTTCTTTCACTGACTATCACGGGATTAAGTATCTTGCTTGAAAGTTCACCGATGTCTCAAAAGTAGGCGAAAGATCTAATCTTTCGAGAAAGATGTCTGGTGCTATGGTCGAACGGCAAAGCTTTGACTGACATTCAATTTTAAAAAAGTATCACGGGATTAGGGATATCACGGCATTAGGCAACTTTACCCTACTGTTTGGACGATGATGATGATGATATTTCTTTTGTACTAACACTGTATAAGATCAAATATTTATCTTCACAATTTTTAATGAACTGTAAATCATTTCCAGATCCATGTTGGCACGAATCTGCTATCAATCTCAGAATTCGATCCACGATCTACTATAATTCTTGTCTGTCCATTTACTTTCACTTCCAAGTTTCAATTTAATAAAACACATTTAAGTAATTACTTAATAATTATTCTATAAAAGTAATGCGCCAGCAGTCTAGACAGAATCAAAGGAATGTCGACATTCCGTGCAACCTCGTTTCCATTTCAAATCTGCGAAATCGATTCAGCTTCCTCGTTGCCATAGGCGTACTTTGTTAGGAATAAGAAGACATTACTCAAACTCTCTTCTTCAAGGAGAAGGAGAAGAAAAGATACAAGGAAATGTAAAGAAAATGAAGAAATACATGAGTTAAGACACAAACAAGCCGCCTTTGTAGCTCAGTTGGCATAGGGCTGCAGGCTTAAGACGGCTTACATACTTCGAAATGGCTAGTAGTAGTATAGTATAGTATTTATTAACATTCCATGGTATTCATACATGCTTACAGCTAGAATATGGAACAAGTCAAAAAACTTAATACTATTATAAAATCTTAATTTATAGTCACAGTCTAGATGAAATATATACAGACGAGATTTACAATATAGTCTACTAGTACAACACATAGTTTTAGAATCAATTTCATGAAGTGTTATTGAATGTCATGAATTCACCTACAGAATAGAAGGCGTGAGAAATTAGGTACTTCTTTAATTTGGCCCTAAATAATTTTATGTTTGAGTTTCATTTTTTATATCGATAGGGAGGCTGTTAAACATTTTTACTGCCATATAACGCACTCCTTTTTGATAGCACGACAGACTTGCCGATTGAGTATGAAAGTCATTTTTTGACGTGTATTTATGCTATGAACTGTTGAATTAGTTACAAAGTTTTCACGATTACATACGAGGAAGACTATTAATGAAAAGATATACTGACAAGCCATGGGCATTATTTGTAGTTTTTTGAAAATAGTCCTACACGATTCCCTAGATTTGGTACCTACTATTATTCTAATTACTCTTTTTTGTAATAGAAATATATTGTTACTATCTGTGGAATTTCCCCAGAATATTATTCCAAAACTCATTACCGAGTGGAAGTATGCAAAGTATATTATTTTTAAGGTATTGATATTTGCTATCTTTTGCATAGATCTAATAGCAAAACAAGCTGAATTTAATTTGGGGGTAATTTCTTTAAAATGATTTTTCCAATTTAACACATTATCGATTTTTAAGCCAAGAAATTTGGTTGTTGTTGTTTCTAATAGGGATCTATTGTTAATTATTGCGCTAGAAATTTGCGACGTTGAATTTGGACAGGATTTAAATTGAATTATGTTAATTTTGTTACAATTTAATACTAATTTATTGACTGAGAACCAGTCACATATTTTGAAGAGAATTTCCTCTGTTGAAGATAGGAATGTGTTGGAATTATTGGCTGTAATTACTATACTTGTGTCATCTGCAAATAATATAGGATGACCTAAATCTTTTATAAGGGGGGCAAGATCATTTATAAACACTAGAAAAAGTAGGGGACCTAATATTGATCCTTGAGGAATTCCATTATTAATAGTTCCCCATGTCGATGTAGAGAATCCGGAGGTTCATTGCCGCCCTCAGATAAGCCCGTCATCGGTCCCTATCCTGAGCAGGATTCATTCAGTCTCTACCATCATAGTCCACCTCCCTCAAATCCATTTTGAAATTATTCTTCCAAGTAGACTAAATCTTAGCCACCCCAAAGTTCTTTTTCCCTCAGGTCCCCCAACTAACATTCTCTACGCATTTCTGGATTCACCCCATACGTGCTACATGCCCTGCCCTTCTCAAACATCTGAATTTAATGTTCATAATTATGCTAGATGAAGAATACAATGCGTTGTGTGGCTCTCTCTATTCTCCTGTAACTTCATCCTTGTTAGCCCCATATATTTTCCTAAGCACTTTATTCTCAAACACCCTTAACCTTTGTTCCTCTCTCAAAGTGAGAGTCCGCGTTTCACAACTATACAGAACAACCGGCAATATAACTGTTCTATAAATTCTAACTTTTGAGTTTTTTTTAACAGACTAGATGACAAAAGTTTCTCAACCCAATAATAGCAGGTATTTCCCATATTTATTTTCCGTTTAATTTCCTATCGAGTGTCATTTTATGTTTGTTACTGCTGCTCCAAGGTATTTGAATTTTTCCACCTCTTCATAGGATAAATTTACAATTTTATATTTCCATTTTGTACTATTTTCTGGTCACGAGATATAATCATATAGCCTACTTTGTTTTTTGGGGGTTTACTTCGAAACACATTTTCTGTACCTTTCGGCATTCTAGTGCCTTTGTATGCACTGTATTTGTCACTTCTATGTTTATTTTACACATTTTATATGTAATGTTGCCTGTTTTGAAATTGGTTATTTTACGACGCTTTATCGACTGCTATGCTTACATAGCGCCTGAATGAGATGAAGGTGATAATGCCAGAGAAATGAGTCCAGGGTCCAACGCCGAAAATTACCCAGCATTTGCTTTTAATGGCTGAGGTAACTTGCCCCAACCAGGATTTGAACCCGGACCCGTTTGTTTCACGGTCAGGCATGCTAACCATTACTCCACAGCGGTGGACTTTCCTATATTATAGTCCCGTCGCTCTAATTTCCGGCAGCCAATCGCGTTGCAGGTCGGCTACATTTAAACGTTTGCGTATTATGATTCGCTGATTCATTTCTTAAGTCTCGATAAATACTTAATATAATCGCCCGCCATTTTAGCTCTTTAGTTGGCGTTCGCAGAAAGCACACGAAGACGTTATTTGCCGCTCAATTATTTGCTGAATTACATTGCGTTTGATTTATTATCGAGTTACGACATGATAATGTTTAACGCTGTTGCAAATAGATTCCTCGTAAGGTAGCTCGGCAACGTAAGAACAAAAATGGCGAATGATACTACCTACCTAGACTTTATAGAGCCTTCACTTTCTAAGACGTAAGCAAAGAGGCGGAGTCATGCCGGAAATAACAGCGTCGGGACTATAACATCCAAAATATTAGTTCCATACTTCTTATTGTGCCCTTACATTAAACGCTTAGTGTCTTACCTAAGGCATTTTACTTTGCAATGAACCTACAATCAGCCACAAAGATGTAGTTATTTAAATAATAGGTCTAGGAACAGAACAGCACTGATTGATAACAGTACCTACTCGCTATGGCTTCGAGAAGAGAAGGTAGAGAATGCGTAACTGTTTTGCTACCTAGGCCTATATCTGCACTGTCACGTCACATCTACTTTGAATCAGGTAACTTCATTCCAGTTTACAGATAGCTGAATTACTAAGCGTGGATATTACATTAGATTTTTCTGTAGAATTCTTGTTGATGTTTGGAGTTTAACTCTTTCAGACCTGAATTTATATTAAACAAAATAAAAAAAAAACTGGTCAGATAATCATTCTGGGGATCCAAGATTCCCAAATCAAGTCTTCATAGAACATCAAAATTTGGGCACAATCTTGGGGATCCAAAATTTTAAATTTTATTTTTAATTCAGGTATAAAAATGTTTCAAAAATAATATTCTCCATTTCTATCACTTTGAATTTTTCAAAATATTTAAAAGTATCGAAGACATTCCAAAAAAGAAACAATGTACACTATAATGCACATGAGGCCTGAAGGGGTTAAGAAAGGTATGGTTCTCATATCTACAGTACCCACCATTAACTCATTATTTATTCTAACCGTGCAGTTAGAAATAGAAACCGTATATCTGTGCACATAACTTCTTCTTAAGGCTCATTCACAATGAAAATTAAACATAACGTAAGCGTTAACTTAAGAATGTAAACGTTACGGTAAAATCAAGAAGTCATACCGTCATTCACGATGGGAACATAAACATAACAGCAAACATACTTGGTAACCATGGAAACATAACAACGACGCCATTTCCTCATATTCTGTCGTATACTTCAGCGCTCCACGATTGTGTATTGTTTCCAAATCACGTAAGCATAAGCATGAAAGTTTGGAGTTTGCAAACTTTCATGTTAACGTCTAATGGCAATGTTAATGTCATTGTTTATGTGAATCGTTGTGAATGATCCCATTTGGTAGCCTGGGCGCAAACGTCTGTGTTTATGTTACGGTTATGATTAATTTTAATTGTGAATGGGCCTTTAACAATTTAGCCTGAGCACTGTTATCAAAAAATAAGTCTGACAACGCAACGTGTAGCTAGTTCCGTAACTGTCAAAAGTGAGTCCTAAATAAGAGCACCTGGCGACGCCATCTTGAGGCTTTGACGTTATGGGCATTAGTGGGGAATAAATGATAGGAAGTACCAAAATAGTCGGAGAAAACTCGCCCCTCCGCCTATTATCCCATCGCAAACATCTTATATTTGAATGTGCGGTCCCCTAGCTGCTTATTTTAGCTTTCTTCCAACATGTGTTATTCTTTTTGCCACGAAGGCCGCGCCCAAGCAAGAACTGTTAGTTAAGTATTCAACTTGTTTTTATGGTGACCGTCTCTAATGTCTGAACTACTTTCATCTCTTGCGTTGCGAACAGAGTTCAAACACCGACAGCTTGTTACATTGCGGTCACCATGGAAACAGTACATTAACGCATAAGTGTGTTCTGGCTGCCAAGGAACCTGAAATGTTTCTGGTTGAAATGTTGGG
Organism: Periplaneta americana; assembly: GCF_040183065.1. Lineage (NCBI taxonomy): Eukaryota > Metazoa > Arthropoda > Insecta > Blattodea > Blattidae > Periplaneta > Periplaneta americana. Next base: position 69,427,108 of record NC_091120.1, on the reverse strand, counting down.
TTACGATATATTGCATTGGACTAGGGTTGCCAGATTTTAGATCTACCAAAGAGTGACATTCTTTTTTCATCATAATATACAGTACTTACGTTTTATTTTAAAGAACGAATGTTATGAATATGGGCAGAGTTGACATTTTCATGACTACAAAAAAAAATAAAAAACGAAATAAAAATATATCCCTTTATATACAGTTGAAGAAACTAATATGAATCCCAAAATTGAAATTTTAATTTAAAAAAACATATTGTACTACGCGACCAAGGCGGGAACCATTTTGTTTGGTGGCGCTGCGATTCGCTTCACAACACAGGCCGTGCTGTAAAGTCCGCATCAGATGCAAAATGAAGCACATGCTGAACTGCGCTTTTGTTTCATTATTATTAACATTATGTGTTCGTATATATAGTTAACTTTATTGTTTAGTTTTATTATATCATATGCTTACACATGTAGGAAGCTATTCAGAAAACACACCACAACATCGGTATTCGTAAAGGAGGAACATGAATCGAAAGTAGCATAAACTAAAGTCGGTACTGTATTTTATACAATATTTCACTTGATATACATTTCTTACCTTATCATTTTAAAGTGGCCGAAATCCGGACATCATATATGAGGAAAGCATCCGGTATAAAACCATCACTACCACCAGCATGGGCTACTATAAGTCGTTGACCTGCCCTGCTATTTGTATAAACTCTTGACACATTTACGTTTTGCCAATATTTGTGGACAGTGTAATGGGTATGGAACCATGTTTCGTCCAGGTAAATACCGGGCTACTATATCAGAGCGTTCTATTAGATATTTCCTTTTATCTTTACATTTTTTGAATTAAACTTTCCTAACGTTGGAACCTCTTTGTAGAGACTATAATATTTATGAACTTGTCTTCTTATGATACATTTGCCCATGTCGTCTAATTCAACCTTATATGCAGGAGGTCGTCTAACTTTGTTTGGTGTCGATATTTCTACACCCTTATCCTCACATTCTTTACCTTCCTTTCTAATCATACCAATTGTTTCCTTATTTAACTTCACAATAGCTGCAGCACGCTCTATTGCCTTCGATAGAGGTAGGAATAAACTTCATGACATTCTAAATAATGCTTCGCGCTTGGCTACGAAACACACGTCTTCCTACACGCGGCATTGCGACCAGATTGAATTGTATTGGATGTGACGACACTCCAGCAGTAAACATACGCAGCGAGCACGGAGTTCCTCATTCTGCCACAACGGGTCCCGCCTTGGTCGCGTAGTACATACATGTTTCCAATACAAAATAATATTTATCTTGCTGTAAGTTACATCACGTTTCTCTGGCGTCTTTCCGAAGGACTTGTGGCAATAATATGTTTATGCGGAATTATTAACTTAATGACTTAGTAGTAGGTCTGTCTCGTGGATTTCCCCAGCTGTTTTTTATTAATTCTAAAGCACAAATTCCAAAAGATGGCACCAGATGTGACAAAATATTTAAATTTCAATGTTTATTAATTGATAACAATAACATAAAATTTTCTGAAACCTGAATTCATGTTTATTTTATGACTTACCATATTACTGTTCGATTTATGCATCACCTTGTTGAAACTGCATTTGTGAACCTCGTTTTAACCGTGACAACGCTTTTTAGTTTTTTTTTAATATTCTGGTTATTGTATCGTGTTTCTGTTTAGTGAAGGATTTTAGATAAGGGCGCAAATAGCCATAGTAGCTGACGCGCCCTTTTTAAACCCTACTAACTAACTACTTCTGTTCGAAACCCATAATTTAGCATACTGTGCAGTATAAATTTTCAGAGCTTCCTACATATTTCTTACTGAACTTTAGCATTTTCAACAAGCTTTTTTCCATTTTCATTGCCATGAATTAAATGTTTAGAAATATTTACCAATGAATTGGCTGATAAAAACCTTACACTTGCCAAAATATTCGTATTTTTCAATATGAAAACCTACATTTTTAAGAAAATTAATTTAAATTTGTTGTAATTATTTAGGCCTAGGACAAAATAGTTACTAGGTAACGATACAATTATACAAATGATGTTAATTTTCTAAAGGAGTGACTTTTTGCGTCCCACCTCGAATCGAAGCGGGACTCGGGACTTTTATATGAAAATCGGGACATCTGGCAACCCTGCAATGGACGGGCCTTTCTTCGTAAGATGCCCCTTCAAAATATAGTATCCTCCTGAGTTCTGACATATTTGTTATTTCACTTTTAGAGTTCAGTATAATTCTACATTTCAGAAAAAAAAATAAGTCACTGACATGACGAAAAATACTAAAAAATTCTGCAGGTTACAGTTAGGGCACAAATGCAGGTGCTCGTATATTATACTACACTTCGGGTCTCAGCACATATGCTGTATCTTGTATCTTCTGCGTACCTCTGGAAAAAGAGACTAGTAAAGTGCTTTGTGTGGAGTGTGGCATTGTATAGGGCAGAAACATGGACATTACAACGAAATGAAGAGAAACGAATAGACGCAGTTGAAATGTGGATATGGAGAAGAATGGAACGTGTGAAGTGGACAGACAGAATAAGAAATGAAGCTGTGTTGGAAAGAGTGGGTGAAAAAAAATGATGCTGAAACTGATCAGAAAGAGAAAAAGGAATTGATTGGGTCACTGGCTGAGAAGAAACTGCCTACTGAAGGATGCACTAGAAGGAATGGTGAACGGGACAAGAGTGGATCATGAGGAAGACAGAAAATAGGAAATACTGGAGAATGCTGGGTTTGCAGTGAAACCCTTGGGCAGAACATTATGAATGAATGAATGAATGAATGAATATCATAATAATGTATGAAGTATGGTAGGATTCAGGAGAGTATTTGAATTCGAAAAGATCGTGAAATATAAATAATTCATCAGTAGTTAAGTAAGTGTGATATTAAATTGAGGAGCGTTTTTTTTCAAAAGTCGATAAACGCCAAATTTTTCAAAATAGAGATCTGGTGTTTATATGTCAGCATTCTCATATTACACGTATCAGTTTTTGAATTCAGTTTTAGCAAACGTTGATTATTGTTGCAGTTATAAGACAATGAAAATTGTGATCTTTTGCAAAACTCGATATTCGCTCTCGATCATTTAAAGCAGCGCCGGGTATGAGAGCGGCTCCGTTTAGTTGGCCAGACCTCCTTTCGCTCCGCAACGCAAGCCGGAGCAGAACGCTCACGCAGTGGCGGACTCTCATTACAGTTACCTTCCCTGCATTAATATAACAAGAGCCACGGTTGTTCTATTCATTCAGTCTGTCAGTAAATAATAGTTTATAAGGATATTACATCAATCCATTGTACAATACAAACTGTATAACACTCTTATTAATTTAATGAAATAAACTTCACTCTACATACACGCACACACACACAAATCGTTAGGCTTATTTACTCAATCTATATGCACAGTGCTTTAACAATTTCATAATGGTATTAATAATATAAACATACTAGTGGCTTGTGCAGCAAATGCTGCAAACTAAGTTCATTAGTCGTTCAAATAAACATTTTTCAAATTTATTTTCAATGAAGAATACCAGACATTTTGAAATTTATTTGCTCCATAATAATGAAAGATACTCTCTCTCGAGCCAATACTGAAGAGAACCACGCATATAAATATCTACACCACACCGCCATTAAATATATGAAAAAGACCCAATCCCACTTGATTAATAATTATAAAAATATTTGATTTTTAATAATATTATTATCTTACGTAAGTTTTATAGCTTTCAGTAACATATGCTATATAGCCACCACTCAGTAAAATATAGAAATCAAAATCTAATTTAAGTTATTCTCTACATCTACTTATATAACCCCAAAACGTTTCACTTTCATATTATCAATATAGCATTAATATTATGTATAATTAATAAAAAATAGTCACATCACGGCATTAACTATAATAATATTTCATTTCTAATAGTAATAATGTCATCAAACCACCTCAAGTTTTGTAGTTTTTAATATCCAATACACAGCTGTACCCAGAAAATTACACACCACTAAATCGAACCTGTAAATTAATTTTAGTAAGTTAAGTTTTTAATAACCAATTTAATTTGAGCTCTAAATATATCAGCATTCTTGCAGATCATGGCCTTCGTGTAATATTGTTTACTGTAGTGTGTGTTTTATTTTATTCTGAAATGCAACACGGCCGACTTGATGCTCGCTTCGCTTCTCCTGAATGCAATTAGCTAGTTCTCAAAACTGGCGACAGATGGATTTTGGAAAATAGGAAAATTATGTAGGAAAATTGACATTTCACTGAAAACTACTATTTTTCCGAAAAACTTTGAGTTCCAAGCTTCAAAATGAGGGGCCATTTATTAAAATCCGTTCAGCCGTTTTCACGTAATTTCTATTATCGGTTCAAGTTATATATATATATATATATATATATATATATATATATATATATATATGATAAAGGATTAGAATCGGAAGCACAAGAAGGAAATTAATAATTAACACTCTCTTACATTTTTCTATTTCTGTCAGTCTGAAATCAATAAATATTTTCTATTGAAACAAAACTATTTGAATCTCAATAACCAAAATAACTTTGTGATTGTTTTCCGAGACTTATGAGGTCGTTTCATTTGCAGAAGTCGTTCATTGTTTCGAACAAACGAATTTCTCATGTTCAATCTCAAAATATAATTTAGGTTTTGGTCTGCAATACAACTTCTCAGGAAGAGGCATCTTCAAAATTCGCCAACCTACTGCAGAGTCAACTACTGCACTGACAGTGAATGACGTACAGTATGCATGCGTCACAGCGCTCGGAATAATTGAATTGGTCATTGCTAAAAGGTCCTTTCTCCGTATTTTTTGCAAAAATGAGTTAACTACAGATTCAACATCCTTACATATAAATACACAATCTGTGCTAAAAGGACTTTCCTCAAGCCTTCACACACACGCACAGTTGAGCATTACATTTTTAGTGTCATGCTAAAATGCCCTTACTCCAGGATAGAGGGCCTTCTAGCTGTGAACTTGTCATTTAGTGGTGCTTCAATCTGGTGGCAAAATTTTATACTAACTACACTATCAGCTCTCTTTATTTTTTGAAGCGGTTTGTTTATTCTGCTCTGATCTTTATTTGTGTTTTAATACAAATTATCATATTACACGCAATTTCGGCTAATTGAAATGGAAACTGAGAGTTTGAAAAGCAAAAAGAGACGTAGTGACCCTGGCAGTTGGAAACGAAATATATTAAAGAAAGTCAGTTATAGGACGCTTTGACAAAATTGTGCACAGATTTCCTGTTCGAGGACATTCATATCTGCCCTGTGATAGGAATTTATTTTGGTGTGATAAAAAGGGCAACTGCTCAGAGACACAGAATCTATACACCTACAGAATAGGATATCAAGAAAATTCTATGCTATATTCCCCGTGGACACTTACCTTATTATGAGAAAATTGTAAATTCTCCACTAGCACAACATAGAATACAGAATGAAATGGTCAAGTTAGATTAAAAAAAAAGGGCCTAAAACTTTGTAATAAGTAATTAGAATATGTTTTAAGATGAGAAGTATATTTTTAATTTGAAATAATGTTAGTTTATTTAATTAAAAATCCTACATTTTATTACAGTATTCCATTTTAAAGCAAATGTGAAATTATTTTAAGTTCACTGCTAAAAGGCCCTTAAATTTGAATTTTTAATTAATAATATTATACAAACTACACGTGACAACAAAATAAAAATTGTGATTCTAGAAAGCACAGATGTACCTTTATAATGGACAATCACCACATTGCTCTATGAAGATTAGTATTTCTTAAAAACAGTTTTTTTTTTTTTTCGATTTATTCAGAACCAACATTTTTGGACAAAGGGCCTTTTAGCAATGACCAATTCAATTACTCTTTAAAGTAAACTGCGCTCATTTCTCAGAATCACGTATCGTGACCAGCTCTGATTTAAAGCAAAAGTCGATAAACGCCAACTACATTATAAGCAGAATAGAATAACTAATGTACGATGACTAGATGGCATTTTATATTTGTAATGATTATGTCTCGTGACCAGAATATTGTAAGAAATGGAACTTTAAAAATTGGAAATTTATCCTTCGAAGAGGTGTAAAAATTCAAATATCTTGGAGCAACAGTAACAAATATAAATGACACTCAGGAGGAAATTAAACACAGAATAAATATGGGAAATGCCTGTTATTATTCGGTTGAGAAGCTTTTGTCATCTAGTCTGCTGTCAAAAAATCTGAAAGTTAGAATTTATAAAGCAGTTATATTACTGGTTGTTCTGTATGGCTGTGAAACTTGGACTCTCACTTTGAGAGAGAAACAGAGATTAAGGGTGTTTGAGAATAAAGTTCTTAGGAAAATATTTGGGGCTAAGAGGGATGAAGTTACAGGAGGATGGAGAAAGTTACACAACGCAGAACTGCACGCATTGTATTATTCAACTGACATAATTAGGAACATTAAATCCAGACATTTGAGGTGGGCAAGACATGTAGCACGTATGAGCGAATCCAGAAGTGCATATGGAGTGTTAGTTGAGAGACCGGAGGGAAAAATACCTTTGGGGAGGCCGAGACGTAGATGGGAAGATAATATTAAAATGGATTTGAGGGTGGTGGGATATGATGGTGGAAACTGGATTAATCTTGCTCAGGATAGGGACCAATGGCGGGCTTATGTGAGGGCGGCAATGAACCTCCGGGTTCCTTAAAATCCAGTAAGTAAGTAAGTGAGTATAGGCATCAATTTAATTGTGGATACTTCAGGAATAATAGCCTATATTTCAGGTTATTTTAGCAAACTAGTAATAAAATTTAATAATTTTCGTCTGCTGTTGAACTGCAGTTGACTACGAGGGCGCAGAACACAAAAGTATTGTGCAACTTTATTCCTTTTGATGCAATTATTATTTTTGTATGAATAGAGTTTGTGTTTTCAAAAAAATTGTAATATTATTGTTTTTTACTTAGTAGGTTCAAATTGCTAAGTATAGACGAAAAAGTAATAAATTAAAATAAAGGATATAATAATATATAAATTAAATATAAACTAAAAATAAAACGAGCAAAAAAACTAGTTAAGAATACAGAAAAATCTTAAGATGTAAATATTTACAAACTTTCCATGTTTTTAATGTCTTAGCGTTTATCGACCTAAAAAAACAGTAAATTTCGTACTCTCACTTTTTCATTTATATATCTAAATTTAAATATTCATTACTTAGTAGTACCTTAATAAATAATATGATGGCAAAATAATAAAATATTGGTGGTCAATAGTTTTTGACCATATGAAAAAACAGACGCTGGATAACTGTTGCGGTTGATAAAGCGTCGTAAAATAACCTATAAAAATATTGTACTTAACAGCGTAGCTCTTTACTTTTCCCCTGTCTTGTAATCAAGATTCGTCCATTCTAACTTTTAGCTGTACGTTTATTTGTACTGATCGGTAAATTTGCGAGATGCCAAAATCAGGAATTCCCGAACATAATATCCATTACTAGTGTGTTCGCACAACTGTGGCTTCACTAGCCTGCAGAGACTTGCTACGGTTCTGGGAACTCAACACATCGGCCCCGTGCTGTCAACTTCCTTACAAGAAGTGAAATTATCGCAGATACTTTCAGCAACTTATTAAGAGTTTAGAAAGAGAGAACCTGCCCTAGGAAGACCAGTTTTATGTTTACATAGCACGACACTTACTAATAGTTACTTACTATGTAGTTATTTGCGAGCTGTTGGACAGATCTCAACATCTTGTTCTCTGCCAGAAAATGTAATCAACAGTTCATGTAGGCTGGAAGCACGCCTCAGTGCAGGCAACACATTCTATACTACTTTTAGTTGTGTTGCATACAGCTCAGGTGTTTGTGTTAAAATGTACAGATGCTTACTTACAAATGACTTTTAAGGAACCCGCAGGTTCATTAGCGTCCTCACATAAGCCCGACATCGGTTCCTATCCTGTGCAAGATTAATCCAGTCTTTATCATCATATCCCACCTCCCTTAATTCCATTTTAATATTATCCTCCCATCTACGTCTCGGCCTCCCCAAAGGTCTTTTTTTCTCCGGCCTCCCAACCAACGCTCTATATGCATTTATGGATTCGCCCACGTGCTACATGCCCTGCCCATCTCAAATGTCTGGATTTAATCTTTCTAATTAAGTCAGTTGATGAATACAATGCGTGCAGTTCTATGTGTGTACCTTTCTCCATTCTCCTATAACTTCATCTCTCTTAACTCCAAATATTTTCCTAAGAACCTTATTCTCAAACACCCTTAATACCTGTTCCTCTCTCAAAGTGACAGTCCAAGTTTCACAACCATAGAAAACAACCGGTGATACAGTTGTTTTATAAATTCTAACTTTAAGATTTTTTTAACAACATACTAGATGAAAAAAGCTTCTCAACTGAATAATAACACGCATTTTCCATATTTATTCTGTGTTTAATTTCCTCCCGAGTGTCATTTATATTTGTTACTGTTGCTCCAAGATATTTGAATTTTTCCACCTCTTTGATACGGAAATAAAATTCGGAGCTCCCTTATTGAATAAGTTTCGCTTACAACACACTGCGCACGTGCAATGATCAAGAGCCCCTGTATATATGCTACTTGTGGACAGTCATGCGAAATTTTTGCCTACATACAGGTGTACTCCCATCAAGACTCGCTCCAACATTTAATTCTTTATCTCTGCATACTTCCATAGCCCAGTCTTTTCATTTTATTGTGAAACATAATCTTAAAATGCAGAGTAAGAATTACGATTCCACAGCTTTTGTTTTTTATCTTTTTGTCACATGATCCAACTTTCAGAAGAGTATAATGGTGTTTGGGCAGCTGAGAATTATAATTTGTATTAGTGTAAATTTATCTTATTGTTCTTAATTTCAATGTTATTTTAACCACTTCGCAATACCGGTTTGTATTTAGTTATTTTATGTTCACGTAGTACATTTGAAGGTTCAAGGTCATAGTGGGCCAAGCGCCATTTATTAAAAATGGAGAAAACAAGGGTTAAAATTAAGTGATTACCATAAATTAACGAAATATATAGCAAGTACTGTAAAGTGTGCACATTGAAACTAAATGATATGTCAGTCGTCATTAAAGTATGGTATTTACTGAACTTTAATCCTTGCTTTCTCCGGTTTTAATAAATGACGCTTGGCCCACTATGGCTCTGAACCCTTCATTTATTTGGTAGTAAATTTAATACGTTATGGTAGTAAACTGAAAGCGTTAGCTTGTTTCAGAATTGGAGAGTGTATTATCACTTTCATTGGGTATGGTTTGGGCCATCGCTTTACAAACTGATAAGTTCTTTAAACCAGTCTGTGTTCTTAATAACGTGTTATCGATTCTCTTCTGTAGTTACAGCTATTATAAAATGTTCACTCAATTCTTCTTTGCCAGACTTTTTTTGTCGTAAACCATGTTTGACATCCGTAGAACATAGCTAATAGGCCCTACGCATTACTAGTACAAAATTTGGAGTAACTGTTAAAGCATTGTTTCCATCATTTAAAAAAATATATAAATTTCTGAAACATTTCTCAAGCGTTTCCGAAATTTATTAAACACTTAATTATAGCCTTACTTAAACGCAGCAGTATCTGATCTGAACGCGCGTGGGAGTCAAGTTAAGAAACATTGCAACTATATTAGGAGATATCAATCTTCATCGCTAGGGTCATTCGTCATTACAAATAGAAATTAATAGATCTCCAGACACCACTACAACCATTGCTATTGACGCCGCTCCATTTTATAATATATACAGAGTGATTCAGAATAGGCGACTGAAGTGATTGCTACGGATGACTTGAAATTTTAACGGAACAATTTTTGCTTTGGAAACCTGTATTCAGACACGCACTCTTGTAGTAATAACTACCAATATTTAAATAAAGAATGTCATAAAAATATGACTTCAACGCCTTATAAATTATTCATTCCGAGACAGTTTAGTTTCTTATCTTATGTTCCACATTAGTATCTTAGAACAGCCTACCTTGCATATTTTCAGGGCATTGTGAAAGACTAATCTGGGGTAGTAGTTGTTACATGTGGAAAATATTTTTAGTTAAAAGGAGGGAATAAGAGCCATAACTAATTAATCTTATACGGCTCACAGTAAATGAAGGGTTCAGAGCCATAGTGGGCCAAGCGTCATTTATTAAAAACGGAGAAAGCAAAGGTTAAAGTTAAGTGAATATCATAATTTAATGGAGATTGACATATCATTTAGTTTTAATGTGTATACTTTATATTACTTGCTGTATGTTTCCATTAAATTAGGCCACATCTATGGAGTAACGATTAGAGCGTCTAGCCGCGAAACCAAGTGGCCCGGGTTCGATTCCCTGTCGGGGAAATTCATCCGGTTGAGGTTTTTTCCGAGGTTTTCCGTCAGCCCAATATGAGCAAATGCTGGGTAACTTTCGGTACTGGACCCCGAACTCATTTCACCGTCATTATCACCTTCATCTCATTCAGACGCTAAATAACCAAAGATGTTGATAAAGCGTCGTAAAATAATTAGTTCATTGAATTATGGTAATATCTTCATTTTAACCCTTGTCTTCTACGGTTTTAGTGAATGGAGCTTGGCCCACAATGGTTCTGAACCCTTCAAATCATTATTTATAAAATAAAAAATATGACTATAAATTATATCCTTGAAGCAGTTATTTTCTTTATATATTTTATTTTATTTTGCTAATACTTGTGACACAAAATATAGTATACACAGATACAATTTTAGCTCACCCCTGAAAGAGTAGAACTCATGCTCAGGAGCGGAGTTATGTATGGCTATGAGATGAGAAATTCTAATGAGACTACAAGCTATTCACATTCTTATGGCTTTACGTAGAAAGAAGGATTACTTTGACATTTATAAATGCAGGCTGTCGAAGACAATGAATATTTATTCTATCGGTGCTCTTAGAATTTGCAATAATCTGCCTAGTGAATTTTTTATTATTTTGAAAAGATTACCGTTAAACGACTTGTCTCTGGTTGGCTGGCCCAGAACGCATTTTATGAGTACAACGTTAATAAATTTTATGATTTAGGTAATATACAGTAATGTTTTAATATTGTTATTATTTTCTTTGTGTTTTACTTGTTACTCTTGACTATGTCGATAGTATTTTGGTCTCATTGATATAATAATAAATATCAAAATCAGTTATATTTCTGTCCACGTTATATGTATAACACAATCTTACATTATACTTACATTCGATCTCAGTTACCACAATCGACAGACATACAAACACACATATTGACATACATTCGAACGCGCGTATAGACTCGAAAATTCACATAAAATAGCTATTCGTATAAAAAATAAAGCAATGGTCAGCGTGTCTTACTGCGAAACTAGGGGACCGGATTGAATCTTGGTTGTGACAAGTTGCCTGTTTGAGTTTTTAAGAGGTTTTCACTCCACTAATTAATAGGAAATACTAAGTAACTTACGTTTTCGAGGTAACTGTCACTGCTTTCTTCATAGTCATCGAGGTCCTTGGACAATTCAAAATCGCTGCCAGGGGATTTCGATCGAGAGATTAAACGTGGATAAATTCTTGTACAAGGTGCAAATCAATAAGTTCCCGGGCTGCACTGAAGATAGGCAACAAATAGGACATAAGAAATGGATGTTATTTAGAACCAGATAAACGCCTGGAATCTTTGCTAAATACATCACTTGAAAGACAGATAAGAAGACTAGCCATAAGGTGTATATGGAGAGATTCCAGGAAAAATAGCAGTAGGTTTTGACATGTTTGCACGAAATCACGTGTACAAGCTCAGTTATTAAAGACAGTCTGACGCTGTTTGCTAGACTGGCTCAACAGGCATGGAAGCAATGATCTTCGGTAACACGCATATGAATGTTTAACGGTCTAATTAATACAAGTGCAGTTCGGATATATATTGATTACACCTTCTAAGATTGTTTCGTAATTTTCCTTTTGTTCGTCGTGTAAATTTACCTCCTTATTTTATTATTGGTAGATTATTAGTTCGTAGAAATCAATATGGTTATTTAATCTCTTAAATAGTTTCTCAAAATCTAAACCTAAACAAATCACTTTCTCGCCTTCTAAAACAGGTTTATTCCATTTTACTGAAGGACCTAACCCCTTTTCAAAATAAAATTTAAAATTTCATTACATATTCCGTCCATAATTTAGTGAAAAAAGTTAAAATATACGACATACATTTCTACTAATAACATTCATCTTAAAGGTTTTCTATTTTTCGGTAAGTTTGTCACTTTTTTTTCGTAACTTATTATTTTAAATCCACAGAATGATCTCATAAACTGAAAATTGTTTAGATAAATTAGTAAAATTTTTTATACAAGTGCATTTCACATTAAAGAACAAGAATGACCATATTGGTGTAGTTGAAGTTATTGTACTTGTAGTTATTCTTGTGATTTAACGACGCTTTTTCCAACATAGATATTCAACATAGGCCACAAAAATATCCGACATATTTCACCTTTACCTTTGACGCTGTGTTAGGGACATGGTCGCTTTAGAAGCCATAGATCTACAATACAGGGCTTCCAACTTCACTTCTCTTCCGAGGAAATCCAAGTTAAGCATTTTATGGCCTTTTAAAAAGTATTCTTCTCGGCCAGGTTTATATCTGTACCGTGCCATACTATACACAACTGCTATTTGTTGCTACGTTGCAGAACGCAATAATCAGAATTGCAATGAACGGCCCACCACCACTTCATATGAAAATATTATATACTTAAGGAAAACCTTCTCATGGAGATCTAATTATTTACAGAATAAATAAATACTCCTTTCCGATCATGCTTATATATTTATGCTTCCGTTGATGCATCGGTCTGTAACAACTACTTCATACCACGCTGTATAAGCTAATGAAGTTTGAACATTGGAGTCATAACTCTTAATTGCATTTGGTATTTTATAGCAATATAAATATAAGGAATAAAAGACAGATAGACAAGACAATTACGCCCTGTTTAGTCGTTACACTCCACTGCAGAGTGACCTCAAATCACCCGACCTCTTAAAAATCCGCAGAAAAGTTACTCGCGTTTGAAAGTAAATGCATCAATCTACGTAACTCTTTGGAATCGAGGACAGTTCAATATCTCACCACGCAGTGGTGTTACGAAACTGAACGAGTCCAGTGTTCCAAATAGTTATTTCTGCTTGTATACATGAGAAATAATTTGTATTCAGTGTATTACTCGACCGATGCTATTGGAGTCCTGCAGCCCGCAGCGCTACTAGTACTGCTCTTGGGTTCGTACATGGTCATCGCGATAGTTCACATTACGCCCGCGGCTCCACTCGCCTTGATCGAGTTATACTTGCTGTGAGATAAAGAGATAAACAATAAAGCAGTGTTCGACGGACAGCATCAAATGTCTTGCGGCTAAAAGCAGATTTTATATTTTCCTTATTTTATGAACAAAGATTATTTTCGAAAAGTTTACAAAGATTATGTTAAGACTTAATATCTCCAACATTTCATGACAATTTATAGGTCCTGTCATAAGAGTATGTGATTCACCATCTGAATGGTTTCTTATTCCTTCAGTTTTATTTTTCTACCTGACTGTAAACACTACACACCAGTTTCAAGTAAATAGTTTGGAAAATGTCGAAAGATAAGTCTCAACGCACGTTTTGAAACACCGAATTAGTCTATTCTTCTAAAAAAAATTAGTTATATTGAATCCGTTCTGTTCAAATCCAACAGAATAGACAAGCCTTCGGGCTTATTTCACCAGTGAACTTAAAACTTCATTTTGCACTTCGTAATTTTAAATTTCTGACAAAAAAAGAAACAATTTACAAAATATATAATCAGTAATTACCTTTATTTAGTCGACGACGTTTGTTAGTAATTAATTTTTAATTTTTATGAGGTGTTAATCTTTGTATTTTTATTATCTTTTTCATTATAATTACTGGTTAAGTGTTATTTATGGTGTGATAAATATTGTAATTTTTTCTTACATTTCTTCGTCATTAATTGTTATCTGTAAATGAGTGCTTCTTTTGTCTCAAGTATCAATTATCAACACTTGTTAATTCTTTCTTGTTAATCATTGTTATTTTTTCTTACACGTCTTCGTCATTAATTGTTACTCCTTACAAAGTTGTTTTTATTATTTGTCTTTTTTGTACACTTTGTCATCTTGGCAGTCATATAATTAGGAACGACGCTAAAAATAAGGTAATATTTCAATTCAAATATAAGGAAATTTGCAATTTCAGACTTATGCCTCTCCATTTTGTAAGAAACTGAAAAAATACTGAGGAATATTGAAGTTTTTATTTGTTTTTAGTTCATTATTTGCTTTTTATTGACACTTATATCGTTATTTTAATTTAAAGCTTATTAATTTTATGTATTTCAATTATATAAATTTATATTGTAATGTTCGTAATCGAGTTATTTCCTTAGTAACGAAAAAGTTCCTATTTAATCAGCTATTTTTACTGCATGCTGGATAAATTATAAAGATATGTTCAATACCATTTTGGACACTTTTTATTACTTCTTTAATGATGAAATTTTTTTCTTCGTAATAGGCCTATGTGCGTTTTTTACTCACTCCCATTATTAATCCCTACAATATCATGTAATAGTCTACATCTACATTTCTAAACTACAAAATCGCTCTTACATTTCAACAATTAACGTCTGTTTTTTAAGAACATTATAATATTGAAACAGAAACTATATTTCACCTGAAAATATTATTTCTCTTTCGCTTTGCACTTTTCGATTTGCAAGTTAAATAAAAAATATCATTAGTTTATCAAAATCTCCTTTGCAAAATTAAAAGTTCAAAGTTTATTGGTAAAATAGGGTTCATAGCTTCGGTTGACACTGCGTTCATAATAAAATCTGTAATAAACACGTATTCTTGAAGATATTAAATATCAACACAGTTTGAAGTCCAAAATACTTATTCTGAACACACAAACCATAAAAATCTAGAATCTTGTAAGAAATATTGTGTAGAATTAAGTTTGAGTTTTATGGTCTTTGACTAATATATAGTAATTGTTTCTGTAAATGTACGAATTTACTGGTTTAAATTATTTATGGTAATATAAATGGAAACTTTTAACCTTTGGTATGTTTTGCATCGAGTAAAAATAGTGTTGTTCAGTAGCAGTAATAGTGATCATTATCAGAATTTCGAACTGTTGATTTTGTACTAACAATATTGTAGATGTAGACCTTCATCGCTGTAGCATAGTGGTTAAGATGCTACAAAGTCAAAAGTAACGGTTTTGATTACCGATGGAGTCATAAGTTTTTGTCCAGTTGACCTAATCCTTTCGACTGCACTGTGATTGACATTCTCTATAACAGAATGGATACTAGCGGCTTGAACTTTGAGTAGAGGCGGAAAGCATACAGGGCTGAAATCATTTCCGCTACTAATGTCGATTGTTTGTAAAGATGTGAACCTGAAACTCCAGATATATGTAAGTTTTTATTGTATATAGTAGGGATAAATTTATCTTTAAGTTATTGTCTACATAATAATATAACAACACATTCGTCTATTGATTCTATGGGAAGCTTACTTCTCTGACATTAACTTACAAAACTTGGTACACTGGCATTCAAAGATTTCTAACCTACAATTTTCTGATCGTATAAGCGAACTTTCTAATCACGGGATGTCAGTACCAAAGAAGTAACAATTATGCAATTTTTGAAACAGTTCCTCTACTCCTCAATAGATGACACTGTTTTTGAGACGGATCAAAAAATGTTGGGGAAAATGATGATGCAGATTAAGTATAAATTATTCTCATATTTGGCAGTATCAGCGATTTCCCGCTAAACCTAGTGTCTCTTTTTTTTACAATTATGAGAGGGTGGGTAAATTTTTTAATTTTAGAATCCGGGTATTTGTACTATTGACGACACTGGCTGTTGCCTTCGCCATCTATTCATAGAAATGATAACTAAAGAAGCCACTCTTATACGAACAAATTATCAATCACTATCGATTAGTATGGTCTGAGATACCTGAATGAAATCTGGAACCAATCCGAAAAATCATACCATTAAAATATATAATACAAAGTATAACTAACTGCTCGTTAAAGGTCCAAGTTATTTAACATTAGGGTTTTTTTATGCGTGCTCTTGCTTTCCATTTATAAACAGTGCAAAGCGCCATTCTCTATAGGCAACACATCGAACACTCGAGTAAACATGGTCAGTAGTTCCTCACACAGTTTCCAGATGTCAGAACCTATTATGTACCTACTAAAGAATGCTCGCGGATGTTCCGGGTGCTCCCAAACATTCCTCAGGTATCATGTTTAATTAATTATAGTAGATATTATAATGTCTACTTTATTCTTGAGACAATCAGACCTTCCAAACCTTAGGATAGACATACATTTGTCCAATTTGATACTTCAAGTGTATTAAAAATATACGTATTTCAGCATTTATCCGTTCTAGTGAAATTAATTATTTTTCCTTGTTTTTAATACATTCATTCTGTTTTGTTTTGAAATTTTAATATTATTAATGAACTGTTTCTAATTTAACGGTAATTCATTTACAAAATTCTTAATGAAAATTATAATGGGACATGCAAATCACAGAAACCTGCAGAAAAGTATATTCTATTATCCATGTGCTAAAAAGGATAAATATTCATCTTCCTTCTTGCTTAAAAAGTCCCTTTTGCAGACGCTTGTATTTCCCTATTTTGACTATGCTGACATTTTACTGACTGACCTTTCCAGCGACAACAAAACGAAACTTCAACGTGCTCATAATTTGTGTGTACGTTTTGTAAGCAATGTTCGTAAATATGATCATATTACCCCATCCCTGGAAACAATAGGTTGACTTAAACTAGATAAGAAAAGAAATTTACATTCACTTCTCCTTCTCTTCGAAATCTTGAACTCTTCTATTCCTTCGTACCTGTCGTCTCGCTTCACTTACCTTTCTTCCCAACACAATCTGAACACACGCTCTCGCCATGAAACAATACTAACAATACCATCCCATCGCACCTCCTCATACTTATCCTCTTTCACAATAGCCCTGCCAAGACTCTGAAATTCGTGTACCTGCTAGCATCAGGGACTGTCGAAATAAAATTGAATTCAAACGCAAACTTACTAGGCACTTGGTCAGTAATTGAGACTCGTTCAGACATGGTTTCTTGTAAATAGTTCTCTTAATCTATCACAAAATATTTCAATATCCGGTAATTTCATCACTATAGAATTTTGTTATTCTAGGTTTAATTTATAATTCAGTAAATACAAAAATATTCTTTGTTCTTAACTTCTGTGATAAAATGTCTAGCTTTCATTAATCAAGTAATCTTGTCGTACTTTGAGTTTTATTGTAATTGTAATTGTAAATTTAATATTAATTGTAATTTTATTGTTCCTATTATAGTTGTAATCCCCTGGTAGAGGGGCAGAGAAGGTCTGATGGCCTTACCTCTACCTGGTTAAATAAATAAATACTAAAATAATAAATACTATGCATTTCCCAGATATTATGCACAAACCTATGAATTGGTAAATTATTTTTGCTTAAAAATGTTTGTAATAACTACATGAAAACCATAGCCTGAACCTTTTATTTATTTCCTGGAAAAAAAATTTTCTTGCGATTTTTATAGTACTGTTCCCTTGTTATTTTAACATTTTTATGTCCCATATAATTTTCTAACATTAGACTAAAATTACTCAAATTCAGATTGAAGTTTATGTTGTTAGGAACTAAAAAAAAACAATCACAGAAAATTTCATAAAAATAACAGAAAAAATTATACTGAGTAATGAAAGAAAACAAATATAAATGTTTAAGTTTCAGTAAACAAGGGACAAATTGTAAATTACGAAGGGACAGGGAAAGTACAATGCGTGCGTGTTGAAGGATATATTAGAGATATTTAAGAAATTATTTTCCCAAAAGGAAAAGCAAAGTGCTTAAAGACAGAATAAAATTGAAAATTTTCATTTTCATTTTACCCATGAAGATCTTCTTAGAGGATTTAGTGAAAAACTGTTTTGAGAATGTGGGAGGATTGATATAGAAGGAAGAAGAATAGAGTGCGTAAGGTTTGCTGATAATATGCCGTTGTTAGCAGAAGAGGAGACGACACTAAAGGCATACTACTTACTGGAGCTAAATGATAGCTGTGAACAGTATGGGACGAAGATAAATACAGTCGACATCTATGGAGTAACGGTTAGCTCGTCTGGTCTCGAAACCAGGTGGCACGAGTTCGAATCCCAGTCGGGCCAAGTTACCTTGTTAAGGTTTTTTCAGGGGTTTTCTCTCAACCCAGTGTGCGCAAATGGTGCTTAACTATCGGTGCTGGACCCAGGACTCATTTCAGCGGCATTATCACCTTCATCTCATTCAGACGCTAAATAACCTGAAATGTTGATATAGCGTCGTAAAACAACCTACGAAAAAAAAGAGATAAATGCAAACAAGGGAAGAGCATGGTTTGCAGGAAGAAAATTAAGGAAGGTAAACCTGCGAATTCGAAATAAGGCAGTGAAACAAGCGGATAGCTTCAAAATAATAGGGGTGTATTGTAAGTAGTAACATGAAATGTTGCCAGGAAGTCAAATGGAGGATAGCAATGACTAAGAAAGCTTTTAATAGAAAAGGGAGCATTTTCTGCGAACCTTCGAAAAAAAATTAGGAAGAGACTAGTGAAATGCTTTATGTTAAGTGTGGCATTGTATAGGATAGAAACATGGACATTATGTTGAGTGAAGAAAAGAAGTGAAAGTACTGAAATGTGAATATGGAGAAGAATGGAGCGTGTTAAATGAACAGACAAAATAAGTAATGAAACTGCGATAGAAAATTGTTTGTGAAGAAAGAATAATGCTGAAACTGATTAGGAAGAGAAAAAGAAATTAGATAAGTAACTAGCTAAGAAGAAACTGCCTACTGAAGGATGCACTGGAAGGAATGGTAAACGGAAAAATGTTCAGAGTGAAGAAGATATCAATGTTAGAGAACATTAAGATATATGGATCGTAAGCGGAGACTAAAAGTAAGGTGGAAAATAGGAAAAAACTGGAGAATGAAGTGTTTGCAGGGAAGGCCCTGCATTTGGATTCTCTTAAAACAACGATATTATAAGTTCCTTCAACTGCTGTAGTTATCGTATCTAGTAAGAATTTCAGAGCATCGATTGCACTCGTTCATCATAAACGGCAATATAGGAATTATTTTTAAGTGTTGTCAGCGCCGCTAACCAAATATTCTAGATAATTATGACATCTAATTGGAATTGTTTGCAGAAGTAACAAAAAAATTTTGTGAGCATTAATGCTTGCACATTATATCTTAATATTATTACAATAGGAACTCGCTTAATTTGTTTAAGAATTCCTGCATATAATTTGTAATCAAAACGATCAATTCTGAATGTTTAGTGCAATTTTCCTAATGAAATCCACTGGAAAATTCTACAAACTCTAAGAATTAGGGCCTACTGATAATTTTTAATGGGGTAATGAATATATTTGTTTGTTTTTTTAATTATGACGAACTCTTAATAAGTTGGCTTAAATAGTTCAATTTGATTTTTTGTCAGTTGTTTAATTTTTAGTATCGGTATGTCTAGGCCTTGGGTGTCCAAACGCCTATAAAACCAGGAGATATTGCACGTCAAGCATACTCTGCTAAGATCAATAACTTTCCATGTAAAATAGGAAAAACGACCTTAAAGAATATGCGCTGCGGGTTGCTTACGGCAGGGGTTACCGTAATAAGAGTTACATTTGGACATCTATGGGTTTAGGCCATCGCGGTCAAGATGAAGACCAGGCTTAGAGGAAAACTGGGAAGGCCAACGTTTGACATAAAAAGAAAACAGAAACGTTATTGTGAGCGGTTTAAGGACCAACATCACCATGACCTACCGTAATTTTACTTATCAGAAGAAAGAACAAGGAGCCACTCTTATTTCTAAAATTTACATCATGCCAAATGTGCACCATATGGCCTTAAATGTGAAATGTTGTCAATTCATTGTCCATCCTGCATTTTATATGACAATTTCAAAATAACAAAGACAAATTTTGAATGAAGCTGGTATTTATCTCCCAAATCCTGCATTTTTTCACTGCATACTCTGTGTCGTGTTCACCAGGATTAAGTCAATACACAGAGTTAAAGTGAAAATCCTAAATGGATCGAAACCAGGCAAAATCGGACAACACACAAAATGAACACTGTATACAAAGAACTTCTTGAAGATATAAGGCAATGAATTTATCAAAAGTTATCTAAATGCACATCCGATTTCCCTTTCATTAAAATATTGTATATTCCCTCTTAAAGATTACTTCATAATAACCAGTCATTAAAGGTCAATACCTTAGATATTGTTGATTGTCTAAAAATTTGTTTTTTCACAAATCTTGCAACGGACAAGTATTAATATCTGAATGTAACTTTCTTAATGTTGTGCCCTTCAATTCCAATTTCATCATTACTTACAGTCATGTATTCAGTGTTGCTCACATTTATTTTCAATCTCCGCTTCCTTTACTCTCCCTGTAATTTCCTGCACATATAATCAGCATCGTCACTGTCCTGGGCAATTATCACCTGGTCATAGCAAGCAATAGGTTAGAAATAAATATATTTTCTGTTATTTTAATTTCTATTCTTCCACATCTCACCAAATACCACCTTACTACCACCAATGCCATCGACGCTAAATAACCTAGTAGTTATTACAGCGTTATTAAATAACCAAGTAAAAATCAGTAATAATAATAATAATAATAATAATAATAATAATAATAATAATAATAATAATAATAATAATAATAGTGAAAGATTATCGTTTGTAACAATGTTTCATTGAATTCTTTAATTTTGAGTCAAGGCTAAAAAAATTAATGTGATTTTGAATAGTAACTTAATTGAATAATTTCAAGGGAAAAATTGTTCCGGGGCCGGGTATCGATCCCGGGACCTCTGGTTGAACGTACCAGCGCTCTGCCAAC
Source organism: Periplaneta americana (assembly GCF_040183065.1). Taxonomy (NCBI): domain Eukaryota; kingdom Metazoa; phylum Arthropoda; class Insecta; order Blattodea; family Blattidae; genus Periplaneta; species Periplaneta americana. The sequence goes on along the minus strand of NC_091120.1, from coordinate 69,405,988 downwards.
TGAGCTACCCGGGAACTCCACCCGACACCGTCTCAACTTTTCCCTTTTTATCCCCACAACTCGCGTGGGCTGACGAAACGCCAAAGACCCACATCGAGTGCACACAATCTCTGTGTGACTTGGAATTGTGGTTTTCTGTTAACGTGCACAGTGACGACGTATATATTTTGCAAATCTAGTCTTTCAGGTGAAGCTCCCTGTAAAGCAGATTTGAATGATTTCAAGGGAAAAATTGTTCCGGGGCCGGGTATCGATCTCGGGACCTCTGGTTGAATGTACCAGCGCTCTGCCAACTCCACCCGATACCGTTTCAACTTTTCCCTTTATATCCACACAACTCGCGTGGGCTGACGAAACGCCAGAGACCCACATCGAGTGCACACAATCTCTGTGTGACTTGGAATTGTGGTTTTCTGCCAACGTACATAGTGACGTATATATTATGCAAATCTATGCACAGTAACGTAATTGTTGAATAATGAAAGATATTAAATGTTAATTGAAGGTTTATCATTGAAGATATGGCTGACATCTTGTATAATGGTGCAAGATTCAAATACCAATAACATTTTAAACAGTGACTGATAATTCTGTGGTTTTAGTGCAAGAACACTGAAAGGTTAGGTAATATTATTAATATGTATATAAACCTTGTATTAATCATCTTTCTTATTGTGAATTGTGTAGGCCTAAGTATATACATCAGAATCATAAAACATATGAAAACATACTGCATTAACATTTGTACAATACTTACAATGTTTTTAATTCGATTTTCTCAGAACAAGCTATATTATGAAAGTTACAGAATTCTTGCACTGACCACAGAATTTAAACAGCGACAAATTTTAAATTTTAATCGAAGGTTCAAATTCAGTCACGATTGAGGTTTTCAGTATTATACAATGATTGAAGTAACATCTGAGTTCTGAGATTTAAAAAGTAACTGAAGATTAAAACAATGTTATGTGTTTTAAACTTATAACTGAAACTTTATATCATGATGTCCACCGCTACTGAGTAACGCTTAGCGCGCCTAACCGTGAAACAAGCGGGCCCAGTTTCAAATCCTGGTTGGGGCAAGTTACCTGGTTGAGGTTTATTCCAGATTTTTCCCTCAACTCATTAAGAGCAAATGCCGGGTTACTTCAGGCGGTGGAAGCTGGACCCATTTCGCTGGGATTATCACTCTCATCTCATTCATATGCTACATAACCACAGCACCATCGTAAAATAATCAAGTAAGAAAATGTATATCATGACTAAATTTATATATTAATTGAAGTTCCAAATAATTCATAAGGTTTTTAATATTATAACCGTAAGTTTGAATTGTAACATATTTTAAATAGTAAATAAATTTTCATCTTCGAATGATATAGTAAACAATAATTAAGAGCTTAAAGAATTATTAATTTTGATAGTAGATTAATTACAGAATAATGACTGACATTCTACACAGTATTTTTAACTGTATTTAATAACAATTGTATAAATCTACTTTAACTGGAGAAGTTTAATCAGCGCTTAGGGAAATGAAGAATGGGAAAGCAACAGGAGTTGATGGGATCCTCATGGAATCAGTGAAATGCTTGAGTGAAGACAAGAAGAAAATTCTACCATTGTGCAACGAAATATGAGAAAGGCGACTGCCCTGAAGATTTTACGGAGACAGTGTTCCTTACATTACAGAAGAAAAATAATGCCAAGAAATGTAACGAGTTCAGGACTGTGAGCCTTATATCACACTCGGCAAAGATTCCCCTGTTAATACTTACTGAATCGACGTTTATATTCTAACATGGAAGAACAGTTGGAAGAAGATCTGTTTGGCTTCAGAAAAGGAAAAGGTACGAAAGATGCAGCTGGACTTCTACGAACAATCGGCGAAAGATACCTAGAGAAGAATAAAGAAGTATATGTAATATTTGTGGACCTATAAAAGGCGTTTCATAGAGTGGATTGAAATAAACTGATGGAGATCCTTAAGAAAATAGGTGTGTATTGGAAAGAGAGAACACTGTTCATTAATCTTCGTATGAAATAACGAGTCAAAGTCAGGCTAAGAGAAGAAATGTCAGGAGGAAGTGAAATAGGGAGAGGAGTACGTCAAAGATGTCTTTTATCACCTATACTCTTCAACATCTACCCGGAGGATTAGTAAATAACTGTTTTAAAACATGGCAGGAGTGATAATAGGAGGAAGAATAATAACGTGCAAAAGATTTGCTGATGAAAAGGCGTTGTTAGCAGAAGAGGATATGATAGTGGAGATAAATTACTGCAGTAAGCAATATGGGATGAAGATAAATGCAAACAAGAAGAAAAACATGATCATAGGAAGAAAAATAAAGAATGTAAAATTGCGTATTCTAAATGAGGCAGTAGAGATTATAATAGAAAAATGAACATGTTCTGCGGATCACTAGAAAAATAACTAAGGAAGAGACTAGTGAAGTCCTTTGTGTGGAGTTTAGCAATGTGTGGGTCAGAAACATGACATTACGATGAAGTGAAGGGAAGGGACTGGAAGCATTTGAAATGTGGATATGGAGAAGGATGGGACGTGTGAATTGAACAGACAGAATAAGAAATAAAACTGTGTCGAGAAGAGTGAGTGAAGAAAGAATGATTCTGAAACTGATCAGGAAGAGGATCTCCAAAGCTGTATATAACTACATTCCAAGAGGCTCAAGATCTGTGGGTATATCTGCAAATCGCTAGCATAAAAATTTTATGTAAGACCGTAACAGGCCTAAAGGTAACCCTTGTTAGGAAGATTATGATGATGAAACTAAAACATCATATATGGTCAAAATATGAGAGGCTAAATTTGTTGTGGGAATCAGAAGGGGACAAGTTTCAGCAGTGATCGCACAGGCAGCCAAATAAGGAGATCGTCTTTCTCGCGAGCTGAAAGTTATTTTGGACTTGTTAATGATGTGTTCCAGTTCTGAATGTTTTTGTCGCTATCCAATTGAGATGAAAGCGAAAGTAGACTGAGTAAACTTGATGGCTATAAGATAGCGCCAATACATCGTTCACCCGCAGTACACAGAAGATCTGAATTGCATGCTAAACACGTTGTCAAAACAACTATAATTTTAGGGAAAGAATTATAGCTCATTAAACGTTTACAACGAAACAAGTTTCAAGATATGACGTTTCATTGTCGCTAAAAAAAGTTGCATATTCTATGTATTTCCGAACTCACATATTATATTCCATCGAGTTCTCATGCCCTCCTCAAAGATCGATTTAAAAAATGTCCTCTGTAGGTTCCCATTCATTATTGAAACATGCGTTATGCTTAGCGTATATTTTGGAATTTGACTAGCATTAAATTAACATAATATGGGATTTATTGACGTTGAATCAGCATAATATTCGTTCTTCGACTAACACCAGCTGATATAACATCAAACTGAGGTCCATCGCTGTGGAGTAACGGTTAGCCTCCCTGACCGTGAAACTAGCGGGCCCGGATTGAAGTCCTGGTTGGACTAATTACCTAATTGGATTTTTTTCCAATGTTTTTCAACCACTGGAAGCAGAATTGTTGGGTAACTCTCGCCGTTGGATCTCGGACTCATTTCGCTTTCATTAGCATCATTCCATTAATCATCTTCAATAGTTACAGGTTGGAAGACATGGTGGACGTGGTTTCAGGAGCCACCTACAGATGGCTTCTGTCTGTGGGAGCTGCACTTATCCCATGGAAGCTGCAGCAGACGGGTGAGTGTAGCTCTCTCGGATAGATGGCACCTTGGTGAGTCGTGGAATCGATGGCGGCATATCCCTCTGGTTAAGGATGAAATAGATTCATGCACGTAAATTGCAAACAGATGCCATCGATCTGAAAAGACTGCAGAGGAACATCACAGGGGGGCGGAGGGGCGCTCCTGTTCACGCGGACTCCGTCAGACCTTATCATTCACAAATTATTTTTTTCTTTCTCTGTTACTGCAAAATATTAGCTTAAATTGAAAGCTCTTAAAGAAAGTTCCACTTCTAAACTTATTACCAAGCTTATCAATAATAAATTTCGCCATTAACAACTTAAGAATATTTGTGACGTATCATCTAACGTACCAAACGTTGTCAATTTACTTTCTTTTCGGAAGTGTTTATAAATAAGTTGATAGAAGTTGGACAAACCGAAGTTGTTACAGCGTCAGCTTTCACTTCAGAAACCAAAGTCCAAAAACGAGACTAGAAAAGTTACATTTTTTGGTGATTAAAGACTGTGATGGAGCAATTATACCTGTCATTATTGTATCATTTTTACGTAATTAAATATTACCCTTAACACAGCTAGAAAACTATTGTTTCGTATTCTCTTACCCAAGAGTCCTTCAGAGGACCGATGCGGCTGACACTCTAAGGAAAAATAATCATAGTCCATGGAGTTCTTCCCGCAATTCTTAAAAGAAAATATCTTAGCCAACATGAAGGATAATGGAAATACACAGATAATGAAAAACCATCCGACCAAAAAAAATAGTAATTATATTGTCGTTACGATTTACGTATAAATATAATATAAATAATTACATTCTGTTAACGTCTATTCGAGATGAAACTAGGTCGTGGTATAAACTATACATTTGTTACGTACACACACGTTCATGATGGATGATAGATGAATGTTTCTAGTGGTACCCGACGTGGTGGTAATCACCACCAAAGCCCCCCGAGTAGCCGAAGTCTCCGTGATCGTAGCTGAGGGTCTCATGTCCACCGTAATGACCTCCCAAGTCCTCGAATCCGCCAACCAGACCCTCGTGATGGACGTCATGTTCCTTGAAGTAAACTGGCACTGGCTTCTTAACGACAACGGGGTGAGGAACAGGCACGGGTTGAGGCACGTGAACTGGCACGGGATAAGGCTTCTCCACAGGCACGGGGTGAGGCACAGGGTAAGGCACTTTAACTGGAACCTTCACAGGATAGGGCACGATCTTCTCAACGGGGTATGGGACCTTCTTCTCTATCGTAACAGGGTAGGGCTTGGGTACGGGAACGGGGTAGTGCCTCACGACAGGGACAGGGACTGGTACTTTGACAGGGTAGGGTATCTTCTTTTCGACAGGAACCGGGTAGGGATGCGGCACTGGGATGGTCACCTCCTTTGTGATGACGATGCTCTTGATGCGGCTGGTGGGGTGCAGGTTGTGTCCGTAGCCCAGCAGTCCCAGGCTGTGCTGGCCCCCCAACTCGTACCCTCCGTGTCCGTAGCCGTAACCTCCTGCGTACCCTCCAGCCAACTCGTGGTGGGCAACGTGCTCCTGTGGCAGGTACGCGATCTCTTCCACGCCTCGCTTCTCAGTCTTGCCGGCTGCCTCCTTCTTCGGCGTTTCCGCTACATTTTTCTTCTTCTTCTCTTCCTCTTTACCGGCTAGAGTGGATGCCACAAGGACGGCCAGTAAAAATACCTGCAAACATACCATGTATCAGCATTTTGTTCAAACTAAACCACCCTCAATATTCATCATCGTTCCTTCGGCACCTAAATGCTAAAGCACGGGTTTATTCCGTGACTTCGGGTTGTTAAAGAAATTAACGACTTGCGTTTCTCAAAATCATTTAAGAAGTACCTACTTTTCTTTCTTTCAGTCGATAATCCGATATGCCCTAATTTTCTGGGGAAATGGAACCAAAATTGGAAGCGTCTTCATTTTACAAAAGAAAGACATTAGACTTTTATGTAAATCAAACTATCTGGAACATTATCGGCCACTTTTCAGATAATCACGGATTTTAACAATCATAAATTTATATATATATATATATATATATATATATATATATATATATAAATTTATGATTGTTAAAATCATAAAGTACTAGATCATATATATATATATGATCTAGTACTTTACACTCGACAAAATATCGACAATTACTCATTAGTGGCCAATATACATGATCATGAAATTAGAAATAGTGAACAAATTAATATTCCATATTGTAGATTACACAAGAACAACACAAACTTTTTAATTATGTGAATGAAATTATATAATAAGCTCCCAAGTCAATATTATAAATTACCAATCAATAGCTTCGGGCCGTATTCATAGACATTTTAGCGCGGGCTTCCGGTGGATGATCAGCGCTTTTCGTATTCATAAACCAGTGTTAGCGATAGGATATGATTTGAATTCTGTACTAGTAACCAGTGGATAGCCGGGGCTAGCTTAGTACTCTCGTAGCGCGTGCTGCGAAATGTCTATGAATAGCAACCTTCAAAACTAGATTTTACAATTGGTTATTAAATAATCCTTTTTATTCTTTTGCTGAGTTTTTCAACACAAATTTGTATCAAATTGTATTTTAATAAATAAGTTTCATTGCAATTTAGTTAGTTTTCTTTAATTTATAAGTTTCAAATTATTCATGTTTTCATTGTATTATTTAAATTTTACTGTTTCTTTTATTAGTGTTTTTTTTAATGTATTTATATGTTTTTCAATGTATTCTGACGAAGCCTAAAACTGTATGTCTAATGGCCAAATAAATTGAATTGAATTGATTTCCGTCGCTAACTAGAACGACACTTGTGGTGAAAATTTTTGGAGAAGGAATCTTTCTCTCGGGAATTTCCAATTTCTCTTAACATTATAAGACTATATATAGTCTAGCTTAATTATATGGGCTGCTCTCTATCATTCGAAAAAAAAAGTAAATTTGAGAAAAATTAAATCAATCTAATTATTTCTGGAGAACAATACGCATAACATTAGGAAACAAAGTGCGAAAAGAGACTGTAATGAAAATTTTACAAAGTAATGGCAACTCCTACAATGTTATATGACAGCTAAAATCGGATCTTAACAAACGATTAAGAGGAAACAATTGAAGCAGGCGAAATGAAATCTCTTAGATATGTAGATACAGTAAAAAAACAGGTAGGGTTTAGATAAGATATAAGAACTGAATAATTAAACATTGCAATATTGTAAATAATTATCTTAAAATTACATCAAAAGAATAATTAAGAATATATTATTAATAGATCATTATCATAATACACGAGTTGCAAGAGCAGCCATGAATTGTAATTAAATCAAAAGAGAAAAGTTCATAGTGGCTGTGGAAAGTATTTAAACATAGAAATGGTTTTGAAGTGTTAGTGAAATCAGGATAGAATCAGTGCAGTGAGTGAGTTGACAGCAAAATAAGTGTAGTTTCGAAAGGTAGGCTCTTGTGCAAATATGAACCTATCACATTCGTGAATCTTAGTTCGAACTTAGGGTTAAGATACAAATTAGATTTACTTTAAATATTATTTTTAGTGATCATGCTTCATTTAATTTAGGAAGGTCATTATTATTATTATTATTATTATTATTATTATTATTATTATTATTATTATTATTATTATTATTATTATTATTCATTATTAATGTTTTATTAGTTGTGTTTATTATTAATTGTCATTATTGAGTGTAATTAGTTACCACTGCCACCGGGTATATACCCATTTGCAGTGTGAATAAATACATACATAGGAAGGTCAATGAAAATATGACGAGATAAATTTTAGAGGAGGCGGAACAGGCAAAAATAAAATCTAATCTCCGAAGAAGAAGAAGAATGGTGGTGATGATGATGATGATGATGATGATGATGATGATGATGATGATGATGATGATGATGATGATGATGACGATAACGATGATGATGTTGGTGAAATTTGTTGCTGAAAGGACAGTAACCTTTGCTACACAGAAGAATTTGGATTGTATAATGAGCGGTAGGAGGATCACCAGGCTACGAACTGGAGTATCTAAGGTTCAATTCGAGGCGTTTGTGGAAGTTTTCTGGTTACTAAAACATTCAGAAGGTCTCCCAGATCCACTCATTCTCCTGTAAACTTGAGAACCAGTCTTTCCCGGTAGTAAAAGTCGGTGGGAGCGTAGTGTCCACTACACCACATCATTCGAGTACCGAAGTAATGGAAATTTGGATCTTTGTGTTAGTAGCACAAGATAGAGAAGATGCAGAATATATGGTAGAGAAATTAAACGAAGCATATAATATAGGTGGTCTGAGAATAAATGCGAAGAAAGCTGAATATCTTATTGTTGGAGGAGAGGGAGAAGACTTGGGTATACCCAGTTTAGGGAAGATACGATTAATAGATCGTTTCAAATATTTGGGCTCCATTATTGACAAATCGGGCACGTGTATGGAAGGTATTAAAGGCCGTATAAGTCAAGCAAAAGTTGCTATTCGGTCACTTAATGGCGTTTTTTGGAGTCGAGAAATTCATCATAGAACAAAAAGGATGATTTTAAATGCTATTGTTGAAAATATTCTCACCTATGGAGGAGAAGGATGGGTCTTGACTCAGAGACAAAACAAATGTTAAATGCAGTGGAAATGGATGGATTGCGTAGGAGTTGCCGAATCTCTAGAAGATTCCAATGAAACAATACGGAATGTAATGGAACAAGAAGAAACATGGTATGGCCATGTTCAGAGAATGCCAGAGGATAGATGGCCCAAACAAATCCTGTCGTGGTCTACATATGGAGGAAGAAAAGACAAAGATTTTGCAGTACCTGGAGAGTTGGAGTGGCCAGGGTAATGTAGGAGCGGAATTTGAAAGAAGGCGACTGGAAGGACAGAAGACTTTGGAGAATGGCAATAGGAGGCAAGCCCTGAAAAGAACAGATGCCTTTAAAAGTAAAAAGTAAGTAGGATCTCTGCCTCTATTTTCAATAAAACATGTGTGAAACAGTGACTGAATATGTTAATGAGGTAGTATTATATTATTATTTTAGACATGCGGTACCAGTGGAATTTCTTGAAGTTCTGAATTTTTTTCGACCAGTTTTTGTACGAAGCCCGTTTAGACGCGGACTCCACGAAGGGAGGAAAAATGAGGGCATATGTAAGCGTACCGATGTGGACACCTCACGTAGCGCGACGTCACGACCACTTTCAAGTGGCCCGCAGCCTCCGCGGTCCAGTGATGGAAACTGGTGACGGTAATTACACGAGCAGTGCTTCATTCCGGGCCGTTGCTCTCGCAAGGTTATGCAACGTGTCGAGCGGCCTTGTGATGTAAGTGGGAGCAACGGTCTGCGTGAGCGAATTGTGCGCGAAACTGAAAGTAATAGGTGGATTCAGCTTATCGCATTAAGATTATGTTTATCTCTTATTGCCTCAAGTGAAACTGTTGGTGACTTTTATAATTTACGCTTCAACACTCTCAGATTTATAAGTTGTATGTGTACGTACGCGTGTATCGCATGGTCTGTTTAAGCTCAACAGCACTTCATATTCTGTGTGAGGAAGTCATACAGACGTGGACATATTATTAGACTAAAACGTTTTTCTTGGAAACGTAATACAGTATAATTCGTCACATCAACTATCAGTATAATTCTGTGGTGTTTGGGTAAAGGGAGATAAGTCATAAAAATGATTTCGGAGATAAATGAAAATTAAACTTGGAACCCTTATTACAAATAATTTTCTACACAAATAAAACACATCAACTGCTAGTATTCCTTGATTTTTGCACACCCACTTGTATAATTTAACTTGTGTGTTCATCTGGGGAACAAAATTCCACCTGGACAAAAAAATGACATCACAGAATTTACAGAGTCTCAATTGTTGTAAATATAATTGTTTAAATCTTCTGGTATATTTTTCCAATGGTTAAGTATATTTTGTCTGGCTGTGTTGATACTACTGGTGTTTCAATTATATACTCAGAAGATATTCAACAGTCTGTTCTCCCATGGCCTGCAAGAAGACCGGACATGAACGAAATTGAAAATCCGTGATCTATACTGAAGAAGAAAGTAAACAAAAAGAAGCTTACAACAAAATATGGACTCACTGAAGCACTGTCTGATATCTGGCTAAATGATGCTGATATTCAAAGAAAGTGTCAAACTTTGATTTCCAGCATCCCATTCGAGCTTTGTCAGTCCTATTAGATACACACAAGATGCCTGTCTTGGAAATAACGAAACCACGTTTTTTGCAGGCTCCTATGATTTTCACCTAACTCTACATGGCATCGAAAAGGGTTGTTATGTACCTCTCCCAAAAAGCTCTATTTTCTTCGGCATTGCTACTGTGATGCACCATGCACTCTGATCATGAAATGGCTCACTACTGGTCTATCACCTCTCGCCGCAATTCAGATGTCGGTATGATTCCTGACGCACATGACGTCATTCAAATTCGTTACCAGAGATCGGAAACAACCCTGTACTAATGACATTCTGTTTTCTTATTATATCTGTTGGTACATAAAAATTCTATCCCTATCATCATCACCATTGATGTTTAGAATGTTGGAGCGTAACAACTTTCAATGGGAACTTACTATAGATAGATTGCATCAAATCAATTTATGAAGTTTGTTAAAATTGTAACATTCTAAGTACGGCTTACCTACATTTAAAGTGATTACTACAAGCACTATTTACTTAATTTTTTTCATTATTACGGTGTTAAGTAGAAATGAGTTTTATATTTGTGTCCTGGATTGAATCCTATATAAAATTAGAATATCTGAATCCTGGTCCAATATCAAATACTGACCTCTTTCCCATTGTATCATTGAAGTTCACCTTACTTGGACCATAATTTTGATTTAGGTTAGAAACTACTTAGTATGCTATTGAAAATGTATTGTTTATCGTTACAATTTTACATTTATGTTCTGACTGTTATGTTAATTTCAATGCCAGTATGGAATATTAGAATAAGGAAGTTTATTGTAATAAATGAACACCTGAAAATGTAATTTTATTGTATTAGTATCTATTAATTTCCTTACGAAATAGCGACATATCGATATTTTTTTTACTTATATCGATTATCGAAATTAGATTTGCAATATATTTCAGTATCAATATATCGGTATTAAAATTATTTCTTCCATTCCTAGTGAATCCAAAGAGAAACGAGGACTACTGACAGTAACTTAAAATATTCAGTGTTAACCACAGTCTAGTATACACAGTCACGAAGCTCAATACGTAGGGAATATGCATCCAAAGATAGTTGCTAACTACTAGCATCGCTACTATCGCCTCATCACAGACAATGCGAAATAGTACCGGCACAGTCTATTGTTCCTAGTACCCTCAACAACTCAAGCTTCGTGACTGTATATATTATCGCCACGGTCTCATGCGTAACATTCGGCAGGTCTTTGAAATTTAATTGTATTATTGTTTTCAATTTCTTATGTCGCCGCTCCAATCACTGGCCTCAATTTCAATGTTGCAACCAATAAGCTGCTTCCATTATAAAATGACATCTACTTCTCTAATCCACGTGGATTAAAACCGAGGTTGCAATGTCTTGTGCTGAGGTCGAACGTTAAAATTAATATTAAAGAATTATTATTAAGAGTCAACAATGTCAACGTACTCGTATATAAAACAATTAATAATAATAATAATAATAATAATAATAACAGCCATTGAACAATATAACAAACTACTTAGTGCTTATTCTTATGGAGGAAGTAGACGTGACAACGTGAAGCTTAGAGTGAAACCTACAGAGCAACAATCGGTCGGCAAAATTATGTTTTAAAAGCACACCGCATGTTATTATATGATGCCGGCATGTAAGCGGCGATTATACTAGACTGTGGTGTTAACCATGGATTGTGGGAGAAAAAGTAGCTGTAACTTTAAGAATAATGGAAGGTAATAATCAGACATCGGATTCTAGGGCAAATGCCTATTTTGTTTCTTTAGGAGAAAAGTAAAAATAATTATTAATATTTGTGTTTCATGGAAATTGAAAGGTATTCAAAGAGTTTTATAGTGCCCTAAAATGCATAAAACGGTTATTAGAGCCTAATTTGTTAATATTCGCCTAAAAATGCCTAACTCATTGTAAAGTTTCGCATTTTACTCTTACTTTTTATAATTTATACATGCATTCACTGCGAAATTTAAGGCATTCAAAAAGTGGAAAGTTTGCTTCACACCGGCCATGAAACCATTGATAAAGGAAACAAAATATTTTGAATCTCACGACACTCGCAATAGATTTCACCGAATTTATCATGTTTGGAGGCATAAATGCCGACAAAGAACCAACCTTAGTTTTGAAGCAGGCAACAATCACAACATGTGCTGCTACCGATTCAGAGATATACTATACTATAAAAATGACTGTTTTCGGTCTGAAACCGATTAGCTGTACTGCCCTTCAGAGTGTCATAAAACCACAATTTTTGGAGAAAGTGTGTTTTTGAAATATTTATGAAAAGTCGTAAAACTGCGAATAAGTAGGGTAAACCGTTACAAAATATTTAAAAGAATGGCCCTCCTAGTGTTAACACTACCAGGAAATGCAACAATAAGTGGAACTTTGTATTTTTGTCCAATTGAATCTCAATAACAATGGTTCATTTGAATGCTCGTTAACAGTTGCTCTTTCCCTTACCTTATTTGTGTTGAGAAGTTTTGAGCGGTAGGACGTTTTCCTGTGAAGTTTAACGCGATAATGCCGAAAAATATAAGTGCAAAATCTACATTGATCCGGCAATGGCTAACAGAATATTCAGAATTCACTTATGATGGAAAAATAATATTCTGCAAGATTTGTAGCAAACAGGTATGTAACAATAGTTGAAATATATAAATTCTATTAATTTTAATGAGTAGGCCTATAATATTTATACATTGACTGAGCTATCCTGAGGTATAATTCTTTTTAAGATCACTCCACTTTAACCTTTTAAATTCCGATAGTTAAAGTATTTGCAGGTCATTAAAATTTTGATTGTTCGAACCCACTAACTTTGTGATAGAAATACGGCAATACAACAATTAGGATTTTATTTTAATTCAGTTTACTTTACATTTTTAGATTTCGCAAGAAAGGAAGTGCCACCTAAAGCAGCATGTGCAAGGAGCGGCTCATAAGGCTAAAGCTCAGCAGAAAAATCAACTGCAACAAACTTTACTAACACAGCCTACTTCATCCAATCTAAGCAGCAATTTCTATGCTGATTTAACCAGAGCGTTTGTTGCTGCTAACATTCCCTGGAATGCAATTGAAAATCCGGTTTTAAGACAGTTTTTACAAAAATACTGCAAACAAAATATCCCATCTGAGTCGACCCTAAGAAAAAATTACTTAGACAGAATATACAATGAAACTTTTCCTTCCATTCGGGAGGATATAGGTGATTCTTACATATGGGTCTCTGTGGATGAAACCTCAGATCCTATGAATAGGTATATAGCAAATATGGTAGTAGGAAAACTTAGTCCTGATGGACCTTCGATTCCACATCTCGTATGTGTTAAGGAACTTTCGAAAGTGAATAGCCAAGCCATTGCTTATTTTGTAAGTAAAGGCCTACAGTCTTTATACTCAGGTAATATAGACGATTCTAAAGTTCTGTTGTTTTGTACTGATGCTGCCTCATACATGGTTGCTGCAGCTCCACTTCTTAAAACATTTTATCCTAACCTCACGCATGTAACCTGTCTAGCACATGGCCTTCACAGCGTTTCTGAAACAATCCGGAATGAATTTCCTCTTGTCAATTCGTTTATTTCTAACACAAAAAATGTTTTTGTAAAGCCCCATCCAGGATTTCAATATTCAGAGAGAACTTTCCAGATATCCCACTCCCACCTCAGCCGGTTGTTACACGATGGGGAACCTGGATTCAGTCAGTGGTGTATTATTCTAAGTATTTTAAAGAAGTGGTCACAGTTATTGATAAATTACCTGAAACTGATAGTGCAGCGTGTGTGAAAGCAGTGAAAGATTGTCTGAATGACTCACGAGTGAAAAACGATATTGCCTACATAACATCAAACTTTTCTTTCATACCTGCAAGCATTGAACAATTAGAACGTGAAAAACAATCTCTTTGTAGCCAAATAGCAATAGTAAAGGAAGCTCAAGTGAACATACATTCTGCTTTGGGCGAAACTGGGGAAAAAAGTTAAAAATAAGTGGGACAACGTATTAAATAAGAATGTAGGATTTTCACTGTTGGAAAAAGTATGAAGAGTGATATCGGGGGAAAGTGTAATGTTCCAGTAAGTATTGATGTTTCTATTGTACCTAATTTAAAATTTGCGCCTCTCACATCAGTTTCGGTTGAAAGAAGTTTTTCTGCTTTCAAAATGATTCTCAGTGACAAAAGGCAAAGGTTAACTGTGGAGAATTTAGAAAAAATTCTGGTGGTGTACTGTGCAGATAATTATAATAAAGTCTGAGCATGGAACTGAATTTCAATAACTTAAAATGAGTAATCTTGATATCAATAATCATTATTTCATTAGTTTCAATATATTAAATTTGTGCAGCTCTGTTTATAAATATAATATAGTATTCTTTTTTAATGTTTAAACATACTTTTTTGTGCGTATTTTAGTGTATAACAAAATTTCAGTGAGAGAAATAAGTATGATACCTCGATGTGCCTAAAATGCCTATTTTCATTAAAATAGAGCCTAATTTTACAAATTTTGAGCTTATTTTAGGCGCCTAAAACTGCAATTTTAGTGCCTAAAAATCCGATGTCTGGTAATAATATTATCAAGTACATGTTACATTATAAATAGAGAGAAAATAAATGTGGACAATTCAGGGATAGTAAGCTATGAACAAATTAATATCATAAAGATTTACTTGAGACGAAAGGTTTAGCTCTCACGACCTAAAGATGATGATGAAAATTGTTTTCTGTCTTATTTACTGTGATTAAAATTTATATAGGCTACCTTTGGTCGTTTGTTTCTAATGTTCTGGTTGATGTGGACATATATTATCAGACAGTACGTTTCACATGATACGTGTTACAGGAAAAACAATAAAATTGTTTTTGTGCACCTGAAGACTGGCTAGTGGGAAATGTAAGCAATGAAGAAAGAATTGAACTTTCCACCCTACCCTATTATCTCCTGCCTAGTTGCCTCATACGTGGTGCCTATTTGGTATCCCATTTGAGGTTCAGACCTATCTTCGGACAGTTGACTAAAGAACAACATCGCTCCTTAGTGTTGCCACTTTTGGTATAATTCGGATCTGATACAATTTATTTTAAGTGATCTGTACTCTAGTATGTACTACTACTTTTTGGTACAATTTTCAATTATTTGGTACGATGTGTACTTCCTTCTATTTTTTTAGTATGGAAATTAGAGATGGGAAAAATTGATATTTTCTCGTAACAGTTCCAACTGTTCCAGTTCCATGAAAATACTAGGTTCCAAATAACAGTTTCGAAATAACATTATCACCATAATTATATACGCCGAAGTTCGATCCACAGCACCGGATCGAATCCCTCTCCTCCAGTGTTTTTACCTTTGTTGCCTGACTCCATGTCATTACCATAACAGATAAATTCTGTAGGATCACAAATTAACCTTTATATATATATATAAAATTTGGAAACTGCACCAAAATAAAACACACCAGGAATGCACGGGGGTTTTCCCTCAACCCAATACGAGAAAATGCTGGGTAACTTTCGGTGCTGGACCCCGGACTCATTTCGCCGGCATTATCACCTTCATTTCATTCAGACGCTAAATAACCTAGATGTTGATACAGCGTCGTAAAATAACCCAATAAAATAAAAAAAATACGAATGCACGAAACTCCTCCAGAGTCAAGTCCCTAAATTCAGTTCTGTCATTCTGTGAAGCGTATGATGCAATTTATTTATGTTAAAGTCCTTTAATCAAAGTAGTTTATGCAAACATTTGGGTAAAAAAGGTAAAAGTCTAGGTCGAAGGCCATGAGAAAGTCCAGGAGTCATACTGACAGTACTGACACCACGTTACCAGTTATGTTATACGTATTTATGCACGACGCCAGTTCAGGATTAAAAGTGACAGAGTCGCTAAATTGACAACACTGCAGTGCCAAAGAAATTCCGTTCTGTGGAACAGGTGTTGCCATCGTTACTTACGAGACGCGAGACTCGTAGGCAACGGTTGTCATAATGTATTTCCATAACATCGAGTATTTTGTAACAGCAAGTATTTTGGAACTGCAAGTATTCCAAGGTGCTGTTACTTTTTGGAACAGTTTCAAACAAGGAACTGTTCCAAAATAACCGTTACGTTATTTTTTCCCCACCTCTAATGGAAATAGACATTATATCTGGCTTTAATAAAGTTCAAAAAATTGTTATGATTGCTACCAAGTAGGTAGTACCAACGCTGTGATTACTCGTATTATCGGGAGACGACAATCAGATTTACAGCTCACTGTAAGTTCAACACATTAACAGAGAATGTAAATAATTTTAAACTGGTAGGCTATTGCAGTTTTATTTTCTTTCATTCACCTCTTGATCCATTGGTCATTGTTGACATAGATTACTACGATAACTGCCACTGTTGCAAAAAGGACTAGACTGGTTATTATGATGCAATTGTAAGCGCTTATTTATTTAACTAAAATGATTACGACAGTGCATTTTCTCTTTATAATAATTAAAGAGTATAATATATTGTGTTATTTTTTTCTTTTGTAAACATAGCACGTTATAAATTTCCAAAATGAACACGTTTCGAAATCATATTTACTTGTCTACCAGAATGCATACTGAATACAGTATTAATGTTGCATTCTATATATTTCTACTGAAGATTAGACGTAGAACAAATAAATATTCAGAATTCTAAACTAAGGTATTGTTGTAAGCATGTTTGAAATTCAAAGAGATGCCTTTATTAGCACTTTCTGTAACTTTTTTAAAACCGCCCAATTATTAGCAGCTGTCTGAATGTAACGCATTATTATGTATGTCATTTGTAATTCTGTATATTTTATTAAAATTTTCACTATGGCTCATAGATGTCCAATTGTAACTCGTACGAGGTAATCCCTGGCGTAAGCAACCCGCAACGCATATTCTTTAAGGACGTTTTTCCTATTTTACATGGAAAGTTATTGACCTTAGCACAGCATGCTTGACGTGCAATATCTCCTGGTTCTATGGGCGTTTGGACAACCATGCTACAGCTACTTACTAATTTTTCTGCTGCAATTCTCAATACGATAGGCTATTTGTCACAATGCATAGACCTAGACGCTATTTATGACTTTCTTATTCTATTCCTAAATACTTTACCAACTTTGGCAACGTTGGTATGATTACCGATATATTCCAATTTGTATTGTTCAGCAATCGATTTCATCAATATTACAAGATTAAAATAAAGTTTATGAGTTTTTATTTAATGTTTCTGATTTCGTTTGTTAAAATAAAACATGTTTGCAGATCCTATATTCCTTATTTTCGTAATCTTCCTTGTCTTTATAAATATGTTCATGCTCTTCTTTCTGTACTTGTAATTTGTACAGGTGTGTTCACGAGAAAATTTTGCTGGTACAAATCTTATACATTATAGAAAACAATCTGTACAACCTGGTACAATTTTCAGAGAAATCTGGTACATTTTATTTTCGGCCAGTGGCGTCACTGTCGCTTCTATATGCGTAAGAATGGAAAATTATTATTATTTATTCCATTACTGTTTAAATGTATTTAAATTTTGAAGATAATCATCCGTATCTGTTTCCAGAGACCTGTTCCACAAAATCATAAATAAGAACAATTTTACAAGTTGTAATACATGTTGTAACACAGAATAATATGGAAATTTCGTATAGTGATTCTCTCGTTAGAGAACTCAAAACTTTTGCAATTAAGTAATTATACATTTTATTTTGAAATTAAATTAGTGGCTTGTGCAGCAAATGCTGCAAACTAAGTTCATTACACGTTCAAATAAAAATGTTTCATATTTATTTTCAGTGAAGAATGTCACACATTTTGAAAGTTATTTTTTTCCATAACAATGAAACATACTCCTTGTGAATGGTTCTTTAAGCCAATACTTTTTCTTGAATCTATCCACCTTCAATTTTTAAGTTTCAAGACGTAAACGCAAGTAACAATGTCAGGACGACCAGTGGGTTTTTCATGTGGAAATAAAGCAATAGCTATTTCAAGTCATTGTGGATTGTAGATGAAAGTTAAAAAAGTCAGATTTTCTATGCTTTCGAACAGTCGACATAGCATCTTGGTATAGTTGCTGCATGTAGAACTTGAAATGTAGAGGGTAAAATTATTTTATCCTGCTAAGAGATCTTGCTGAAATGATCGGGAGACTACAAAATTTTGTAGGCCTCTTATTTTATCAGTAAGTAATACCTTTTGATTTTTCCTTAGGAACTGTAATTTTTGCGCTCTCTCGAGCCAATACTGAAGAGAATGACATGTATCTACACCACACCGCCATTAAGTATATGAAAAAGACCCAACACCACTTAATTAATAAATTTAAAAATATTTTATTTTTCATGACAATATTATTATCTTACGCAAGTTTTGTAGTTTATATATATAATAGCCCCCGCTTAGTAAATTAGAAATGAAGATCTAATTTTAGAATTCTCTACATCTACTTATATAACCCCAAAACGTTTCACTTTCTTATCAATATAGCATTAATATGTATAATTAATGAAAAATAGTCACATCATGGCATTAACTATAATAATATTTCATTTCTAATCGTAATAATGTCATCAAACCACATCAAGTTTTGTAGATTTTAATATCCAATACACAGCTGTGCTCAGAAAATTACACACCGCAGAATCAGACCTGTAAATTATTTTTAGTAAGCCTAAGTCTTGAAGATTTTAAAAACCGATTGAATTTGAATTCTAAATATGTTGGCAATCCTGCAGGTCATGGCCTTCGTGTAATAGCCTATTCTTTATTGTAGTGTGTGTTTTGTTTTATTTTGAAATGCAATTATTTCTCAAAACTTAGAAAAAATGAATTTTGGAGAAAAAGGAAAAATATGTAGGAAAACTAACGCTTCACTGAAAGTTACTATTTGTTCTGAAAAATCTTGGATGCCAAGCTTCCAAATGACGGATCATTCATTAAAATGCGTTCAGCCGTTTTCCCGTAATTTCCATTATAGTCCTATATAGATGTTGTATACACATATTATACTTTGAATCATACACTGCAGATTTTATTTACATATAATACTGAAAATAGTACCTACCCTCCCACATCCAAACACTTATTGAATACATTTTCTAAATGATTATCATAAATGGACGCAATATTCTGATATAATATGAAGAGTTCACTGCAAGAATGATGGATGTCACTTTCTTGTCGAAAATGAACCAAGACTGTCAATGCATAGCTTAAGACATATAGAATGTATATAGAGAGTTATATTGCATTAACACTGATAGTCATTGTCTAGTAATGATCGGAAAATCACAGTTAAGCATTGAGCACTAAGCATTTCAAACTTTCAATTGCTTCTCCTGAAAAATGTATTCCAAATGACATCCATCATTCTTGCAGTGGACTCTTCATATATCTTCAATATCTGCAATAGTGCGATATTTCTTTCTGTGTACCCTTCTTAACTCTTAGGAAGAAATCTGGCTATGTGAAATATGGGGGTCTTGGCAGCCAAAGTTTAACTTGAGTTATTTTGTTTCTGGAAAATTTTCAATTTATTTCACGCTTTCATTTTAGGGATGACACATTGCACCATCTTGTTGAAAATAACTATGAGTTAGTTATCATAGCTTAACGAGTTTACATTAAGTGAAGTTTTTGTGTTAGATGTCTTTGATATCTATTCATTAAAAGAAATGAAATGATAAATTAACTAAGAAGCAAAGCACGCAGAGTTTCTCAAAAAGCGGAGACTCTGTATGCACGTACTACAGAATTCCTTTTACTCTTCTATAATTTAGTGCGTTCAAGTTCCCGCTCAAATGAAACCTTACTTTTTCTGTAGACCAGACTGTGTCCAAAATTGCAAGATTTTCAGCAATAAATTAACTTATTATTACGGAAACATTAGAATTCAGTAGGAGATAAGAGAGCTGTATTTTACAAAGTTCTAGATAAGTGTCTAAGTACAAATTTGTACTCCACATTAAAACTATATAGACCTGATGATTTTAGAAGTTTGAAGTTTCTAGCGAGCGACTACCTCCAAATATAATTTCAAACGCGTTATTTATTTCTCGTAAGTAAATGGTTAGAAGCGATGTAATATGATTCCATACAATCAAAAGTAAACATTGCATGGATTTTACGAAATTTGCAATAAGTAGGCCCAAGTGATGCATTCAGTAATTGATGTCTAGCTGACAATATTTCTCTACTAAATGAAAGATATTCTAATCTTCATATGTAATGTGGACGTTAACATGTCATGCACAATGTTAAAAAGATAAGAGGCAAATCTCTTAAGGGGTTAGATACAGCTTACAGCAGTAAAATTTTTGGAAATATTCAACATATTTTTCTTCCATTACTGTATCTTGTACAATAATGAAAATTGGCATGTGTAAAACACTGTCCTTCTGCTATACCAGCTATGGGGACTATCAGCAAAGTAGGGAGGGAACGGTCCTACTCACTCCACATTCGTTTGATTGGCAGGCGAGGGGTAGCGCAGTTGTTTTGCTAAGTCAAGTGCAGTGGTGGATTCGATACACCTTACGCGTCAGTAATTTCTCCTCTCTTATTTCTTGTTTACAAATCTTTACAGTATTTTGTTTACATGAAGTACATGTGTCATACCATAATTCGCGGGTGCTCGTGTAAAGGGGGTTAAGTATGAATTGGCTAAACTGGAATAAGTACAGATTTGAACTATCCACAATTACTTTTTTCTTGTGTTAAAGGGGTTAAGTTATTCTTCCATCTATGATGCAGTTACAGTGCTCCATAGTTTGTGACAAAGGGGTTTTGTTCAGTACCAAAGAAGAGAAGTTTACATACCTCACAATTTGACTTAACCTCCTTTACATGAGCACCCGCGAATTATTACAGCCACCTACTGTGATTAGGCAATTTATATCGAAGTTCTGGTCCACACCCCTTATAAATATAGCTGGTTGTGCTGTATCTTTTGTATCTGTGCACTCATCTAGGGCGAAAGAATAGAAAAGTAGATGCTCCAGTTTTGTTTCTAACTGCTCCTGTAAGGCCTATGTCACTTGCTATTTCTGTAATTCTGTCTGTGACCGTCCGACGAGACAGAGCAACAGAGTTTATAGCAATAATTGAATTTGGAGAAACGAATTCCACATCTGAAAAACATCGGTTTCTTTTAGCTATAAGCTAGGATATTCGATAACTTTCGCGTAATATTTTCTGTCGAGAAGTTTCATTCTGGGATGCACTTGACTTCGATTTCAGTTCATTCAGTCTACGTTCTCTCTCCAACCCTAAGAGAAATAGATTTAAAAATATATTACAGAACTGATGACATCGCATCAAAGTTTTAAATAAGTAACTTCAGTTCCAGCTTTAATAAAATAATAAGTCACTAAACCCCGAAAATACCATAACATATCTTGTTTTGTATCGTTTCACAAATATTACGAAAATAGCTTTTCAAATTGTAAATAAATACCTGTAAGATAATCAAAGTCCGCTTTATGCTTCCGATCAAAGTGGCGTTTAATATTGAAGCGTTTTATATGCGCAATTTTAAACCCACATATTAAGCAGCAGACTTCATTTTTTTGTAAGTAACAAAAAATTCTTTCTGCCACTCTTCCTGAAACTGACATCCCGAGATCGAAGCTATACCCGCCACTGAATGAAGCGTGTATTTACGAAGCACCAAGCGGAGGAGATGATCGGTGGAGTGAGGTAAGGAGACTTTGAGTGCAGTGGCCCTTCGGAGCCATTTTTCCCCATGGTTGTGCTATACGAAAAAAAAATTATATTTAAAAAAAAAATATATATATATTTTTTTTTTTTCAAAATTCAAAGTGGTGGCAGTTTACTGTGCAGTGATGAAGCTTTTCCGTCATAACTCATAAACTTGTTAACTTTTTCATATGCTCTCTCTTTTATTTTATTGCTGAAACTCATGTTTACAATATCATGCTCTTTCAACTACATTCCGTAATAAATAATATTTTTTTTATTTTGTGTCAGAAGAAAACACTGATAGTTGACCATTTTTTAAATTAATATACTTACTTTTTATCAATTTATCAAAGGTAGAGAAATGATTTTGCATCATATTGTGGATATGACATGCATAAATACACACAAAAAATTGCATCACAGAATGTTGGATAGTTTTTTACTTATGTGGGAAACTCTTCATCACTGCACAGCGAATTGAATTTAAAAAAAAAAAAAAGGAAATATTTTTTTTTAATCTTAAATATATATATATATATATATATATATATATATATATATATATATATTCATGTAGCAGAAGGACAGTGTTTTATACATATTAATTTTAATTATTGTACAAGATATAGTAATGGAGGAAAAAATGTTGAATATTTCCAAAACTTTACTGCTGTAAGCTGTACCTAACCCCTTAAATTGGCAGTCACTTTCACTACTGCTAGTAGATCACATTTGAATCAGTCGATGTAAATATGATATTCTATGAAATACAATAAAAAATATATCAGGTTCCTTTCACTGGTAGCAAAATCTATATAAGATTAAGACAGTTCTTGATACCAATAACTTTGTGGAAGAAAACGAAGCAAGTGTCGCTTGTAGTTAATAAGAGGGGTGTACGAGAATAAATTGTGATTTGTATTAGCTATTAAGAAGTTAACTTTTTTTTTTTTAAATTTTAATTCCCGCTTTTGTGGATAGGCTTCAGTTAACTGCTGACGCTCTCTTACACCGAAACGCAAAGAGTCACTAAAGCAAAATCTTCAACTACTGTCAGGCTAGGTTACTGTATCCGTAGCATTTGTGCATTACAGACCTATGGCGCATTATTAGGTTACATAAGCATTATGCTTGAGTACTTAATTTCTATGGAATAGGGTGGGGGACCTTCACCGAAGAGCAAACCAGTGGTTAGGGACCATTCCACAACTGACCGATATCGCCGACATCATGCTTTTATATGTCATCGTTTTGGAAGGAAGAGGGTGGATGGGGGGGCCTCCACCGAGCCGAGCCGCGGACCCCAAGTTGTAGCTGTACCGTATCGTATACTCACGCGTAGCTGCATGGCGTCGAGGTCCAGTTGGCGGCCGGTCTGAGGCTCGCGCGCTCAGGTGGCGGCTTTTATAAGCCTCCGCCGAGGCACTTTTCACCCGCCGCGCCGGAGAGCTGAGCCTTGGCCCACGGCCGCTCCAGTTTTGGAACGTCCTCACACTCGCGGTACGAAATCGGACGCAGGCGCCAAGCGGCGTCCACATGTACCTGACGGCTCCTGGCCTAGTCAGCGTATTAGGATTAGGACATCAAACTTCAGTGTACCGTATGAAAATGGTCGTAGCTGGAGAGAAAATTCTTTGATTAAGCCACACCATCCAACCATTTCTATATTATTTGTTTATTATAGGCTACTTTTACCGATATCCAATTCCTAAAATGTTATTATATCTGTAGCACCATCAAAATAAGTCTGCGAAGTAACATTCCGTAGGTATGCGTAGAAGAATATTATATTGTACTGATAAGCCTCTATCTATCTATCTATCTATCTATCTATCTATCTATCTATCTATCTATCTATCTATCTATCTATCTATCTATCTATCTATCTATCTATCTATCTATCTATCTATCTATCTATCTATCTATCTATCTATCTATCTAAATCTATTCTAATCTAATCTATCTATCTATCTATCTATCTATCTATCTATCTATCTATCTATCTATCTATCTATCTATCTATCTATCTATCTATCTATCTATCTATCTATCTATCTATCTATCTATCTATCTGACCGCATGCCCGTCTGTCTGTCGGGAGTTAAGGTTTATTTAGTTTTATGTTTGGTTTAGGTGTATTAATTTAAGAAAAGTTAATAGAAGATTTTAACTCCTTTCTTATGCTTTCAAAACATATGCTTTCCTTTAAAGCTTTTTAACTTTAATAATTTAAATTATCTCAAAATTTTATTATTTCCGTCTATCCGCCTGCCTGCTTGCCCGCCCGCCCGCCCGTCTGTCTGTCTGTCTGTCCGTCTATCCGCCTGCCTGCTCGCCCGCTCGTCTGTCTGTCCGTCTATCCGCCTGCCTGCTTGCCGCCTGTCTGTCTTTCCGTGTATCCGCCTACCCGCCTACCTGCTTGCCCGCCCATCTGTCTGTCTGTCCGTCTATCCGCCTGCCTGTCTGCCCGCCCGTCCGCCCACCTGCTTCTATGTCCGTCCGTCTGTAGATCTATTCGACCGCTCTTACTACGGACGTCTCTGCCTGCCTGTGTGCAATACATTGTTGACCTCAGGCGTAGCTCAGGAGGACAACGTGTTTATCTGCTCATCCAAAGCTTCGCTCGGAATTGAATTCGATTTCCGCTTGGGTTTATTTAGCTTTTCTCTAACCGAAAAGTGAAGATCAGCTAACGCCATCCAGTTCTCGGCCTCGTTAATCATTAAAGAAAGGAATTTACCCACAGGAACTACAAGGTTAGGTATGTATAAAGTGTTCGTTTTTGACAGAGAGAGTGAGCGTAGCTAGCAATGCAGGTGCATGGGTACCTGTCAGGGAACTCTGTCGTAGTATAAGTAGGGTGAAGTTGTAGCTTAATATGATTAACCAATCAACGAATAGCAGCGCAATGTAAACAAACCAATTTCCGGAGCACAACCCTGAACTCTAAGCACGAGAAACATATCCCCATTCAATTGCTGCGATACACAACACATTTCAGTTGTAACCTGGCCGTACCTCAGGCTTCACGTCATTCATGACGTAACGACAGTCTGAGCGCAACTAAATATTCTCATGTTGTGGTATAAATTCCTACCTTTACTTGTGAATAATTTCATAGACTTTAAATAACCTGGAAGTGCTACAGCTTTCTTGAATAACCGATTAAAAATTACGCTGTGTATTCTTTATTGGACTGTTTCAATGTTTGGTATTTTACTTTGCAATAATAATAATAATAATAATAATAATAATAATAATAATAATAATAATAATAATATTGTCATCATCACCATGTACACAACAACCTACAGAAGGCCAAGGTATATCAGCCGACTACGATTATACAGGGTGTTTCCGAGGTGGTGTTACAAACTTTCAGGGATGATGGCGAAGGGTACATGTATCAATTTGAGATAAGGAACCCTGGTCCGGAAAGACCGAGTCGAAAGTTACAAGCAAAAATATTTATATGGAAATGAAATAATTTTATTCTTCTGTACACCTTACTTATGTGTATTTATCTGTACATCTTATACATACTGTATTCATCTGACGTTTACGTTGTCTACTTACAGTATTCCATTCAGTGCGCTGTCTGAGGGGTGGGGACAGGAAACTACACTAAACAATGCAGATAGCGTAATGTGTAACGGACATGGTCGGTCCTGATATGCACGTCTGTAGACAGCAGTGTATGTGTAGAAGTTGCAGTGTCCAGTCGATCAGTCCTAGTGAAATGGAGGAGTATACGAGAGAGGAATAAGCAGACCTGATTTTCGAATACGGATGAGCCAATGGGAACAGTAGACAAGCTCACAGATTGTATCGGGCCATTTACCCACGTAGGAGACATCCGGCCCATACCATCTTTCCACGACTGTTCCAAAGGTTAAGGGAAGGAGGGCACGTGGTGCCAAATTACAATTCCATTACCACACAACTATTTTTGCTTATAACTTTCGACTCAGTCATTTCCGGACCAGGGTTCCTTATCTCAAATTGATACATGTGCCCTCCGCCATCATCCCTGAAAGTTTTTAACACCACTTCGGAAACACCCTATATGCGTCAGCAGGAGCTAACGATCATGCAACTAGTGAAAGGTTATGGTGTGGTTAACGCTGTTATAGATAGTTTTCGTATCCGAATTATTCTACATAGTGTAGCTCCCCAAATTCATCACGATGCTGCGTAAGCACCGGTTCCATACATTGGGCGAAATTAGTAAGAAATTTCTTCCCCTATAAATATTCAAACAATCACGCATTTCGTAACGCGAGCCCAGGTGTGATGTCTTAGACTACGGCGCTCTGGTGGGACCCATTTTGCTACACTAGATTAAATTTATTTCATTGGGTCCTTTTTATTAAATTTCAAAGTCAGGTTATCCTTTGTTTCATTATGTTATACATGAAATTCTTCCTTCACTCATGCATTATGTTCTAATGTGATATGGAATCTTCAGAAGAAAGACATGATAATCCTGAAAGCTCTTACGAAATGTAGATTGATGGATAACTTATAAAACGAAGACGTAAGCGCATTTTTATATAAATTATAGATAAACAATGGCCTAGAATCGAAGTGGAAACTTTAAGTAGAAACGATAAATGGCACAGAGATTTACATAATGATATTCCCAATTGACGATGCGCCGTGACAATAAACATGTAATTGTAACGGTTTTCCGTTATTAATAAATAATAACCTCAAAAGATAATTCTACATGAACAAAAATTAATGATATAAAAACACACATGTCGGGACCATGTAGGCCCTATTCCATAACTGCATAAATGCACATTTCAACTGTGTACGAGGACTGTGAAAGGGTTCGAGTATTTATAAAACAGTTATATTACCGATTTTTCTGTATGGTTGTGATACTTGGACTCTCTCTTTGAGAGAGGAACAGAGTTTAAGGGTTTTTGAGAATAAGTTGCTTAGGAAAATATTTGGGGCTAAGAGGGATGAAGTTACAGGAGAATGCAGAAAGTTACACAACACAGAACTGCACGCATTGTATTCATCTGACATAATTAGGAACATTGAATCCAGACGTTTGAGATGGGCAATGCATGTAACACGTATGGGTGAATCCAGAAATGCACATAGAGTGTCAGTTGGGAGGCCGGAGGGAAAAAGACCTTTTGAGAGGCCGAGACTAGATGGGAGGATAATATTAAAATGGATTTGAGGGAGATGGAATTTGATGGTAGGGACTGGATTAATCTTGCTCAAAATAGGGACCGATGGCGGGCTTATGTGAGAGCGGCAATGAACCTCCGGGTTTCTTAAAAGCCATAAGTAAGCAAGCAAGCCTACTTAGCTGTCAGCTCTACAATACTGGCACTAACATTTGCTAGCAGTTCTGTAAATAATCCTTGGCTAAGCTAGTAAGCTAAATCTGAAAAAGTTCAGCATTATTTTTGATTTTGTACACTGCTAACAGCACATGCAACATTGTCAACAACTTTGTCATAGCACCGTATCTTGTAGTTCACTCTGAAAGATGTTATCTTTAGAAAAAATTCGAATAATGAAAATTTAATGAACTATGTAGAATTCAAATTTGTTCCTGTGTTGTAAAAAGACAAACTATTATTAAACAAATGTAAAATATCAAAGGTGAAATGTGTAAAAGAAAGCCATTTTCTTCACTTACAGAGAATATACCAGCGTTCTTGGGATAGATTTGATTGAAAAACTGTTAGAAAACAAGCTAAATAATACGAAAGCATAGTCATTGTGAAGAAAAACACGGGCAGATCTGTGACAGAACATAAACGAATTCAGATTAAAGCTTGGAAAAAACAACTAATGGAATATATAGCAATTCTTACTGTCTAAATTACACCTGCTAATTTTTTTAATACATATTGCCAAGGTATAACTGAAGAGAGAGAAACTGTTACGTACTCTCACGCAATTCATCATAGATTAATTGAGTGCAGTTTTTTCCAATTTCTGATATATCATTTACATATTATTTTCAATAAATTTATTTATTTCCTTATTCCTCCCTTCTTAATTGTCGAAGACGTCATACATTTGCATTCCTGGCATCATCTTCATCATTTCCTTTTCCTCAATTCCCCAGGTCAATTCATGTAATAATATTCCAGTTTATCTATCAGGTCATCTAAATGCTTCACAATATTATGTAATATTACACAACTCATTATCAAAGAAGGAACTTTCCAGAGTTCCACTCTTACGCACTTAAAGACTAGAAATCTTCATTTAAGCTGTCCAAAACAACGTTCAAAAACTACTTTCTCCTTTTATGTACTGTAGATTATTGAAAGATATGTTTTCTGGTGTATGAGGATCCCTATAATAAACTTGCAACCCAGCTACTGTCTCTTTATATTACAGCATCACTTCTTGCCTTCGCTGGCTATTAATGACGTAACACACAAAGGCTTTCTTTAGTGTTATGTTACAATGAACATATCCCGACCACTTGACATACACTAGTATATTTCTCATTGGTGTTGTCAAGTGTATGGAGTATTTATGCTGTATAATTCCTTGCAATTCACATATTCACAATAACAATAATCTCACATACGTAGCTCAGGCCACGAGCGCGTGTACCGACTGATTTGCAATTACTCTCGGACCTAGGTTTGATTCCGGTTTGAACTGATTACCTGTTTCGGCTTTCATCCGAAGTTTTTATCTACTGTAAGGAGAATATCAGGTAATCTATGGCGATTCTCGGCCTCATCTCACCAAATACCATCTCGCTGTCACCAATTCCATTGACGCTAAATAACTTAGTAATTGATAATGAGTCGTTAAATAACCAACTAAAAATAAGGAACAATAATTTCTGGATTTAATAAGAGGACAACGAGTAGAGTCTATGACGCCAATTACACAAATGGAATCAGACTGTTGGTTCAGTTTCGGAAATGAATCCATATAAATACAATTTCTCTATTTTTTAAGGAACTACATTTAAGATTTGGTTAGCAGTTGAGCTATAAACACCTATGTCTTTGAAATGCAGAATCATATATAAATAGAGAATAGCTTCCCTTCTCTATTTAGGTCTTAAACAGCTATCCATTGTTTCTTGACTATGAAAAGCAGAATCACATAAAAATAGGGAATAGTTTCACCTCTCTATTTAGGTCTTAAATCGCTAGCAATTGTTTCTTGACTTTTCAAAGCAGAATCACATGAAAATAGGGAATAGTATCCCTTCTCTGTTTAGCTCTTAAACCGCTATCCATCGTCTCTTGACTTTGTAAAGCAGAATCACATGAAAATAGGGAATAGTATCCCTTCTCTATTTAGGTCTTAAACCGCTATCAATTGTTTCTTGACTTTTCAAAGCAGAATCACATAAAAATAGGGAATAGTTTCCCTTCTCTATTTAGGTCTTAAACCGCTATCCATTGTTTCTTGATTTTTAAAAGCAGAATCACATAAAAATAGGGAATAGTTTCCCTTACCTATTTAGGTCTTAAACCACTTCCATTGTTTCTTGATGTACACGCATAAAATGTTCTGTTCAACATTTTTTCCCCTAAACCTGAATAGCATGTGTCAGTCATCTACCCGAATTATAACACGAATGTGGTAATATATCCAAGCGTGTACATGCATTGGATTAGCCATCTCTATTGAGAAAGTGGAATAGTGTGTTTTAAGCCTGGTTAAAGGCGCGTTTAAAATTTTACAAGCAAAATTTAGATCTACAAAAATAAATACATGAGTAATTATTGATTTTCATTTATATTGTTTTAACCTCCTCATATCTAGGGTCTCTTATAGGATACCGGTACATTAAACAGAACTTTTAAATCCCTCCATCTCAATAAAAAAGTTAAATTTTTTTCTTTAAATTAGTTGAGGATGTTTAGAAGAGACGGCAGCACCACCTAAATATGAATTCAATCAAATTAATTAATTTACATACCAGCCACACACGCTACAAGATGGCAGTTTCTAGAAAGAAGGACATAGATCATAAGCATGTAAGTAACTGTATTGTTTATAATATTAAAATATTAAATAAATATTATATTGAATGGGTTAAATAAAACATTATTCTGTTGGATTGTATACTTAGATTCGTGTCTTAAAATTTGTACATAAGTATTACTAAAATTGAGATATACGTTGTCTCTTCTATGGGAGACATTAGACTTCTAGATTTTAAAGTAAACATTTTGTTGTTATTTTGTATCACATATTATAATTAATTGATTAATTAACGGACTTACTCGTGTTAATTATGTAAGATTTGTGCGGCTTACAGCTGTTTCAGTGCTTCACGCACCATCCTCAGAGCCTACTAGATCTCGGCGTCATCTCGAACTTCTCTGCCTGTTATGTTGTATATACAAACTCACATGTAATAGTTACGATAAGTTCTACTTAGGACAGACAGGCAGATCATTCCAAACACGCTACAAAGAACACATTAAAGCAATAACCAGAGGACACAATACATCTACATACGCCGATCACATAACCATACATACAATAACATAAATGCGGACATGGAAATCCTACACATACAACCCAAGAACCAAAACTCAACACACTAGAACAATACGAAATATACAAACACACTAAAACACACTCCGATCAAATTCTCAACACACAGATCAATTTCAGTACACACACACTATTTGACTCCACTCTTCAACACCTTTCAATAATCAAACACACCCACATAATAGGCAGAGAAGTTCGAGATGACGCCGAGATCTAGTAGGCTCTGAGGATGGTGCGTAAAGCACTGAAACAGCTGTAAGCCGCACAAATCTTACATAATTAACACGGGTAAGTCCGCTAGTTAATCAATTAATTATATTCAAGTGTTAAAGGTAGTGTACGCAATATTCAAAATGGACATATTATAAAATAAAAAAAAAGATAAAGGTATCCCCGTAACATGCCATGAAGGCACGTGGGGGACATGGAGGTAGAGCTCCATGCTTTCCATGACCTCGGCACTAGAATGAGGTGGTGTGGTCGGCACCACGCTCTGACCGCCTTTTACCCCCGGGAAAGACCCGGTACTCAATTTTATAGGAGGCTGAGTGAACCCCGGAGCCGTTCTGAAAGTTTGGCAACGAGAAAAAATCCTGTCACCTTTCATTCCGTAGCCAGCTGCTATACCAACTGAGCTACCCGGGCCTATTATAAAATAAAACTGAATTAATTTACAATACATTGAATTCCAAGGTCTCCTATAGGATACATCAGTTTTGAGTTACTTTCATTACTTGAATATTTTTTTCCTAATTTTTCATCAATACACAGTGCATTTGCAACACTATATTAAAATTTCATAGATTTCTGAATCCCAAAATTTTTCGCCAGGACTGAGGAGGATAAGTATGTAAACTAGTACTTGCTACAGCCGTTGTCTTTCGCTGTTAGGCCCAAGCTTTAACTCACTTCTTATTCACGAAACTGCAAGCACAGTCTTAAAAATATCTAATTTACGCTAAAGTTAGCCATCGGCGTAGCTCAAACAGTGCAATTGCCTAATGATACGAGGCTACATTCTGCATGAGTTCGAATCTCGCGTGAGCTGATTTCATAGTTGGGTTTTCAAAATAAACCTCTATACCTATTCGATTTACAAAGAGAGAAAAACTGCAATGTTTTGACATGAAAGATTCTTCTATAAATTCTGCCGTCACTCGCGGCACCATGGAAAGAAATGTGTAAGATGTGATTCGTGCCTCGTAGTTTTTCAGTCACTCCTCACTCCTCTTTTATTTCATGTGCCTCTCAGATGTGCCAATTGATTGAGTCTCCTAAATTGAGATCGCTCATCCTGTCTGTTGGTTTTTCGTTGTTTCACTAAGGAGGTAAGATAAATGTCGGGATGAGTTCTAAAAAAAAAAAAAATGGAACACGGACTTATCACCCACCAGTATAGGCCCTACATTTAGGATTTCCAAATTCTGTCGTTCCCTTATCTTCGGCTGGCAATGAAACATTATCATCAGCGGCACTTCTTAAATCTCCGATTGGCATCGAGGACTTAACTTTGGCGGTGCTGCTTTCCTTCCTCGTTTCAATGACTGGGCGGGGATTGTTGTGGAATGCGGCAGCTAGTAATAGCAGGCATCCAACAAGGAAAACTCGGTGCGCAGAAACCAGCGGGCGTGACTGTCTCGCGCAGATGACGTATGCCCCCGTTCCCAGCATGCTCTCACGCCTATTGCATGGAGGTAAGAGGGGTATAGCATGCGCGGCGCGAGGAGTTGGAGCTGAGTTTTGCTTGTAGGATACCTATATCTGTGCTGTTGCCGGTACTGGTGCGTGGGTGGTTAAATTGTCCAGCCATGTAACGTTCTTTCTAGTTGACGGTTCTTTCGGCTTCCCCCCTACAACATTTACTTAATTCTCTGAAGTTGGATAGTGCGAATGAAGTGAGACAAATGGCCTTTAGGCTAAGGCAATATTAGTTGAGTCTCAAGAGCCCTTGCAAGAGCACGAATTGCCTTGATCCATTATATAATCGTTAGGTAAGTTGTACTCATCCTGCTTATGATTGTGTTTATTTAATTCTTAGATCCATCTTTGTTTAATCTAAATATTACATACCAAGAATTATGACGTTTCTCGTAATGCAAGGGATTTCAAAAATCCCCTATCATTTTTTCCAAGTTTATTGCCCAACTGTAAGATGAATATCAGGTAATCCCTAGGCAAATCCTCTGACTGATCTAGCTAAATGTCATCTCGCTATTACCAATTCCACCGAGACAAGATAACCTCATAGTTGATAGAGCGTCGTTAAATAATCGATTAAAGAATCATAAGCTACTTGTTATTTACCTGGTGCGTTATGGTACAAACGTGTAATAATATTAGGCTACCTGTTGTATATGACACCAGGCCAGCAGTTTTGTAGGTAATACAGCGGTGTTGTGTAGCCATGCGTTGCGATGTGCGATTACTTTCAAAGCGTTATGCACCCTGGAAAGTAATCGTGACGTCAGCAGAACATAATCGTGACATGAACTAGATACGTAAGGACATTAAGTTCCTGTAAAACACTTATATAAATTCAGAATGTATTGTTGTTTAGCTATGCGTACGCATGCTTGGCGTACTGGATTGGAAAGATCTTTGATTAGAATCGCGGTCGTTACAATCGTTAAGTCATTGTTCACAGAAGAGTGGAAAATAACAACATGAGTAACTTAAAAATGAGAAAAGAGAGCCAAAACAAAATTAAGAATAAGCGGTGAGATTCTTTTTGCACTTCTTTATAGACAAACAACACCCAGTGTTTCAGAACCACGCTTCATTATCTAGGAAGAGAGGAACCCTTGGATCCTTCAGAGCGCTGTACGTTCAGGTCTGGAGAATAGTTCTTGATAATGGATATACCAGACAGATTCTCTCTGTCTTCCCCTACGACGGACCAGATATGTAGTTTCGAAATATTAAATGTTTGTTCATCTGTTGCGCGTTACAAAAGTCTAAAACTTTTGCTCCACGTTGAATACCGTGACAGTCTTAAACCATAGAGAGAGGAAAGGTTTAAAACTTGGTATTATATTTTTTTTTTCGAATGATTATTTGATTCTTTTTCATCAATTGTTTTTATTTTAACGAGTTGTTATTCTATTTCAATTATTTATTTGTAGCTTTGCAACGAATTTTATTTCTACGCTTCGAACGGATTTCTTATTCTTATTCTTATTATTCTTTTCGTGCAAATTTTGTTTATTCGTTTCGAAACGTTATTTTATCTTTTCCAAACGAGTTTTGTTGTTCGTTTCGAACGGAATTCATTTATTCTTTACGAGTGAATTTTATTATTCGTTGCGGAAGAATTCTGTTTCGTTTGGAACAAATTTTGTTTATTCATTTCGTACAAATTTTGCTTATTCGTTTGGAAAAAAAATTTTGTTTATTCGTTTCGAACAAATTTTGTTTATTCGTTTAGAACATATTTTGTTTATTCGCTTCGGACAAATTCTGTTCGCCTATTTCGACAAATTTTCTTTATTCTCTTTAAACGAAATTCGTTTCTTCGTTTCGTATAAGATTTCTTAATTCGCTTCCAAAGATTATTTTTATTCTTTTCGAATTAATTCTTCATTCTTTTCCGACGGATGTCTTATATTTTCGGGGAAATTTTTGTTCTGTGGGATTTTTTTATTATTTACGGGCGATTTTTAAAATTCGTTCAGAACCATTTTTTAAATTCTTATCGTATATTTTTTTTTCGGACGAATCCTTTAGTTTCACAAGAACTGAAATGCATTAATTAACTTTATGA
This sequence comes from Periplaneta americana, assembly GCF_040183065.1. Taxonomy (NCBI): domain Eukaryota; kingdom Metazoa; phylum Arthropoda; class Insecta; order Blattodea; family Blattidae; genus Periplaneta; species Periplaneta americana. The sequence goes on along the minus strand of NC_091120.1, from coordinate 69,372,002 downwards.
GTTATATATTTTTATAGTAATTTATTAATGTAGGCTAAATATTCCTAGGAGTTCTAATTATATCGCAGTTAACACAGAAAGTGTAATTTACTCGACGTTGTGTTTACAAAATAAGCAAACTCCTTATCGCTTTAAGGAATCAAAAACGAAGTGACATAACTTATAACTTGCACTAGCGATTGTTCCGTGAAAGTAACATTCTGCTCTCACGCTGTGCATTGCTTCTACCCACTGATTACTTCGTTCTCCATGCTTAGGGCTAGAAATAGCATGGAATAGTCCAGAATTCTTTTGTAACGCACCTGGCTCAGTCAACAAACTGCCAGCTTTTCATCAAAACATGGAATCTTGATCCCATTTAGTCGCTGAGAGACAAACAGACGGAATGCAGGAGTTTCCTCAGGTTTAAAGTATTATTCTATAATTATTATTCTGTTTCCCCTAGAAACAAGTTCGATTAATTAAAATGCGTCTCAGTGAAATATACAGCAGAGTCCGTATATGCCAGTTTCTATCTGATGTTTTCCAATTCACTGTAGGCTAAAGCAAGGAGATGCAATATCACCTTTACTTTTTAACTTTGCTCTAGAGTATGCCATTAGGACAGGATAACAGAGAGGGTTTGGAATTGAACGGGTTACATCAGGTGCTTGTCTATGCGGATGACGGGAATATGTTAGGAGAAAATCCACAAACGATTAGGGAAAACACGGAAATTTTATTGCACGCAAGTAAAGAGATAGGTTTGGAAGTAAATCCCGAAAAGACAAAGTATGTGATTATGTCTCGCGACGAGAATATTGTACGAAATGGAAATATAAAAATTGGAGATTTATCCTTTGAAGAGGTGGAGAAGTTCAAATATCTTGGAGCAACACTAACAAATATAAATAATACTCGGGAGGAAATTAAACACAGAATAAATATGGGAAATGCCTGTTATTATTCGGTTGAGAAGCTTTTATCATCCAGTCTGCTGTCAAAAATTCTGAAAGTTACAATTTATAAAACAGTTATATTACCGGTTGTTCTTTATGGCTGTGAAACTTGGACTCTCACTTTGAGAGAGGAACTTAGGTTAAGGGTGTTTGAGAATAAGGTGCTTAGGAAAATATTTGAGGCTAAGAGGGATGAAGTTACAGGAGAATGGAGAAAGTTACGCAACACAGAACTGCACGCATTGTATCCTTCATCTGACATAATTAGGAACATTAAATCCAGAAGTTTGAGATGAGCAGGGCATGTAGCACGTATGGGCGAATCCAGAAATGCATATAGAGTGTTAGTTGGGAGGCCGGAGGGAAAAAGACCTTTAGGGAGGCCGAGACGTAGATGGGAAGATAATATTAAAATGGATTTGAGGGAGGTGGGATAAGATGATAGAGAATGGATTAATCTTGCTCAGGATAGGGACCAATGGCGGGCTTATGTGAGGGTGGCAATGAACCTCCGGGTTCCTTAAAAGCCAGTAAGTAAGTAAGTAATTATTATTCTGTTATTTCAAATAGTGTAAATAGTATCTGTAACTTCATAAAATTATAAGTATAACCTAGCACAGTGGTCGTGAGCAATCGCTGAAATGGGTATAAACAACTGTGGCGACTCAAGGCTGCTTGACTTGGAGACTTCGGGAGTGATCAATCTCGAGTCTCGGAACACTTACAACCAGTCTTTACGTCAAGTACGCGACGTAACATAACATGTGGTGCGGACGCTGTTAGTCTCGCTTTCTCGATCGTTGTTCATCTCTATTGTTGGATTTTTGACGTCTTGCCAGCTCACTTGAGGTATGTGGATATAAAGGGAAAAATTGAGCCAGTGTCTGGAACAATTTGACCTCTGTTGTCACCGGTAAATGTTCTAACGGCTCTCTTGGCTTGACTTTTCGGGGCATAGACCCAAGACGGATACTTATATCGTTACACTTAGGTACCTTATGGGCACTACATGCGCGATGATTGCCAAATTCGACATGCGGCCTGAGTGGCATTCGTGAATTCGATTCCGAAAGTGGGATTTCCCGCCTCAGCCCCTAATGGAGGCAGGTCCCATCCGCACATAAATTGCCTGATAAGTCCCACGGGCCGAGAGCCCCAAATCCTTTCAATATTACAATGACTACCCCCAAGACTTCATTCCAACCTAATTTTACTATAACACGTGATAGATGAACTTAAGAGAAGATAGAGAGTTTAAATGGAATGATAGAGGAAAACGGGAGTAACCCAAGAAAAATTATCTCCAAAATCTTCTTTGTCCACCACAAATTCCCCCACAATCTGGCCGAGAATCAAGCCCGGACCACTTGCACAAAAGAACAACATGCTAGTGTTGAGCTACAGATTCGGCTACCAACGGCTGTTAGTACCTAACTTTCTAGTGGTGTATAGAGACTGAATTCTTCCGAAATTAGTCACATAATAATCTTTCGTGCTATAACTATGCACAGTTTGCATTTTCAAAGAAAACAAAAGAATACTACTAATAATAAAATACACTATCTACCATAAAGTAATTGGGTAATTTAGTATGTTATTTGACTCTTGTGGCCAGTATGTGTTGCAGTGAGCAAGAGAACCAGTTGAGAAAGAGATGGCGCGTGGTGAGATCTATCAGACTTTGATAAGGGCATAATTGTGTGCTGCCACCTCAGTGGACTGTCCAGCAAGGCAATAGCCGCTAAGGTAAACAGGCTCAAATCAACAGTAGCATTCATCCTACGTAAGTGGAAGGTTGATGGACATTGTGACAATGGTAAACGTTCAGGGCGACCGAAAATTCTGACCAACAGAGATCGCAGAACCCTAAAACGTGAGATTATAAAGAACAGGACACAACCAATGGCTACCATCAGACAGGAGTTTCAAGTAGCGACAAACGTGTCTATTTCCATTGAAACATTGCGAACAGAGACCCACGAACTCGGATATTACGGAAGAGCAGCGGCACATAAGCCGCAAATCACGAAGACGAATAAAGCTCAGAGGTTCAGGTGGTGTTTGGACCATCGCAACTAGACACTGGAGCAGTGGAAATCAATTCTATGGGGTAACGAATCGAGATTCACATTATTTCGGTCTGATGGACGTGTATGGGTGTGGCGGCTAACCGGGGAACGGCTTCTACCAGAGCGTATAGTGCCTACCAGGAAATTTGGTGCCAGTGAAGTGATGGTATGGGGTTGTTTCTCGTACTACGGTGTGGGACCACTGGTGGTTGTTCGTGGCACAATTAACTCACAGGCATACTGTAAAATTCTGGATAACGAAATGCTCCCAACACTGTGGCGTTTCTATGGAATAGACCCTTGTTACTTCCAGGATGACAATGCTAGGCCCCATGTTTCGGCGGCTACTATGCAGTGGTATGCAGACAATAATGTTCACCGGTTGGACTGGCCTGCACAGAGTCCTGATCTCAATCCCACTGAGCACATTTGAGACAAATTGGACCGGCGAATGAGGTCTAGGGAGATGCGGCCAACTTCCATTGTCCAACTGAGTGTCATGTTGCAAGAGGAATGGCGACCCATTCCAGTGGATATCCTACACAAACTAGTAGAGAGCATGCCTGACAGGGTGGCTCCTGTTATAGCAACAAGAGGTGGTACCACGAGGTTCTAAAGGGGCAAAAACAATGCCCAATTACTTTTTGGTAGATAGTGTAGTAAAGCAACTATAATTGTTATTATTGGGGCATTCCATGTCAAATCAACACAAAAAAGTGGACTTTTCAACCCGACCACCTCAGATTTTCATTAAATTTGGTAGGATGGTAAAGAACCTTAAGTTAAGTAATTATGTAAAATTTTAGCCCTCAATAATGCACGATATCCCTACAGCAATTCTGTCAATACGAGAAAAAATGTAAAAATGTCGCATACTATGTCAACAAAAATAATTCATAACTTCTCTTCTAATTGAGGTAGAATCTTAAACTTGGGCTTATTTTAAAGCTAAGGGATCATACGTTTCATTACAAATAGGTTTGCATCAAAGTAATGAATTCTTTATTGAATAGTCACGTGAAACACATTTTAACATTGAATATCTATAAATCCAGGACATAAATTATTTCGCGAAAAATGTATGTTATAGAGGTAAGAGTATTCTCCCCTTGGTGTAAGTTTCATTTTGGAAACGTTTCAGGAATATCAGTAAAAAAATATATCAATGTATTGGTTTGTAGCACTTAACCCCGTCTTACACCAACACTGCATGCGCACGAGTTCGTACTTGTCTGATAAGCTGTGTCATCGATCTGTCAGGCCGTCATGAGTGGCAGTTTATGCAGTCTTCAATTTATACAGATCTGTTTCAAGTGCAGTGTCGTTAGTTTTCGTAGTATGTGGTAGTTTTGTGCGATGTAATGGAGTCGCGTTTTAAGTTAGAGGCCTATGTTTGCTGCAATCCCTTCGAGAAATCAGGGCAGTGTAATTAGAGGAAAAATTTAAGAAGTGTTATATCGTGGATGCTTAATGTATTTCCTGATTTAAAACAGGAACAAAATGTGTGCGCTATGTGTCGCAAAGAAATAAAAATATAATATGATGCTATTACGCAGAATCCTCATAATGACTCTAGTAATGAAGAATACGTCGACTCTACAGCAAATGTAAGTTCATTAAATACAAGTCTTTTTGACCAAGGTGTGTTCCTTATTAAACAAGAAAGGCTACAACAAGAGAAATGTAAGAGACAGAAATTTGAAAATATTCGTCTTCGATATAAAGATAACGAGGAACCAGGACCTTCCTGATTCTGAAATTTTGTCTCAGTTGCAGGAAATTTTTCAAAATCCAGGTAAAAGTGAGAAAATCACATTTTAACACTACTACCTAAAAGCTGCAGCGTAAATAATATAAAAAAAAGTTTCTTTCAGCTTTCGAATACATAATTCGGAAAGCCAAAGTCCTGGCAAAGGGAAAGGGAATATTGTGTTCACCAAATCCGAAACCTGGAAAACCCTTGCTCGCGGCTGTTGCCGGTAAAGTTAAAGAATTCTGTTGTTCTGACGAGATAAGCAGAATAACGCCTGGTAAGAAATATTTGTTGTGACTAAAGAATCAGGGAGTAAATCACTTGAGCAGAAATTAATTATATGCAGTGTTTAAAAATTCTAACCCTGACCAAGAAATTGTATTCTAGCTGGAGTTAGTGGACTATACTCTCTGTGTTTGTGTCCTATCAGAATGTAAAACTTATGCCGGAAGCAATTTATTAAAGTTTCAGGTCTACGTGGATTTCAAGACAATTTTTCTTTATACTTTCCAACTTAACATTTCTTGGCTACTATGGTGTGCAATCCTCCTCATATAAATTGCTTGTTCAGGAAATGTACAGAATGTCCTGAACCATTAAAAATAAGAGAGGGTTTAGAGAAATGTTTCGTATAAAACTGCAGTGAATCAGTGACCTACAAGCAGTGGATGACGACTGACCGATCAACGCTTGAGACTATAATGAAACCCACAGACAAATTTTTCGACTGTCTCTTGGAGAAACTTGGTGATTTACTGACTCACTCATTTATATTATCTGAACAAAGTAAGTTTCTACGTGATATGAAATCATTTCTACAGCCATGCCTGCTTGTTGTGTTATGCGACTTCGCTGAAAACTATTATTTCGTAATCCAAGATGAAATTCAGTCATATCACAGGACTAATGTGCAGACAACCATTCATACTTTCGTAATATATCATAACGAATCGTCATCTATTAAAAATCTGGTAATAATTTCACACTGTCCGAAATATGACACTACAGCTGTACATCTGTTTCAAAAATATCTAATGGAGTCATTAAAACAAACATCTGTAATTCACCACAAAAATTATATATTTTTCCGATGGATTGTCTGCTCAGTATAAAAATAGAAAAAAATTTCCTGAACCTCACATTACATGAAGAAGACTTTGGATTTCCAACAGAATTGCATTATTTTTGCATATCGCATGGCAAAAGAGCATGCGACGTTGTAGGTGGGACATGGGACACTTAAAAGGTTTGCGGCTTGTGCTAGTTTGCAGAGACCATCCGATAGACAAATAACTACACCTAGGGAATTGTACGACTGGACAAGGCATCATCTCCCAAACATTAATACCGTTTATGTGACTAAAAAAGGCTATACTGAAGAGGAAAAAATGCTTGCTCTTCGATTTGCAAAATCCACCGCAGTGCCTGGAACACAAGTTTCATACAGTCCTGCTGTTTTTATGATGGGTATTATACTTGCTAAGCAGTTTTAAATGCAGTTGAAACAACGCAGCATCCTGTCTGGAAAGATGATCAGGCTATTTCATCTCAGCAATGAAAGGTAAGCATTTCTTACAGAACTTCAGGTTTAACAAAATCCATGTGACAATTTATTTCAGGTAATAATTTCAAAAATTCGAATTATGTAGTACATGTTAAATTACATAGCGACATTCAAGAATATGATCAACTATAATTAAATAGAACGAATGTGTGGGACATAATATACGGTTAGCTTACGCTTGCTGTGACATAATAATTTTTATCTTTATAACCTATGAAGATTCCAAGTTGAAACTTATCAGTTCATTATATCACTAATTGAAGCGTACTATATATTTTTTTCATTAAAATAAAACCCCCGCATTTTTAAATATGAATATATGAAAATTGTTTCACCATGTTTTTTTAGTGTAATTGAATACATGCAGAAAACAATATAAGTAATAAAAACTATCACATATTAAGAATTTATCACCCAATTTTTGTAAATTTATCTGGAGACGTTGTTGAGATATATAATTTTAATTGAAGCGGCGTGCTTACAAAAATGTGATTTTTCTTCATGTTTGAAACGCCACTGACAGAAAACGAAAAGCACAGGACATATGAAACTCGGCAGTTTTAGTTAGCGCGGCAGGTCAAACAAACCCTCAAAATTTGAAAGAAATCTGAGTCGGTCGGGTTGAGATCATTGTTGATTTGATATGGAATGACCCTATTACTACCATTCCCATAAAACACAATGAAACATATATATTAACAATTTAGTTCAATTCCTTATTAAAATTGCATTAAAAATCCATATAATAAATACAAATGTAAGACAAAAAGAACATATACATACGCAATAAAAACAAATAGAAAAAACACAATAAATACAAAAAGAACATTATCCTCTAATTACCTTATTCGCTCAGTGTTAATACTACTCATTGCAACACTAATAAATAATTCTTCTCCTTATTTCCTCGGCCCCATCCCTCTAGGCCAGTTCCACCCTCAGCTGTCGAACTTTTACCATAAATTTTCCCACACTCTCACAGAATTTAGCGTTATTTAATATATCATATGTTGCCAAATGCCATCTGCTAGATATAATGAAGAACTCTGGCAGGAGTTAAAGAGAAATTTTATCAGATTTCATTCTTATGACCTAAATGAATAGAAGTCGAAGCTGTTAGGGATATTAATATGAAAATTTGTACCACAGTCCGAGTATGTAGCTTTGCCGCCTCCAAGCTTCTCTTTAAACAACGCATAACAATTATTTAAGAATGAATCGCAGTCGTTTGTGACTAGCACGGAAAACAGTCCTCAGCACCTGTGGGTTCTGATACAGCAAAGTCACGATCCATCAATCTTAATATCACGAAAAGACGAGGAAATAAACGCACGACAAACGGTTAATTGGCTTCCGCCTGCACTAGCGCATTGCAATAGGACAAAGGTGCTTCACTGCCCCAGTTTTCATAGCCTATAGGTCTTTATTTTCTTCAGTTATTTAGAAACGCACACCCATAATTTAAATTATTAAGTCCGTTCTCTTAACACCTAAAGGAATGGTGGTGTAATGTACTTTTTTTGTCGTAGAATACGTATTTCCCCACAAACAGCATGTACACCCGTTCCGGGATTCGTGATGAAACAAAAAATGACAGAATTCCACATGCTTACTGTAACACTGAGCCACAGCCGAATGTTATTAGTAGTTAAAACATGAATCCATGTAACTTGTGTAACATACCCAATGATTCCACCTGCCCTCGCTACGGGCATGAGAGCACTGAAGTTGCGTATAAAATTAGTAGTGCCACGCGATCTCTCTCAGTAATATCTCGGCATCGAGAGAAGCTGTAGACCTGTGTTACCATTCGTTTCATTTGTAATTTCGAGTTCTGAAATATTAAGTTGTAATAGATACATGAATACACTTTCAGTGAACCATAGCGAAAAATTTGTTATGTGCTAGGACTAATTACGGAATGTCGCGTCATACATTGTGAGGAAAAAAAAAAATATATATATATTCTTTATTAATTACTTCTTCTTAACATAGACCCATACTCTCCATTTGTAACATCAATAAACCGAAACAAGAAATAAACATTCAAATCGACACCATTACAGGGAGTAAGGGGTGTAAGTGCCATTATTTTAACTGATGATTGTTCACATCATAAGGAAGAAAAAATGTCCTTACAATTTTTTCTAATTGCAGGAGGGAGTTTACAAGTACACAGTACAGCTCAAGCGGATACAGACATACCGGTACAAAACAGATGTTATGTTTTATTTAACGACGCTCGCAACTACAGAGGTTATATCAGCGTCGCCGGATGTGCCGGAATTTTGTCCCGCAGGAGTTCTTTTACATGCCAGTGAATCTACTGACATGAGCCTGTCGCATTTAAGCACACTTAAATGCCATCGACCTGGCCCGGGATCGAACCCGCAACCTTGGGCATAGAAGGCCAGCGCTATACCAACTTGCCAACCAGGTCGACTACAAAATAGATGCTCTGTTCTAATGTAGGGGCGGACCGTTGTTTACATAAAATAAACAGCAAATAAAAACTTTCAGTCTCATTAATAGAACTTTATAGTAAATGTCCATTTTATTTAATAATATTGGCAATATTGGTCCATTTTTTTTATTCTACAACATTTTAATCTCTCCCGCTTCCATAAAGCAGTACCGTTTTTTAAGAAATTTCTGTTTGTGTGATTTTCGAAACGAGGTAGGAAACTCCTAGTTTCTAATAATCGTTGAGAAACTGCTACAAAAGTTCGCCGATTAGGTAATCTTCATTGCGGAAAACATTGACGATACATCTTCTCACCTCACTTGAATTACGACGACTTTCTCCATAAATTAATAACATATGATATTCCTAAACTGTGAATGACAATGTAAGTTTTTATCGAATATCTGGTACCGAACTGTCATCCGCTCGGCAGTAGATCTATGGACAGGGAGCTTGAACTCAGCTGACATGTACGTACGTCTGTGCAGAGTACTGCCTGCTGAACACGTTGCCACGTCTCTCACGCCAGAATACTAACAAATTTAAGCACGCAATTTTATTTAATTTCACAAAAATGTAAAAGAATACACAAATATTTGTTTAAACTAGCATTGTCCTTCGACAGTGGCTAAAAGATAATATGTCTGAGCCTGTCTGTGCTTCAAGAATAGCGTACAAGTACAAAAAATGTGCTAAATTTCGCTTTTAGTTGTTGAAAAATGGGAGGTGCTTCTGCATTAATTCGTTTTAATTCAAATTTCATTGTTTCAATGGGAAGTATTAAATGAATGAACTTAAACATTTACAGATAGATAGAATGATGCTTGCTTCATATATGCTCCAATTACTTCGGTATAACTGCATTTTCGTACGATGAAAACTGTTCTGTCCGATAGGAGAAAGAAATTTGACATCAGAAAATCTAAAAATGTACCTTGTAATGTGTAACCAGTAACATGAATATCATATGAATTAGATGATAAAATGTATTAGACTTTATGCTTTTAAAACTCGCTGTCATTTTTTGTTGTTTTAATTTCCTTTTTTGCCTGCATATTGTGCCATTTTTAAATACATAGTGCCTTTTTCATGTTTTAATTCCCCTTTTTTGCCTGCATATTGTGCCTTTTTTTAAATAAACAGTGCCTTCTTCATATTTTAATTTTCTTTTTTGCCTGCATATTGTGCCTTTCTTAAAATCACTGTGCCTTTTTGATGTTTTAATTCCCTTTTTGCCTGCATATTGTGCCTTTTTTAAATAAACAGTGCCTTCTTCATATTTTAATTTTCTTTTTTGCCTGCATATTGTGCCTTTCTTAAAAGCACTATGCCTTTTTCATGTTTTAATTCCCTTATTGCCTGCATATTGTGCCTTTTTTTAAATACACAGTGCCTATTTCATGTTTTAATTCCCTTAGTGCCTGCATGTTGCGCCTTTTTTAAATATACAGTGCCTTCCTCATATTTTTAATTTTCTTTTTTGCCTGCATATTGTGCCTTTTTTAAATACACAGTGCCTTTTTCATGTTTTAATTCCCTTTTTGCCTGCATATTGTGCCTTTTTTAAATACACAGTGCCTTTTTTATGTTTTAATTCCCTTTTTTGCCTGCATATTGTGCCTTTTTTAAATGCACAGTGCCTTCTTCATATTTTAATTTTCTTTTTTGCCTGCATATTGTGCCTTTCTTAAAAGCACTATGCCTTTTTCATGTTTTAATTCCCTTATTGCCTGCATATTGTGCCTTTTTTTAAACACAGTGCCTATTTCACGTTTTAATTCCCTTAGTGCCTGCATGTTGCGCCTTTTTTAAATATACAGTGCCTTCTTCATATTTTTAATTTTCTTTTTTGCCTGCATATTGTGCCTTTTTTAAATACACAGTGCCTTTTTCATGTTTTAATTCCCTTTTTGCCTGCATATTGTGCCTTTTTTAAATACACAGTGCCTTTTTTATGTTTTAATTCCCTTTTTTGCCTGCATATTGTGCCTTTTTTAAATGCACAGTGCCTTCTTCATATTTTAATTTTCTTTTCTGCCTGCATATTGTGCCTTTCTTAAAATCACCGTGCCTTTTTGATGTTTTAATTCCCTTTTTGCCTGCATATTGTGCCTTTTTTAAATACACAGTGCCTTTTTCATGTTTTAATTACCTTTGTGCCTGCATATTGTGCCTTTTTCATGTTTTAATAACCTTTTAAGCCTACCTATTTTCAATATTATAAATGCCTAAACATTCAAGCTCTATTCATTACAATTGTAATGCAAATCACTCGCCTGGGAAAAGGCCTACACCTTGGTTACTCTCTGAGTAAATAAGTGATCTGCACTTTTCAGCACTAGTGACATCAATGCGCCACGCATGCAGAGTCTGGTAGAATAACAGGAAGTTAAGGGCCTTTACATTACACAATAAAATATCCATTAGGAGACATGCCTCTCTCATGATAAAGAACTGCTTGTAGTAAACTGAAACTTCTCAAATAATATCAATTGCATCTACATTCATATACAAAACATTTTCAGTACCTTTTACGAAATGAGTAAGTACTTATTTTTAACGTACTAAAACTAAACCTATCCTATTTAGATTACTTTCCCACCGAGTTATTATGCTGTCTTTTTTCGCAGGCAGAGAAATGATCCAACAAGATTTGCTTTCAAGCTGTTTGTAGATCAGAATTGACACATTATAAAGCTTTGCCAGGCCAATAAATTGGATTTACAATTCATGTTGGAAAAATGTTCAGCTAAGCCTCGTGTTAATAACATATATCAAAATATGATTAATTATTTATTCCGTCAATATGGCTTAAGCATTGAATTACATATGAAAGAAAATATTGATGTGTTACATCCTATTTAATCTTGATACTAACGTTTTCGCCCCTAATGGGGCATCTTCAGGTACAAGATATAAGTATCATCTAAAATCAATTACAATACAATTATTATTCCATTAGACTGATTACGGGCAAAAACACATCCCTTCTGTTCAACAACCCGTGTATGATGATTAGACTCGCATGATGTTATACGAGAGCATTGAACATTTAACGAGAATCCCAATCGCTCTACGAAATTAGTTATACTCGCTTTTATGACTCCACATTTAATAATATTAGGTTTTAATTTTGTATATTTTTAGTATTTTATTGACCTTATTGGCAACAACACAATATATTTGAGACACCATACAAGGGGATCTACTTTGTATAGCTAAGCAAATTCACATTGTTTTAAATTAAAATTTGTTTTTAATTTTTTGACAGGACATTTAATTTTGGTATGGATAATATTGTCACTATGTCATATTTCATTCTAGTCATGGTATTTTCAAATGTAAAACTTGAATTTTATTGATTTTAGATGGTACTTATATCTTGTACCTGAAGATGCCCCATTAGGGGCGAAAACGTTAGTATCGAGATTAAATAGGATGTAACACATCAATATTTTCTTTCATATGTTTTTCTTTCATATGTATTCAATACTTAAGCCATATTGACGGAATAAATAATTAATCATATTTTGATATATGTCATCAATAAATTGGAGTTTAAACATGCGTAATACTGTGAGCTATACGGTACCATTGATTGTCACTGATGGGTCTGTTACATGTCCAAGAGTTTTATGATGGGCAGCAAATACAATTTTCCACCCATGAGAGGTACCCGTGAACTTGCTTAATTGAGCTAGCTAATAGGCACATATGATTAAGGTCCATTGCATACACAGAAAAGTTGTGCAGACACATTTCCAAGAGTGGCAATAACGCGTTCGAGCACTTTCCCTCGACTGCGACCTTGATGACATTAAAGCATTGTTGCGTCACTCGGTGACTTGCAGTGATTCCCGTAATGAGGACGGCGGTTCGAATACCAGGGCAATCTTGCCCACTGTAATGATCTTGATTTTTAGTGTTTGTATTCACGTGTGTGACGTCGGCCGCTTTCGGATGTTGCAATAACTCATACTCCACGCTCCACATAGCGACATCAGCGGCAATTGCAGTACACGTAATTCGGTGATTACCAATTGAAGACCTCTCGATGTTGTCAAGGACGCATACAAAGCGTTCCCATGCCTTCCAAGTTACTGTTAATACCAAAAGAGCAACCATGAATATTTTCTTAACATTACTTACTCACAAATGGCTTTTAGAGAACCCGGAGGTTCATTGCCGCCATCACATAAGCCTGCCATCAGTCACTATTCTGAAAGAGATTAATCCACTCCCTAGCATCACACCCCACCTCCCTCAAATCATTTTAATATTATCCTCCCATCTACGTCTTTGGCTACCCAAAGTTCTTTTTTCCCCCTCAGGTCTTCCAACTAACACTATGTGCGTTTCTAGATTCGCCCATACGTGCTACATATCTTGCCCATCTCAAACGTCTGAATTTAATATTCCTAATTATGTCAGGTGAAGAATACAATGCGTGCAGTTCTGCATTCTGTAACTTCCTCCATTTTGTTGTAGCTTTATCCCTTGTAGCCGCAAATATTTTCCTAAGCACTTTATTCTCGAACACTCTTAACCTCCATGTATGTAAATTACTTTGTACTATTACACAATTTCATTTATTAATTATTATTTCATGCTCTGTCTTAATGATCTTCGAGACATAATTAAATAGCATTTAATTTTTATTTTATTTTGTAATATTCAATTTGTATATAATTATCTTTGTTTTATCAGCTTTTGACAATTTATAATGTTTGTGATTCTTTGTCTGTATTTTGTAATTTTAAATTTATTTGTATGTTACTGTAGGCCTATTCTTTTGTTTCTGACTGAGTGGCCTTGAGGTATATGTACACCCACATAACGCAAAAATGATGAAAAATTACAATTTTGAAAATATAACTATTTTAATAGAAAATTTTCTCCCCCTTAATTTGATATAATAATTTTCGATTTATGCCTTATGGTTTTCCAGATAAGTCCCATTTTCCAAAATTCTGAGTCATCAGGCACGGTCACTTCTACGAAGATCACTCCAAAAGCAATGTACTACATTTTTTTAAATTTATTTTTTATTCTAAACCTATACAATTTATGGAGGTCATTTGAAAGGTGCGGCGATTATTTGGAGAAGTGACGTATTGTTTCTGAAGGATGTATCTACATTCTATGAAAACAGCAAATCTGTAGGATAAAAATGTAATTTTTAAATAAATATTGTGGATTACTTTTGGAGTGATCCTCGTAGCTGTCAATCCCTCGTCCAGCATTGCTTGTAAAATAAACTTCTTTCTAGTCCCAAAATATATGTATAGATATCAGGGCATGATCATTAGATTGAAAACACGCTTTTACATAACGAAGTAATTTATAATCTTTTACCGTTAGTCACAAAACTGTAAATTTGTGTGTCAGTGATGTTGTACGTCATTTTAATAAGATTCCAAAAGTAGAAATTAAAATTCTGAGGAGGATGGGCAGAAGCCCTGGGACAAACACCATCGCAGGATTTGTTGCATCAATGGAGAATAAGGACAAAAATGCCAAAAAAAAACATTCAACACTTGAAGTTAAAACAAGGAAGAGGTATTTCAGAGGCAGAAAGAAGCTGAAATTGGACTGACATGAAGCTGCTTAAGAGGTGACATATGATGATGGAATCTTCTAGGCTCTGACAGTTTGTGGTTCATTTCCTGCAAATAGTAATTTTAGAATATTTAATTCTTTTAAACATAATATCTCAGCCAAATATGGTGATACCAAGAAGATATTGATATAATTTTGAAGCTTGAAATGTCCCCTAGTGCCTGACAATGAGTAAAATAACATTAATATAGTTAATAATTACTTATGGATTTTTACATGATTTATACAACATAAAATATTAGTATAAGTTACATATATGGTAATATTTAATTAATGTAAATTAAAATAAAAAATAGCTATATGTCAGGCACTAAAGAATAGTTTTAGCTATAAAACAGTGAAGAAACTGTGGCTCTATCTTAAAAACTACATGAGCTATCATGTTTTAAGTTGTATGTCAAAATTATGAACAAAATGATTTTTATAAACAATTCAGACATAATTTCAAGGGATCTGTTCACTTCATCCTCTTTCTGGTACCATTCTCAATTGTATAAAAATTTTACAGAGCAAAATTATGCAAGACAAAATGTTTTGTATGTAAAGGTGTACATATACATTAACTCCGCCGAAATAAATGAACGAATCAAGGAATGAGTGAATTAATTAATAATTGAATAAATTAATAATTCATTAAGTAAATAAATAAGTGAAAGAATGAATGTATCAAAAAATAAATAAGTGAAAGTTAAATTAATAAATATATTAATCAATTAATATAAATATGTATGTTAAACAAAAAATCTTTTTGAAACAAATCGCAACCCACATAATAAGATAAGGAAAAGCCCGGTTCCTAGTTCTTTTTTAATTTAAACTGATATTACTCCTACCAGAGACACTTCAGCATTCCCCAGGTCACTCTGCTGGTACATTAGTCAGCAGCGAAACCTTTGCATAGACATCATAACTAAACCAGGTTTTCTTTTTGGTATTCTTCATATTTCCTAGGTTATAAAGAATGCACAAATTATCATTCTATACAAACAAACAGAAATTTGAATTTCGTTATTTTCATCGTTTATCTGACCTTATTCAGTCCTTTCCTAAGAGCTCCTTGTCTCTTCAACCATGTTCTCTTTCCTGTGCTATTGTTTCAAATTATTTGTACCACTTCATTATATACACAGCATATCTTAGAAGATCATATTCCTAATTTCCTCTTAATCTGTCATTGCTCATTGAAGAGCATTATTATTCCACTTTTACATTTACTCTTCCTTCTTCTCCCAGAATGTATTACAGATTGTTTCTTAGGTACTCTGTCATCGCTTGTAAAGTTCTGTATAACCGCGCCCTTCTGATTGCTTATTTTTTCTAGTATATCTCTTTTATCCAAAATCCCATTCTCTCTTTAATAATTTAACTCCTTAACTAACTCAATAATAATAATAATAATAATAATAATAATAATAATAATAATAATAATAATAATAATATTATTATTATTATTATTATTATTATTATTATTATTATTATTATTATTATTATTATTTACAGGTTCTTATCAGATGGCACATAAGTTACAATATCTCTAAGCACTTCAGCTCAAGTAGGCTTTTTGTGCATCCGTTATGGAATAAGTTGCATGATAATTGTGATGTCCGGCTAAACCGGCACATTACGCATTCTACTCCAGCCATCAAATTCGAATGCCACGCGTCTGGTGGTGAGCTGCAATAACTCACAGATCTGCATGAGTAATAATTTCCTCATCAGGCAAGAAATAGCCCGAGAGGGGTCCGATGCCTCTTGTAGATCTAAGTATTGTCTATAATCCACCGCCACTGCCACCCTACTAATCTCTGGACAAGCAGCGAGGAAAATCAGCCACGGCGGAGATGAATTCGATGTCACGCAAACACAAATGGTTCCCTATTTTTCGAGACGGAGATGATAATGAAACAGGAATTGTGGAGGGTGTTGGTAGAATGACGAGGGGAAAACAGGATCACTTGTCTTTGTCCATAATAAATGCAAGTCCATCGTTGCCGTGATGTTTACTATAGAGTCAGCTTTCGTAAACGAGCGCTCAACCAATTGTTATTGCGTTTGTATTCACAGTTTATTCCGAGGAAACTGAAATCGTGAAAGTAAACGAAGTTGGAGATGATTGATGTATTCGTAGTAGGAAGTCTCAAAGCTCACAGACTTGGAAGGCAAAACCGGTCCAGTGCAATCGCTTGCTCTAGAATGGCAGGATTCACTGTTACAGAAAGGCTCAAGGTCGCTCCAAAGTGGGGCACTTGCGAAGTGACGTTATTGCTGTGTTAATTGCGCCTCTACAAAGTGACTCGATGTCTTGGAATATGATTTATTTTTACGGTAGGAATTAAAACAAAAATTCAGTTTGTGGCTTATGGCACTTCACTCCAAGCAGACTGAACCTATGCTAAGCAAAACTATAATGATGCAAGTTTGCTATAGGTACTTTCTCTTTCATTATATGTACCACCCATCATCCTCACCAAATCAACGTTCGCAGAATTTTAACAACACGAGTTTAGCAATTCATTGTGATCTCTAATGGTAATGGTTTAGTACAACGTTGACTTTCCATTTAACATATTAATATACTATAGCTACTTAATGGTCTAGACCAGGCCTGTACAAGATTTGCGCTCTCCGAGTCGGCTCACAGCTCGAGAGCGGAATGCAGATATTGGCTTCGCTCTGTATAAGGGTGGACTGGAAGAAGGGATGATCTCGTACAAAATGTACACAAAAGTACTAGTACGAGTGTTCATGAAATGAATTCCCGTTCAGTGTTTACAAAACTATCTTGGACTATTATTAATTAATAAATATATATTTATTTTACAGAAATAATAGAAACTCTATAGCTACTTAAATATACAGTATCATTTTGTTATATTTTTATTTATCAGTACATCAAAACGGGGTTTTATGCTGTTGGCAACTGAAAGGAAAGAAATATCAGTTACAGTTGTTCGATGTCTGCTTTTATTAAAGTTGATGATAGAAAACAGTTACTCACAAATATAAATGTTGAGCCAAACATAGCAATCATTTTCACAGCCAGCTTGTGTAGTCGTGGATGTTATTGCTGAGGTTCAGTCTTGTAAAACTCAACCAGGCTAGTAGTATTATTCAAACTGTCTTTAGCTCTTAGCCCACATTGAAGATCAATAAGTGCAAGCTGTAAATCGTATGACACTGTTTCAACTGGTGTTGAAGGTATTTATTATGATAACTTTAAACTTTTTTCCAATTAAGACAAGATCTTGGAACCTAGAATTAAATTCATTTTGAATTTCAATTAATATTTGCACATAATCGTTTAACATGGCTCCATCACAAGCAGTTTCTATCGTTGGAAAGTGAGCCATATTACTTTCCCGAAACTGAGTTACGAAAAGTGTAAGTTTACGACTAAAATCCCGTAATTTATTCAACATATCAACAATGATAAGAGATATTTAAATTATTGAAGATTCATAATTTGTAACAGAGACTGGATTGATCTTGCTCAGGATAGGGACCTATGGCGGGCTTATGTGAGGGCGGCAATGAACCTCCGGGTTCCTTAAAAGCCAGTAAATAAATAATAAATTGTAGCATAGAGTACCCTATCTCTTGTAATAATGAAACTTTCAACTCCTGAACCTTTTTACTGCGATCTTCACAAACAAAACCATCGTATCTCTATGTGTGGACTAGTAATGACGCATTATATTATGTTTTCCTCTTTCTTTCAAACGTTTGTGGCAGGTAAGTATTGACTCCAGCTGCTGTGAAAAAATAAGCATTTTCCCATGCAATATTGAAGGAATTTGCCTGATGATCACTTTTCCGTCTTTTAGATTCCTTCATTATGAAGCCGTAGTTAGGCAAAATGAAATAGCTACTGATAATACACACTACACCAGATAGCTGCGTGGACTGTCTTCTACCTATAGCAGGCGTAAGTCATTCCGACGTACCTTTCCGGCGAGCTCTTCGACGACTCTCCCGCTCCGAAGGAGCGCCGCTTGTGCAGACGTGGTCTAGACTGCTAGAACAGTCTCCCACGAAATCGTTAAGAAAGCTAACTCAGGTTCAACAGGCAGGTGTAGCCAAGGCATCAGCTTAGAAAACGACGAAATTGTTAAAATTAGATTCTTATAAAGCAACAGTCATTCATAAATTGAATGAAGTGGACCGTGTGCCTAAGGCTGAATTCTATCGAAAGAGACGAAATCAAGCGTGTATGTAGAAATCTCTTCAAAAGATATGAAATATGTTTTAGAGAGAATGGTCGGCACTTTCAGAACTTACTGTTAGGTAAGACAATAAATTACATAATATTTAATGAAATGTATAAGTTGTGGAATTTTATTGCCTGAAGCTGACGAGCTGAATCATCGTTAAAAGGGCTGTTACTTGCCGAAGTCACTTTCCAAATGGCGCCATACCAACAATAAGCGAAGTCTTTTTCTAGCCATACACCTGTTATAATTCTGTGTTGCATAACAGCTACTCGGTTGGGGTGTCAACTTGCATTCCCGTTCATAGTAGGATCTTGAAATATTGATCCATTAGGAAACGATCTGAGAGTTAAAATATCAAATGGAGTGGCAATTGTCTGTGGTAAACAGGAGAAGGAACTCAGATGTTGTCGAGGTTTCTGTGCAAGACAAGGAACAGCTGGGATAGAATATCAGACTCAAGTTGAAAAAGCCTATACATCAGGAAAAAGTATTTCAAGGGTAGGAGATATCAAACTCTGCAAGACATAGCGAATGTTTTGTATAAAATATATTTGTACACTTGATATACAAAGAATACCATACAAACAAAATGATACCTTCTTAGAGTGAAGGCCACAAAGTTCTCTGTAATATAGTCAGTACATACATTAATAAATGCATTTTCAACATTGGAAAATGAACAAATTGCGCTTCGTGTTGCGATCCAAGTAATGCGATGATGACATGAAGATGACTATTGAATGAGTGTGATTGAAATCAGTGGCAACTTAAGAGCAGGAAGTTTGTTAGCATTTATTGTTTTGGACAAGGCAGAGTTAAGATTGCTTAAGTAATTAATTCTTTGTTATTACCACATAGAGAGTCAATTTGTTGACTGGTATAACATAAATTATTTAGAAGCGAGAGAATTTGAATGCGTGGCAAGAACGAGACACAGAAATGTTCTCACAGTAACGCTACAGCCGTTGAGTGGTTAGCATATCAAAAGTGTTAAAATAGAACTTGGAATCAGTTTACAGTAGCCATTACCTAAGTAATCTGAGACAGATTCGTCGTTTCTTGTTGAAAGAAAACTTTGACATATCCAAGTTTGTACATGACCACCTTTAATAGTAATTAGTTTTTATTACTTTTGATAGACTGCTTTTATAAAGTATGAATCAGTAGAAACAAGTTCTTTGTAATACTATTTCAAAAGACGGTCGTTACTACGGCAACTAAAGAACGACATCAACAGTACTGTCTTTAATAGCTAATTCTTGTTACTTTTATACGCTGTACTTCTGTATCACGTGAATAAATGAAGTCAAGCTTTTTGTGGACTGTTTCTAAAGATGATCATTACTATTTGAACTCAAGAACGTCAGTGAAACAGAACGCATGCAATCTAGAATCTATCGGTCATCTTGCGTAAAATCCTTAAGACATAAATCGCACTTGAGGCGATATCGGCTTTCACTTTTCGTAGACAACGCCCAAAAGCTATGGAATTTTACGGCTTTCCTTATCGTGTAATAATTCGACATCTGGACATAAACGATGTTAGTAAGAAGTGGGGAAGACGATGACAAAATGTAAACGTGTGGATGATGAATGTGCATGAAATTAATACTAAAAATTACGAATAATGGACGCTATCTGCTAGCCGTGTGTGTGGCAGTTATCATAACGAAGAAGTAACACTTTATAAAGCAACTGTCACCATGGCAATCAGAAACTCGTCCGGTTGAAAGAAACGATGGCAATCACTGGTGAGATGGCTTACTTAGTGGTAACCGCCATAGCTTCCCAAAGAGTGACCGTAGCTTCCCAAAGAGTGGCCGTAGCTCAGACCTTCGTGGCCGAGACTGTATCCTCCACTGATACCACCGTAGCCTCCGTCAATGCCAAAACTGTGTCCCTTGACTAAGACAGGGACTGCCTTGTGTACTATGACAGGTTGGGGCACGGGAACCGCCACTGGCTTAGGAACAGGGACAGCTATTGGCTTGGGAATATGGACAGGGACGGACACAGGATAAGGAACCTTGACAGGTACCTTGACTGGGTAAGGCACAGGTTTCTCTACAGGGTAAGGGACAGGCTTCTCGACAGTAACAGGGTAGGGCTTGGGAACATGGACGGGATATGGTCTGTCAACAGGGACTGGTACCTTCACAGGGACAGGGATAGGAACCTTCTTCTCAACTGTGACAGGGTAGGGGTGTGGTACTGGAACGGGGACCTCCTTGGTAATGGTAATGGCTTTGACGTGACCTTCGCTGACGGTGCCGTAGCCGAAACCGCCGCCGTAACTTCCGTAGCTTGATCCCAGGCCGTGTCCAGCGCTGAGAAGACCAATGCCGTGGCCGCCGAGAGAGAGACCTCCTCCGTGTCCCAGGGAGTAGCCTCCTCCGTGTCCCAGGGAGTAGCCTCCGCCGTAGTCGCCCAAGCTATGCCCGTAGCCTAGACCGAAGATACCTCGCTTCTCTGTCTTAGCGGCCTTCTCTTCGGCGAAGACTGCGCCGCATATGGCTGCGAGTAACAACACCTGCAACGAGTAGAGATCTCAGTAGAATTATGAAGAGTTTTCTTCTAAGAAGTTTACTTACTTAGTTACAAATGGCCTTCACATAAGACCGCCATCGATCCCTATTCTGAGCAAGATTAATCCAGTCTCTATCATCATATCCCACCTCCCTCAAATCTATTTTAATATTATCCTCCCATCAACGCCTCGGCCTCCCCAAAGGTCTTTTCTCCTCAGGTCTTCCAATTAACACTCTCTATGCACTTCTAAATTCACCCATAAGTGCTACATGCCATCTCTAACATCTGGATTTAATGTTCCTAGATGAAGAATACAATGCGTACAGTTCTGCGTTGTGTAACTTTCTCCATTCTCCTGTAACTTCATCCCTCTTAGCCCCAAATATTTTTCTAAGAACCTTCTTCTCAGACACTCGTAATCTCTGTTCCTCTCTCAAAGTGAGAGTCCAAGTTTCACAACCATAAAGAACAACCGGTAATACGAGTATAACTGTTTTATAAATTCTATCTTTCAGATTTTTGACAGCAGACTAGATGAGAAAAGCTTCTGAACCGATTAATAACACGCATTTCCCATATTTGTTCTGCGTTTAATATCCTCTCTATTGTAATTTATATTGTTAGTGGTGCTCCAAGGTACTTGAATTTTTCCACCTTTTCAAAGGATAAATTTCCAATTTTTTTACTTCCATTTCGTACTATGTTCTGGTCACGAAACATAATCCAATTTTATATAAAATCCCATTTTCGTTTTATTTCGTTCGCAATTAATTTTTTATTTCTTACATAAATAATTTATTTTTATATTTAAGTATGTATATTAATATTACTACTTTTATCATTGTTTCATTGTGTAGTTCACTTCTGGTAGTGTGCAAGAGAAGGCCTCATGGCCTTAACTCTACCAGAAAAAAAATAATTAAGTGAAATTAAATTAATTAATTAAATAAATAAAATTAATAATTTTTTAATATTAAAAACTGGCCTCTACCTGATTCTGGTATAAAATACAATAACATAAATATGATGAGATACTAAATACGTGAGGTGAGTTAGGTGAGATGAGATTGTACCTAAACTGCTGATTGTGTTGCGAGATAAATTGCTCGAAAAAATCATAGAGATTAGGAAAAATAAATATAGCTTTGGGAAAATTTAGTTTTCAAAATTCCGTTAACATTGCTATTAGGAAAATAGCCTGGAGAAGCGTGATTATGAAAATAACCACCGCAAATGAATGAGTATAATTGAGAAAAAAATCGGATATATATCTGAACGTTGGAAGATTAAAGTTGAGACGACGGATTGAAAAAATTGTAATGAAAACGAAAGGGTGTACAATTTAATATTGTGATGGCGATGATGATGATGATGATGATGATGATGATGATAATGATGATGGTAATTAATATAGAGGTTTCTCTCTGTGTATGGTGCGGTTTGTTCTGTAAATTAATCTGAATGCACACGTAACTCAGATTCCTCCTTTTAAGACGTTAATTTTGTGTTTTTATGTTGGCAGTATCAATTCTCTGAACACCCATCTAATTAACCTACTTTACGACTACTTATTGGAACGTTTTAATGTACAAAAATTTGATTAGAATTCCTTATGCAAGGAGAGTGTGAAGATTTTCAATATTGCAAAAAATTACCACATATTATTATATAAATTCGATATTAACATATATGGAACATATGCGGAGACTAAGAGGAAGGCAGTAAAGATTGAAAAATGTTGAGTTTGCAGCTAAAGACTTGCCATTTCGCGGAACACTGTGTATATATGTATCTATAAATTCGATGATGTTCGGGTAAAGCAGGTTTTAAGTCAGTTTTTTCTCAAATTGAGTTTCGTTCCTTAGTGAAAACACAAATTAAATTATACAAGTGGGTGTGCAAAAAAAAAAAAACAAACAAAACAAAAGAATACTAGCATTTTCTACGTTTCATTTGTGTATAAAGGTATTTGCAATAAGGGTCCGAAGTTTAACTTTAATTTACCTCAAAACTCATTTTTATGGCTTATCTCCCTTCACCAAAACACCATCGAATTACTCCCTGCTTAAAGAACTCATTTAGTTATGCATTCAATTTCGGTACCAATTAATTTAGTTATGATCATGTATTTCCTGACAATGCTAGTAAAAAACAATGTGTTAAATAAGACATGGGCCTACGAGGTTAACTGAAAGACAGGTAACAACGAACTTGACCAATATTGCAAATATCAAGCTGTAGCTGATGAACTAGCTACCACTGTAAATCGTACTTCAGTAATGTCAAATAAAACACGTGAACTGAATAACAAACGACCAAAGCAGATCTCAAAAAGAAATATTGCATTAACCTACTGACCTTACTAATAAACTTAAAAAGTAACTGCACGTTCTTAAAGGTATTTTGTTACGACCTTCTGTTAATGGATACGTATTACATCGCTCAGACAGTAGATGGCACTTGAAGTTCGCATACACTATCACCATCTGTAGTTGTACTATGCCAACTTCATGTGACCAAATTCAACAAAATTGAAGAGCTCCCTGGAATAAGGATGTAACTACTCGTAACAAAACTTTAATAATTCATGTTTCAGGAGAAAGGAAAATTATTTTAGGCATATTTCATTAGGCCTGTATTTACTATCATAACCAGGGAACGGATTTATATGGACTAAAAATATATGAAATATGTAAATATATATGTAGTTATTTTTACCAAAATATGGAATTAAATATGGATTTTTACCAAAATATGGAATTAAATATGGATTTTTACCAAAATATGGAATTAAATATGGACTTAAAATTATAAAAAAATGACTATGTACGTTAAATATTGGTACATTTTAATCAAACTAAACAAAAAATATAATGGACGTACCTTATCTTCCAATGTAGTTTCAACAAAACACAATTTTTATTGTCTGTTACCATAACAATAGGTTACAAACATTTCTTTCAAGTGCTGAAAAGTGAATCTTCTTCTATTGTCTCTGAGGATAGATTTATACTGACTAAAAGAGCGTTCGACGTCACAAGAAGTAACTGGTACATAATTCAATTTCACAATGTCTGCTGGGGATAAGTCCAAGTTAATCTTCACTGTTGATTCACCACTCATCACAGCAACAACCTTTTGTAGTTCTTCATATCCAGGGTTTTTTGAAAGTACAGTGTCCACCTTAGCTCTTACTGCATCTGCAACTTTACCTCTACCACGATTCAGTTGTTCCACAGTACTATTTATAATTTCAAAACTTTCAGATAGTGAAAGGTGCCTATTTTGGAGACTTTTGAGCGTTTTTATGATGCATGAAAATGTATGCTGAATGTGAGCTAAGTCATTCTTCACACTTATGTCACAGGTAACTGTTTTCGCAGTATCAATTGAGACTGCATCTTCAGAGTCCAATGCAAGGAGAACATTGTTAATAGAGTCTATATGTTCGGCATAATATTCAACTGCTTCTAGCCATGTACCCCATCTAGTTAAAATTGGCTTTGGTGGCAATGGAATTTCAGGGTACATTTCTTTCAACACGTTAACTCTACTGGGAGCTTTGAGAAATACTTTTTTCACTGATGAAATCAACAAATCTACTTTAGGGAAATTGTCTCTGACCACTTCTGCCACACGATGAAATGCATGCGCCACACAAGTAAAATGAGTCAATTTAGGATATACAACAGATAATGCTTGTCCAGCTTTGACCATATAAGGGGCAGCATCGCTAATAAAGAATAACACATTATCGTACATAATACCCTTTGGCCACAGGATACCCATAGCTTCGTTGAACAGTTTAACTATAGTTTTGTTATTGCACTTTTCTAGAACATCACAATGTAAAAGAATTCGTTCAGAATATTGTTCACTTAACAAACCGATAACTACATTACCAACAAGTCTACCTTCTTTGTCGGGAGTCTCATCAATGGAAACCCAAATTGAACTATCTTTAATTTCATCTCTTATCTTCTGTATTGTCTCATCGTAGATGGATGGAGCATACGTCTTCCTAAGTGTTGACTCATCCGGGATTGTATGTTGAGTATATTTTTCAAGGAATTCCCTGAAGACCTTATTCTTTAGTTTGTAGAGAGGAATATCAGCAGAGATGAGAGAACGGCACAGGTCGATGTTAAACTCAGATCTTACATTCGATGTTGTTGGTTGTGTTAAAAACAATTGTCTCTGCTTGGAATTTAGTTGTTTGTTGGCCTGATGTTTACTAGTTGTAATGTGTTGTTGCACCAGGAACTTTTGTGTAGATGATACTGCACACTGACACAAATTACAAAATAATATTTTATTGTCAGTTGATAAACCATCTTCTTTAAATTCTGAAATGTAACTTGTTAGTTTTGATTTTAAATTGACTGAATGACGTACTTTTGGCATATTTACCGTCTTTATAGTATGATTTACAAAACTGAACCTATGTGTACTCTGACTGGCATTTAACTGTTGAGCTGCACAACTGAAGTCTGTTAAAAATTTTAAATTAAATTAATACAGTTTTGTAACTTACTTTCCCATTGTTGATAGGACTGCTAATTTTCAAATAACTCTGATGTTAAAGGGATTACTGAACATGTGTTTAAATCTCTATTGTTGAAATGTATTTTTAAAAGTTAATGGAATTTTGTTTTGTTTTATTGTTAAACCTAATATAATATGGACTGTTTTATATGAAATATGGAAAATATATGGAAATTAACGAAAATATGTACTAAACTCTAAAATATGGAAAAATATGGAAAATAAAAGTAGGATTTTTCAACCCTACACATTGTGAAACATAAAGATAATGCAAAATATAAATTATATTAGCTTTATAAGTAAATATGTATTTACATATAAATCCTTTCCCTGATCATAACCAACCATTTGACTAAATAAGGATACAAGTTTATTCAGCCATTGAACTTAATAATTTATTATTATAAATAAATGCTTTAAAATTACTTTTTCCATGTAGTTACATCACATCTTTCAAGAATTTGATGTTACATCCTTCTTCCGGGAAGATCTTCAATTCTTGACGAGGTTATTTTGCACTTATAGCCTACACTGGATTTTGGAAAATGTAGATATTGTATGGAGTTTATTCTTCTAAAATTGTTTTTATTAGTGCCACCTTAATCCCATTGACTGCTGTTTGTAATGAAATGTGACTCTGTCCTACATCAGGTTTGCTTGATCTATTCCTGTAGAGTAGTTATTGGTAACGAATCCTATAGGGTTGTTTCCGATCTCTGATAACGAATTTGGATGACATCATGTGCGTCTAGAGTCACATAACAGCTAAACTGTGGCGCGAGGTGACGGATCAGTAGTGAGTGATCTCATGGTCAGAGTGCATGGCGACTCACAGCAGAAATTCCCAAGAAAATCGAGCCTTTTTGGGAGGGATACATAACAACCCTTTCCGATGCCAAGTACAGTTAAATGAAAATAAAAGAAGCCTGCAATAAACGAAGTTTCGTTATTTCCAAGATAGGCCTCTTCTCTATAGGCTACTTAATAAGATTGGTAAAACTGGAATGGAATTAATTTGTATCATCTCGTGGTGTGCGGCGACTTGTGACGGGGGGTGGATTTGCTCGTTTTTTTTTTTTCAACTCTGGAATTAATCCCATCCGAACTTTGCCAGTCTTATGATACACAGAAGATGCCTTTCTTGGAAATAACGAAACCATGTTTTTTTTACAGGCTCCTATGATTTTCACGTAACTCTACTTGGCATCGGAAAGAGTTATTATGTACTCCTCCCAAAAAGGCTCGATTTTCTGGGCATTGCTACTGTGATACACCGTGCACTCTGATTATGAAATCACTCACTACTGGTCTGTCACCTCTCGCCGCAATTCAGCTGTCGGTGTGATTCCTGACGCACATGACGTCATTCAAATTCGTTATCAGAGATCGGAAACAACCCTCTGTACATATCGTTTCCCTGAACTATATTTTCTGAAAAGTTCTTGATAACGGTTCCCACATAAGTTTCTCCTGATCTGTTTCTGCAAATAGCTCTTGATAACGAATCCCATAATGTTTACAGGGTCTACTTCTACAGAACAGCTCTTGATAACGAAAATAAGAGACATGTTCTCCTTTCATAGCGAGCTCTCTGACTATATAATCGTTGCAAAGATCTGAATGTAAGGACGTTCTGCATCTGCGACACGGTGCATAATCCCAAATACTTTGCACTATTCAAGTAACATTGTTCAATAACTTCGATCAAAAACGCAATATCAAGCCTCCATGGATTCACGTGAATGTTAGTTAATTGCTCACAGAGTTATATTTATGACTTTATTTCTTCTTTTGATTCGAACATTTATATTGACAATAAGTGCAACAAGAATTTGTAGAGATGAAAATATTATTTGTCTTCGAAAAATTGTTACTGCGATTACAATGCGACTGAATACTTATATTTAAATAATCATTATTATTTCTTATTTAGAAAGACATCGTTCGGATTTCCATAAATGCACAAAAACTAATGAAGCCACGAAAAACATACCTTCCAAATATTTTTTAAATATCTTAAACTTATATGTGGCTGCAACATTAATACTGAAGAATCAAAAGTAGCGGAGTTTGTAATGTATGGTCTCTTGGAACTTCAGCATGCGGGGGATGTTGAATAAGTAAGTTTCTCGGGTGTGGTAAATGATCAAGTGTTGATTTACTGACGAATGTTACCCGCATCCTTAACCTACATATCCGCCTACAACATTATCGCTCGCCATGCTACCACCTTGCATGCTCTTTTTTTTTCAGAAACTACTGCACTTGCGCAATAGTTGACAATAGAGTAGACTATCCATAATCCAAATCTGTAGAGGAAAGAGGAGGCTAACGTTCGATATAAAATATGAAACTTGAATTAATTTTTTCAGTTCACCTGCCCCGAGGAACATACTAATTAAATATTCATCCTGAATTGGCACGTAATGAACATAACAATAAGATGAAGAATGAATTAAAAGTTTCACTCATGTGAGTAAAAGAAATGCTATTGGAGTAACGTATGCTGTGCCACCATACCAGTGAAATTAAGTTTCGAATCTCATGACTATTTAAATTTCTTCAGAATTAATTTACAATGTATTAAGCAAAGACAATTTTTTTATGTTTTCTGTGTACACCGTGTCCCGTTTAGAGGAATCGAGAAATAAATGCTCACCATTTAAAATCATATGAAGATATTGTTGATTTATATCTGACAAGATGCAGAAACTGTCCAAGAGTATGCACCAATGGTTTAAAAACGGTTGCATGTTCATGCGCATGCGCACTAATATTTATTGTGGAAACAAGCTTGGCGCCATTGGGTAGAACATTCCGTCATTGAACCATTCTCCTTCATCGAGGCGACAGTCACAGGGAATGTGTATCTGAACATGTTGCAGAACTTTTGTTGTTGATCAACTCCTCCCAGAATCGATTTTTCAGCAACATGGGGCTCCACCCCATTACTATGGAGCAGTGCGTGCCTTCTTGAATGCAAACTTCCCCAATAGGTTGATCGGAAGAGGAGAGCCCTTGCCTGACCACCTATGTCAACCAACTTGACGCCCATTGACCTTCCTCTGGGGCTTTGTGACAAGTGTACCAAAGTGATACAGTTGACACTTTGGAAAAACTGAGACAACGTATTATAAATGCAGCTGCGCTAATCACCCGACAAATGTTATGGAACACTTGGCAGAAGGTTGAGTACCTTTTAGATGTCTTCAGGGTAGGTCGAGGAGCACACATCGAGTTGCACTGAGCATTCTTCGAAACTCGGAGAGTTTTTACATCAAGTTATACAAAACTTTGTGTTATAAACCCATTATTTATACTTTAAATTAGCACTTATTTTTCGATCCCTCTAAGCGAGACAAGGTGTATATGTTGTTTAGTTAACTGTCCGAAGACAAGTGATACCATCAAGGCATGTCATGAGGCAACTAGCCCAGGAGATAATGTGGTAGGGTGACCAGTTCCTTTCCTCCTCCATTGCATACATCGCTGACTAGCTACATATTCCACTAATGAGACATCAGATGCATACAAACAATTGTTCTTCCTCTGACACATATCGTCAAGAGGGATGTACAGTACTACCAGATTATAGATTTACTTATCAGCCACAACCTCTATCAGAGGTAACTATGTATATTATGGATTTTTATAAACTATCGTATTTCCGATAAAAGACCATTTCCGGCGGGAAATAAAATTTATTTATGTTTCCCATTGTGAATTTTTTTAATTATGGTTAATTTAACGACGCTTCCTACTGCAGAGGTTATATCAGCGTCGCCGGAGTGCTGGAATTTTGTCCCGTAGAAGTTCTTTTGCATGCCAGTAAAACTACTGACATGAGCCTGTCGCATTCCATTTGTGAATCTACATTAGACATTGTAAAGTAAAGATACTCTCTTGTTACGCGATATACATTGCACAAGACTCACATTTCAAACAAACGGGATAACATAAGATAAGGGACAGACAGGTACAGCAGGATTTATTGTTAGAAATACTATCACTCAAACCTTAAACGGAGATCTAATCGTTAGCTCCTGCATTATAAATACTGTATTAGTAACTTTATTAAGAGTTTGACTCGTGTATTAGCACATCCGTCGTAGGAGACCCGCTGTAACTACTTGGGATATTAAGCTGTGATTTATGTCTGTAATTTTCATAGCTGGAATCAGCAGCCATGAACTTGTATAGCGTCTTATAGCAATAGAAATGGCCATTGCAAATGTCAAGGAAACAAGAAGTGTGTAAGGAGATTTCATAACAGCATAACGAGTACAGCTTCGGAGTTCGATCGAGGAAGAGATAGAAAGCGCAGCCATGGGCGTCAAAGGTTGTGCTCCGTGGTGCGAATCTCTCCCCAGTACCACCCACAGGAAGTGAACGAGACAGGAATATGAATTAACTGATCAATAGTTTATAATTTTGTATAGAAATTATGTAACGGTAGTTACTTTTACTGCGGTACTGTAATATTTTAAGGATATGTTTTTTATATATCTAGCCACTGTTTTGAGGATATTTTCGTATTTTGTTTTTAATGTTGGGACAATACCTATTTTAATTTCAAAAGATTTTAAAAACATGTATAGACACCCTCGTTAAAGGGTTACATACACCTTCGAGTATAAAAAAATTGGTTTTTAATTTTTAAAATAATTATTAAATATTAGCTTTTAGCTTCATATGTGTAGTAGAAATTTTAATATGTCTAAAAAAACTGACGAAATTATGTATTAAAATGTCTTGTCGTACCAACTAGAGATGAATAAAACTAACTGCCGCTCTCGCTCGCTCTGTTCGTTGCATTTGTCTTTCGAGTCTCGTCTTGTCATTCTCGTGCGCTTCGAGTCTCGCTCAACATTTTCGAAATAGCATTTGGTCGGCGTGGAAAGATTTCGTACCTTTGAATAACATACATCATTGAAATAAATAACATTATAAATGTTTAAATGAGACAAAAAGACAAAACAGAACAGAATCATAGTTATCAAAATGTTCTGGTTCTATTATATGATATTATATATAGAAATGCAAATTTATTTTAAATTGTTTATATATATATATATATATATATATAATTAAATTGTTAAATTTAAAATAAATTTGCATTTCTAAGAAACATAAAACATAACGTTAATATCTTTTTACTTGAGATTGCACACTTGCTCTCAAACATATGAAAAGAAAATTCATAGCCTTTTAATAAAGGCCTAGTAATTAAATAAAGGCTGGGGAACGGATTATTATACACTGAAAGGTAGAGGTGATGTTTCAAACAGGTTACTTAATTGTTTATACATAGGCCTATATAACAGTTGTCAAAGTAGATAAAAGTTCAGTCAGGTATAAACAACTGTGGCGATTCAAGGCTGCTTGACGTTCGGGACTTCGGGAGTGATCAATCTCGACGTCTTGAAACACTCACAAGCAGTCTTAACGTCAACGAAGCGACGTATACAACATTGTCGTGCGGGTTTTCGGCTTTGCGGGTGCTGTTAGTCTTGCTTTCTCGATCGTTGTTCATCTCTAATACAAACACAATACCAGCTTAGTAAGTTCATCGCTCATGTTCTCGTTGGTCGTCCTCTTCGTCCTTCTCCTATTGGCCTACAGCTTTTTAAAATCTTGGGCCGTCTGTTCGTTGTCATTCTGTCTACATGTTGCAGCCATTCTGTTCAGGAGTTTTCAATTTTTTTAAATACTGAGGTTATTTTCATTTCTGCTATTTCGGCGTTAGTTCTGCAGTCTGACAAGGATAACCGGCTATTTTTCTCGCGGATATCATTTCTGCTGCTTCAGTTTTAATGCATCTGCTGCTTTGACAATCCAAAATTCATTAACGTGTATAATTTGATTCTAGTTTTCATTAATGCTCTCTTTGTTTTATATTACTTATTATCTTCTTTTTTAATTTTCAGCTTATTATTGATATCTTTTTCCCCTAATTATGAAAAAACCTAAATAATTGAATGTGTTTTATTTGATTTTCGATATGGATTTTGTTTCTTAATGGTCATGTCCTTTAAATGTGACTGTTTCTTGTTTTATTTACACAGATTTTTAGCCTTAATTCTATTCTCAGTTTGTTTAATGGCGTTCTGTAAATCGTCTTCATTATCTGATGCGATACCTGATCGCCTGAAAATAATAACGCATTAAGTTGCACATTCCTTGAAAGTGGAATACCCGATATATAATTCGGTTTGTCACTTTGTTATTCTTTCATTCACATAATATGTTGAATAAAGTGGATAAAAGGGAGCATCCTTATAGTACACGTCTATTAATCTCAGTCATGGTTAAAAACGTAAATGGTAGTAGCTACTGGAAGAAACGTAGACTACATTGAATTGAAGGGTGAACTTTTATGTACGTCAGATTGTTGATTTTTTGTGTAACACTATACACCGTGTCCCGCTTAGAGGGAACGAGAAATAAATGCTCATCATTTAAAATCAGACGAAGATATTGTTTTGATTTACAACTGACAAGTTGCAGAAACTGTCCAAGTTTATGCACCAATGGTTTAAAAACAGTTGCATGTTCATGCGCATGCGCACTAACGTTTATCGTGAAAAGAAGCTTGGCTCCATTCAGTAGAACATTCCGTCATTGGACTATCCTCCTTCATCGAGACGACAATCAAAGGGAATGTGTATCTGAACATGTGCAGAACTTTTGTTGGTGATCAACTCTCCCAGGATTGGTTTTTCAGCAACATGGGGCTCCACCCCATTATTATGGAGCAGTACTTGGATTCTTGAATGCAAACTTTCACAATAGGTTGATCGGAAAAAGAGAGCCCTTGCCTGGCCACCTAGATCACCCGACTTCACGCCCATAGACCTTTATCTAGGGCTTTATGACGAATGTTGTGTACCAACGTGGTACAGTTGACACTTTGGCAAAACTGAGACAACGTATTATAAATGCAGCTGCGCTAATCACTTCACAAATGTTATGGAACACTTGGCAGAAGGTTGAGTACCTTTTGGATGTCTTCAGGGTAGCTCGAGGTGCACATATCGAGTTGCAATGACCATTCTCCGAAATTCGGAGAGTTTTTACATCAAGTTGTATAAAAAGTTATGTTATAAAACCATTATTTATACTTTAAATTAGCACTTATTTCTCGATCCTTCTAAGCGGGACACGGTGTATTTATAACATAATTAACTTAGTTCGCTCTTTTCGAAAGTCTCAAAGACATTCTAAAAGTCTTTCAGAAATTTTACAATGCCATACTTAGTTCATAATTGATTAGATTGTGCGTACGCACAGCTGAGAGGTATGCGACAAGCGCAGTTCATGCTATAGAGAAGCAGAGATACATGTTTGCTACTGAATATGTTGTACAGGTAACCTGAAATTTAAAAATTATATCAGGACCATACGCAATGATTTTATGTTATAGGCCTATAAGTTCATTTTCAGAAATTTTCACCATAGGCTACTTTATACTTAATTTACAGTTGAAAACGATGTGCTCAGCAATATATCACATCGTATTGCTGAGTTCTATGGTGCTGAATCATTAACAAGAAGACTGCCTAGATTTTGCTCTGACTCATTCTTATCATTCGCTCAGTGACCTTGTAGGACATCATTCTGTCTGATTTCGAACATAAGAGGTCTCTGCTGTCTCCGGTATGCAGAAACATCCTGTTGTGAGTAGCAGGAAACCTGACAGAGGAAATGTTTCCGTTGTTAGTGTTACCTGGAGCATTTTTCTTTCAGAAACTGGATCTTCTTGCATGCAACAAGCCTATTACATCCAGGTTTACTTTCCATTTCAGTGAAACTACGCTGGAAATATTTTATCTACCTAAAAATATAACGCTCTCTGCTGTTTGAATCCACTAACATCCGACCCAGGGGCAAACGTGAGAATCACCACAGAATGGATGATGGCCGAATGAAACCTAACTTCAAATAAGGATATGTTTGGATGCATTTTAAATTTACAAACAAATTCTCAAACAGTATTGCTGATATTTTTATTTCTATTATGGTGCAAGACTTACGGATTTGTTGTCATGTAGCAAAGTGGGGTTAAAATGTCAGAAACGCAGAATGTGTGGCAATTAAAGCATAGTTCCTACTGTTTTGGAGTTGTCTATCTACTAGTGAATAGAGCCAACAAAACAGTCGAATATGTTATTAACCAAATAGCTTCTTGCGATCTTTAAATATTTATTTCTGGAGATATATGTAGGCTAAATTTTGACCCTCGCCGCAACTTCTGGGACATAGGGATACAAACTTGATCCCACGGTATAACAAATCTCTCAATTCCGGTGGGGCAACAATTGTTTTATCTCTTCCAATAAATCTTTCCTTGAAATTGTGTTTTCCTCTCTAAACGGTCCCAGGAAAACTTACTTTCTGGACGCGCCTCGTATTTCTATTCCTTCCTTTCTTGATTTTACATTGTGCAACCTTGAGTTCGTCATCTCTACTTTCTCTAATTTACTTCGGATTCAGATCTCACTACTATTTAGGTACGACAAGACCGACATAGTCATTATTAGATAAAATTTGACTCTAGTTTCTTTTCTTGGTTTCTTTTTAGGGTTTTGTTTATCGTAGCGCAAACTGTTCGATATTCTGCAAAATTTATTGTTTACATCTTGAGTGTTTCCTACATTAATTTCATGTAGGTATTATATGTCTAAAACGCATAAGATATCTGTCCCAAAGTGTTCTTATCTACTATTATTTTCTATTGGGCGATATTCTTTCCCCAGGTTGCCGTTATTCTCATCTTGTGTTTTGAAAAATACTATATTCTTTACGAATATGGTAACTGATATATGAACCTTTGTAAATCATCTTCATGTTTTTGTGTAATGACTACATGAGCTACCGGCGTAGTTCAGTTGGCACAGGCGCTTCTCTTCTTATCTGGAGGTGCACTCGGGCGTGGGTTCGATTGCCGCTTGGACTGATTAGTTTATTTTTTTCAGAGGCTATCCCCAACCGTAAGGCGAATATCAGGTAATCTATGGCGATTCCTCGGCTACATGTCACCAGATCCAATCTCACTATCACCAATTCTATCAAATGTAAATAACCCAGTCGTTACAACGTCGTTAAATAACCGATTAAGCAATAAGATAATTACATCATCAGCATACAATAAACGGTTGAGAACCTTATGTTGATTTAATTTCATTTCTAAACTAAAATGTTGTTTTCATGTTAGGAAGGTCATTTCTGTGGTGTTTGGGTAAAGGGAGATAAGTCATAAAAATGAGTTCGGAGATAAATGAAAATTAAACTTATAACCCTTATTACAAATAATTTTCTACACAAATAAAACACATCAACTGCTTGTATTCTTTGATTT
This sequence comes from Periplaneta americana, assembly GCF_040183065.1. Classification (NCBI taxonomy): domain Eukaryota; kingdom Metazoa; phylum Arthropoda; class Insecta; order Blattodea; family Blattidae; genus Periplaneta; species Periplaneta americana. Next base: position 69,336,952 of record NC_091120.1, on the reverse strand, counting down.
TTGCACACCAACTTATATAATTTAACTTGTTTGTTCATCTGGGGAACAAAATTCCACCTGGACAAAAAAATGACTTATACCCCTTTACCCGAACACCACAGATTTATACCATTAAAAATGGAAGGCCTACTAACACATTCTTTTGGGTATTCCACCGTATCTTGGAACTTAACCATTCCAATGTTTCGAAACTACATACAGCCTCCATTATCAAGACAAAAAGGTAAGATCAGAGTGGTCGCTTACTCTGTCGGGCTGATTATGTTTGGCTACTCCAAAGAACTGAACTCAGTAAAGATAACTTTAAGTGGAGAAGCAAGTATATCAACAAAGTAATAAGTAAACTTGTATAATGTGAAAATGAGTACTCACTGGTCATTGCTGTTGTCATTCATTATTGTGTATTAACTAACTTAACAGTTTTTTTTCTGGAACGAGCGAGTCCAGTTTGAAATCCTGGATGGGGAAATTTATTTGGTTGAGATCTTTATCCGGGATTTTCCTTCAACCCATTAAGAGCAAATTCTGGATAAATTTCGGCATTGGACCTTGGACTCATTTCATTGGTATTATCACCTTCATCTCTCTGAGAAGCTAGTCATCGCAATAGATAAAACGTCGTAAAATATACTAATTAAAAAACTTAACGATTTAGTGTGATGTATTGACGATAGAGGAAGAACATTTCATTATTACATATAGGCTACCTTAAGTCTGATTAGTGAAATATGTTACTAGTCAGCGATGTATGCAATGGAGAGAGTAAGGAACTGGTCCCCCTACCCAATTATTTCCTGACTTAGTTGTCTCATGATTGATGCCTTATTTGTGTCACATATGAGGTTTCCAACCAATCTTCGGACTGTTGACTAAACATGCAAGCATATTACTCTCTGTATGCATAATTAAATTAAAAATGAAATATGCGGGTTGTAGATTTATATACTTACTAAAAATTTAAACACGCTATCAAGACCCAAGGAAAGGCCCGTAGAAACATTTAGTTATTTTACTATTTGCCGAGGTTCGACCCAAGTCCGAGAAACCGTTAAAGATTTCAGTTAAGCCCGACCCAGACTTGGGCCCGCGGACTTGTCCCGTGCCCGAGATCAGTAGTACACGGCTACATCTGGTCGTAAGATAAGCAATGTACATAACGTTTACGAAATCTGTATTTAAAATAAAATATATTGTATTTCTTAATAATTTAAGTTAAGTGTCTGAATATGTGATGATAAAGTATTACCACTTGTCCGTTGCAGAACAAGTTGAACTTCGGTATTTGCCCAGTCATTCACAGCATCCCGGCGTGTGAATCGCTACTGTACCGATCTTAGTGAAAGTGTTGTGGGAAAATAGACACCGGCTGCTGCATGCTGGTGACCTTTTGCGTATCGGCAGGAGACGCTTTCGCATCCAGCTCTTATCGTACCCAAGTCTGCCACCCTTGTAACTCTGTCTGAACGAATTTTCACAGAAGAGCCTGTTCATGGTTCTAGACTGACAAGAGGGAAGTTGGGATGTAAATAAATTTGAAAGTTACGAGCGAACTGATGGCCTTGAAAGGACTTTCAAGGTTCATGGAATATCCATGTAATCTTAAAGCCTTGTTGGTCACTTACGGCAGTCTGGACTAAAAGAGACTGAAGGGAATTCTATTACATCCAAAGGGAAGTTTACAGAGGACCCTTGGTTCCGAAAATTCTGACGTAAATAGGCCTATGTCTTCTATTAAAATTAATTTTAATCTGGAAAGTTTAAGTGAGCACCTAATCGAGAGAAATGTCATTTATCATTTCTATAATACTCTACGCCAGCTGTGGCGAAAATGTGACTCGCGAGCACATTGTGACTCGCAATGATAGCTATGCATTTCTCTTGTGTCCTACGTTCCACAACCTCCACCCTCTCATTCCCTGGAGTCAAACTCCGTTCCATTTGCATTTGTCTCTGACCTGCGAGATGCGTATCGTCGCAATGTCTCTCTCGAAACCTTGTACCTCTACAAATCGAGAGTTCCAAGTAGGATGGAAGGACGCATTTTTTTTTTTTTTTTTTGCTATCAGTATGATGAGAATATTAAATGTATGATTTGTTCACAAGTACTTATTACGAGGAAAACGATTGTATAACATAAAACGGCATTATACTACATGTTACTGGTGAAACATTAAAAGCTGAAGTGTCATTATTATTATTATTATTATTATTATTATTATTATTATTATTATTATTATTATTATTAGAGGAAACTAGTCTTAATTACGAATTCAGTGGTGTTGTAATTCCGCAAGTACAAGGTTGTAAATACCTAGGAGTGTATTTAAACTCCAAACTTTCTTGGGGAGAGCATGTTGATAATGTTACGGGTAAAGCATGGAGGGCACTTCACTTTATTATGAGAATCTTGAGAAAGGCTAGCCCCAAATCGAGGGAAATAGCATAGGCCTATCTAACGTTAGTGCGACCGTTAATGGAATACGGAACTACATGTTGGGATCCCTATAGAATATATCAGATAAATTCCGTAGAAAGAATCCAGTATAGGGCAGCTAAATTTGTTAAAGGTAAAAGAGAAGATGGAAACGATACGATAAAAGAACTTAAATGGGAAACTTTGGAAAACAGACGTAGGAAAACTAGAATAACATCATTGTATAGAGCACATCTAGGTCAGAAAGCATGGGTATACATAACGGCTCGGGTAGAAAAGCCAAAGTACTATGGTAGGAACGATCATGATTTTAAAATCAAATGTAGGAAACAGAAAACGGATGTAGGTAAATTCTCATTTTTAAATAGAACTATAAATGATTGGAATGACCTACCTGCAGCGGTCTTTGAGGGCTGTCCTTCCTTAAGGAGATTCAAGAATAATTTAAAAAGTTGTGTATAAAGTGCAAATTAAAATTAAGGCGACATTTACATTTAATTTTTTTAAGGTGACATGTATTTATTTAGCCTGACGAGTTACTTCCTTGGTTTGAATTGTAAATTATTTAAAAATAGCGTGTAAGAGGGTCTTAGACTAGAAATGTTTAGTTTAAATGTAGTTCTGTTTATAAGTACAGTATGCATAAGGGTGTAATTATGTGACTTATTTGAACTGTTGTATCAGTGAAGCGAGATGAGTCAGTGAAGTTATGGTTTTACAGTGCAGTGAATAGTTCCGATCAGTGATAATTTATAGCGTCAATGAAATGTGTTCTATAGTGTCAGTGAAATGTGTGCTAAAGTGTCAGTGAAATGCGTCATAGTGCCACTACAGTGAATGAGATGAGAGTAAAGTGAAAGACTATTGAAACTTATGTAGGGCCTATACATAATAATGTAGGTTGTAATGTTTTTATTATTATTGTGTTAAATTATATTGTGTATTCTTATTGTATTGTGTATAAAATTGTAGGCCTATTGTGTATTGTATAATTGTATTGTGTATTGTAAATTTATTGTGTATCGCTTATCATTTCTTTATTGTGTATTGTTTATATTGTGTATACCACTGCCACCGGGTACATGCCCACTTGCAGTGTAAATAAATACATACAATTACATCTGTACGTCGATCCTTTTTCAGCAGATGTACGAATAATGCGGTTAGATCTTCAATTTAAACTTGCAGATTTACAATGTGATGTTAAATGAAAACTAGATGTAAGGACTTGACAAATGTTGAATTTTTCAAATCTTTGCCAAAAAATAAATATCCGAAGCTTCTTTCTTTCGCTTGCTCTTTTAAAGCCATGTTCGCTACAACTTACGTTTGAGAAAATTATTTTCAACAATGAAAACAGTAAAAACCAGATTTAGATCACGACTGACAGATAAATGCCTTCGTGATCAACTACGACTGGCAGTAAGTGACATAATTCCTGATTTTGAAACTCTGTCGCAGAGACATTCTGAAGACAGTTAATTTTAGGTTGTGATAATGTGTACTATGTTTTATCGTTCATTTCTTTCTTCGTTACAAGTACTAAACATTAGTTTGTAGCCTTGTACTGTATAAAATTATATTTAAGTGCTTGACGTAAGGAAAATGAAAATCCATTAATAAGTTAGACAGTTGCTTCACTTCCCCTTCGGGTGTTCGCCTCCCTCCATAGGCGCTATGCACGTTGCAGGTTATACAGTGGCTCGGCGCAAGATCACATTTTCGCCACGGCTGCTCTACGCTCATCTTGCTCCTTAAGAACCCGCAAACAATATTATTGTCGGAAAAATAAATGGCGTTTGAATATCACAGTATATGACGTGCATTATATTCAAGATATTACTAGTGGCTGAAGATAAATGCAAATAAGATGAAGAGCATGGTCATAGGAAGAAAAATACAGAAGATAAACTAAGGCAGTAGAGCAAGTGGACATCTTCAAACACTTGGGGTGTACTATAAGCAGTAACATGAACTGCTGCCAGGAAGTCAAAAAACAAGACTACTGTATATCCACTAATAAAATATGTCGAGAAAAATGTTAGAAACCGTAATGGTCGAGGATGTCCAAATCATGAAGTAAATTATTGTGATAATGCTATTGATGATACGTAAAACAAAACCTTACACACGATTTGATTGACGCATCTGAATTTGTTAATGTTGTTTTCTTACAAAATAATGAACACAAAATTAACTTGATTATTACACAATTGGGTAGTTATAATTATTTTCTAATAAAGAACAAGATGCAGCTAAGAAAATTAGGGAAATCATACAATTCATAGCAAATTAAGACGGATCTTTACTCTTAAATGGTATGAAAAAGAGTTAGTTGTGAAGTTATGTAAAATAATAGCAATTTTGGCATTGACGTATGGCTACTGAAATGTGCTTTAACATAGAAAAAACATATAAAATGATTAAAATAGCTCATGGCTTCTAAAATCCACATTTGATTATAAGGAATGTAAATCATAAGTTACCAAACCTACATAACCAAAATAGCTTATGGTTTCTAAATTCTGCATTTGATTATGAGTAATATAAATGATAAAATGTGCCAAACCTAGATGACTAAAATACAGTAGCTTATGGTTTGTAAAATCTGCATTTGATGTTAAGTAATGTAAATTATAAAAACTGCCAAACCTAGATAACCAAAATACAGTAGCTTATGGTTTGTAAAATCTGCATTTGATGTTAAGTAATGTAAATGATAAAAGCTGCCTAACCTAGATAATCAAAATACAGTAGCTTATGGTTTCTAAAATCTGCATATTTTGATCTTAAGTAATGTAAATGATAAAAACAGCCAAACCTAGATAACCAAAATACAGTAATTTATGGTTTGTAAAAATCTGCATTTGATGTTAAGTAATGTAAATGATAAAAGCTGCCAAACCTAGATAATCGAAATACAGTAGCTTATGGATTGTAAAATCTGCATTTGATGTTAAGTAATGTAAATGATAAAAGCTGCCAAACCTAGATAATCGAAATACAGTAGCTTATGGATTGTAAAATCTGCATTTGATGTTAAGTAATGTAAATGATAAAAGCTGCCAAACCTAGATAATCGAAATACAGTAGCTTATGGTTTGTAAAATCTGCATTTGATGTTAAGTAATGTAAATGATAAAAGCTGCCAAACCTAGATAATCGAAATACAGTAGCTTATGGTTTGTAAAATCTGCATTTGATGTTAAGTAATGTAAATTATAAAAACTGCCAAACCTAGATAACCAAAATACAGTAGCTTATGGTTTGTAAAATCTGCATTTGATGTTAAGTAATGTAAATGATAAAAGCTGCCAAACCTAGATGACCAAAATACAGTAGCTTATGGTTTGTAAAATCTGCATTTGATGTTAAGTAATGTAAATGATAAAAGCTGCCAAACCTAGATGACCAAAATACAGTAGCTTATGGTTTGTAAAATCTGCATTTGATGTTAAGTAATGTAAATGATAAAAGCTGCCAAACCTAGATGACCAAAATACAGTAGCTTATGGTTTGTAAAATCTGCATTTGATGTTAAGTAATGTAAATGATAAAAGCTGCCAAACCTAGATGACCAAAATACAGTAGCTTATGGTTTGTAAAATCTGCATTTGATGTTAAGTAATGTAAATGATGAAAGCTGCCAAACCTAGATGACCAAAATACAGTAGCTTATGGTTTGTAAAATCTGCATTTGATGTTAAGTAATGTAAATGATAAAAACAGCCAAACCTAGATAACCAAAATACAGTAATTTATGGTTTGTAAAAATCTGCATTTGATGTTAAGTAATGTAAATGATAAAAGCTGCCAAACCTAGATGACCAAAATACAGTAGCTTATGGTTTGTAAAATCTGCATTTGATGTTAAGTAATGTAAATGATAAAAACTGCCAAACCTAGATGACCAAAATACAGTAGCTTATGGTTTGTAAAATCTGCATTTGATGTTAAGCAATGTAAATGATAAAAACTGCCAAACCTAGATGACCAAAATACAGTAGCTTATGGTTTGTAAAATCTGCATTTGATGCTAAATAATGTAAATGATAAAAGCTGCCAAACCTACATAAGTGGCACCGTACAGTTCAGTAAATAAAATAGTGTAATGAAGTTACGTTGTATCTCGCAATTTTATCTTTAATGTAATGATTTATATAATGTAAATAGAACGGATAGTAACTACTGATCAGATCAGCGATTTCCTTTCAATTTTAAGCCTTGAACAACAATAAAATTAATGTGCGTGAAGCTTACACTGCGAAAAATACTTTTAATAAAGTTGGAGCTTTGCTCTCGCAACACATCTCGCCTTTCACAAAATAAAACCTCTTGAGGAGAAAAACCAATTCCGTTTATATGGGTCATGGTTCTGTTTGTTATTAATTCATACTTCGTTACCTAGCTTATGTAGCTGTCTCAACCCTATACTGTTACTCACTTTTACAGAAACATAGAACTTGCAAAGAAGTATTTTTTCTTGATAAATCATTAAAATAAAACAAAACACAATTGTACTTATATGTTTAATGATTTATGCTAGACCATCTTAAAAATTGGGGGTAAACTATGAACAAGAAATGTAATAATGAACCAAGAAATAGATTAACATCCACAATATGTGGCCTTATAATAATCTTTTAGGACCGACATAAAACAACACATAAAGGGAACGAAGAAAATATAATACATCTTGATTTCACAACTTTTAACACTATATCACTTCTGAAAACGTATTATGTGTCTTTCTTGTGTTAAATTTACATTACCTCATTAATATGGTTCAGCCTGTTATCGGCCATCTTCCGAACTGGTTGTTGCTGGTCTTGGCGCCTTTTGTTTATGTTTGTTGTGGGAGTGTGTTTGTGTAGTGTAATGTGGAGTCAAAGAATGTGTGTGTTCTGAAATTGAGTTGTGTGTTGAGAATTTCATTTGGATGTGTTTTTGTTTGGAAATTCTACACATTCAACCAAAAAGCCAGAAACTAAACACACTAGAACAATACGAAATATATAGACACACAAAACACATCCAAATGAAATTCTCAACACACAACTCAATTTCAGAAAACACACTCTCTTTGACTCCATATTACACTACACAAACACACCCCCACGAGAAACACAAACAAAAGGCGCCAAGACCAGCAACAACCAGTTCTGAAGATAGCCGATAATAGGCTGAAACATGTTGACGAGGTAATGTACCTAAATTTAACACGAGAAAGAGACATAATACGTTTTTCGAAAATATAATACCAAAATTGGCATGGATACTCTATCTGTTGGATGAAGAACTATTTTAAAGCCCTATTAGAAGGTTGAGTAACTGAATTTTATTGAAGTTTTAACATGATATTGAAGCTTAAACTTTGAAAATGAAGAGGATATAAATTATGGTGATTATGAATATAAGGGTGAAGACGAATATTAGAATGAACTTAAAAACAAAAACAAAGATGAAGCTGAAGGTGAAGATAATGTTGATATAATAGTAACAGTTTAAAAGGAAAACTCGAACTCCAGTTATGTTATGTCCGAAAAAATGAAGATCAGAAATAACATCAGGAGTTATTTAGATAAAATTACCCTTGGAGTTCGTCCCTCGGCCCCGTGTTTCTAATAATGAGTCAATATATTTTTATACAAAAATAAAAATTGTAGCTGCAGTGTTTGAACTCTGAGGTGTGTGTACTTACGATGGTCTTCATGTCTGAATTGCGAGGAGCACGAGTAGATGTCGGGGTTTTGAGATGTGCACTTTGCTTTTATAGCGCCGTATCTGCAATCACGTGACGCATCACTTTCGCCCGCCTCCTGCCCCCTTTCTCTTCCTTCCTGTCCACACATGTAATATAGGCATATACATACATACATAGTCCTTACTTTCTTGTATTACTCAACCACTTGACAATATTGAATAACGAAAACGCGACACTCTCACGACATTGAACCCCCGCAGCTACCCACGGGGCGTTGCGTTCTCTGAAAAAGAAAGGAAATAGAATGAAAGAGAGTAATATTAGGTTGGCGGGATGTAACTAATGGAGTGAATAAACGACCAAGTCAGTGTTTGAAAACATGACTGAGTCACTGAGTAGCTAGTTGATGGACTGACTGATTTATAACACTGACAACTGAATGAATGAATGAATGAATGAATGAATGAATGAATGAATGAATGAATGAATGAATGACTCCCTATCGAATATTATTTGCAGGAAAAATGGCTGTGTTAATAATGAAAGAATGAATTTGTGAATGAATAATTTATTATCTGTTGATTGTCTATGTGACTGATTGATTAGTTTATTTATTTATTTAGTTATTTATTTATTTATTTTTTATTTATTTACTGATTGATTGATTGATTGATTGATTGATTGATTGATTGATTGATTGATTGATTGATTGATTGATTGATTGATTGATTGATTGATTGATTGATTGATTGATTGATTGATTGATTGATTGATTGATTGATTGATTGATTGATATCGAGCAAGTCAATCGATTATTAATCTGGTTAACTGTGAGACCAACACATATACCGTTCCAAATAATGGATTGATTGATTCATTCATTCATTGATTTATTGATTGATTGATTTATTTGTTGATATGTTACTGACTAAACAACAAACTGATGTATTAAATGAATGAATGAATGAACGAATGAATGAATGCATGAGCGAACGAATGAATGAATGAATGAATGAATGAGTGAACGAACGCAAGAGCGAACGAACGAATGAATTAATGAACGAATGAATGAATGAACGAACGAACGCAAGAGCGAACGAACGAATGAATTAATGAACGAACGCATGAGCGAACGAACGAATGAATGAATGAATGAATGAATGAATGAATGAATGAATGAATGAATGACTCAACAAATCAATGACTGTCATCCTATCGGATATTGTAATTAAGTGGCGAAGTGATTGATTACTTATCCGCAATAATTTGCAGGAATAATAGTTGTGTGAGTAATGAACGAATGCATTTGTGAATGAATAATTATCTGTCAGGTTGACTGGTTCAGTGTATAAATGAATTGATTGAATGATTGATTGCCTATGCGACTGTTTGATTGATTGATTGATTGATTGATTGATTGATTGATTGATTGATTGATTGATTGATTGATTGATTGATTGATTGATTGATATCCAACAAAATCGATCATTTATTCATCTGGTTAACTGTCAGACCGACAGACATCGCGTTGGAATGAATGAATTAATCAATTAATTAAGTAGTATGTGACTGACTAAACAACAACTGATGCATTAAATGAATGAATGAATAAATAAATAAATAAAAAATAAATAATTGTCTTCCCTACTTCTCTGCTGACTGACAGACTAACCTACCAACCATTTGATCTATTCAAGAACTTAATAAATTAATAAGAAACTGTCTATTTGGTTAACTGACTAATTGACTAGCAAGCCGATTGGCTTAATGACTGAATTAATTTATTTAATAATTAACATATTCATTTATTCAATTATTCATGAATGAAGAAAATATGTTCTGTTTAATTGTGTATTTTTCTTTACAGAACATGTTCAAAAAGTCCACTGCTTTGTAGACAGCTGCTGTGTTTTTCATTTTCAGCATACACACCGCGCTAATCACTATTGTTGATATAAGACAGGGCACCGGCATATCAATTAAATTCGCAGAAGAACGATAAACATAAACACCTGTTGGCTAGTGATGAGAAACATGGGTGTTCCTCGTGGTTTCTTCAGAGATAAATGGATGGCAGTGATATTGAGTTCTGACGACTTGGAAATCTACAGACAGGAAACGTAGCACCACGATCGCCAAGAAACATCCGAAACGAAAATCGCACTGTGACAAAGTCGCTATTATTTACCACAGCGATTTTTCTGGAGCCATCACAGTTCAGAACTGTGACGGCAAAATCCCGTCACATCCACCTCTATTTAGTAGAAATTTACTTATTTCTGTGTAATTTATTTATGTATTTAATTTTTATTTATTTATTTATTTATTTATTTATTTATTTATTTATTTATTTATTTATTTATTTATTTATTTATTTATTTATTTATTTATTTATTTATTTATTTATTTATTTATTTATTTATTTATTTATTTATTCTGGTGTAGTTAAGGCCATCAGGCCTTCTCTTCCACAACACCAGGAATACAAACACAATAATAGAAATAAACATTATTTATTTATTTATTTATTCTGGTGTAGTTAAGGCCATCAGGACTTCTCTTCCACAACACCAGGAATACAAATACAATAATAGAAATAAACAGAAAAAAATGCACTATATACAAAGTAAAGCTACACAAGAAATAAAGAGAGAGAGAAAAAAACACTGTAAACAAAGTAAAGCCACACAAAAATATACACAGGTTACAGTCACACAAACTTTAAATGATTAATTAATTGTATCCTAAGTAATTAACTAACATAAACAAGAAACTTGCAATTTTAATCTAAATTAAAATGACAATGTACAATGAAAAATCATGGATGTAAGCACTTACTCATTTGGCCATTTTTATGAATTATGCATATACTATATGATTATGTTTCAGACCTCTATGATATTTTAAGCTTGATTTCTTTCAAAACAACGTGAATCCTTTTCTACAAGTTTGTAGTGTTGTGCAGTTCACTTGAAAACTCACTCTGACCGTAGACAGGTGGATAAAAAAACTAACTCATTTCTTCAATAATAATAATAATAATAATAATAATAATAATAATAATAATAATAATAATAATAATAATAATAATAATAATACTTACTTACAAATGGCTTTTAAGGAACCCGAAGGTTCATTGCCGCCCTCACATAAGCCCGCCATCGGTCCCTATCCTGTGCAAGATTAATCCAGTCTCTATCATCATACCCCACCTCCCTCAAATCCATTTTAATATTATCCTCCCATCTACGTCTCGGCCTCCCTAAAGGTCTTTTTCCCTCCGGTCTCCCAACTAACACTCTATATGCATTTCTGGATTCGCCCATACGTGCTACATGCCCTGCCCATCTCAAACGTCTGGATTTAATGTTCCTAATTATGTCAGGTGAAGAATACAATGCGTGCAGTTCTGTGTTGTGTAACTTTCTCCATTCTCCTGTAACTTCATCCCGCTTAGCCCCAAATATTTTCCTAAGCACCTTATTCTCAAACACCCTTAACCTATGTTCCTCTCTCAGAGTGAGAGTCCAAGTTTCACAACCATACAGAAGAACCGGTAATATAACTGTTTTATAAATTCTAACTTTCAGATTAATAATAATAATAATAATAATAATAATAATAATAATAATAATAATAATGGACTTAATAGGTTTTGTTATCACTCTCTTCAATTCGTTAACCAATCGGCAAGCGTGATATTGCCGCATTCACATGATTCTCCTAATTTCATAAAGTGAGAACATTCCTAGTCTTGTTTTGGTTCATTCATAGTAAGTTCTTTCACGAATAAGATGTGTTGGTATAATTTCACGCCCATAGTTACACAACTGACCGCCAGCAAATGATGTGGTTAACTTGATCAAACAAACCGCTGCTGAGATTTCTAATCTGACGACCTGTCACTACAGCGGATGAATGCTTAAACTACATTACTAGTACTGTCCAGCCCCTTCTTTGTGCACGTGAAGGAATTTAGTGTGTTAAGCGCTTCAGTTTATTGGCGTTTTTAAAGCACTGAAGCACGTCTGAGATTCTTTAACGAGAATTATAAATTGACACACCCCCTTCATTAGCGTGGAATTGCTTCAGAAAAATGTGTAACCTTTAAATGTCTTAACAGCTCTACATTCTAACAAACATTTCACTCATTAGCTCTAAGTTTAAATGTCTTCCAGAGGAAAACTTTAATTGTCAGACATGGAATAGACAACTAAGAAACTCTACAGACACAAATAAACTCGCTTTCTCATAATTTGACCGGTAATACAACGAAAGGAGTTGGGATACTATGGATTATAGATGCGGAGATTGGATAACCCGTGAACGAAACGCATGGTTGCTAGTTCTTTGAGTACGTGGGGTCAATACTTCACTCAAAGTCATTAAAACACCAATAATAACAGAAGAATTTCAAGCCCAGTATGACGACAAACGCAGCTGCTGCAGCTAACACTGTGAAACCTGCTTCAAGATTTCATTTATTCTCCTCTTTAAAACACAAACTCCTGTTGGTGAATATAGGAAATCATTCACGTTAGTTATGAAATTCAGTTTCTCGTTATTCAACCTAGAGATTTTGTTAAATTGTAACACATTTTTGTGTGAGCGTCGATTGAATTGTAGCAAATAATTGGCTTACACGAATATGATATTGAATAGTCTGTTAACTGAGAAATAAGCATTTCCGAACCATGTTTATACAGGATAATAATTTGGGGATCCATTCCTAACAACTGGGAGACCAGAGGGAAAAAGACCTTTGGGGAGACCAAGAAGTAGATGGGGGATAACATAAAAATGGATTTGAGGAAGGTGGGATATGCTTGTAGAAAATGGATTAATCTTGCTCAGGATAGGGACTGATGGCGGGCTTATGTGAGGGCGGCAATGAACGTCCGGGTTCCTTAAAAGCCATTTGTAAGTAAGTAATTCCTAACAACAAAACATTAAACAAAATTTTCATAAAACATGATCCTAAATATACTCAGTTTCAGAGTTACTCTACTTAATTGCTAACAAAGAAGCTCATAGTAAAAGTAATAGTATTAAACAACTTCTTTAAAAAAATATATTACAAAAATTTGCTCAAAGTGTCCTCCTGCATCGATGTATGCTTTTAGTCTGCGTTTCAAGCGTTGGCGAACTCTGTTGAAAGCACTGGAGTGTTTCGTATTTGATTAAATCCATTTAAGATTCGCTCGCTCAGAACGTCAACATTAGGTACTTTCATAAACATTGAATGTCCCCAGACATAAAAATTCATTGGATTTAACTCTGGCGAACGGGCAGGTCATTCAACGAATCCCCCTCGACCAATCAATCTTTCCGGAAAAGAGTGATTTAGATGACAACGAACTCTCATACTAAAGTGAATGGAAGCGCCATCATGCAGGTACCATATTCGACGATTATCGTCCAGAGATGCATCATCAATTAATTAATTCTGAGAAACTGTCGATAAATGTCCTTCACTCACTGAATGCATTTTTGTTACTATGCATATAAGCAAACAAACAAAAGACAATAAAATATAAGAAAACAAATCTTATTATGTCCTGTTCTAAACAAAAACTTACAATATGAAAGCAATTTTGAGTTGACTACTGTTCACAAGTCAGTGTAAGGGCAAACTCCTTACTAAATCTGAAACTAAGAATTAGGATCATGTTTATATGAAAGTTTTTCAATGTTACGTTGTTAGTAACAAGTATAAAAAATAATTGACACCAATTTTCATACACTCTTTATAGGCTATTTTTCTTCTATGTATATTCATCATCATCTCCGCACTACAGCCACACATGGCCTTGGCGTCCTCAACAATTCTTTTCCATGTTTGTCTTTCCTGTGCCTTCCTCTTCCAATTTCTCACTCCCAATGCCACCAAGTCATCTGTCACGCCATCAAACCATCTGAGCTTAGGTCTTTCCTTTTTCCTTATCCCTCCAGTTTCATTAAAAAGCAGCTTTTTGGCTATTTCGTCTTCGCTCATTCTCATGAGATGACCAAGCCATCTTATCCTTTCTGCTTTTATAATCGCCACTATACCCGGTTCTTCATATAACTGATATAATTCCCGGTTAAACCTTCTTCTGCATATTCCTCCCTCATTAATCGCTCCATATATTCTTCTTAAGATCTTTCTTTCGAAAGTTCCCAGAGATTTTTCCTCTCTTTTTGTCAGGGTCCAAGTCTCCGCTCCATAAATCAACACCAGTCTTATCATTGTTTTATAAATTTTAGCTTTAATCGTACAAGGAACATTCTTTGCTTTTAATATATTTGCTAATCCAAAATAGCTCTTATTGGCTGCTATTAATCTAGCTCCTATTTCACTATCCATGGTATTGTTTTCTGTTATTACTGATCCCAAATATTAAAAGACTTGACCCTCTCAAACGTAAATTCCTGTATCTTAAGCTCATTTGGTATTGATATTCTAGAATACCCACTAAACATATATTTTGTTTTCTCTTGATTGATAGCTAATCCCATGTGTCCGGCCTTTTCATTCAGTCTCTCAAACTCATTACTCAGACTTTTGATGTTTCTACTAATGATAACTACGTCATCAGCAAATGCTAAGGTCTGGGATGTTCTATAGAAAATAGTATTAGTTGTTTGTACTCCAGCTGCCCTTATTACCTTCTCTAGGGCGACGTTAAACAACAGGCAAGCTAAAGGACCTCCTTGCCTTAATCCCTTACTTATTTCAAATGCTTCCGACAATTCTGCATTTACTTTGACTCTACATTTGTTACTCTCCATTGCTGCCATTATTAATCTTATCAATTTCTCTGGAACTTGAAATTCGAGCAATGCCTTAAACAATCGTTTCTATTGATACTATCGAAAGCTACTTTAAAGTCCAGGAACAAAAAGTGAGTCCTATGTTATACTCGTTACACTTTTCCAATATCTGCCTTATCGCAAATATCTGATTGATTGTTGATTTCCCAGACATGATATATATTAGGAATTCATAACTGTAGTTTTACCCTCTATTTATGCATGGAATACGTTTTTGAAATTTAATATCAACGCTAATAAAACGTACACAATCTTACAAAAGTTACATTTGATCCTCATGTGAAGTGACTTAGTTACTGCTCAGAGACTAGCAATGACGTCATGTCTCTATATTTATTCAGAAGAAAGCAAAGAACCATATTATGCCCGAACTTCAGCAAACATACGCTCTTTCGTTATTTCTGATGCTTTTTGACCGCTAAGTTCTCAGTCAGTATACCTACAGGTTTCGTTCATATTCTAAGACCAGTGGTTCCTAAACTGGGGGCGTGAGAGATTTAGTCTATAGGAGGACATAGACAACTCGAGGAACAAAGAATGATAAGACAATGACCTGATAAATAGAGAAATTAATATACATATAAAACTTGCAAGTGAGAGGTTTCGTTATACAGTTGGCAATTTTCAACAACGGACATTACAGGAAAACAAACCAAACACTGCAGTCACATAGACGTAGAGATTGACCTCAGGTTTGCCTTAACCAACCTGACATCGAAGCTCCTTAGAGAAAATCAATGTGAAACGCCCTATTGATGTACTCTGCTCTTGTGGTTTTCTTCGCTTCATTAAAAATAAAATAATGTCTGCTATAGATTAAAAGAGTTGTTCCTATGTATTTGAAATCAAATTTGTTTTCATTGTTGAAGCAAATTGATGGAAGTGGGAATAATTTAATTACAGTTTAAGGCACTCTGAACAAAAACGTTTGCATGAACATAATATGTCTCGTTATTAACGGTTTCGGAGAAAAATAATGGAAACAATGACTAATGAGGAACGGAAAAATTGCAGGTGATAGCAAATTAAAACATTGTTACCTTATGTTCTATTTAATTGTGTATTTTTCTTTACAGAACATGTTCAAAAAGTCCAACGTCAACTTCAATGCACTTTGCAGCTCTTGTAGACAGCTGCTATGTTGCTGATCAGAGCTGATTTGGGCATTCCTTTGCTTGTGCACAAGCATGTAAAATGCGAGCGAGAAGTTTCTCCTAGTTTGCACTTTACGCTCTAAAGCCAACTCCACACACAGTAATCCAATTCAATGAGGTCGGGTGACCTCGGTGGCCAACAAACGACTTCATCGCGACCGAACCAACGCCCAGGATATGTTTCATTGATCCTACAACAACCTAATGTCGTTTTGGTTGCGTCCCATGTGAGAGCCGATGAAGGATATGAGACACGCCCGTGATTTTCAAACAGCTGTCTGTCAGATAATGTTCAGAAAAAAGGCATATGTTCATATAAACTTTCTTGTTCAGAATCACTAATATTATGACCCCTCACACAATGTACCTTTCCTCTTGACTCACCATGTATACGAGTATTATGTGACAGTTCCATACTTCAGATAACTTCAAATCAGAAGATTAACTTCAACTAAGATCTAATTAACTTTCGTTCCACTGAAAAGATTATAGTTGATACTGAAGTTATGCACTCGCTATATTCTTCCACGAATGATTCATTTCATCATTCGTAAAGATTATTAAACGAATATACTGTACACGCCCACATATCGCTGTAAAATCTCAGTGTGTTTTTCATTTTCAGTATACACACCGCGCTAATCACTATTGTTGATATAAGACATGGCACCAGCATATCAATTAAATTCGCAGAAGAACGATAAACATAAACACCTGTTGGCTAGTGATGAGAAACATGGATGTTCCTCGTGGTTTCTTCAGAGATAAATGGTTGGCAGTGATATTGAGTTCTGACGACTTGGAAATCTACAGACAGGAAACGTAGCACCACGATCGCCAAGAAACATCCGAAACGAAAATCGCACTGTGACAAAGTCGCTATTATTTACCACAGCGATTTTTCTGGAGCCATCACAGTTCAGAACTGTGACGGCAAAATCCCGTCACATCCACCTCTACTTAGCAGAAATTTACTTATTTCTGTATTATTTATTTATTTATTTATATATTTATTTATTTATTTAATTTTTATATATTTATTTATTCTGGTGTAGTTAAGCCATCAGGCCTTCTCTTCCACAACACCAGGAATACAAATACAATAATAGAAATAAACAGAAAAAAATACACTATATACAAAGTAAAGCTACACAAGAAATAAAGAGAGAGAGAAAAAAAACACTGTAAACAAAGTAAAGCCACACAAAAATATATACAGGTTACAGTCACACAAACTTTAAATGATTAATTAATTGTATTCTAAGTAATTAACTAACATAAACAAGAAACTTGCAATTTTAATCTAGATTAAAATGACAATGTACAATGAAAAATTATGGATGTAAGCACTTACTCTAAAAAAATGTATCCTCATCAGGTTAGGGTCTTATCCACTTAGACACATGGCAGGAGTTCTGTTATGTTATATGGAGCCAACACGGCGCATTTTCTCCATATAAAACAACACAGATGTACATAACATTGACGAGGGGCAAATATCCTTGGCCTAGGAAGGAAATAACCACACGCAATGTTAAAATAGCCAAGCGCTTGGAGGGAAGGAATTTCATGCACGGAATGCAAAATCTACGCCGACGGCCAACTTTTTAATACGATATATTCATGAAAGGAGATGTTTCGCTCTTATTTTATGAGCTTGATATGCATGTGAACATCTCTGCAATTATTTCAATAGTCAGGTGTCAACAGTTGTGGCTCGTCTGTCATGCACTCAGCTGCATATATTTTCCCTTTTCTTGAATAATTGCTGCAGCGGAAAGAAGGGTGAAAGTTTACAGAGTCGTGGTGCTAACTGTGGCCACAGAACTTCCTTGTAATAGGATCCACGGTTTACAAAGGGGTTATTGTTTCAGCAACTCTTGGTGCCTGTAGGCTTCAATATGCATGTTTATCGAACTTAAAGAGGGCGTTCTTTATTTTCACCGCTATCCAGTTTAGCTATTGTTTGCTTACGCAAAAAACTGCACGACTTTTGTAAGGGGAACCGCTCCAATGATTTCGAATCACTTGACGATAAATGTTACCTTTCAGGTTGTCCGTTTCAGTTTAAATCGTAAATCAGCATGTTATATATTTTTTATGTAATAGGTAAAAGTTAATGAAGTTTAATTAAAAAAGGCCAGTTCATCGGTCATTCAATAATTAGTGGCAACAATATTTGTATGTGGCGCTATCAGCAGTAAATGATGCAAGCTGATAACAGTGAGAAAGAAGAGCATCTGATGTGTGTTATCTGTGAGTTTGAATACAATAATCTCATTTATAGGATATTTGTAGTGCGTTTAATTTGTAGACTGTTATCGGTAGTGCTCTAAAATGTTTAGCAAATACGAATAAAGATGCTTCATTAAAATTCAGATTACAAGAGGCAAGAATGCTCGACAATGCAATAAAGCGTTACTGGAAGCTTATTGTAGAGAGATTTCACCATATCGTACCGTGGCTAGGTGAGCACATGCATTTCGCAACGGGAGGGAATATGTTCATAAAAAACGTGGAGCTGGCAAACCGTAATAAATAGCAGCAGTAGAGCAGTCTGTTCAAAGATTAGTACAACAAGACGCTGTGGATGGCATCAGTCGTCGTCTCCCTGAGGTGTGGAGGCGGGTTCTTCATGTTGGAGGAGATTACTTCTGAGCAATGCAACAATGTGACTGTTCCAAAAATGTTTTCTTTGTTGTTAATTCAAATGTTGCCACTAGTTACTGAATGACCCATGTATGTAAAAAGTATAGGGGTTAAAAAAGGAATAGGCCTATAGTAATAGTTTACAGATTGAAAATGAACATTAAGGGCCCTATTCATAGACATTCTTAACGCGGGCTTTCGGTGGATGATCAGCGAACTAACGTTTTTCGTATTCATAAACCAGTGTAGCGCGGGCTAGCGAAACGTCTGTGAATAGCACCCTAAAATTTTAACTACAGTCTTAACATCGTTTTTCTTTCTTTCTTTCTTTCTTTCTTTCTTTCTTTCTTTCTTTCTTTCTTTCTCTTTATCCATTTTACCTTCCCTGTAGTACTGACTTATAGATCACTACAGGTAGGCGAGGAAGAGCACTGACTGAATTAAGACAGTACTTCGTTCCATAATGTCTGACAGGAAATAAACATTGACAGTAGAGAAAAAGAGAAGCATAATTGCTATTCAACCAATGCCAGAAGTCTTGTTCCACACTTCACTTGAAGTTGGGCGGGTAGAACGCTTCAGACCGAATACTTAATAAGAAATTTTATTTACTTCTATGAATCTGTTTCCACTGACCGCTAAAATAAGTACAAAATGCTTTAGATTCTTTTGTAAGCATTTTTCTATGATTTCAGAACATTCCTTTATCCCAGTTTTTAATTTAATATAGATAGTAAGCGTTTCTTTTTCTAGAATCTTCGAGTTAAGTTCTTTAAATAGCTGTAACCGCGCGATAACCGGCTGCGCACTAACCTCTAAAATGTAGAATAACTAAGTTACAAGAATGTGTAAATATAGTAATTTGATAGTTTCCGTAAACTAGAGATCTTGCACTACATTTTAGCACAATTTAGAATGTGACGCAGTGTGACGCAGTGTGACGCAGTATGTTGAAAGTCTTATCAAAGACATTAAATGTGAAATAATTGTTAAGTTTATTATTGAAGTAATTTTATTAAAATTATTGCGTAGGATATTTCAATAGTTACAGAAACTGCTTAAAATATAAATTTCCAAACTTTCAGCTGAACGCCTTATATCAAAGTACACAATAAACACTCAGTTAACATAAATACAACCACATATTACATCCACCCTCTAAACGATTTTGCGAGATGCTGTAAAGAACGCAAGCGGAGATACCCCGGATTGGGGGATGTTATCAATATTGCACTGAGATGCATTTCTAGTCAGGAAGTTTAGGAACAGTTACTTGTGAATAATATACACGGAAGAAATCATGATTTTTCGATCATGAAGACAAATACTTTTGTCCATCCAGGTTCGTAATTTGACCCGCTGTGCGTAGGTTAGATGATATTTGTCAAAAATTCTAGTTGCTTGTGTGAGCCACATCTCTATTTAATTCTCTGTTTAATATTAAACAACGATACAGTTGCCAAGTTGTTTAATTTCTTAAACATATTTGGACTTTCACGAAAATGCACGAAGTGGTCATAGAACTATACACATATAAGGTCATAGCACCGGCGTCAGGATTCGAGATCGAGTCTCCGGCATATTAGCCAGACACGTTACCCTCATGCCACAGGGCAGTTCTGCCTAACTAGCTCAACTCCTATGAGTTTCTCCTAGAAAATAGTATTGTTGAAAAAACTTGCCGACCCTAAGTTTCTTGCTTAGTTAACTGAGTTCTTAGCCGAATGAACTTTAAAATAATTGAGGGGTCCAGAAAGTGCTTAAATATTTTTGACAAACTGTACCAAGAAACTTTATATCGCCGGAGACGTACTAAAATTGAGAGGGGAAGCCATGATTCCCTATCTAGTGCGTATATTTGAAATATCAATTAACAATGGTACTGTCCCGCGAGATTGGAAAGATGCATTAGTGGTACCAATTTATAAGTCAGGGTCTCGCGCAGATACAAAAAATTACAGACCGGTCAGCCTCACCTCTGTGGTTTGCAAACAGATGAAACACTTGATTTCAGCTTATCTAAGGCAGCATTGGGATGACTCAAATTGGTTACATAACTGTCAGCATGGATTTCGGGGGGGCTATTCATGTGAGAGTCAATTAGTAACTGTATGTCAGGATTTAGAAGACGGAATAGTTTCCAATAGCCAAGTAGATGCAGTGATTATTGACTTTTCACGCGCATTCGATGTAGTCCCACACGATATATTGTTGGTTAAACTACAATCAACGGGGACTGACTTCAGAGTGCTCCAGTGGATCAAGGAATTTTTAACTTGTCGCACTCAAAGAGTACGGGTAGGGGAGGAATTATCGAACCCAATTGAAATTACTTCCGGGGTCCCGCAGGGGAGTGTCTTGGGGCCTCTTCTATTCTTGGCTTTTGTAAATGATCTGCCAGTTAATATCTTGTCTAGGGTTCGCTTATTCGCGGATGATTGTATGGTATACAGGGAAATAAAAAGCCATGAAGATACTACTCTTCTCCAGAATGACCTCAATAGAATAAACGATTGGGCAATAGCCAACAAAATGAAAATAAATTCTCTAAAGAGCAAAGCCATCAGTTTTACAAGGAAAAGAAATAAAATAGTCGCATCGTATACGTTAGGGGGTGAAACCATTCCGGAAGTTAACAAATGTAAATACCTCGGAATAACATTTAGCAGCGATCTCGGCTGGGGGGAACACGTTACAGACACAGCGGGAAAAGCATGGAGAGCGTTACACTTTGTGATGAGGGTACTAAGAAAAGGTTCTGATAAATCCAAAGAGATTGCATATAAATCACTAGTACGTTCAGTAATGGAATATGGTGCTGCATGTTGGGATCCTTACAGATTAGAACATATTAAGACACTGGAAAAGATTCAAAAACGGGCTCTTAAGTGTTGTCGGAAAAATTCACCATTAAAATGGGACACACTCACGGACAGGAGAACGCGAATTCGATTATGCGCACTGTTCAAAACATACAGAGGTGAGCCTGCCTGGAGAGAAATAAAAAATAGGTTGCAGCTGCCAAATTACTCTTCAAGGAACGACCACTCATATAAATTGAGGGAAAGAAGGCAGAGGACGGACACTGGAAAGTTTTCTTTTCTCAATCGTACTATCAGGGACTGGAATGCTTTACCTGCAGACTTACTAAAGGCTTTACCAACAACCAAAAATGTATTTAAAAATAGGCTTAACCCATTAACGCCCAAATTATTTTTATTTAAAAACACGAAAATAATATATATATTTCATAAATTTAATCCATAAGATGCCAAGAATATGTTTTTTTTTTTATTCTGCCGTGTAACAAGTAGCTGAAAATCACCCGGTCTATAAATAGACCGCAGGGCACTTATGATATCTGCGTATTCATTTGCAATAAAGTAAATATATTTTTTGTGTATTTAATGTAGTATAACCAGAAACATTTATACCAATATACATAAATTTATTTATGACAGTTTTAGTATTTAATGCAACAATACAATGCTACAGCAATAATGAAACACATTTTATTTTAGTTATATCTGTCTTTACCGAGTGTGGTAAGGCTCAAAGCATCTTTGACAGAGAGTTTCATCACACTTCTTGCAGAATGTTACTACTCTGCATTTACACCGTTCCATCCGGCAGTGTTTCTGAGAGGGTCGTTTTGCCATGAAATGACCTCTACCATCTATCCTCATACCAAATTTCACTCCTTGAGGTGATGAAATAGGGCGCTCCATTCTCTTGCAGTTCTAAAACATCTAGAGATATTGAACAGCCAAGCATCGTCGGATTTCAAGTAGGTCCAGGGAGTTTCGTCCATGTATTTCTCTGTAGAAATCCAACCATTTACTATAACCATATCCAGCATTCTGACAAAGAGATCTCAGTACCACTTTTGTCCATGGATTGAAGTGGCATATTTCCCTGCTAACCAATCATGATGGTCCACTCCACCCGTGTACTTACCGTATTTCTTTATGACCTATGAAGTAACTGTTAGCGCATCTGGCCACGAAACCAGGTGGCCCGGGTTCGATTCCGGTCGAGGCAAGTTATCTGGTTGAGATTTTTCCGGAGTTTTCTCTCAACCCAATATAAGTAAATGCTGGGTAACTTTCGGTGCTGGACCCCGCACTCATTTCACTGGCATTATTATCTTCATCTCATACAGACGCTAAATAACCTAAGTTGTTGCTAAAGCGTCATAAAATAACCTACTAAAAAAATATGACCTGTGATTGCTGCACACTTATATTCTGTCTTACATTTCTGTCCCACTTGCTTGCAGAAGTCCCTACATCAAAGTTTGATCCTACAGGTACACATCTGTTGTCATCCCACTTCACGAACACAATTTCACTATTAGTGTCAAATGTATAGGGGAGAGTCGGGTAGTATCGGACAGTGCGTTTCTTTAATCTACCACCATATGGTAGTACCTGAATGACATGGTTACGTTTCTCTATGCGACATCACAGAAACGTAACCATGTCAATCAGGTACTATCATCGTGTGGTAAATGAAACTCACTGTCCGATATTACTCGATGTCCGATACTACCCGACTCTCCCCTAATCGTAGGACTCTCGTACTGCATTCTGTAGTAATTTCGCATCCTGAAGAGTAAAGGCATCCGTTCTGTTTTCTCTCACAATTTCTGTAACCCGGAAACCAAGATCCTGAAGGTGGAGTAAAAGGTCTCTATTTATAAAAAAAATTATCAAATTATGTGTCGTGAGCATGAGGATGTACAATGGAATCGAGCACATTCGGCACAACTCTGCTGCCTAAGACTAAGTCGTGCCTATTATTGACGTCATTTCAGTTGTGTCCTTACCAGAGATTTTTTACACAGGGAATAGAAAACCTCAATGTGATGTTGGCCAGAAGAAATTAGTCAAAAGTGATACCATCTTACATAATATTACGAAAGAAATGAAGCAATATATCGTAAAAAAGTAAATCCTTGGCGCTACAGCCCATGAAGGGCCTAGACCGACCAGCCGGCTGCTGACCTCACGTCCACATGCCGAAGCAGAGGTGGACGATCATCCAATCAGAATGGAAGTATCGTGTGGTTAGCACGATGATCCACCCAGCCGTTATAGCTGGTTTGCGAAACCGGATTTTCGCTACCTATCGTAGCTCCCTAAGTGCACCACGATGCTGGGTGGGCACCAGTCCCATACACTGGCTGAAATTTCATGACAAAATGTCTTCCCCCATGAGGACTCGAACCAGCGTGCATTCCGTAACGCGAGTCCTAGACAGGATGCCTTAGACCACGACGCCACAGCACGGGACAGCAATATATCGTACCATTACAATACTGAATTTTTTCCTGTTTACTGTTATAATATGTTGGTGAAAATAGGATGCATGGTTTTATTTATTGGTCGAGAAGTATTACTGCATATTTTATAGATCATTGTACTTAGAAGTAAAAAGGAACATATCCATTGTTCAAAAATGTATACACTGCAGACGTACACCGTATCACATTTATTTCCAATTTAGTGCATACAATAACACGTTCTGGGGATCGAATAGGTGCTAATCATCTTTCAGATGCTAATCTACTTGCAATAGCACAGTACTACTGCCGATAGTCACTTGCTAATATCAACTGTTACGGTACAGAGTGCAACGACACACCTTTCTCCACTGTTATTTTCACGTGATATCATAAGTGCCCAGCGGTCTATTTATAGACCGCAGCCGTTTCAGTCCATATTGCTCCAATCATTTTACATAAATCTGTGTTTTTCTTGTGCGATGCAATAGTAGTAACCTTGACACTACTAAATCATAAATCAATAACAATATCGAGACATTATAATACGGAAAATTAATTATATTCTTTACACAGTGCGACATCATTTTATACCTAACTAATTCGAACTAAGATACCTTAATGAATTCTTATTTTTGAAGGAGGTTAAAATGTTGGCAAGTTTAGTTAACATCTTACATGATATATTTATGATGATCATTAATATTGAATCAATGGGGCGCCAATAAAAAAATCTAGTGTAGTCGAGTGTGCAAGGGCTTATAAATAGACCGCTGGGCGTTAATAGGTTAAGGATCTTACTAATAGACGGTAATTATACACAGTATTTAAAGGGTGTAAATGATATGTTGTTATTGAAGTGTTGTATCAGTGAAGAATTATGTTGTGTCAGTGAAGTGTGTTGTATCAGTGAAGAAGTATGTCGTGTCAGTGAAGTGTGCTGTGTAAGTGAAGCGTGTTCCTGTCAGTGAAGCTTTATAGTTTATAGTGGCAGTGCATAGTATTTGAACAGTGAAATGTTTTTGAAGTGTTAATGAAATCAGGATAGAATCAGTGAAATGTGTCGTAGTTCCATTGCAGTGAGTGAGTTGACAGCGAAATGGGTGTAATTTGAAAGGTACTTGTGCAGATATGAACATATCATACTCGTGGGTTTTAGTTCGATCTTAGTTTTAAGATACAAATTAGATTTATTTCAAGTGTTATTTTAAGTGATCGTTTCACTTAATTTAGTATCTTCCCTGTTGTTGTTGTTGTTGTTGTTGTTGTTGTTGTTGTTGTTGTTGTTGTTGTTGTTGTTGTTGTTGTTGTTATTATTATTAATTATTGTTAGTATTAATTATTAGTATTATTATTAATTGTATTTTTAATTAATAAGTTTATTATTGTCATTATTGAGCGTAATTAGTTACCACTGCCACCGGGTATATACCCACTGCAGTGTGAATACATACATACATACATACATGCATGCATACATACATACATACATACATACATACATACATACATACATATATACATACATATATGCTAAGTACTGTTGTTTGCACTGAACATTAAACCTCCGAAATTGAACGTTACGTTCATCATGTTCAGATAAGTTATAAAATAGCAACTAACAACTGTATAATTTCTCTCTTTATATCCACGTAACTCGAGTGTCCTGACAAGACGCCAGAAACCCACATCGAGTGCACACAAACTCAGTGTGACTTGAAATTGTGGTTTTCTGTAACCTACCTAAAGTAACATAGAATATACTTGCAAATCTAGCTTTCAGGTAAAGCTCCCTGTGAAGCAGACTTGAATAATTTGAAGGGAAAAATTGTTCCGGGACCGAATATTTATCCCGGGACCTTTGGCTGAACGCACCAACAATCTACCGACTAAGCTACCCAGGAACTCCACCCGACACCGTCTCAATTTTTCTCTTTATATCCACATAACTCGAGTGGGCTGACAAGACGACAGAAACCCGCATATAATGCACAAATCTCTGTGTGACTTGAAATTGTGGATTTCTGTTGAGATGGTGTCGGGTGGAGTTCCTGGGTAGCTTAGTCGGTAGAGCGTTGGTACGTTCAGCCTAAGGTCCCGGGATCGATACCCGGTTCCGGAACAGTTTTTGCCTTGAAATTATTCAAGTTTAGCTTTAGTTTGCGGTCTAGTTTGAATCATGAATAGGACGTCAACATCAGCACGACAAAATGATGTGGCACTAGTCAAACATGACGTCACGTCAATGTAGTCTATGAACAGCTAACCTTATCCCCGTACGTCGTGGGACAAAATACGGTCCCTAGTACTTACGCAGTTCATTGGAGGCTGTAATACACGAATACTGTACTCATTTTTATAATAACTGAGACTAACACAGGGTGGATGGAGAATGAATTTGTGTCTTGTATATTAAAATTATGAACATTATCATTAGTACTAAAAATATCTTGATTTTTAATGTGAAACATCATCAAGGAAAGAACGTACTTAATACAATGTAAGGTCAAAATTTCTAAACTGTTTCAAATCTATTTTCAAAGCTGTCATTTAATGCACACATATCATTATTTGTTTTTAAAACAAAAGTATGTTTGACTTCCGATTATTTAACCCTGAATATTAGTTCACTTTTGAATATATAACATGAAAGATGGCAAAGTATGTTATTTAAGGATATTTATATCGTCAATAGAAGATAGGGATTTTAACGCATAACAGGTAGACTCAGGAATAAGAAATTGTGTTCAAGAGATTATTCCAGACCTGCAGAACTGTAGCTCTTCAGAGCAACTTCTTTCCTCCCCTTTCTTACCCCACCCACCTTTTCTACCTGTGCGGTCACGGCGTTCTAGTTACGCTCGGCTACATCAACATTCATTCTCGCGGCGGAAGTCGATCATCCCCAATAGAAGTGGAGTGAGACTGACGTCATAGTTCCCCTACTTGCGAGGCCTGGATTATTCTATTTCAATTCAAAGAACTTTGCGTTCATAAATTTTTGCATCAATTACATTTCATTCAACATTGGAAGGGAACTAAATAATATTATGCATAATAAATTTGATTAAACTGGTTTTATTAACATAACATGTATTAGGTGTGTTTCTTAAATGATGCTATTGTTTATTTAAAATAATATACTTGTGTCATTTGACTTTATGATCGATTGAGACTTACCATCCTTCTTCCATCCATCATCAAAGCTGCTTCTTAAACAGTTAATTATATCACAAAAGAAATATATTTAAAAAAACACCTAATAGTCCTAATTGCATTATAATATCGTCAGTGTAATACTGAATAAAGAAAATTAATTCTCAATTGAATTATTTGATGCTGGAATGAAGCTTCCCTTCGCCACTTTCATCAGAACGTCGAAACTGTGCCTTAAAGTTTTGTACACCACAGCCAAACAAACAGAGCAAGTAACTAAGTACGTATAAGAAAATTCACTATAGAGATGGAGAAAATAATTCAATGCCCAAATGTCGTAATTTCTGTGCCTGTGCAGTCTATTCAAATGTCACAGGGGCAACGACACACTGGTCAGCTCAACGAGAAAGTCAAGAGATCAACACTTGCTTCAAAAGTTTCTCTTATACATCATACAGTTGTCAGGTACAGCTGATGGAGGGTCTGATATCATACTCATCAAACAGTAAATGTTACAGATGTCACAGTTCTGAATTTACACATTCTTATTTTTAATTCTGAAAGAAAAATTGAACTCTTCTAAAACTTCCTGAGTTCAAATGACCGTAAAATTCAGTTTACTCTTATTTAAAAGTTTCCTTCGTAGTCTTCATCTCCTTCTTTTTCTTCTGCTCCTTAGCGACTTACAGAGATTCAGGGACAGATGCATACGTCCTGGTTTCGTAAATGCAAAATTTAGTCGCTATTGCGTACAATCAGGTGTGACTGTGTTCTACTAGCGTATAAAAGAATTTTCCTTCAAACTTCATCCAGGCTTAGGAATGGTAGAGTTTGAAGTTGTGACATGTATAAAAATTGTAAACTATAGTCCTTTAGTAATAAAAATTGCCTGTTAATAGAGCCTATTCTAAATTTATACGAGGAAGAGTAAAAAAGTAACCTTAATAATTGTTTTATTAATTAAATATGTACAATAAGACTACAAACACTTCATCACTTTTCAACATATATAACAAGAACACTTGCATTGACTATAGTGGGGACTATGTTGAAAAGTGATGAAGTGTTTGTAGTCTTATTGTACATATTCAACTAATAAAACAATTATTTTGACTCTCCCTCGACATTAAAATAATATAATAATCTAATTGAGCAACCAAGGCTGGTTTTGTTAAATTGCTTCAAATTCTTTTTGGCTTTAAGCTAATCCATAATAAGAGTAATTCTTTTGTCTAACTTAATATTTCTTCACGTTTTCCTTTCAAAATTAAAATCAGATCTGAGTAGAGAAAAGTCACTAATTTTTGCCTCTGTAATCAATTTCTTTATTAATTCACATGTATTTATTCTGTGCTGCCTATATTAGTGACCGTCGTATATAGCCGAAGGGTTTCTCTTGTTAGTTTCTGTTATTTCCATACTAATTAACTTGCAACAAACCAGGAAGATGCTGAAAAGTTGAATTGCTACAAGTATGCAACAAACTACATGTACGCATATAAAAAGAATACGAGTATTACCTTGTACCAAACTACATGTAAGCAAGTGTACGATCTTGTACGCAAGTGTAAAGTACGCATCTGTGAATACCGCCTTGCAAATGATCTTGTAGCATTTTGGACTGTTATTTTTTATATAATTTACTCCATACATGAGATTTTAACGGATAACACGAGAGGAACAGTTACTACTGTCAGCACTGTCAGCACATTTTGTAAACTTGTAAATTTATCTTGTGCAACATCCTTAATTTGCTTAACTTTCACTTTTATAATACAGAGAGAAGCAGCGAAAAGTTACCGCATACTATGCAGGGAAACGTCAGGTAACAAATTGCCCGCAATCCATTGCTCGATTCTCCGGTAAGCTGTAGCAGCGCGAGCGGGCGTTCAGTTTCATTACGGTAGGCCTAAAATTCCCGAGTGGTGGGAATAGAGTGCGCGGACAGCGGGAAGCTTACGGAGTGTTTAGTTACCCCGATTTAAGTGCCTGTGATTTTTAATTGTGGGGAATTTTAAAACAGAAAGTGTACAAGAACAAGCCACATACTCTTGAAGCCCTGAAGAATGAAATCAGACGAATGATATCTGAAATTTCAGAGGCGGAGGCATAAGTTTTTTTCGGAATTTTTTTAACACGATGCAACTTTTGTGTCGAGAACGTTGGACATCATTTTCAACTGCTGCTTTGATGAAAGGTAATTCTACGTACGTCAGTTTTCAACTTCATTCATTAAGTAACTCTTAACTAATGATTTAGGCCTACCGTAATGAAACTGAACGCCCGCCCTCGCTGCTACAGCTTTCCGTTGAGTCGAGCAATGGATTGCGGGAAATCTGTTCCCCGACGTCCCCTGTATAGAGTAGTATTAGTTAAGGTCTTGAAACTTAAAGAATTTGGCGGTATTTTAGTCTTTTTAGAGGAATCTGTCGGAATCTGTCCCTTAATCGATAGTCCACGTTGAACCTTACCAAGATTAATGAAGGCTAAAAGGAAAATACTGGGCACCACGCTACGAGACAGAATGACTAACGAAACACTACAAAGACTGACGAACACTACTGACGCAGCAGAACGAGCAACGGCAACGAAGTGGACCTGGGGGGGGGGGACATGTGGCGAGACTACACCAGGCAAGATGGACCCATGCAGTCACGATGTGAGACCCCTACGTCGGAAAGAGAGGACAGGGAAGACAACGGCTCAGATGGTCTGACATGTTTACCAGAGAGGCGGGGAAACAATGGTCGAGGACAGCAAAGAACAGAGTTTTGTGGAAAGAACTAGGGAAGGTCATTGTAAATAGATAACGTAATCAGTGTTAAGATATTGTAAATAGTAAAGTTAGTATTAGTGAAAGTGTAAGATAAGTTTTGTAAATAGTAAAGTCAGTGTTGAGAAAGTGTCATTTAAATAGTGTAAATAGCAATCAGTGTTTGTCAAAGTGCCGGTGTTAATATAATGTGTGTAGTGCAAGAAAAAAAATGAACAAAGAACAGTGCGGAGACTAGTTAAAGTTGAACAGGATTATTAACCATGTCACAAAAGTAGTATATACACGACAAGCTCGCCTAGATTGGCTCACCAAGCAAGTACACTTGAGCCATCCCTGTCGAGGGGGTTCTAACCCCATCACAGGAGGCCTGTGCCCAACATGGGACATCATGGCTAACATTCATTCATTCATTCACATTCATGTATATGCGGTAACTTTTCGCTGCCTCTCTCTATTTTATAAGATGGTGTTCGTTTATATTATACATATCTCAAGATTTGTAACACCAACCATGGAGTAACAGTTTTTCAAAAATTTTACTCTCTTATATGATTTTTAGTAGGTTATTTTACGACGCTTTATCAACATATCAGGTTATTTAGCATCTGAATGAGATGGTGATAATGATGGTGGTATGAATCCGGGGTCCAGCACCGATAGTTACCCGGAATTTGCTCATATTGGGTTGAGGGGAAAACCCCGAAAAAAACCTCAACCAAGTAACTTGGCCCGACCGGGAATCGAACCCGGGCCACCTGGTTTCGCGGCCAGACGCACTAACCGTTACTCCACAGATGCGGACCTCTTCCATGATAACCGCTTTTGCTTTTGTACCTCTAATATTACAATTTAAAATCAGAGTCGGGGGACTTATAGAACATTGCAAGAACTCGCATAAATTTACTATTTCAATCTTCTTCAAATTCTCAACGAACGACAGCATACCTCTCACCGTGATTATACTTATTATATTTAATTAAATACTTGATGGTTTAAGTTTTGTCATGGGCCTTCAAAGATATTTTTATTTTCTCTTACCCCAGATCTTCTGCGGGAGTGAAAGATCTTCCAGTGTTGTCGTCGGTTGAAATCCGATCTAGAACGATAGGCTTTAAAGGGTGATAAATAGGGCTAGGATTTTGTTGAAATTGCATCTTTATTCTAGTAATCCAGGAATATAGCTGTTTAGTAGTTACATGTTTTACGATAAATGGAGTGTTTTAAGACAATCGTTAGGGCATTTTTTTTTACTACGTCTGCATTTAAAAGTATAGTTACATGAAGTCTCTTGAACCCCATTGTCGCCATCTTCATGGTTTTCAGTGACTTTCTTCTTTCTAAAAAAGAAATGTGCTCAAAGAATTGCTAATTCTTTAAATAAAATTCCCGAGTACACAGCAGCAAGTCCTGATATGCAACTTCCTCAACTTTCTGGGTGAGCGGTCAGCTCATCTCACGACGGCAGCTCCTTTCAAGAGGAGAAGCAACCAGGCAAACCGGTGACCACGAGGCGAGTGTCTAGTTGCGTCACGTGCGAATGCAACGAGTCGCGCACCGACCGAGCAGGAAACCATACCAGAGCGTCTGCTTCCATCCCGGACCACGCCCTGGCCTGCCCCCAGTGGTACAACTGTTTGTTTAGTTCTTAATTTTCGGTGCTTAAGAACTGCTGCCCGACCCACTTTCTTGCTCTCATGACCTTAAGTCATAATTCCAGTATGTATGCCCTCCGCAGACACTAATTAATGTGGATAGTAATATAACAGGCATGTAACATTTCAATTATGGCTGCTTTCATGTTGTACTGAGAAGAAACTCGTTACATGAAAAGATTCGTTTCCAATATCGATTACGTCACAAATGTAAGTCAGTAATTTTAAACAGAGTATACTTACTTACAGCTTTTAGACAACCCGGAGGTTCATTGCCGCCCTCACATAAGCCCGCCATCGGTCCCTATCCTGAGCAAAATTAATCTACAAATCAAGATTTCAGGTATAACTCCCTGTAAAGTTGATTTGAATAATTTCGAGGGAAAAATTGTTCCGGAGCCGGGTATCGAACCCGGGACCTTTGGTTTAACGTACCAACGCTCTACCACTGAGCTACTCGGGAACTCTAACCGACACCGACACAATTTTTCCCTCTATATCCACAGACCTCAAAGTGGGCTGACAACCGTCAAGCAACCAACTTCGAGTGCACACTAACTCCGTGTGACTTAAATTGTGGTTATACCTGAAATCTTGATTTGCATAATACACGTAACTGTTCGTGAACAGAAAACCACAATTTAAGTCACACGGAGTTAGTGTGCATTCGAAGTTGGTTGCTTGACGGTTGTCAGCCCACTTTGAGGTCTGTGGATATAGAGGGAAAAATTGTGTCGGTGTCGGTTAGAGTTCCCGGGTAGCTCAGTGGTAGAGCGTTGGTACGTTAAACCAAAGGTCCCGGGTTCGATACCCGGCTCCGGAACAATTTTTCCCTCGAAATTATTCAAGATTAATCTAGTCTCTACCATCAAATTCCACCTCCCTCAAATTCACAAAACTTTTTGATAATTTATTGACAACTTACACTGGTTTATGTCGATTTGATTTTTTTCTGTATGAATTATTGTAATGGGACAAATACTTATGTATTTTTTTCCAAGCGAGCAGATGTTCCGTAAGTTGTCAATAAATTATCAAAAAAGGTTTGTGGGAACTGACTAATATCACTTTTCCCGAGCACTGCAGATATTATCCTCCCATCTAGTCTCGGCCTCTGACCTCCCAAATAACACTCTATATGCATTTCTGGAGTCGCCCATACGTGCTAAATGCTCTGCCCATCTCAAACGTCTGGATTTAATGTTCCTAATTATGTCAGGTGAAGAATACAATGCGTGCAGTGAAACAGAATATGGTAAAGTCAAATAACCGCTCAAATGTTCCAGGTGATCGGCAGCGAAAATTATTGAGATCTGCCGCCTTTATAGTTAATGTATGAATACATGTATATAAATATAATATACATATAAGTAAATTTACTTCCCATTTCAGAGATTACAGACCTATGATTAATAATGCACGTGAATACTGTAAAATGTCGTTACAACGAACGCCATTATAACGAAATATATTTTAGTATTACGAAATTATTTTCTGTGTCCTGCCCTTTCCCTACATAATTTAATGTTAAAATAGTTCAATTTAATGAACTCAGTGTAACGAAGTAAAAATTTCGCTCTCTTGTCAAAAAAAAATTAACGAAAATATTTTAAGTGCAGTTCCTTAGCCAATAGGGATATATTTTATATTATAATAATACTGCAATTATATAGCGACCATGTGGTCATTAAATATCTAACTAATGTAGTAGTAGTAGTAGTAGTAATAATAATAATAATAATAATAATAATAATAATAATAATAATAATAACAATAAGCCTTGTAATAATTATATTATTTATACTGGCAGAGTTAAAGCGATAGGGCATTCTCTTACTCTTTACTGGGTCACAAAATATATAAGCAGCGAAATTTAACAAAAAGTTAAAGAACTTCAGGATTTCTTAAAAGCCGTAGGAGTGAGTTGGGTAGTATCGGACATCGGGTAATATCGGGCACTGCGTTTCTTTCATCTACCACCAGATGGTAGTACCTGAATAACATGGTTACGCTTCTGTTTGCGACATCACAGAAACGTAACCATGTCATTCAGGTACTATTATCTGGTGATAGATGAAAGAAACGCACTGTCCGATATTACCCGATGTCCGATACTACCCAACTCTCCCCTAAGTAAATATGAGATAACGCATAATGACATTTATCTTCTCTTTTTATACGTCATTGCATTGTTTTACATTATTATCATAATTAATAAATTAATGTTCCTAAATAATAATTGAACTCGTTTACTTCTTCAAATGTGTTTGTTTAATTGTGTTATTGTTCACATTTAAATTACGAGTAACCTAAGCACAAAATATTTTGTTTTACAAACATTTACTCTAAAACCAATCCCTTGCAAAGCTTGTACACTAACAATAGAGTGAACACTATCACTACTACTAAAATAGACCTGTAGTTTTATTTGGCTTTATTTACATAATATTCTGGCATTCTAAAATAGGCTATGACCGCATTCTCTGAATGCTTCCTCATACACCTGTGTGTCAAATAAGAAATAAGAAGAGTTTTACCATCTGGTGCAACTCTTGTATATGAAAAGGCGGTCCAATTTGGAGCACGATGCTAATGTCTCTTGTTCTTCACACTGGTCGGACGACTTTTCATCAAACGAGACGTGCCTGCCGGCGGCGAGCCCGGGCTTGTGCAATACCCAAAAGAAATTCCATCATTAACAAACAAAAACCTGCACTGTTATGGCCACATTAGGCTAGATGCGTTTTATATGACTCAGGCACTTTAAACAGCATAATGAAAGCAAGGAAGAAGAAGAAGAAGAAGAAGAAGAAGAAGAAGAAGAATGGAAAATAACAGAACGATAAAAAAGAAAAATGAATTGGAAAAAAGTAATGCAAAACAGAACGAAATCTGCAACTGAAAAAAATAATTATTGAACGGCTGATATAGAGATAGAATGAAACAAAAATTAAATGATCATGCGTGTTATAATATTATATCATATAATTTCATTGTAGCTGTAATTTTAATTTTAGCTCATATTTTATTTTATTTTCTATATTCATCTTATATTAATATATTATGTATTACATAATTTCACTGCAACTGTAATTTTAATTTAGTTCCTATTTTATTTTATTTTATTTTCTATATTCCTCTTATATTAATAATATATCTAAACTGCGACCGAACACGAGCGCTACTGACTGGGTCCTCAAATTTTGTTAATATTGAATTGAATTGAAAGAGGTGAAGTGGGAGGAGAAAATTAAAAGGTACGCAAAACGCGTCCTTGCAAGCGGTTCGGGGCTGAAGGAAACTAAATATGTGAGCTCCAAGCCTGTTGGCCACTTGTCTCACTCCGGGTTACGCTGCTCCACTGAGAAAATTTTGAAGGGGAAAAGCCGAAAATGGACGTAGCTTCTTAGTTACCACATACGTGAGGGGACGGAAATGTGATCAAAGTGATCACGGATGAGGAAGAAGTGACTGGTGTAAATCTGCACATTAAAAGGATCTGTGTCATTTCGCAGTGCAGAAGTTGACGGGAAGACTCGTTTCTTTGTCGTTAGGATGGCAGAGTAATCTTGAACATTGAAAGGGGCTTTGCCATTTCGCAGTGCAAGTGGAGTCGAGAAGACTCAGTCGTCTGTTGTTCGTCGACAAGGCAGGTGAAGGCCGTCAGCAAAGATGCAGTGAATTCTTTTGTTAATATTATTGTATCCCCTTTTTATATTGATTGTATTATTTCATTTCTATTGTTGTAATTATATTCTGTAGTCAGATGTATTATTCTGTATTATATGTTCTGTTCTGTATTATTATTATTATTATTATTATTATTATTATTATTATTATTATTATTATTATTATTATATAAATTTATAGGTAAATAAATACATTTCAGTAAAACACATTATCTTCGGGAAAAGAAAAAAAAAAAGAAAAGGTTAGACCAGCGTTGTCAGACACAGCCTAAACGGAGCGGAGCGCTCCACTATAACTCGTTGTGTGCTCCGGTACTTCCACAGACATAAGCAAGTTCACGCTCCGACTAGACGTCTCTAGCACCACAACCGGTTTCGGAGCTTACAACTCTGACACTACTGGGTTAGACTCTCAAAATAATTTTTTTTTTGGAAATACACTGGCAGTTACAGAAAAGTATTATTTGACGTTTTTATTCAGTTATTTATGTTTTATCACCAATATTTTTTAGCAGTTTATATCGTTTACACCCTATATAACCACTTGGTCATTTGCAAATAACATGGATATTGTTCTGTATATCATGATTTCGGTTTACTTTAATTCAATTGAGTTTTCCTTCCTATTTCTTAATTACTTCATTAATCTATAATATATTTAATGTGTTGTTGAGATGCTGAAAACTTCCCGTACTGCATTATTGATATTAGTCAGTTCAGATTATTTTTAATTTAATTTTAATTTAATTGTTACTGTAAATACCTACGATAGCATTTAGTAGTTTAATTGGTGTATTTTTTAGTTTGAGGAAATCGAAGTTTCCTTCTTTATAGACTGTCAAATGCTTTTCTATAATCTAAAAATAATTATTAATTTATGAATCAAACACACGTGTTTTCTCTATTAATAGTTTAAGACAGAATATTGCATGAGTAGAACGTCCTTTTCTGAATTTATGTTTTTAGTGCGGTGAAAATTTATGGTTCTGCGGTATCGTCACTGGTCATGGCCTGCTATTAGCTCAAACGAGTACAGTTATTCTACTGTTTCAACAATAAAAGAACCCGTTTCTAGTGTCGCCTTATACCACACCTTTCTACGCTGTTTGGCAATGCTTTCGTGTAATTGCCGTTCATTATTTAAACTGAATACATAAAATTATTTTTTTCGTTTTTGTCGCCTCTATTATTGTTGTTAAAGTATCAGCACAACTTCTTTTAATATCCATATATTTTTTCTTTCTTCGTACAACTTTCGCTTTCGTTCATTGCACGCGGTACTGCCATCTTTGTACAAAATGAAAAAGTGAAAAACAAGACGTTACTTTTAAGCTGAATAATATGAGATCTGGTATGTGGATGTGTATCGTACCCGCTCTGGACTTGAAATGCCTTGTAAGACTTCCAGGAATCGACGCAGTGTATGTCGTTCTCGGTAAAAAAAAAAAGAGTTACGATCTCTTTCACATGTTTAGGGTGTGGCGTGTCACCATAGAATCACGGCGATACGTTTCAGCCCATCAGGAAGTTGCACGTGAAAGTGTAGCAGAATGCACACGCATTGTCCGTCGCCATGGGAACCGGTTTTCATATCGACTGACCAGTCTGCAGTCCGTCTAAAATCCTCATCTAATTAATGATCGTGATAAATAAACTACTGAAATATTTACCCCACCTACGAGATAATATCAGTCTTTTTAGAACCTACATCGAAATAAGTTGTAGTTAATAACTACTGTTTACAATTGACAGTTTTGGGGAAACACAAAAAACTGTTTAAAAGAAATGCATGAGTAAAGAATTAAAATATTTGAAATGTGAAATTTTGGTAAAAACATAACGAATATTTCTGTATGCAATAGTAATATGCATTACAAGAACGGTATGTTGAAGTTTTCATGTTCGAGGAAAAGTTTGAAAAAGAGAAACGTAGTTGAGCTTTTTTAATTTCCGAGAATTGAAAGAAAACGTACCGCTCGTGTGTCGTACATTATTTTGTGCGAAGATCGTTTATTACATACCTGAAAGACGTATTTCTAATTAGTTGCAATGAAATCTCCATCTTGGTTTCTGTTCAATGAAGCAACTTTTAAAAACTAAAATATCTGTCTTCAACATTGTTGCTATAAAAGTTTTCTGTGTTTACTATATTCCAGCAGGCCGTGATATACGTCTGTCTTTTTTTCCCCCAGTCTATAAATGCGAACTTAAAACAAACGGTAAGGTTATGTAATGATTTATTTTTCATTTTAATATTTTAACAATATTATTTATATAACATATTGCAGTAATAACATCGGCATCTGGAATCTTGTTGATTTTTTCACGGCTTCCTTAATGTTACTTGCATCACGGATGCAGTAACTTTAGTGGAGTTGTAAAGTTTACTTAATTTTTGCAAGTATTTAAAAACAATAATTAACAGTGCAATTTAGGTGAAATTGCAGTGGTAAGTTTCCAATTTATAATTATTACTATATTGAACGTCTCTAAAAATAATATGTTAGAAGCCTAAAGCAGTAAAATCAATATGTCACTTAAGCGGTAAGAAGAGGGAAATTGTTGTGTGTGTTAGGTTGGGAATACTGAATGTGGAATTTTAGACTTACCGCAGATTGGTTTTATGCGGAAACCAAGCAAATACGCACGATCTCGCACAAAATAATATATTTATTTTTTAAATAGAATGTGACTCAATATTCATGTTTGAAAATATTTGACTTAACGAATTTCTCAAAATCTGATAAAGATTTAACAAAACAATCTCTTAATTTCATGAAATAATTGAAAATTTGGTTAAATAATAATAGGAATTTGTCTCTCAAAACCAGCATTTAGAAGCAGACTTCATAATTTTTGCTTCACGTGAACAAATTTTACTCTAATCTTTATGAAATGTCACTAAGGACATAAATAATGAAGTTCTGCATGAAATGATCTAATACAATAATACATTACACAAAAGACATTATTCTATTAAATCCAAAATTCAGACAAAAAATAATTAATTTACCAAACATAACAGCTTAGGCTATAATTTTGTTCATTCTATGTCAGCTTTGTCACTGACTTATGGGCCTTCTCCACGAAACCCAATTTTCAAGCGCACATGTCACAACAGAAATAGATTTTGATTGTGATATTTTTCTAAAAAAATGGTACTTCTATCCCTATAGAACAGAAATTAGTAATGAACTCAGGTTTGTTAAAATGTGACTTATGGGGTTTCTCAAAAAACCGATTCAATTCCGAGCTATTGACTATGTCTTCTGCCCCATAAAGTAGGACATTTCTTGAACACTTGCCTTTATTTTTCATAGCAACTTCCTAGAGAATATGGAGGAAGAATGAATGTATGAATGAATATATTTGTCTTTAAGGGTAGGTGGTACACCATGGCAGGTTAAAATATAATGTATATGTGTCCTGATCCATTTACAAAAATGTCAATTAATACAGAAACCATCAATATATAAGTGTACCAAATTTCGTCGCCCTAGGATTTGTAGTTTTAGAGAAAATCCAAAATAAAGATAGCAAATCTAACATTGCGGAGATAGGATGTACCACCTCCCCTTAAGCATTATTCAAAGTGCATATCATCGTTGTTCCTGCAATAAGTATGTGCAAAATATAAAATTTTTCAGTAGGAAGAAAAAAACACATTTATTCATTCTATAGCAGTGCGAATCCGATCTAAAACGAGAGGACCCCAAGATCTGGCTGCTGGACAGAAGTTTCGAGTGGCACTACCTGGCTGCAGACTTCACGCAGTACTTCCGCATGATGCTGGTACACCAGGGTCTCCCCCAGTGGCAGTTCAAATTCACGCCCATGGACCATTATTATGAAATTAGTTTACAATGTTATACTTATCGCATGAGCTAATATATGAAGAAACAGTAATGCAAATTAGTGGTACATAGGAGATTGTGAATTTTTACATTATCGAAAGAAAGAAATATAATTACATATAGGAGATTTTATTATTTGCTGTATCACTATTTAAGTTATTTAATAGAGCAAAAATCTGAAAATGGATAAATAGTCTATGTCACATAGGAGTTACTGCAGGAAGAACGACGATGCAAAAAACTTTTCAAATATGTTTGATTAATTATTATATTGTCATAATGGATCATCCATTAATAATATTTTAAAATATTTTTAGATACAACTTTAGAAGTACAGTATTCGTTATTCATTAATACTTATATGTGAAAAAAATTCTGAAATTGATATATAATACACACATCTCAAAAACTAATTATGTTAGAGGACACAAATTTTGCGTATACTTTTAGAACTCACGTATGTTAAATGTAGACTACTCTTATATTAATGACGATTTAAAGATTTGCAAGTAATTTTAAAGAAATTGCATATTGCAGGGAATATATCGCTCATTTGCGATAAGAGTGGCACAACTCAAAAAGTGTTAATTTTACAGGAGAAGCATTTTAAAATTTTCATATTCTTAAAAATCAAATTGTAGGCCCATGCTTTTTCCAAACGGAATGAAATTTTACACATGTATTATATTTCTAGTGTTGTAGCGTACAGTACCATACTTATCATTTAATTTCAATAATTTCAACAGTTATTTTAAGTTGTGTCGTTCTTTTTTTAAATAAATATGTGTCCGTTGTGAGTTATGACAGTGAGAATATTTACCTGACGTACAATAATTGTACAATTATTGCAATTGTACAATAACTACACAATTATTGTGTTTGTAGAAAAGTAATTTTTCGATAAAGTAATGCAATGGATTAATTTACTGGCATGTCATTACACAATAATATTATAAGGATGCTCTGTGACATTCATTAATAAATTTAAATTTTAACAAAAATGTTATTGTATTGACAAACGAATGTAATAACGTTTTACGAAAATAATACTTTATAATTAACCGTATAATTTAAAGACTATTTTTAAATACACGACTATGAATTATGTTAGAAAAAATAATATAATAGCAACAATCTAGATTGAGAAAGCATTATACAAAATCTAAAATTCTTTACACAAAAGTATTTTAGAAATAAATTGCCCAGTAAATATGAACTACAGCACAACACTTTGAATACAGTTCACAACACCTGTCTACACTTTCAGAGATTCAAAGAATTCTTTATAGAAGCTTGGAATGTGATTCGGTTTAATCAGATCTAGTAAATCTGCCTTTTTCCTCTCACTTATACCTATTTTTTCATTATAAACTTGTGGCAATTCTGGAATCTCGGATTTGGTTTTACTTCTTGAAGAACATTTTTTTTAGCTATACTTCTTGAAATTCTTCGTAGAAATAGAATGTTTCGTAGAAAAATGACAATGGATGACTTTGATGCACTGCCAAAACCTTTACTTCGTTGATTTTCCTCGTGTTCCTGAAGTAATTTGCGTTCTTGTAACTTGTTCCTAGATTCTTGATATTGAAAAAGTTCTTATGAGATATTTCTTTAGTTTTGTAGGTCCGTCCTGTTTTCTTTGCAGCTTTAACAATAGAGACAAACTGATGTGGAGTGTAAATCGGACCACTTTTGGACACGCGTTTTACTTCGCCCTCGATATTGAAATAGCACTATCGTCTTCGTCCTGAGTGTGTCCAGTTATCAACAATTTATAGATAATGTATTTCAGATTTGGAATTTGGATACAGTGAACATGTACAGATGGATCATGAACCTTAAAACAGAAGTCCTCAGCAATGATCAATATAGAAAATTATGTTTATGTCTTCAGCCGACATTTTTTATTTTTCTTCAAGAAGTTAAGTACACATATACCTATTTCATTGACACCTCTTTCTGCTTCTCTCACATGCCAAATGAAATAGGTGACATCTGTTGTTTTCAAGTCAAAAATGTTAAATTAAAAACATACTATGTAGAATCTGCATCAGCATCATTTACACTAGCCTGCTTACTTTCTGTAAATAACAGGCAGATCATTATTCATGTTACATATTTTAAACTTATTTCATTTACAGGGACACTGTTATTTCTTTTAAATTTTTAATCAGGGCATTAATAATATTCATCTTGATCAAATCTGCGGTATATTATTGAACAAACCTTCGAGTTGTGTTTGAGTAACCGGCTGCCAGACATCATTTTCTGAAAGTGTTTGTTTTGACAGCTTTAGAATTAGAGAGGAACGTAATGGACTCATTTCCGTGTAAAAAAATTACGAACCCTATTAAAAAATAAAGGTAAAATGTTATTATACTTTTCAAATAGATAGACATAACATTAAATAATTATTAAATTAAAATAGTTTTAATCATAATACCGTCACAATATTAAATGTAAGCTTATTGATGATAAGGGAAGTTAAATAAGTATTTGTTACTTATCTAAAATAATGACACAACGCAGAATAATTCCTTGCCACTGAAAAAAAAAATTATTCAATGAAACGACGCAACACAAATTCTGTCACTCTTCATGAAAAGATTTAAACGTTTCAGTTTGAATGCTTCGTAGCAACTAAAATTAAGTCTTTGTTATTGTAATGATTTTGTTAGATTAAAACAATTTAATAAAGACACATCTGCCATCTGGAGAAAAAAATAATGTAATCATGTATTTGTCCTTATTCACGATAAAAATATACTATTTTCGGAGTTCATTTTTGTAAGAATCTCAAAAATGAAAAATTTTGAGTTGTGCCTCTCTTATCGCAAATGAGCGATATGGCATTTAGTGGCTATAGCAAGAGCTGGTTTGTAAGCTACGAATATTTCATTTTTCACTTATATTTAAAGAGTTAATCAACTTTCCTCTTTGAACATTAAAAAGTATAGTTATAATTATAGTCCTGCGCTTGGTTACCTAAAGCAGGGATGTCGAACAGCGCTCTCGAGCTGTGAACTGAAGAGCCTTCACTCCTCTCTTACCGTGCAACGGTTGAACACAGGTAGCAGGCAGACCGGGCGAATGACCGTAAACAAAAGCGAAACTACTAATGCGGCGGCTGGTACTTTGATAACTGTTGTACATCTTACTAATTGATAAGGAGCTCATTTTAGATTTGCACTTGAAAACTTTGATGAACGAAGAATGTAGGTCTACATGAGGATGGATGGATGGATGATGATGATGATGATGATGATGATGATGATGATGATGATGATATCGTTTTATCTACTGGATCATTCATGAATGTTGTTCGTTAGTGGCAGAAATAAATCATCATAATAATGTTGCTAATTCATGTTTAAAATATCAACTTTATGTATATGTGTTGTAGCAGTGCAAGTTCAAAAACGTAAACTGTTTTGATGTATAAAATTAATTAATCTTACTATGACTTGAAATTTGTTCATAGTTTTTGTTACAGATTCAAAAATATCTTCTCCTCGAGTTCGATCCTTTAGTAAAATGACATCTACAAGATCTTAATGAACATTGAAATCTGAATCGACATCCCTTATGAATATAGCTAGCTGCGCCGTATCTTTGCGGTCGGTATCTTCATCAAGAGCTAATGCATTACAAGTAAAAGTTTTCATTCTTGCTATCAGTTGTCCGTCCAAGTTATCTCCCATTTCTGTCATGCGCTCAACAACAAAATTACGGGACAAACTTAGAGATTTAAAAACATTCCAGACATCTCTTTTGCCTTTTCACGAGCGGAACCGGATAATTTTTCTGCTCCATAAGCTTCAGCATGCATTGAATTAAAATGCTTTCTAATATTATTATGGCTTATATATCAAAGTTTCTTTCTACATATTAAGCAGTGCGCCTTGCCGCCTTTTAAGATAAATGTTTATCTAGCCATTCACTATTGAAACATCGTTCCATATCCATACCAGCCGCCAGAGTTGGTAAACACACTGCGTACAGAACACTGCTACAGTAAGGGTAGACTGACCTCACCGTTCCAGCTCAGGTAGTAAGCAGTACCTAATCGTTTCACAGCTTGAGAGTGCTGTTCGACATCCCTGACCTAAAGCATCCAAGCGACCCGCAACAACAGTAGATATGTATGGAGCGTAGAACGGCCGGCACCCAACTCTACTACGCAATTCAGGTCAGCTGTTCAGTGAACATGGAAAACAAAACAAAACTGAGCACTTGGAGATCAGTACCCTAATAGAAGAATTTGACAGCCAGCACTTCGTTAGGAAAGAAGAATGTGTATTTTATCAGAAAGAATAAGAAATTTTTCATTTGAAACACTTAAAATGTGTACAATCGTTCATTGTAATGTGTACAGGCTTGCAAACCACGTACTCATGATTTCTTTTAAGTTTGTGCTGGCATTTTTGTTTTTATTTGTTAATTCCAACCTTTAACTAAATCTAAAGTAGCTTATTGTAAAAGTCAGGGGTATACAAATTCCGGTCAACACGTAGCCATTGTGACAAAAAAAAAAATTATGTGGTGCCTGAATTGTTTATTGAGTTCAATTTGTTTTTTTTTTTAACTTCGATTTCTTTTATGTCTTACTTACTTACTTACTTACAAATTGATTTTAAGGAACCCGGAGGTTCATTGCCGCCCTCACATAAGCCCATCATATTGGTCCCTATCCTGTGCAAGATTAATCCAGTCTCTATCATCATATCCCACGTCCCTCAAATTCATTTTAATATTATCCTCCCATCTAGTCTCGGCCTCCCCAAAGGTTTTCCCCTCCGGCCTCCAGACATAAACATTTCTGGATTCGCCCATACGTGCCACATGCCCTGCCCATCTCAAACGTCTGGATTTAATGTTCCTAATTATGTCAAGTGAAGAATACAAAGCGTGCAGTTCTGCGTTGTGTAACTTTCTTCATTCTCCTGTAACTTCATCCCTTTTAGCCCCAAATATTTTCCTAAGAACCTTATTCTCAAATACCCTTAATCTCTGTTCCTCTCTTAATGTAAGAGTCCAAGTTTCACAACCATACAGAACAACCGGTAATATAACTGTTTTATAAATTCTTATTGTATGGATTCGTAATAAGCTGT
Source organism: Periplaneta americana (assembly GCF_040183065.1). Taxonomy (NCBI): domain Eukaryota; kingdom Metazoa; phylum Arthropoda; class Insecta; order Blattodea; family Blattidae; genus Periplaneta; species Periplaneta americana. Next base: position 69,292,673 of record NC_091120.1, on the reverse strand, counting down.
TTTTTTACGGTGATGGGTTGTTAAACTTTCACCCAACCACCAAGCTGGAGGACCACCCCTTATCGGCTGTCCACGACTGCTAATTCAATATATTCGCAGCTACTCTCCATATCTGGTTGCTGTTTCTTTTATGTCACTATAATTAATACATAATGTTAACAGAAGCGGTTGTAGGAAGAGATTCGAATGTGCTTCTTAGATTAATATTGTTACATTTGTTGCGCATCTCAAGATTTTGTCCTACATAGCTTCAGTCAAGAGCACAGCGCGTCTCTGAGAGCGTTGATTTGAATTTCATATTTGATTAATATTATTTATTATATTTCAATAAATATATTATCTTAGCTCGAGTGGTTTTGTCTTTGCATGCATGGGAAAAAGTGATGGCTCCCCAAAATAGAGAGACTGGCTCCTGAAAGTTTTTAGCTTCGTCTAACCGTAGTAAAAATTATATTTTATTGCATAAGCTGTATTTAAATAAATATTTCGTTATTATTGTTATTCAAGTTCCTGTTGTTTACCGACTTATACGCACCGATACACGAATAGATTTAACCATACAATACCACAGCATGAACTATTGACTCGCAACTTCGAAGCTAGTATGATCGACGTACATCTAACTTGTAGTCAAAGTAACCAAAATCAGGACTCTGGTTATAACGATCTAAGCCTATGTGATGATGGACGATAGTCAAATTTTAACAGTGGATAGTACTATCGCGGTACGATGAAAGAGCAGTGGAACGGAGAAAAATTCTCTCCGGCACCGGGATTCGAACCCGGGTTTTCAGCTCTACTTGCTGATGCTTTATCCATTAAGCCACACCGGATTCCCATCCCGGTGTCGGATCGAGTCGTCTCAGTTTAAGTTCCACCTCTTGGGTTCCCTCTAGTGGCCTGCCCTCTGCACTACGTCATAGATATCTATGTCAACATATGTGCGGAAGTGCACTCATATGAGTTACTTGTGATTTAAGACGGCCATTATTCCGTCGGATCCCGGCCGTAGTGGATAAAGTATCAGCACGTAGAGCTGAAAACCCGGGTTCAAATCCCGGTACTGGAGAGAATTTTTCTCCGTTCGACTACTCTTCCGTCGTACGATGACGCAGAATATCTGCATGGAAACTTCATATGTAGTTCGGTACATTAAATAAAATACTATAGCGGTAGTTTTTTTTCCAGATTGATCGTAATTGCGGTAATCCACAAAATCGTCGATAGAATCGTTTCTATGGAATGCAATATAAATCCCAATTTTCATAAATGAGCCATCTAAGCATTGGTATAAAAATAGTGGATACGTACAGAATAATTGAAAGAAAGAAATTATGGGAAGTGAAACTTTGAATAAGGTTTAGCTACGTATATTAGACAAAATAAAAGATAATTGAATAAGAGAAAGAGTAAATTTAAAAGAATATATTGCTTAAACTAATGAGAAAAATAATTATAATATGTACACCATATGTATGATAAGTATGGAACCAAACAGATTGCCTAAGCAAATAATTGAGTGATACCTCCTGAGAGAAGAAAACGGAAAACACTTAAAACAAGAAGGAAAAAAACAATTGAAAGAGTATTGGAAACACGAAATATTCCACCAAATGCATAAATAAAGGAAAGGATTTGTGGCGTGTAGACTGCGATACATGACCAAAAGATTGCAAAAAGAAGTAAATCCAAATATAAATATGTCTAAGTCTACATGTATACTTCGGTTAATAATAAATACAGAATATTTTTGTGAAAATAAACCATAATGTATTTATTTATCATTTCTGGCATACAAAAAAGTGTACAAAAATAATCGCATATACAAAACATGTTATATCGACTAGTAACACATGAAGAATGGATCGATTTGATTTTTGATGATATTATGAGATGTGTTTTCCGCGGAAGTTTCTATGTTATTCGGGTGTAGTGAAGATAAACCCACGCCTCATTAATTATGTGAGATCCGAAGATGATTTGATCTTTCCCCGTCCTTTTAATGAACTCGAAAAAAATATTTACCATCAGTTTCTGAACGTGAAATAAACGCTGTCAGAAAATTTATTGTCCTTGAGATCCAAGGTTGGATTGTAGTAAAGTTCAACGTAGAAGAGTAAGGGATCAAAGTTCGTAAGACTTCTTGAGCAAGAAAGTAATGTTTACAACAGAATTTCTCCGTAATTCTGTTTAAGAAAAAGATTCTTTTTTGCTATCAGATATTTGTGTTGTTATGCAACTGGTGCAGATTTTATTTCATTCGTAATGCAAATAGGATGTAATTAAGTTACATAATGTTTCAGTTACTCCATGGTACCTTATTTACTTTTCTCTGCCTAATGATGCATTGAAATAAACTTGATGTTTTTACATAACTCTTTCCGTCCATTGACGGCAATATTACGAAGAAATATATAAATGATGCTAACTCGAAACGTTAATAAATTTTTGAAACATATTGTTTACAGTGTTCTTTAAAAATCGAAAAAGTAAATATCCGGTACTCGTATTTGGAAAAATAGAAGATAAATTTAACATAATTTGCCATAAGTCTCTGTCGTGTGTCATTTTAAGGAGAAAATCTTATTACATAATTCAGAGAGCGTACTCCGAATCTTAGTGCTGAGCAATCTGATGGCATCACGGTTTTGCGAATTTCACCGATGGCTTCACTGATGCTCCACCGGTGTCACACCGGTGCCATCAGCTTGCAGAAGTGGTGGCAGTCTCCATCAGCCGCCATCAGTGAATCTGATTGGTTCTTGTATAGGGTGGGAATTAGCAGACGAATGACATCGTGCACTGTTGTGTCATGGCGGTGTGTTCTGCTTTAGTTCTGCTGTATTGTTTGTAATGAGCACAACGTAAAAACAATATGTTAATGGCTTATGAGCGAACATGTCAACGGACCAATTATTACTACTGGTTCAAGAAATAAATTGTTTATGCTCTCTTTTCTTTGAACGAGATGGCAGTACGGAAATTTCGCAAAATTTTGCTAGCGTAGCACAGACAACAACTTGTACAGTCGCCATGAGAGCCATCGATCCTTCCAGCAGTTTTGTTCCTATTTCGCTGTAGCGTGACGTCATTGTTGTCCACCGGTCCTGTGAGATTCGGAATACGCTGAGAGAGACTTAACATTTTATGATCGCCAAATACCTCATTCTAATTTCCATTTGTTCCCCAAAACATTTCAGATACAACGATAACAAATATAAAATATACAAAAGACATCTCACATATTTGAAAGTCAAAACGGAATAATTTATCTTCTCCCCCATCCTCCATGCCCATAACTAGACGATGCACCTCCGTTTCCATACCCCAGACTTCCTCCTGACAATGCGGCTCCCCCAGAGGGCCAACCTCCAAATCCAAGGCCTCCAGAAACTCCACCGCCATAGCCTGAACCTCCCTGTGAATAACCCTCATGGGAGCCGCTGTCAGTAGAGGGAACCTTGATGATTACTGGCACGGGCTTTGGCACGGCAACGGGTTGAGGATAGGGCACGGGAACAGGTTTCGATACAGCTACAGGAACAGGCTTTATTATATGCACGGGGACTGGCTTTGGCACGGGATAAGGGACAGGGTGTGGCACAGGGACAGCAACGGGTTTCTCAACAGTGACGGGGACTGGTCTATCGACGGGTACAGGCACTGGGTGAGGGACACGAACAGCGTAAGGACGCGGTACAGGTACTGGCACGGGGTGTGGCACCGGAACAGGCACGTTCTTCTGCACAGCCACCGGGAACGGTTGTGGCACAGGCACAGGGACCTGTTTGGTGACTGTCACCGTCTTGGTACCGCCCCCGTGTCCATAGAGCTCGCTGGATGGAAATCCCGCTCCACTTGCGCTTAGTCCCTCACCCGAGAACAGTGAAGAACCTCCAGCCAGGTGAGCTTCAAGACCTGTGAGAACACTGGAGTCCGCTCCTCCTCCTCCTCCGTACTGGTCTCCCAGCACCCCACGTTTTGCATGCTTCTTGGTGGGACCTGTACCTTCTGGTGCGCACAGGGCGACCAGGGACAGCAACACCATTAACAGAATCTGCAACATAAGTTATCACATTGCATAATAATTAATATCTTCTAATGAGTTGGAAGAGTGTAGCATTGCTTTTTGTGAGTTATAAGTTAATCGAACATAACAGTGACTACTGTATACAGTTTTTATTCATTTGTTTATAGTTTACATTACCTCCATTTCTCATAACTATGGTCCTGGAACACAACTATGGTCCACGATACAATCATTCAAATTTTGTACTCCATAATGTAGTACCGTAGTTTCCCCTAACTATGGTCCACATTTGTCACATTTGTCTTTGTATATTCAGTACTATTCATCCAGATTAAGTGAAATTTTGGCTTCGGACTCTTGTAAGTGTATATTAAATAAATATTGACATATGTGTTTGATATTATTTAATTACAAGTGTTGAAAAAATAATAAGCATTGGTATATAGTTGTATTCTGAGTTGCCCAACTATGGTCCACTCATATATTCATGCTTGAAAGTATGAATGGACTATAGCTGGATCTGTAATTATTCGTAAATCAATAAATTGAGTTTCTAATTTAAGGCTAGAAACATAATCTAGCACAGAAATATTAAAAATAAATGAAAAGTACATGGGTTCTTTTTATTAGTACACATTGCATAAACACACAATAAACAAGTGAAATCTGAAAGTCATTTTCCTGCAATAATGAACAGCTACACTCACCGGCAAAAATACCGGGCCACCTAAAGTTTCTCAATTTTTTTATGATTTGAGAATCAGAAAACCTATTATGAAATGAAGAAAACATTGCTTCCCAGAAAAAAAAACTATTTTTATTATCACTTGCGCTATTATTTTCAACGCCAAACAATGGATATAATTAAAAGGCGTAAAAAAGGTGTGAAAACTTACAAATTGTTTCAATTTTCTTCCAAATGTTCAACTGATTTTGTGGCCACCCAGGTGTTACTAATAGCGGATATTGCCTCCCCTCAGTAATTGCCGCTTCTTACTATACATGAAACAACAGCTCCATTGTTCTTCAGTTCCAAAACTTTCCCTGGCCACAATTCCTCCTCATAAGTAACTACCATATAACTATGTGCCTTCAGCATTATTTTAACAGATTTCGTCTTCTTTTCCACATCTGACTCACTGTCTGTAAATATGGAGAGTACACCGGAAACATCATAATCTGTATCCAATTCAACTTCATCGCTCTCATAGTCACTTACAGGGACGGTTGTGATCCTTCTACCCTGAAGTTTTCGTTTTACCGGACCATTATTCGTGCTAATACCATTGATGCTGGAACAGCCTGTTTCTTTATTTACTGGACTATAATGTTAAATGGTGTTTTAGAATATACTGAGATACCGTATTTGCAGAAGTAAATAATCAAATTGTTCACATTTCATTAAAACAAATATTTCAAAATGAAATACAACTATGGTCCACGAATAATTGTGGTACATAGTTGACGACTGACTTCTAGCCTTCAGGTTAAACATTTTTCACGCAGAGTCCTTTACCTCTGCCAGTCTAATTATTACGTGAAAGTAAACACTATATAGCCAGGTTTAATTGTACAAACAATCATATATCTATAATTTACCAGTTCTACAGAGGAGAGCTTAATAAAACAGACAAACACAAACTGAATGATTTCGTGTCTTCACACATTCAATAGAACGATGCACACTGACCTTGTTAAGCATCCATATCATTGCCACGTGTAATGGTAGATAGAAGCATCTATGGGGAACATAATTCCATCACAGTGGCGCCTTAAATGGCAAACACCGAACTCTTGGGGGACTAAGTAGTACATAATGCGTTTTGGACCATAGTTGGGTGCCTGGACCATAGTTATGGGAAATTACGGTACCTCGTTTATCTATATTTTTGCTGTACTGTAGTTTGAAGTCAAGTCATTGCGGCTATCTACGAACGGTCCATGTTACTTTTACAATGTTCTTTGAATGGTTGTATAGTTGTGTTCCAGGACGATATTTACTATTTATATCTGCATGTTACTGAATAATATTTGGCAGAAGAACACAACAAGTAATTAACAAGGAATAAAGACTAGATTGCAACGTTGTAGCCAGAGAGGGAGATGGCAGGTCAGACCTAAGTTCGTTGACCTCTTACATCTGTATTAGGAGAAGAAAGAGCAGTGTGTTAGCGGCGATGTCGCCAGACTGCTCAAACTTCCAACTCAATTTTCTAATTAATCGTGCATTTAATCACAAAACGTAATATAGGTTTTCTATCCATTTAAGAGACCATATCGTCCCTTAAAAAAAATTAATTATGATTTATTTAACAACGCTCGCAACTGCCGAGACTATATCAGAGTCGCCGGTGTGCCGGAATTTTGTCCCGCAGGAGTTCTTTTACATGCCATTAAATCTACTGACATGAGCCTGTCTCATTTAAGCACACTTAAATGCCATCCCCTGGACCGGGATCGAACCCGTAACCTCGAGCACAGAAGGCCAGCGCTATACCAACTACGCCACCCAGGCCGACATTCCTTTCAATCTGCGGGATCATTTCACTTCCATCCTGTATGTATGTATGTATGTATGTATGTATGTATGTATTAACACTGCAATTGAGTATACACCCGGTGGCAGTGATATACAGGGTGTAAGGGGTATAAGTGCCATTATTTTAACTGATGATTATTCATGTCATAAGGAAGAAAAAATGTCCTCACAATCTTTTTCGAATTGGAATGTTTAACTGATTATTAAAGTTTACAATATTAGACGTTTTGCAACGTTGCTGGATAGGGAGGAGTTTATAAGTACACAGTACAGCTCAAGCGGGTGCAGACAAACCGGTATAGATGCTCTGTTCTAATGCAGGAGCGGACCATGATAATACTGTTATTTACATAAAATGAGCAGGAAATACAAACTTTCAATCTCATTAATAGAACATTATGGTAAATTTACATTTTATGTAACAAAAAAATTTTATGTTTTATTTAACGACGCTCGCAACTGCAGAGGTTATATCAGCGTCGCCGGATGTGCCGGAATTTTGTCCCGCAGGAGTTCTTTTACATGCCAGTAAATCTACTGACATGAGCCTGTCACATTTAAGCACACTTAAATGCCATCGACCTGGCCCGGGATCGAACCCGCAACCTTGGGCATAGAAGGCCAGCGCTATACCAACTTGCCAACCAGGTCGACTTATGTAACAATATTGCTCCATTTTTTATTGTATGTCTAAAAAATAAACAGTAATGATTTTCTGCACAAAATCACACGAACTTTTTTCTAATGCAAAATTCTCATAAATTAATAACGTATGATATTCCTAAACTGTAAATGACATTGTAAGTTGTTTATTGAATACCCTGTATTGAACTGTCATCCGCTCGGCAGTATGCCTATGGACAGGGAGCTTGAACTCGGCTGACTCGTACTTACGTCTGTGCAGAGTACTGTCTGCTGAATACGTTGCCACGTCTCTCACGTCAGAACATTAACAAATTTAAGCATGCATTTTTATTTCATTTCACGAAAACGTAGTAGAACACACAAATATTTATTTAAACTGATATTAACTCTTTGCTAGATACACTTACTGATGTAATTGTTTTCGTAATTTTATTAACAATAAGTTATAAGCAGTATAACGCAAATAAAATAGGGAAAGAAATATTTTTTTTCTGGGAAATCTATCAAGTGTTCACCCTATGTTGTATGGATATTTATTTGATCCTGTAGACCGTCCTCGACGACTGTGAAAAGGACGGCACTTATGCCGCACTTACACCCTGTATAATATACAATATTACAATAATTACAGCAATAAATACAATAATCACAACAATAAATAACATACATAAAATAAACGTAAAATTAATTTTAACTGTTAAAATAAATTCAATAAGCCTGGGACTATATGCAATAAATCTAAGACTAGTTTCTAGTTAAAAATATAAATTATAGTTGAGTTTTACTATTGCAATGAAATTAATTTCAGCATTGCGACCTAGAAGATCTATTGTGCTAATCCTTGAGCTGGGAGCATTCCCAACTCGCATCGGCTGACTTCGCTAGGGTACGAACACGTTGACGATGGTTGACTAGCTGGTAGAGTAGCTGGTAGCGGTAGTGGGGGAAATGAATCGCTAGAATCATATGACACCGCACACTTTGACTCATGGAGGGTCGCTTTACTGCTAGCTTTCCAGCACACTGTAAGCTCCAAGAATGGTTTCAGTCATTCTTTCAAGCTTGCAGCGCAAGTCTCTGCGTGGAGTTACAGAGATATTGGAGAGGTGGTCTGTGGACCAGATGTCAATGATTACTTGTGTAATTAGTGGAGACGACTTTTATCAATTATTTGTGTAATTCGTGCTTTTTTAATTTACACAAATTTGTATTCTATTTTAAACTACGCGCGTGTGGTTTAGTTTTGACGTTAATTGGCCTTAACTCGGTAACCAGTAAAGATTTTGAGCAACGGTAACTTTTAAAACGAATTTCCATTCTTACTCAATATTTTTCTCGCTTTGACCCCCATCTAACGTGAAAAACAAAAAAGTTTATCGCTTACAGTAATTTTTTTTCTGTGAGCAGATCACTTCAAAGTTAGTATTTTTTTCTCACTTTTAAAAACAATATTTTGACTTCGAATTGTTTTCTATGCTTCCCTTGGACATTGACCTATCAATATAAAAAATTGCAGCGCGATTGTTTGAATATCATAGATGCTACGACGTGATAATATTAAACGGAGCGGGAAAATTTCATACTTGGCTACTCCGACCATCAGCTAGCGGCCTGTCAAGCTCCGCCTTGAGCATACCGCTTGCTTCACTCGTGGCGGGAATCCTGTGTCAGTGGTTGTAAAGTTTTAAAACACTGCACACATTGGATGTAGAAAAACTTATTGCTCGTGTGTTCGAAAGACCTGCCACGACATTAACTTTTCGTATAGATTCAAAACTGGAGGTAAAATTTAATTAATTTTAAATTACAAACTACTAATGAATTCGGATGAATGGACATCGTCGTTGACCAATAGGCCTGATTTGGAGTCTTCGATCTCATTTAAGAGTTTAATCGCTTTCTTCTGTATGTGCCTTAATACCACGAAAAATAAAAAAAATAAACAAATAATAACTAATATCAATCAAATTATTGAGAATGTTCAGTAGGCACTATTTTGTAAAAATTGTACAGTTTACCTCAGTTCTTCCTGCAAAATAGGATTCCCTGGCAATTTTTCCAAGCCTTCTGTATGAAATCTTTGGTTAAATAGAGAAAATAATCGAAAGTTTCGATTTCCACTCTCGGATAGCTAATGAATTTTCTGGAAAGTTCCGCAGATATTTAAAAAGATAATATTCACCAAACGCAACCCTTTCATTATTTATAGGGTCAAGGGAACACTCTCGAGAAAAGAATTCTTGTAATAATAACCACTTTGATTCTGCACTGTCTAATAATTCAAATTCGCCCTCACTACTTGAATCCCTTGCGATATCAAGTCTACACAGAGATTCCAAGGAGATGACCTAATCAGCTGTGAGTCAGCTGAGAGATTAAAGCGACCTGCAAACAAGCTCCAATTTGTGCACACCAAGCTTCCTTGTCTTTCATAACACTGATAGCGGAGCCTGCTAGCTTTAAAGCTAGGCGCCAACGTGTTCGGGATTGGCTGAGCACTCAGGCTTCCAGCAGGCATCCCAACTCGTGTCTAGGGCAGCCCCCTTCGTGTTTCGCCAGTCGACGTTCGGGAATTGCTTGTGAACATTTGTCGCACTCTAGTAATAATACAGCTCGCTACACCATGAATTGAACCCGGGCTGTAGTAATTACAATAATAATTATTATTATTTGTTTTAGCTGGCAGAGTTAAGACCGTAGGGTCCTCTTCCACTTAACCAGCAAAAAGTATACATAGGCCTACATATGAATGAGCTTACAAGTTACTAAGAGGAAACAATTTGATTTAGGTAAAAGTTACGTGTATACAAGAGTTACTTATGGATTAAACCGTAAAATACAATGAACTATTAATTAAACAATGAAATACAAACTGTGTAGCAGAATTAAACTAAAATACAAATTACTTGTGAAGAAATAATGGCGAAAAGAGTCCGAGGTCCAACACCCAAAGTTACCAAAATTACATTTTAATTAGTTGAGGGAAAATCTCGAGAGAAGAACCAAACCAGAACCTAAACCCGATCCCGCCTGTTTCACAGTCAGGCATGCTAACCGTTACTTCACAGCAGTGGGGTGTTTAGTATATTCTATATTTAACTAAGCAAGTGTAATATTATTTACAGTGGCTCTCATAATTGATCGTACAGTTACATTTTTTATCTAAATCAAATTATATATTGTGTTTAGCATTATAATTTACGTACAAAAGAAATATAATTATAACTTCTATTATCATTTCTCCAACTAAACATAATTTGTACGTAATTTGTCTACAATGTTAATGAAATAAAATAAAATTTAACAAAATACATCTTAATTCAACATCACATAATTGAGAGTACACAGGCAAAAAAAACATAACATTATTTACAAGAACAATAAACTCAATACGTTGTAGACAGTCCCTTGGCTTTAATAACGTCTCTCAGTCGTTTTGGCATGGACTGTACTAATTTACTTGTGATGGAACTAAAAATATTTGACCATTCTTAAATTAATGCAGCCTTAAGCTGACTTTTACTTGTTACATGGTGTTTTTGTGCCATTTTTTCCAATTCCCACCACAAATTCTCAATCGGATTGGAATCTGGGGATAGAGGTGGTGTTTTCAAGCGTTTTGGGGTATTATATAGCAGCCACAACTTAACATTGAGGGCCATATGTTTTGGGTCGTTATCATGCTGAAATTGATAGTACGACCCCAAGCCCATTTTCTCCGCACTTTGTTGAAGATTTGGCTTCAAAATGTTAAGGTAGCCACACTGCTTCATTGTGGTATCTATGAAAGCTAGGTTCCCTACTCCATTAGCAGATACACAGCCCCAAACCATAGAAGAACCATCACCATGTTTTACAGTTGGGCAGAGATTTTCGTTTTTAAACTCTGTATTAACTCTGCGCCACACGAAATTTCGTCTATCCGAACCAAAAATGTTGCATTTACTTTCATCACTAAAGATGACTGATTTTCAGAACTCTTCATTACAATTTACATACCTTTTCGCAAAGTCCAATCTCTTACGTCGATTTACTTCCGTGAACCATGGCTTTTTCCTTGCTACTCTGCCGTGATAACTCGCTCTTCTTAAAGTGCGACGAATCGTTTCAGTGGATACAGGTTGGCTTAGTATTGCAGTAACGCCAGAGGTCAGTTTCGGAAGCACTAAGCCGTGGGTTACGTTGAACTGTGGAAACTATCTGGCGTTCATATCGTTCGTTAAGTATTTTTTTGTACCTCTGCCTCTCTCATTTTGTATTTTTCCGTTGTATATGTATTTGTTTATTATCCCTTAAATTGTAGAATGTGTTCTTCCAAAAATTGCACTTATTTTTCTACGCGATTTCCCTCATAAAGCCAAATTAATAATTGATTTGCGCTCCTCCAAGGAAGTTTCTTTCCTCTTGCCCATTTCAACTAGCGCACGGAAATAAACAGTCCACTCTGTGTAGTACACCTACTGACGGTCAAGATGCAACTGCTGAACTTCTTGTCCGGATAGTAATAGAGGCGAGTTCGAGGCATGTTAACAGGTGTACGTCCAATTTTGTGATGTAGTTGATCTTGTATTTAAGGGTAGTAGGTAGTGATGCCTATGCAATGAAAAAATTTCAGTACAAAAGTTCAGTTCAATATTTCTAGGCTTTTAGTGCTCAGAATGGAATAAAAATTTCCGTGCCTATACAATCAATCATTTAGAATTCAGTGGTATAAAAGACGACTAATTAGTTTTGTATCCAAGTGCAAAATAAAGGCCTTAACTGATAATCTGTTTTCTCAGTGTACCTCATTCTTCAAGTGCACATTACTTGCTACAATCTTCACTCATATACCCTGAGTTTTTTTAACTTATCTAGTAATGCATAATGTAAATTCTAAAGCAAAATTTAGTTAAATATATCACCCCTAGTGAAACAGAAAAAATATTGAACGTTGTTTAATATTTTTGCAATTTTTTTCAATGCATATATATTTTTTTCTCGTGTTATGTATACGATATTCTTAAAACCGTAGGTCTACTATGTAAAACACAGGCTGCAGAAAACAATGTAAAAATTTCATGTAAATTGATTCAGTAGTTTCAGAGAAAAATGCACTTAAGTTTGGGAAATGTCAACTTATGGAAAACTGCTTTTAAAAAAAGAAGAACATATGAATTACATGCACCTCCAAATTTAAAGAGGCCGCTTAACGGGCTTATCTGCAGAAATACCCCCACAATATTTTTATATTGTTTTAAAGAGCAAGCTTTGCACTTGTTTTTAAAACACAAAATAAAAAATCGGATTTTTGACCCTTAATCACTACCTGGTTCCCTTAAGCTAATAAAATTATTATGCAGTGCTTACACTATCTTCAAACAGAGGTGGAAGGAAAAAAATCGTAATTGTAATGTGTAAACACATACTCTCCTTCGACGTTTCTGAGTAATTAATCTCGTAAAATTGTATGCTTAAATGATAGTGTACGATCAATTATGAGAGCCACTGTATATAAAACGGCAGCTACTGAAGAATTGACAGCTCACACTAGTAGGAGCTTTGTGAAAGGAGTATTACAGATCTGACCTCTGTCCACTCTGTCCTGAGTCGCTATTAAGCTTCTGACACGCTGCTTGCCGTTGCCTCGGCGACCCCGTGTTTCTCTCCGCTGTGTAAATTCGAATCCCGGTAGAAAGTTGTGCCCCGCAGTGCCGCATTCCACGAACTTCGATTTAAACGACATTTTTCAGGACGCTTCGCGTTGCATGTGTGAGCCCTACAACTTGCACTAAGTCGCTCCTTTCACCTCTTTTTGTTAGGGAAATAATAGCAGCATTCTCTTCATTTTATGTCAGAGTCACTACAAATACTTTGTTACCAGTATCGTTTAGATCAGAGAGTAAACGCAATTAAAAATTTCATTAAACATACCACGGAAAAAATATAGCAATCCTGAAAGTCCTGAAGATAAGCACGGCAGCTGAGATATCACACGAACTTTCTACTGAGCAACATATTTAACGGAAATATGCATAAAACAGATGTTTCCGTCCGGCTGTTTCAGGACGAAATTGTTCGACAATGGACAATTTTAGTAGATCCTGGAATTCTAATTGATAGAGGAATAAAAATTAATAATCTGGTATTTGCCGATGATATAATTGTAATACAAGATACTGAAACAAAACTACAAAAAGCAGTATATGAACTAAATATAATATACTAGAAGCATAACGTTAACATATCAAATACAAAAACAAAAGTAATGGCATTTCAAGGCAAAAATACTGTAAGATCTAAGATTGAAATAGATAATAAAGCAGTAGAACAAGTAACAAATTTTAAGTACCTGGGATGTGATGTAAGTTACAAAAAGGATAATGATATAAAAATAAAATTACAATCATTCCAGACAGTATGTGGCACAATTAATAGAACTTTGACGAATAAAAGCAGAAAGGAAACAAAAATGAAATTCTACAATGTAATGACAATCCCTAGTCTTTTATATGGAAGTGAAAGTTGAGTTACAACAAAACCTGAAGTTAGTAAAATACAAGCGGCAGAGATGAGATTTTTGCGGAAAGTAAAAGGATGCACGAGATTAGATAGAATTAGAAATGAAGATATTAGGCAGGAACTAGGAGTATACCCACTTATTGATAAAATAGACAATTACAGACAAGATTGGAAATTACATGTAGAAAGAATGGACGACTACAGACTTCCTAAGAAAGCAATACATTATAAACCAAAAGGACGAAGAGATCAGGGACGACCGATGAAAAGATGGAGCGACCTTTGAAGCCGGAACGGGCAATTGCCCATACCATGAAGTGAAGAAGAAGAAGAAGAAGAAGAAGAAGAAGAAGATATATAAAACAGTTTCAGAAGATACGTTAAATAACCTAAAATTTCTAAAATTAACGTGGTGTCTTTCAAAATGCTAACTTTATATTGTAGGCCTACACCAGGCATCGCAAAATTGTGTTTCGTGAAACAGCGCCTGAACTGTGACGTAAGTTCCACGTGACAACATCCCTCTCCGCGCTGAACCCCTTCCTCTAGCGATGTCTATACAGCCAGCAGTGGCTCATTCCGTTATCCAGTACTATCTGAATAGTGATTTGGCGTTCATAACAGATATTTCTGAATAGCTGAACGAACTAAACTGCCGACTTCAAGGACGTGAGCAGAACATAGTTGACGTGTATGACGCGGAGAAATCTTTTTCCATGATGATAGATGTCTGGAAAGTGCAATTGAAAAAAAAAATGAGTTTCATCATTTTTCTTCTCTGAAGTCACTTTCAAATATTTCTGATTCAAGAATAGATAAATACTGCGACATCCTGGAAACATTACTTTCAGAATTTAGAGATAGAAGGTATTGTGGCTTTAAACAAATGGAAAATGCTTTCTCTCTATTTGAAAATCCTTTTAACACATCCAATCTGAAGGTACGACCAAACTTACAATTGGACGGAGTAACGCTATAGGAGACCAACCGCCAAAAATCTGTTTTGAAGATACTGACCATTGAAATATAAATATGGTTTTTATTAAACATTTTATGCAAGAAGTATTGTAACATTCATACTTACTTACCTTCTTACTTACTTACTTACTTACTTACTTACTTACTTACTTACTTACTTACTTACTTACTTACTTACTTACTTACTTACTTACTTGCTTTTAAGGAACCCGGAGGTTCATTGCCGCCCTCACATAAGCCCGCCATCGGTCCCTATCCTGAACAAGATTAATTCATTCTCTATCATCATATCCCACCTCCCTCAAATCCATTTTAATATTATCCTCCCACCTACGTCTCGGTCTCCCTAAAGGTCTTTTCCCTCCAGCCTCCCAACTAACACTCTATATGCATTTCTGGATTCGCCCATACGTGCTACATGCCCTTCCCATCTCAAACGTTTCAAATTGTGGCATTCATACTATTACAAAAATAGCACAAATAATACTAAAAAAGGCCTAACCGATTTTTAATAACAGACAAGTAGTTGATTTAATATTGCAAAGCAAAATAAATAAATGTTATGTGATAAACTAATTTTGCTTATAAATAGCAGCAAAATGCAGATATCGCATTCTTTATTCTTTCCGAGTTAAATAATCCATCCAACAACAGATATGTGAAAATATCTCAATTTTTTTCAAATTGTCGGTTGGTGTATTGTTGCGTAACTCTGTCCAATTTGAGGTTGCTGATCTCCAAAATGACACATTTGTGAAAAGCAACCATAAGGATTTCGTTGGTTTAGATCAGTGATGTCGAAGCAAGAGCATTTTTCTGACCTTGACGTCGTTCGCGTGCATCAAGCGCTAAGTTTGGAAAGAGAAAGGGTTGTGTGTATGAATAAGCAGCCTGTTGGATTAAACAAACAGTGGTACACAAACTTCAGACGAAACGTGAAATTTTGTGTCGTTATTTTTATATGGCTTCTTTCTGTTTGATATTATCTATATTGTCTGTAAAACAAAAGTACTAATATCAATTTCTTAATATTGCAGCTGTGTTTTAAACATTAATAATACAATAAAGAGTTAAGAAGAAATAAGCACATAAATTCCATAGTAGTACAACTATACTGTACTAAATGGATGAAATACATCAGTCATAAAGAAAGTGATATCCCTCCCAAAAAAAAAAGCGAGAGAGAGAGATTGAGTATGACATGATAAGTTGGAATTGATATTCATAGTACCTTCAGCCTTATAAAAGTAATCAATAAACTAATCAAAACAATATTACAGTACAAAGCAACGTTACCTAGGTGCTGTATATGTTTTAAGTGTAACTAATATTACATAACAAAACTCTTATCGCATTATGTTTCTAAGGTGATATTGGTTAGCAACTTCCTAATATCAGAATATTAAAATATTTTCTCGAAATGTCATGAAGCTATGGAGCTTACATTTTTACAACACATGGGCACATATCTTTTGCTTATGATGTAACAGTAGTTGCTTTGTTAATTCATTTCCTTACAAACAATTTCCATGCGAATATTTTAAACATTTTCAATACACTATCTTCAATAATACGTATTTACGTATATTACTTACTTACTTACTGGCTTTTAAGGAACCCGGAGGTTCATTGCCGCCCTCACATAAGCCCGCCTTTGGTCCCTATCCTGAGCAAGATTAATCCATTCTCTATCATCATATCCCACCTCCCTCAAATCCATTTAATATTATCCTCCTATCTACGTCTCGGTATCCCTAAAGGTCTTTTTCCCTCCGGCCTCCCAACTAATACTCTATATGGATTTCTGGATTCGCCCATACGTGCTACATGCCCTGCCCATCTCAAACGTCTGGATTTAACGTTCCTAATTATGTCAGGTGAAGAATACAATGCGTGCAGTTCTGTGTTGTGTATATTATATTTAAGAAAACATTCTGTAAGGCTACTAAATAAATAGGCCTACATCTGAAAATGTCACTTTTCTATAAAAGAAGTTGAGAAGACATTTCTTTTGAATAAAAAATGAAACTTGTGAAAAATGAGCATTAAAATTAAAACATATTCTTATAATGCACTTATACTTCTCAGACAAATCTAAAAATTAACGTGGATACAATTTTAACAAGTTCTCTTCCCGTTATCTATTGAATCAGTGCTGGCCCTCCCTGTATGTAGCTCGACCAAGAGTCATATACTACCACTTTCGTCTCTCTCTTTCCTTTCCGCTGTAAAGCGCTCAGGCTCTCCTGAGCTCCAAAGCGCGCGCTTTCTCCTATGGGCATCAATTGACATCACTGCTTTAGATGTATTTAAAAATACTGACTCCTCTAAATATCAACGTCTTAGATCATTTGCTGCCACAATCGCAGCTATGTTCAGTTCTACGTATATTTGTGAATAATTTGGTTTCAGAATTATACATATTAAAATAAAAAAGGACACGCTTAACAATCTTCGTGCACATTTGGCAGTGACTACTTGCATAAATGAATTCTGATTCGATATATCTGCACAAATGTCTATTAAAATTAACGTATTCTTAGTCTTTTCGAAATTATAACAAAAGACAGACTCTATTTTTCCATAAGAATTATTTGTAAAATTACGCCTTGATTTTAAAAACTACCAGTAAACTTTTTAGGTTGAAATACAGGGACATCATTTTATTTTTACTTCAATTTTTATTGTTCCTGAGTTTTTAAATGCACTTCACTCCCACTTCCTATACTAGTAAACTTCCAACCGACCTCCACACAGAACCAAGGCCGCGTATGCAGTCAAAGTGAACACTACTGAGTAAGTATAGTACGTTCCAGAAATACGTTCGCATTTTCCAGTGACGAAAGACCTTTCAATATTGAATCATATTTTCACACAGATACTGTTGTCCGTTTGCCTACGTCGCATCCCGAGTTCCCCAACGCGCTTCTGCTCGCCCCTCTGTAAAGGCTAGTAGCTGGGCTATCTTAGCTCTTTTCTCAAAACATTAATTTCTTTTAAGAATTGGACGTCTACGTAATATTATACAACTGTTTAAAATAACTTAAATAAAAGGGCTTCGTTAAGTAAGTAACTGTCACATGATTTCCCCACTTTCTACGACCCTGCGACAAAACCACTTGGACGGACAATAGATAGCATGTCTGAGTAATTTTATCTTTTCGGATCGGACAGAAGTGAAGATTGAATTCACAGTACATAAAGTACTCTTTTGTAGAGTAGGTACAGAATTATTTCAACATGAGTTACTAGTACGAAGGACGAAACTGGTAATTGGAATTAGGTGCAATAGTCTATAATACGATAATATGCACAAAAGAACTGAAGCCTGTATCAAAATGAACGGCCACCAGTTTAAAAAATGTGTTTAAATATCCATATTATGATTATTTTTCAATTTAATTTCATTCTCTATATTGTACGCTGATGTGCTGTAGACAGTATAATATACACTACATAATGAATACATCCGAATGGATAGCTCAGTTCGTGAGTAAAAACACTTATTGTTAATGCAGGACTTTATTTTGATTAAACAAAAACCTAATGAAAATTATCAAACTCAAAATCGCTATTTTCCTAGTTTACGTAAATGGATGTACTGTACTACTTTTCTTCCCTCCTATACCTAGTAAAGTGATTTATTTGTACTTTACGCAGTATCATCGAACTCCGGTCGTGGAAGGGAGTAGCAAGCGGTGTTTGCGGTTCTGAACCGTTAATACAAAGGTATAGCCAGATTAATATTAGAAATTTTATTAAAAATAAATGATGTCCCTGTACATTTAGGCTTACGAGAAATTTTTCCTTATAATTAAAATAGCCTACCCGTTACTGAAATGGATGAAAATAAAAACAGTAGGTCTATAGGATTAGGGCTTATTATACAATCGCATTTTCTTTCCGCAGGCATAATCAGAAAATATACTATTGTCACATACAAATTGAAAGCCAGATGCACCGGCAGAGCTAAGGGATAAGAAACTGGCTCCCGATTCGAGTCTGCGTTATAGCTTGAATTTGAATGGATCAGAATCCATCTTGAGCAGATTACTTAATGGACTTCATTCCAGGTTCTCCCTAACCATAAGACACACGTCAGCTAATTCACTGCGAATCCTTGGTTTCATCTCTCCAAATACCGCCTCGCTATCATCAATTCCACCGACGCTAAATAACATATGGTCCATTCCAGGAGTAGAAAGACGAAATAAGACCTGTGAGCAAGTGGTATGTGGGAGAGCTAGGACCAATGACCGCTCTGGGGGAAGGCATTGATTGAACAAAACTACCAATCGCTTGCAGAGAGGAGATTATTTCTATCTGAACTCCCTGCCACGATCATCTTACTCCTTAGCGGCCTCGAGCTGATGCTGCCCGCAATACACTTTGGCACAGATAGACTCCGTCCCCACATGCGCCAAGTCTCTTTACAGAATCCTGGAATGGACCATAGTAGTTGATGCAGCGTCTTTAAATAATCACTTTAAAATGTCAGGCAGGACGACAGAACAATTCGGAGTTGCTATTTCTTAAGCGACTATAGTCCCGTCGCTCTAATTTCCGGCATCCAATCGCGTTGCAGATCGGTTACATTTAAACGTGCGCTTCTTGTGATTCGCTGGTGAAGACGTTATTCGTTTCTTAAGGCTCGATAAATACTTAATATAATCGCCCGCCATTTTGGCTCTTTCGTTGGCGTTCGCAGAAAGCACACGAAAACGTTATTTGCCGCTCAATTATTTGCTGAATTACAGTGCTTTTGATTTATTATTATAGGAGCTAGGACATGATAATGTTTAACGGTGTGGCAAATAGATTTCTCGTATGGTAGCTCGGCAACGAAAGAACAAAAATGGCGAACGATACTACCTACCTAGACTTTATAGAGCCTTCACTTCCTAAGACGTAAGCAAAGAGGAGGAGTCACGCCGGGAACAACAACGTCGCGACTATAGTTGTGACTACATCCGGAAGTTCTCCTTTTAAATGCCAGCGAATGTGCAGAAAGGAATATGGTTTTACAACTACACGGTTGTTTCCGATCTCTGATAACGAATTTGAACGACGTCATGTGCGTCAGGAATCACACCGACAGCTGAATTGCGGCGAGAGGTGACAGACCAGTAGTGAGTCATTTCATAATCAGAGTGCACGGTGTATCACAGTAGCAATGCCCAAAAAATCGAGCGTTTTTGAGAGGAGTACATAACAGCCTTTTCCGATGCTAATTACAGTTAAGTGAAAATCATAGGAGCCTGCAAAAAAACGTGGTTTCGTTATTTCCAAGAAAGGCATCTTATGGGTACCTAATAAGACTGGCAAAGCTCGGATGGGATTAATTCCGGAGTGGAAAAAGCAAGCAAATCCACTCCCGTCACAAGTCACCGCACCCCACGAGATGATACAAATTAATTCCTTTCGAGCTTTACCAGTCTTATTAAGTATATAGAAGATGTCTTTCTTAGAAATAACGAAACCTCGTTTATTGCAGGCTTCTTTTATTTTCACGTAACTGTACTTGGCATCGGAAAGGGTTGTTATGTATCCCTCCCAAAAAGGCTCGATTTTCTTGAGAATTTCTGTTGTTAGTCGCTGTGCACTCTGACTATGAGATCACTCACTACTGGTCTGTCACCTCGCGCCACAGTTCAGCTGTCGTGTGACTCCTGTCGCACATGATGTCATTCAAATTGTTATCAGAGAACGGAAACAACCCTGTATTACTTTCCTTTCAATATTACTGTGATTACGGAATTCTGTGTCTACAAAGCTTAACTATAGGAAGCTCGGGTTCGCATCTTTGTCAGTAGATTTTGGTGTTTCAACGAAGTCTCGTTTAAAGTCCATTGTCACTTGTAATCTGTCCACCGGTAATCCCAGCGATGTTGAAAAGATAAGTGCAAAGTCATGATGCTCTTCTCGCTGCCAAGAGAGTTTGTTACTATTCCTATAACAATATTCCTACCTTGGTGTCCATGTCTGTGATGTGCGGGAAGAGATGTTCCAAGGTGAAGACTGATGCTGTAGAAGGGAGAGGGCCTTGTTTTTATACTCGGTCAAATTACCCCTGACCAGGAACAAGTGCAGCTCACGCGGGATGAATTAAACAATCGGAAGGATGTTATTTTGTGCACTTTCGCTGCCCCGCCCAGCTGTTCCGTCACCGGTGATTTACTCACCCACACTTACCCTGAAGATAGCAGGGGTGGACATCGACACCTGTCCTACAGGGCATTTATTAGAGGTTCATTTACTTGAGGACAAATTAGGAATATTATTGTCGTATACATTTACAGTGAATCGACAAATATTTATTCTCAGCTTTATATCCACTATCATTAGTTCTTCTAGTCCGCTGTAATTCAAGCAGTATAAATCCATGAGACCCGTGTTCAATTCCCGAAGGAGAAATATACAGGGCTTTCATTTCAAAACTTTTCAGTCTAAATAACTAATTATTTAAATTGAATTCAATTTAAACAAAAAAAAAACACGTCAATTTAGATATTGAGAGAGAAGTCTTAAACCAGGCTTAATTCCATTTTAGATTTCATCCCTCACACCCAGCATCCCCCACTTTGAAATTTCAAATGGCACCCCTATATTTTTATACTTAAATATGAAAGAACATTCAATTGTTTATACATCTCATTCATTTGTTTTCGCATCTTTTGTTTTCTATCGTCGTCTGGCAACCTGTATTTTTGTTATTATCGGTTCATTGTAGGATGAAAACACATCTTATTTTGTGTAATTTCCTAAATTTAATCAATAAGGATTATTTATGTTCTTTCTTGAAGGGTATACACCATTTTAGGTTAAACGAGCGTTGAGCGACTTTTACCGATTTTGGAACAGACGCCGACGCATTTAGGTTAGGTTAGTTTAGGCTTTTATTATCCCGTCAAGATGAAGGTGAAAGCGATTGAGTGTGATTTTTTGTTTTCTATGTTGGCAGTTCAAGTGCGTCGGTGTCTATTCCAAAATCGGCGGAAGTCGCTCAACGCTTGTTTCACCCCATTTTAAAATAATTTAATATACAAACACAACTATTACATGAAATGCTCAATAAGTTTTTGTAGCTTTATTCTCTTCAGCTCTAATCAACAATAATAACAATCCAAGTTGCCAGGCGACGATAGAAAACAAATGATGCGAAAACAAATTAAGTGTATAAACAATTGAATACTCTTTCATATTTAAGTATAAAAATATAGGAGTACCATTTGAAATTTCAAAGTGGGGGGAGGCTGGAGGTGGGGGGGGGGGTGAAATCTGAAATGTAATTAAGCATGGTTTCAGACTTCCCCCTCAATATCTAAATTGACGTGTTTTTGTTTAAATTGAATTCAATTTAAATAATTAGTTATTAAGACTGGGAAGTTTTGAAATGAAAGCCCTGTATATTTATTTTCAGTCCGCTGTAATTCAAGAAATACAAATCCGTGGATGCGGGATTGGCCCTCGGAAGTTATGTGAAGATTTATTTCTTCTAATTCTGTATAATTCAAGGTGTAAAAATCTTGTGGAACTTAAATGATACGGAAACATACTTCTGAGTTCCGGCCAATTTTGTTCATTTTCTTTAAATATGGTGCCAAAAATTCTACAGTTTCTTCAGAATTTCTGTAGCGATGATAAACTGTAAACTTGAAAATGATTTTACTGCAAATCAGAGTTTATTTATTATTGATATTATTTTTTTTCTTTTACATTTTAAGGTACTACACATATAGAATAATGAAATTTTGCACACACATTATCAATAGGTATGTACACAAAATGGTGCATCCATGTACACATGTGATTATATTAAGGAGGCTATGATGTTTTATGCCGAGCAAAAACGTTTCAAAATTAAAAGAAAAAATCAAATGTTCAAAGTTATAATTTTAACTAATAAAATACGGTATAATGACCAGCAGAAACCTAATGCAGAATTTTACAGTGAGTCTTAGCTTCATTTTTAACTTTTAGGAAATTGATTATCTTATGTAAGGCCCAGATAAATGATTACTAGATATAGAAACATATTTTATTAATGAAACATATGAAACATATTTTTTCTAAGCACGTTTTCAAACATAAAAATAAAAAAATAATAATTGTGCACTAGTATTTTAGCATTATCTGACTGGAGTAAAATTTTGAAGAGGATAAAATGAAAATTGTAGAAATTAAGCCTTGGTTTCGGTATGCTAGTAAAGAACCAACCATCTTTAAAAACATTCATTTCACATGAAAAAAAATTTAAACGTTTTCTAAACTAACATAAGCTTCGTTAAATTAATCATCATCATATTATACAGGTAACATTCAATGCTTTTTGCAGTGTAATATCGACTGTTCTATCATTAACTCTTATTCTGCAGTCTAACGTAGACTACGATAGTGATTATAGACAGGAGATTGTAACAACTGCTTTCTTCTTTTGTTCTGAAAGTAACCATGACAATGAAAAGAGCAGTTATTTCCGGAAATTGTAAGCGATCAACAGGACTCGAGCCGTTCACCTCCAATTAATGTTTTCTTGTTTACCTTACAACGTAATTCCTACATAAATTTTGTTCATTTTCCTACACAAAATATTATGTACAGTGTCTTCTTACGCAACAGTTATGCGCAGTATCTTTTAAGTCTATTCATATTCTAATCAGATGTCTTAATAATGAAGGCTTATGTTATAGATTATTATACAGTTCTTTTATTACATCTCTGCCTGTGAGTGACTGGTAAATTTCAAATGGCTTATCTTGGCATTAAAAATCATTACGAACTCTCTCTCTCTTTCTCTCTTTCTCTCTCTCTCTGTGTCTCTCTCTTCCCCTCCACCGCAAACGTGACGTTGAATAGAGGCAGAAATATAATACAATATCTATAAATTTTATAGCAATTAGAGCTGTTATAGATTACACTGAAAAATTCGAAAAATTAATAGCAAGTATAGGCCCTAAATTAAACAGTGTGGTTGGAAATAAACTACCAGTATACCGAAAGTTGGCAAAACTGTGCACCGTAGTTATCGGCAGTGTTGCCACCTCGTAAGATAATTACCGTTTTGTACGATAGGCCTAATTTTAGACTTTTCTACGATGTACTGCCCGTAGGATAATCTCTTGAAATACGATAATAATAATTGGCGATTTTCAAAAATATTAATTTTTTATATAATTTTTTGCAACGAGATGGTAACAGTGATTTTAGTCATTTTTTTACAAGGATTGTACTGATAAAAATAAAACTTCCTAGTATGAGGAGAAGGAATTCCTAGCTTTGTATATCTGTAGTATGATGTTGGCGCTTTTAATGATATTAGTAGGAATAATGAGTTCAAAGATCTTTCAAAGTTTACCTTGGATGTTTTGGCCCTCCCTCATTCGTTTACTGGTATTTTTCTAAAATTAACTTGACAAAAACAAACGTTCGGAATCATCTAGTTACTGATACCATAAATACTCTGTTATTATCGTCAGAATGTGTGTTTGTCAGCGGTGGTTGTGACAAATTTCGGCTAACAAATCATATGAACAGTTTGATTAATTATAATTCATTTTACCCTGAAAAAATATTCGTCAGTTCTAGAGAAAAGCACCGAGGCAGAGGAAGATGAAGTGATCTTTGAAGAGGGCTTTTAATATGTAACACTAATAGGCTAAGTACAAATTTGTATTAAAATACTGTATTCCTTAAAAAAACGACATTTTATATGTTTTAGTGTTTTCTGTTGTGTGACATCCACTAATAACTAGATATTTCGAAGTACAGTAGTGACAAAAAAACCGGAAAGACCCTTGTAGTTGATTTCAGAGCCTTGTTCACTCCAGAGCACGATAGACTGTTAACTAAGACTTTCGTGGTTCGAATCCTGCCTGGAAAGAAAACTTTTTTTTTTTTGTTCCTTATTCAAATTTATTCCCAATACTTTTCGATTGCTGGTAAAATTCATGTTCTGGGAATAATAAGTTAATTAGTAAAATGTCGCTGCAATCGAATTGAGTTGTAAACGGAAATATTAGCCGAAAGACCATGAATAATTTAAGTAAATGCATTTTTTCCGAAGAAGTTTTGCCTTATCTTTTTTCACTCTAAGGTAAGTGAAAAATTCTATGTTTTAAAGCTTATAATAATTCGGAGGTTAGGTTCAACTTTGCCTTTATATGGAGGGTTCAGATCCATAGTGGGCCAAGCGCCATATATTAAAAACGGAGAAAACAAGGGTTAAAATTAAGTGAATACCATAATTTAATGAAACCTATAGCAAGTAAGATAAAGTATGCACATTAAAATTAAATGACATGAAAATCTTCATCAAACTATGGTATTCACTTAACTTTAATTCTTGTTTTCTCCGTTTTTAATAAATGGCGCTTCGTCCACTATGGCTCTGAACCCTTCATATAAAGGAGGAGGATTAATAAAATTAAAAAAAAAAATAAAACACTACACATTCGTTGCATAGGGGAAGCCCGGGCAAACCAAATAACCCGGGCAAAGTGGATATGTCTCACTTTTTAAAGTAAATAATAGATGGCCTCCAATGTCTACTGGAGGCTGGTGTAGGAGGTGGAGAAGAAGGAGGAAACCTGTTCCCGCCTATAGTACAGCGGTTTTCATAGTGTCAGTAACAAGAAAATCGTTTGCTCTTACTTTGTTAAAATATTTAGCGGTGAGTAAATAAGATTTAATATCAAGTCACTGAGACTTGGACTTCGTTAGCATAGTCGAATAAGTTTGTTATATATTTAGCAACACGATCATATATTTGACACACATAAGTATCTTTTTTTTTTTTTTTAACAACAACCTACATTAACGATAATATTGATAATAGTTATGCAGTGGCTTCTATCTCATCACAGAAATCCGTTAACCAGACTCCAAGAAACCGCATTGCAGTTCCCGAAACGGTCAACACGAATACCAAGAAAAATGTCAGCCAATTTGAAATAAGACCTGTCCCAAAATCTGATGCCAACCTCAGGATTTCAAGGAAAAGAAGGTCCCAGCAAGCAGAAATTCTCACTTCAACACCAGTAAAAAAAAAAAGAAAAAAATGCAACGACAGCCACTGGAAAAACGTCTTGGGAAGAATAACAGACCTAATCCTAATGGAAAAGGGAAACAAATTCGAAAGAGGGCTATCCGGTATGATTGCTTGGTCTGTGGAGAAGATTATATAGAGCCTCCTACTGAAGATTGGATTCAATGTCTTCAGTGCAGTGGTTGGAGTCATGAAGCATGCACTTCATATGCTGGTGTTGGTTCCTTCTTTTGCGACAAATGTCAGGACTGAAAAAAAACTGTCATGAAACTGTACTTTATTCAATGATTAATTATGTTAAATGATAAGCTTATTTAAAGTTAGTTTTTTTTTTTTAATTTCAATATATTTAGGCCTTACTATTAATGTTCTAAAATGATTATATCTTTGTGTTAACTTATAAGGTATGTAAATGTGATTCACTTTAATTGTCATTATATTTATTATTTATGTCCTAAAATGATCATACAATGCTATCTTTTTGTTAACTTATAAGGGATGTAAATGTGTTTCACTTTTCCCGGGTAATAATTTACAACATTTTAGAATTATTCTGTTTATCGAAATTATACGTTAATAATGGTGATGAGATACTTAATAAATATAAGTAAATACTTTTTCTAACAACTCTCAATAAAAATTTCAGTATTTTTACTGAAGGTGCTTACAGAATAACACGTTGTCCTTAACTTATCCACTTTGTCCGGGCTTCCCCTAAAGCTAAATAATTAGCTAACTAACTGTCTCTACATTTTAACTTTTCACTGCTTTACAGTACAAATACTTTCTGAATAAGTAGTCCTTGCTTCTTCCTTAATTCAGAATGTACAGTTCCAAAAAAAAAATGGCCCACCTGATTTCAAATTCAACGTATTGCGCATCACAGATTGTTGCGCATGCTCAGTACACCAAAGGAATAGTACAAACGAGATAGCTTTGACGCATATTGAAATTCATTTTGTTTCGATTGTTATAACCCGCAAGGCATTTGAAAAGATATGATGAAAACTGATCTATTCTTAATACTATATGAATATTTATAAATCGAGCAGTGAAATAGAATGATGGTAAACGCAATTAATCTGCATAATTAATTAAAATACAAACTCTTTCCTCGAAGGAATCCTAGACTTTGTAGCCTGCGAGCAAGCGCCCTAGCACAGAACTATCGGAACGCTTGCGATGAATTGTCTTAATCGGGGTTGTCGTACCGTGGTTGTTTACACAATGACAGACATTAATTTGATCTTATTTTCGGATTAATTTCGTGTTTGCTTACATTAGTTGTGAAATACCTTCTTGTAATACTACAGTGTTCAAATAATAATTACTGGGTTGAAAACCGTTGTTAAATCCTTGTGGTGCGAATCGTACTCTGTAAGGAGTTTCAAGAGTGAAGCTAGTTTTTGTTTCTTGAATTGTACTAATCAGTTCTTAAGTTAACAAGAAGGTGATGGTGATGATGATGATGATGATGATGATGATGATGATGATGACGATGATGATGCATCGAAGCCATTTAATTATGTTTATATGGGAATAGTTTTCTTGCTAATAGTTCTCGGGTACAGTAATTTCAGTAATGCTTTACATTCAGCTCTTAATATTTAAATTAGTTGTTAAGAAACATTAAAGATTATACATTGCAGTTATATGAACACTAATAAATATAATATAATTATTAAAGAAATTAGTAATAGTCAGACATGTTTCGGAGATGCTTCTCCATCTTCAGTGACTATTTACCACGACGGATGGTTCAGGTGTTCGAAACGCGTTGTTGCTTCTCTTAAAGGATCACCTGAACCATCCGTCGTGGTAAATAGTCACTGAAGATGGAGAAGCATCTCCGAAACATGTCTATTACTAATTTCTTTAATAATTATATTATATTTATTAGTGTTCATATAACTGTAATATACAATCTTTAATGTTTCTTATCAAATCTATGAACACTGTATAATTGACCTAACATGTGTGTTTTATCTTTAAATATAAATTAGTTGTGTTTATATTTTAGTGTAGCTTTCGATTTTAAGCTAAGCATTGCTTAACCCTGGAATGATTACAGAGGTAACCTGTTACTCCATACCATTTTCTATTTTTATACTGTTTTTCCGTTTTAATGTCGTCAACCGATACTTTGTGTATACACATTTTAGGTTGTGCTGAGATTGTTGCTGGTGGTGTCGTGATTTCATCATAATTCTACTGCAAATCAGGAGTGTTGGGGTCATCAGTTACCCCTGTACCCAACTATGTATTTATTATTTCTTAATTTAACCTTACCTACAAATCTTCGTTGAAGCATTCAAGGAATATTACACATTGAAGAGGATGAGAATGAGCCAGAACTGTCGAAGAAAATGAACAGGAGTGCCAGGTGTCACATCTGTCAAGAGCAAAAGACAGAAAAACAAAAATTGTGTGTTCCAAACGTAATAGGCCTGTATGTCAAGATCGATTGGATGTGTGACATATCGATAGTCCAGATCCAGACTTTTCCAAGTCCATTTTAATTTTTTTTTTTTCAGAAGAGCTGTTTTAAGCTCCTGACATTCAAAGCTTCATGAAACAATTTAGAATAGCTTCATAGCAACCTTATAGAAAGGAATATTTACAATTTTGTTCGATTCATATATGTAGACAAGAACTGTAACACAATGAGACACAAATTTCTTTCTTATAAAAAGTTGGACTTAGAACAGTCTGGTTCTCAGCCATCGATATGTGCAAGGAAAAATAACTATAAACTGATATCAACAAATAAATTGTCAAAATAAAATATAATGCTTTTTTACAATCGTGTATGTTAACATTTCTTTTGGGGTAACCGATTACCCCATGTGTCCATTACTGAGTGTGAAGTTTGTGTAATCCACACCTGTGGAGTAACGGTCAGCGCGTCTGGCCGCGAAACCATGTGGCCCGGGTTCGAATCCCGGTCGGGGCAAGTTACCTGGTTGAGGTTTTTTTCGGGGTTTTCCCTCAACCCAATACGAGCAAATGCTGGATAACTTTAGGTGCTGCTGCGAATTTTCTCGCATTATAAAAGATAGTACAGGGGAAGTTTTGCTTTCATACTTGCTTGTTTGCTTAGGCACTCAGTTATCTACTATTTTGTTGGCGACGACGCTTGGTCACCCCTTGTGTCTGCCTGTCTCTTCCGCACGCTCCTGATTACTGGTCCAATTCTGTTACAATGAGTGTAGCAGCTTCCACAACGGTAACTCTAAATTATAAGCATTACAGCTAATGGAATTACTTGGGAGTCACTTCCTCGTTCGGTGCTGAATCTTGTTGTATTTACTTACTTATTCGGACATGATAAATACTTAAAAAAACAAACGTCTAGAAAATGAAAACATTCATCAGCCCCTGCCTGGGACTATTGTAGAGTTAGGTGTGCCTTTGCTAGCGACAAATAATGTAGACGTACTCACGTTCTGGTAGAATGTAATGTCTTAGACTGTTTTCACACATTTTTTGTCTAATAGTTTATATTGGCTGTTACAATTCTGTGGTGTTTGAGTAAGGGGAGATAAGTCATAAAAATGAGTTCGGAAATAAATGAAAATTAAACTTGGAACCCTTATCACAAACAATTTTCTACACAAATAAAACACATCAACTGCTAGCATTCTTTGATTTTTGCACACCCACTTGTATAATTTAACCTGTGTGTTCATCTGGGGAACAAAATTCCACCTGGACAAAAAAATGATTTATACCCTTTTACCCGAACACCACAGAATTTTGTTCGCCTGTAGTTGGTTAATTAACGACGTTGTAACAGCTACTACGTTATTGAGAATCGATATTGAGATGGTAGCCACCGGCGTAGCTCAGTCGACTAAAGTGCTTGCCTGCCTTTTCGGAGTTGCGCTCGGGCGCGGGTTCGATTTCCGCTTGGGCTGATCACCTGGTTGGATTTTTTCCGAGGTTTTCCCCAACCGTAAGACAGGTAATCTATGGTGAATCCTCGGCCTTATCTCGCCAAACATCATCTCGCTATCACCACTCCCATCGAAGCTAAATAACCGAGTAGTTGATACAGCGTCGTTAAATAACCAAGTAAAAAAATGAGATGGTATTTGGCGAGATGAATACACTGCTCTCTCAAATTGACTGCGCATATTGGGAATTATATCAATGGCTTTCACAAAAAAAAAACGCTATGAAATGTTTCATATAAAACCATTTTTAAACTGAAAAGGAAGCAAACACGAGCAAAATTGTATTTAACTTTTTTGTTTAAAATATCTTAAAATATAATCCCTGAAATTAACGAAATTACTTACTGTTCACTCTGTAGGCTATATTCCTAAAAGTATTTTTAATGAAGTAGTTGATATACAGATATTCAGACGACATTGGCGCAATAAACATAAACAAAAAGAACCCTTTCGGAAAGCAAAAATGATCTGCAAACCATTATAAGGTCTATCGATATATTTGGATGTCACTAATGGGTTACGTCCACTAGAAACGAACAGTTACCTAGAATCTGAAAAATACTGGATAAAAGCTTTGGAGCCACCCTATACCAAGGTGGATGAAAAATCAAAATGAACCACGATCTAGACCAACTCATAGAAGGAGCTGATATTGCCAGGTATTTAAATATCCAGAAGTAGCATAATTGGGGCATGTCTTATGCGTGGGTAGAACCCACAGAAAATCATTTTATTCGGAATCTAAGGAGGATTGCCAACCATCCGGAATTTTCCCGGATTGTCAGGAAAAAATTAAATTGTTTTCAGGATGCTTATTGTTTGGAATTTTGTTCATTGCAATATTATATTCTGAAATTGATACCGGGAGGCTTATTTTATTATTAGAGATCCGACGTAGTTTGCAATGGCTACGAAAGACATTTTATAAATATACGGTATACTTCTTGATGAATAGAAGCAAAGAGTTTGTAAGTATTATAAGCTCTTTGAATAGAACACAGAAGCGAGTTCATGGCGCTCATTGGTCACATGGCTTGGTAGTAAATCAGCATTTGAATACTTTAAGTGATTCTGATGTGCACCTCTTTAAGAAGGAAGCACTGAATGTATGTCAGAGGGCCATTGATTATTTGCAAAAATGATTTGATTACGATTTTTCACTTCTTAAGAAAATCACTTTTCTAAGTCTAAATGATACTTTCACATTGTGTCCTTACTGAAATTGTGAATATATTGCATGTTAATATAGAACTGGCCTTTGAAAATGGTGATGCATTGTACCAAGAGTATTGCCTTTTGAAAGGGATGATGCTGATACTGAAAAATTTATAATCTCCTCAAGAACGCTGGGACACTGTTTTGAAGACACGTAGTGTTCCAAACTTAAAGCAAATTACTGAACACATACATGCTCTTCCAATTATCAATGCTCATATGGAGCGAGTTTTTTCAAAAATGAAGCATCTCAGAACTGACGAAAGGAACCGGATGAGGCCAGAACTTGTAAAATCAGAACTCTTAGTAAAGACGAACTTTAATTTGTCACGTAGAGAATTTTTTATTATATTTCGACAAACAAAGAAATAATAAACAAAATCAGAGGAAGCAACAAATATTCTTTCAAACAATGTTAATGTAGTGAGTGTAGAGACAGAGAGAGAGGGATTTGATTAAATCATCAGCCTTCCAGTGAGGGTGACCATAAGTATCCAGAATACAAAACAGTTATATTTTTTAAGTCGATTAATTAAAAAATGCTAAATTTTGGATTTGGGATTCTCTTGATACCAAAATGTCATATTGACAAAATTACCTCTCTTGAAAATATAAATTA
Source organism: Periplaneta americana (assembly GCF_040183065.1). Classification (NCBI taxonomy): domain Eukaryota; kingdom Metazoa; phylum Arthropoda; class Insecta; order Blattodea; family Blattidae; genus Periplaneta; species Periplaneta americana. Next base: position 69,261,146 of record NC_091120.1, on the reverse strand, counting down.
TATTAAATGATATGTGAAGAGCCCCTGAGAATTTGTAATAAGATGTTTTGTATTTGAAAGACTTGGAAATTTAATTTCACTAATAGTTGGGGGTAGACTGTGGAAGGGAACCTCTCGCTCCAAATAACATACCTCTGACGACCTACTGATTAACAGGTATGTTATATTTAGAGAAGAGGAAAGGTAAGCACGGTTCATATATTTTTTGTTTTTCCTTGTTGACTTAGTCCGCTTGTGAGAGGTTTCTCTCAAAGCGGATGGTTGGATCTAATACCAAGGCATTATCCTTAACTCCGTCGATGGCTATGATGTCCGCGCGCCTGTTGGAATCTGCGGTCGAAATGCAATGAACCTCTTCATGAACCTCCCAACCAAGGTGTCTTAGGACTTCTGCAATACTTGTCCTCACTCTATGATGTCTGTTGTTCCGTAGTAGCTCGCTTTTCCTGCAGAATCCAAATACGTGGTCAATACTTATCAATCCCTATGCTTTTCAATGTGTACAGACTTATGGCATGTTCTTTAACATAGGACTACACCACTAGAACCAAATAATAACACGAAAGCAATTCTAATTGATTAATTGAGCGTCAAAATGCAAGTGTATTTACATTGAAATTAATTATAAGTTTGTGCTTTTTTATTTTTTAATGTGTCCTGAAATTCCGTCCTCTAGAGTTGACAATCTTAAATCTAAGGGACAAAGGTTGAGAGGAAGACCAAGATAGAGGTAGGTGGACAACACAGAGGGTGAGCTGAGGATGATGGGAGTAATGGGATGGAGGCAGTTAGCAGGAGAGAGATCAGAGTGCAAGCAAATGGTTGAGATCAAAACACATCATCCTGGGTTGTGAAGCCAGAAAAAAAAAGAAGGTGAAGGAGGAGGATTTCATAGACAGTAACATTTCCTGGATCCTTTAGGCCATCATAACAGATCTGAAAGTAGAATATTTAGGGTAGGTGATTTGTTGGTATTGCTACACTGAAGCAGTGGTGGTAAGGGATGTTAGACAAGCAGATTTGTTCTCAGAAAACTTGTCGCACAGACATTTCAGTCATGAAACTCTCATAGAATGTGTACCGGTATGATGAACGGATTCTTTGGGACCGGTCAGTCTGGTCCAGACGTGCGACATCCGAATTATAACCGCGGTTAGAAAGCTCTGAGAGATGCGGAAGAGCAACCACTTGCGCAATGCAGCATATGTACAAGAGGTTATACATGCGTGAAATGAATATAATTGCGACACAGCTTGGACCCGGAGCTAGTCTAGTTACAATGCGTAATTTATTACACAACCACACAAATTCTTTAAACAGTCATATAGTTACTCACCCTCTTGATGTCCTCGGTGGTCTAGTTTGTATATTTTATATTGGATTTTAGCTTCGAACAGTTAAATCATGTCTGATCGAGAACGATGGATTTTTTACTATAGAAGCCATCATAGGCGGAGAGAGAACCGTTTCCTTGAAGTGGCAAAGCAAAACCATAGAATCCTCATATAACAGGATTATTGGGGACATCATTTACCTCCTCCCCCCGTCATAGCTTGACCATGGTATAATAATAATAATAATAATAATAATAATAATAATAATAATAATAATAATAATAATAACAATAATAATAATAATAATAATAATAATAATGTTTTATTTTCGCTGGCAGAATTAAGGCCATAAGGCCTTCTCTTCCACTCAACCAGCCTTAATCAATACAATACATATTTAAATTACAAATATTTACACTACACTTAAAAGGTTCTCCAGCTATATTCTTCAGTTAAGTTTTAAAGTTTTAAAGACTAGTATAGACCCCTAGACTGGTATAGTACAGTCATGTCAATTGATGCCCATAGGAGCAAGCGCGCGCTTTAGAGCTCAAGAAAGCCTGAGCGCTTTATAGCGGAAAGGAAATAGACAGACGAAAGAGATAGTATATGCCGCTTGGACGAGCTATATTCAGGAATGGCCAGCACTGATTCAATGTATAAAGGGAAGAGAACTTATTAAAACTGTATCCATGTTAATTTTTAGATTTGTCTGAGAAGTATAAGTGCATTATAAGAATGTAAGTTTTAATTTTAATGCTCATTTTTCACAAGTTTGATTCTTTTTATTCAAAAGAAATATTTTCTCAACGTTTTTTATAGAAAAGTGAAATTTTCAGATATAGGCCTATTTATTTAGTAGCCTTACAGAATGTTTTCGTAAATCTAATATACCGTAAATACGTATTACTGAAGATAGTGTATTGAAAATTTTGAAAATATTCGCATGGAAATTATTTGTAAGGAAATGAATTAACAAAGCAACTGCTGTTACATCACAAGCAAAAGATACGTACCCATGTGTTTTAAAAATGTCAGCTCTATAGCTTCAGCACATTTAGAGAAAATAATTTAATATTCTGATGACAGGAAGTTGCTCATCAATATCACTTTAAAAGCATAATGCGATAAGAGTTTTGTTATGTAATATTAGTTACACTTAAAACATATACAGCACCTAGGTAACTTTGCTTTGTACTGTAATATTGTTTTGATTAGTTTATTGATTACTTTTATAAGCTAAAAGTACCATCAATATCAATTCCAACTTATCATGTCATAGGCCTACTCAATCTCTTTTTTTTTAGATATCACTTAGTACATAGATAGACAGACAACATAGATAATATCAAACAGAAAGAAGCCATATAAAAATAACGACATAAAATTTCACGTTCCGACTGAAGTTTTTGCACCACTTTTTTTTTAATGGAACAGGCTGCTTATTCATATACACAACCCTTCCTCTTTCCATACTTAGCGCTTGATGCCCGCTCACTACGTCAAGGTCAGAAAAATGCGCTTGCTTTGCCGTCACTGGTACAGTATATCGGCATATGATCATTTAATAAAGGTATTTTCGGGGGCATGTTTCTTACATCTAGATCCACGATGTTTCGGGCCGAGTTGTGTTGGGCTTGAACTGTAGGTCTACTGTACAGAAACACATGCATACATCAATAAAACTGCATAAAACGATGCATTAGTGCTAACAGAAACTTCTTTATATGAAGCTTACCTTCCTGAAGATTCATAATATGAAACGTAAACTGTAGTTATTATATTTAATATCATCTTTAAATTTACACATTATACCGAGATCACTTTTCTTTTTTCTGCATTGTTGTTCAGTATGTTGTTCATACATCTCCAAGTGGCGGCCTGAACACCTGCAGACTTCGAAGACATGAATGCAGGCTGTTACAAAACAAACATTAAAGTGCTTCCATTCCTCAAATCAGGTATAGGAATTCTTAAACATTCAGATATTTAAAATAAATATTATAGTCCAGACACATGATCTGAAGGCATCAATTCATCACTTTAAGCACAGAAACGTAATGATAAACAAAAGCAAAAAAGATCTTTTGAATTCAATATTGTCTAATGTTAATTAAAAAAAATAGTTCAGATAAGTTTGGGGGGGGGGCAGTGCCTTCCATGCCCCCCCATAACTCCGCCTATGTCGCAACTTCATTTGGAAGGGAAGTACTAAAGGTGAGAGATTCGTGTTGCAGAACAGAGTCTCTGCATAAGAGTTCTCCAGCAACGTTTACAGATCATTTCTCATCTATATCTTAATTTGAAGGTGGTACAATGGACCAATATACATTTCCATAGTATGTTTGAGCGTATCTTATCGTCCATCATCAATTCATATTGTTCCATAAACAATATTTTCTGGAGCTGACATGCAAACATTATTATGGGTGCAGATAAAAAGTTATTTTTTCTTCCACAATATTAATAATGTAAAAATAAGTGCTTGTACAAATTTTGGTCACTTTAGCGCAATTACGACGGGTCGTAAAAAATAAGTTTCCTTGGGGCCGTTTACAGAAAGAAAACAATTTCATTGTAGGAATTTATTGGAACTGATATGAGAATTGTATACCTACTTTTCAACATATTCTCCACTGAATTGAGATATTTGTCATACCATGGGATCGACAGAGAAGTGCAGAAAGCTGTCACACACTGGTTCCGATTCCGTTGGCAGACTTCTACGACAAGGGGTATAAAAGTTGATTCCACGATATGACAAATGTATCAATCCCGGTGGGCAGTATGTCCTTTCCATTATTCTGCTTGTATTCCCCTTGCTCTCCTGTCTTCTCTTTACACTTTTATATTGCCCTTGTTCTCCTAGTAGCCTATTCCAGTTGTGTGTTCACATCCACAGCAGCATCGCACATGCAGCATGACAAAGCATGCACCTGACGATTTGTTTACACAAAATATATTCCTTTCAAGAACACCTTCGTTGAAGCAGAATGACTGGGAAAGTATTGTTACTCGGTCTGTACATGGTTATAGTTATGACATACTCAGTTTCAGAAGGGAAAAGACGAACTGATAGTCTATGTGATACCTATTTCATCTGTAACTCAAACTTTTGTCATATCCCATTCTTTAGCTTAAAACATTATGATTACTCCAGTCGGTGTGCTTCCTCTAACTGCACATCTAGAGATGAACAACGATCGAGAAAGCAAGACTAACAGCGACCGCAAAGCCGAAAACCTGCACGACAATGTTGTATACATCAGGTCGTTGACGTAATCACAGCTTGTGAGTGTTTCGAGACATCGAGATCGATCACTCCCGAAGCCCCGAAAGTCAAGCAGCCTTGAATCACCACAAATGTTTATACCTGACTGAACTTTTATCTACTTTAGCAACTGTTATATATGTATAAACAATCAAGTATCCTATTTGAAACATCATCTCTACCTTTCAGTGTATAATAATCCATTCCCCAGTCTTTATTTAATTACTACTGCAGGCCCTTATTAAAAGGCTAGGAATTTTCTTTTCATATATTTGAGAACAAGTATGTAATCTCAAGTAAAAAGATATTGTTATGTTTTATGTTTTTTAGAAATGTAAATTTACTTGACAATTGTTCTTTTTTTCTATTTATATAACAATAGGTAATATATAATAGAACCAGAACATTTCAGTAACTAAGATACTGTTCTGTTTTGTTTTTTGTCTCATTTAAACATTTATAATGTCATTTATTTCAATGATGTGTATTATTCAAAGTTACGAAATCTTTCCACGCCGACCAAATGCTATTTCGAGAATGATGAGCGAGACTCGAAGCGCATGAGAATGACGAGACGAGACTGGAAAGACAAATGAAATGAACACAGCGAACGAGAGCGGCAGTTAGTTTTGCTCATCTCTATGCACATCCCATTCCGCCTGTAAGTCACTTTACATAGCTTAGAACCTCTATTATCCGTAGTAATGAAGAGGGTGGACTGAACAGTTAATCGAAAAAATCGGATAATCCGTTTCATAAAACATTTTCTTAAATTAAGTACATAATACATACAGTTTCGTAATTTCTTCCGGTAATGTTGTGTTTAACATGTTAGATAGTGAATCAAAAGTTCAGTAAATTAAGTCTGGTTGTCAATGATAGGTTTTTCATGGACAAGAAAATTCCTTGTGATAGCTATCTGCTGAAAGATAAAAAGTATAGGTCTCTTATTGTATTGTGGATTTACATATGTACTTTATACACTTTATACACGTCAGTTTCGTATTCTGATGGGAGACAACTCACGGTTTCCCTTTTCTCAAACCTCTCGTTTATTTAAATTTAATTTCTATACTTATCAAAAAGATTTTGTTTTGACACCCGTAGAAGACATTTTGCATAGAAGTTACGTAGTACGGCCACTAGAACTGCAGGACAAGAACTTAATGTTGCACAGGTTTGCTATAGGCCTAAGTTGTCCAGTAGTTCTTGGTATCATTTTTTTTAAGTAGGCAGTGACTATTTTACAAGTTCAAAAAACACTCACAAGTAACTGTTCCTGTTGGCAGCACCGGCAGCAATACTATGTAAGGGTAAAACTTGTAATAACACACTAATGGGAATATAAGGGTACAGTACATCAGTTATTCATAGATTTCAAAAAGGCGTATGGCTCGGTTAAGAGAGAAGTATTATATAATATTCTTATTGAATTTGGTGTTCCCAAGAAACTGGTTCGATTAATTAAAATGTGTCTCAGTGAAACGTACAGCAGAGTCCGTATAGGTCAGTTTCTATCTGATACTTTTCCAATTCACTGTTGGCTAAAGCAAGGAGGTGCACTATCACCTTTACTTTTTAACTTCGCTCTAGAATATGCTATTAGGAAAGTTCAGGATAAGAGACAAATTGGAATTGAACGGGTTACATCAGCTTCTTGTCTATGCGGGTGACGTGAACATGTTAGGAGAAAATCCACAAAAGATTAGGGAAAACACGGGAATTTTACTTGAAGCAAGTAAAGCGATCGGTTTGGAAGTAAATCCCGAAAAGACAAAGTATATGATTATGTCTCGTGACCAGAATATTGTACGAAATGGAAATATAAAAATTGGAGATTTATCCTTCGTAGAGGTGGAAAAATTCAAATATCTTGGAGCAACAGTAACAAATATAAATGGCATTCGGGATGAAATTAAACGCAGAATAAATATGGGAAAAGCGTGTTATTAATCGGTTCAGAAGCTTTTGTCATCTAGTCTGCTGTCAAAAAATCTGAAAGTTAGAATTTATAAAACATTTATATTACCGGTTGTTCTGAAAAAGGAACAGAGATTAAGAGTGTTTGAGAAGAAGGTTCTTAGGAAAATATTAGAGGCTAAGAGGGATGAAATTACAGGAGAATGGAGAAAGTTACACAACGCAGAACTGCACGCACTGTATTTTTCACGTGACATAATTAGAAACATTAAATCGTTTGAGATAGGCAAGGCATGTAGCACGTATGGGCGAATCCAGAAATGCATATAGAGTGTTAGTTGGGAGACCGGAGGGAAAAAGACCTTTGGGAAGGCCGAGACGCAGATGGGAGGATAATATTAAAATGGATTTGAGGGAGATGGGATATGATGATAGAGAGTGAATTAATCTTGCACGGAATAGGGACCGATGGCGGGCTTATGTGAGGGCGGCAATGAACCTTAAAAAAATACCTAATGTAAGGTACTGTATAATACACTACATACTTTTTTCTGCAGCAAAAAAAAAAAAAAAGAGCAAAAGAAAGAAAGTCGGATAATCCGCCGATTGGTCAATAGAGTGACGGATAATCGGGGCTCTAGCACTCTGCTGTATCTCATAATAGTGGTAACATCAGTTCAAATTGGTATTCAAGTGTTGGTCGTGACATAATCAAAACTTGGTCTTCTTCACACACAGACTCATGAAATTCTCGGTACCACCAGGAGGAGTAAACATAACCGCAGCTCCGGCATCTATCAGAGAAAGATCACGTAGTCAAGTGTGTTCTCTTACCCAACATTTGAATTGTAGATCCATCTTGAGGTAGGGAATGGAACCGTACAGATTAGATTATTGGGTGTGCCTCGTCTTTCAACAGAAACATACATTACAGTAAATTACGCGCTACCAGAGATGTTCTAGTTCTTACCTATATTCTGTAACGAGTTTTAACAGAAAGGGAAAGTAAATGTATTATTTAAACAACTTTTCCGTTCACTCATGTACGTACTTGATTGGAGGAAAGTGACCGCACTGCTTTGAGAAGATGGGAAGAAATTAAATTTAATGTTTCGAATGGAGGAAAACATAAAGCAAAATTTTTGCAGTCCTAATAGGATATAAAACTATTCCTTAGTACCTTCTTACTATCAAGTCTTTCCTTGGTAATAGTCTATTCAGATACAACGAATAGACTTCGATACAATTCTTATTTTACAAAATATTATAATAATAAAATGGCCATTAAGGTGCACTGCAAGTCGGCAGATCGCGAGTTCGGTTCCCTTTAGGATCATCGATTTTGTCCATTGACCTAATACTTTCGGCTGCTCTATGGCCCTGAGATTTACTTAGTTTCTAACAGAAAGGAGTACCAATGATATGTCCTTGTGTTCATAGGCAGTAAGCAAGTATCGTAGAACTGTCATCCCTACAACTTACTTACTGGCTTTTAAGGAACCCGGAGGTTCATTGCCACCCTCACATAAGCCAGGCATCCAGTTTCTATCATCATATCCCACCACCCTCAAATCAATTTTAATATTATCTTCCCATCTACGTCTCAGCCTCACCAAAGGTCTTTTTCCCTCCGGCCTCCCAACTAACACTCTATATGCATTTCTGGATTCGCCCATACGTGCTACATGCCCTGCCCATCTCAAACGTCTGGATTTAATGTTCCTAATTATGTTAGGTGAAGAATACAATGCGTGCAGTTCTGTGTTATGTAGTTTTCTCCATTCTCCTGTAACTTCATCCTTCTTAGCCCCAAATATTTTCCTAAGCACCTTATTCTCAAATACCCTTAACCTATGTTCCTCTCTCAAAGTGAGAGTCCAAGTTTCACAACCATAAAGAACAACCGGTAATATAACTGTTTTATAAATTCTAACTTTGTTTAGAATCCTTCTGAATTATCTTGTAACTATAACAGTCTTATAAGTCCACCGCTGTGGCTGAGGGGCTAGCGAGTCTAACTCCGAACCCAGCGGGCCCGGGTTCGATTCTCGTTCGGGACGAGTTGCTGGGTGAGGTTTTTCGGGGTTTTTCCCTCACTCCTATGGATGAATATCAGGTAACTTTATCAGGCGATGGAACCCCACTCATCTTCGTCACTTCCTTTCCTCCCTTATCATCATTTCATTCATTATCCCGTTACTTCTTCTGGTTTTCACATCGTTCTAAAGGCGGCCCTCCGAAGCTGCTGGCTCTCTCGACTGGCTTCCGTGGATTGTATTCATGCGATGATGAATAGCTTCTGCAACGGAACCCGGGGAGACCTTCTGGGGGAAGGACTTCCGCCTCGGACCGTTAAGGGAGCCTTGTAGGGGTTCCCGAAGCAGGAGTGGTACATGGACTCTGTTGGCTGTAGGGACCGGTCGTTAAGGGGGTCAAGTGGTTAGGTCGGTATGCGTAGAGGATCGGTGGGCACGCAACTCATCCTATATCGGGAGGTGTACAATAGACCTCATTTCGTAGTGCGTGGGATGTTCCCGCCCTCCTAACAAGGAAAAAAAAAAAGAGACAGTCTTTTAAACGAATTATAAATGACCAATTGAGATCAATATAAAATTGTTTCAGAATAGATTATGAATCTTTCGAACATAATTGGATAAAATAATTTTTCCAAATCCATTGCTGTCTGCTTAGATATTTTTTCACTTACACAAACTGGCAGGTGATAAACCGAACTCATGTAGGTTGTAGGGGTAAGGTAGAATTAGCTTTATTTGAATTAATTAGGTTTATTTAAAATTATGCTACCTTTAATTTAGGACGAACCCTTTATTTAGGATCTTTTTTAATTTATGTTTTCCATATGCATTATTATTATTATTATTATTATTGACTGGATTGATTGATTGATTGATTGATTGATTGATTGATTGATTGATTGATTGATTGATTGATTGATTGATTGATTGATTGTAATTACCATTTCTATCGGTTGTTTATCCATTTGCAGTGTGAATAAATACACGCTCTCTCTCTTCTTCTCTAACTCTCCCTCTCTATATCTCTCTCTTTCTCTCTCTATATATCTCCCTTTCTCTCTATCTCTTTCTATCTCTATCTCTGTCTAGCTCTCTCTAGCTCTATCTGCCTCTATATCTCTATCTCTCTTCTTTCTATCTCTATCTCTCTCTATATATCTCTCTAGCCTATATCTCTATCTTTCTCTATCTCTATCTCTCTCCATCTCGCCCACACCTGTGGAGTAACGGTCAGCGCGTCTGGCTGCGAAACCAGGTGGGCCACCTGGTAATATAACTGTTCGAATCCCGGTCGGGGCAAGTTACCTGGTTGAGGTTTTGTCTGGGGTTTTCCCTCAACCCAATACGAGCAAATGCTGGGTAACTTTCGGTGCTGGACCCCGGACTCATTTCACCGGCATTATCACCTTCATATCATTCAGACGCTAAATAACCTAGATGTTGATACAGCGTCGTAAAATAACCCAATAAAATAAATAAAAATCTCTCCATCTCTATCTCTCTCTCTCCCTCTCTCTCCCTATCTATCATTCTATCTCTGCCTCTCTCTCTCTATCTCTCTCTGTCTGTCCGTCTTTCAGTTCCCTTTGATAGGATGTAATGATGTTTATATTTTTCCTCATTTTTTTCCTTTTTAAATATCAGTTCCTTTACGTACTATTTTATATTACGGATTCTTATGATACGTTAGTGTAGAGAACACAAAAGAAAGAAGTGCAACAGACTAATTTTCGCGGTCAAAGTTGGAATAATTACGTCATCTTTATTTATCCTCGGGTCGTTCTCCTCAGGTTTGAAATTGTGTTGTTAATTCAATTGTTCGTGCTGAGTTCATTTTCAGTAAGAGATTTTCTGAAGGTGAAGGTAAATAAGGGAAAAAATTATTTAATAACAAACACGTGACTTCCGCTGCGGAGGCGAGAGCCCCAATTCGAATCTTGATTGTATCGTCGTAGATTTTTATAGATTCGACAGGAAATGGGAGGAAAACTTTGTAGAAAGACTAAGATCAGTGGACAATAGGGAGACCAGGGAAAGTTAATACCACCGTAATTATCTCACTTAGGTGAGAGTGGGCAGTCAATGGAAAGGTCATCTGATCGCATTTCGGGGCACGCTTATAGTAGGCACTGCAAACGTTTATACCGGTTAGCAGTGAGTAAAATAAGTGAACTACTTTACGAGGAAGCATGGTCCTGTTTTCGTGATAGAAGAACGAAAACAGTAATATAGGAATTGCTTTTGATTAACCTCTTCGGAAGCTAAAATACATAAAAATACGCCATTTCCTGGATATCAGTGTCATTTTTAAACCGTGTTCTTTACTCATCATTGTATGTATGTATCTACAACACAAACCTATAGTTATATATGGATGCGAAGCCTGGGTTATGATGGAAGATATAAAATTACAGTTGGAAAAATGGGAAAGGAGAATACTGAGGAAAATGTATGGACCAATAAAAGATAAAGATGGGTGGAGAATAAGGACAAATAATGAGATAAATCAACTGTATTAGAGTCCTAATACAGTAACAGAGATAAAAGCTAAAAGAATAGAATGGACTGGACATATGATCAGAATGGATGGTGGCAGAACGATTAAAAAGATTTTTGATGGAAATCCAGGAGGGAGAAGATACAGAGGAAGGCCGAGGCTAAGGTGGTTGAACTGTTTGGAGGAGGACCTGCGAAGGATGGGAGTTAGAAGATGGAGGAGGAAGGTAGAAAATAGAGAGGAATGGGCTGTCATCGTTAAGGAGGCATTAGCTAAACTTTAAGAGCTGCATGCCAGTAGAAGTAGTAGTAGTAGTAGTAGTAGTAGTAGTAGTAGTAGTAGTAGTAGTAGTAGTAGTAGTAGTAGTAGTAGTAGTAGTAGTAGAAGTAGAAGTAGAAGTAGTAGTAGTAGTAGTAGTAGCAGTAGCAGTAGCAGAAGAAGAAGAAGATTGTATGTATGTATGTATGTATGTATTTATGTATGAGTGTGTATTTATGTGTGTATGTATGTATATATGTATGTATGTTATGTACCGGTATGTATGTAATGTAATATAATGTATGTATGTATACACAGTATATATTAAGAAAGACATGCTGTATTTTCTTTAGTTTCGCTGTGCTGTCTATCAACGATATTTATTATTTCAGAAGTGTTATAATATAATATTATTATATTATTATTATTTTCATTTTTCTGAAAATTTCAATAGAATATTATTCCTAAAAATGTATATCGAGCCAAATATAATTTTCTATGGAAATTTGCCTTTTCATTCACACTATCTATCTGCCAGCATGTGCACAGCCTTTTCTCTTAAACTATTATACGGACATTCTTTAAATTTAGTATTTCAGAGCTAGGTCATTTCCATCAAAAACCTTTTTTTTTTTTCTGCAATTGCAGGCCCCTTAACTTGTCGTTATTCTCCTCGATCCCACTTATTTCATCAGAGACTATCCAGAATGCATCACAGGCGATGGGTCTACAGTTTCAGAAATAATATTTATTACCGTTCCGCCCTAAATTCAAATATCTTGGAGCATTACAGTAACAAATAGATATGACACTCGGGAGGAAATTAAACGCAGAATAAATATGGGAAATGCCTGTTATTATTCGGTTGAGAAGCTTTTGTCATCCAGTCTGCTGTCAAAAAATCTGAAAGTTAGAATTAATAAAACAGTTATATAACCAGTTATTCTGTATGGTTGTGAAACTTGAACTCTCACTTTGAGAGAAGAACAGAGGTTAAGAATGTTTGAGAATAAGATGCTTAGGAAAATATTTGAGGCTAAGAGGGATGAAGTTACAGGAGAATGGAGAAAGTTACACAATACAGAACTGCACGCATTGTATTTTTCACTTGATGTAATTTTATGTTATTATATCAGTTATTTTAGTTACAGACCGATTATTTAGTCCTGACAGCTCAGCGACGCGAAAGAGGGGAAGTAATAGGAGTAGTGGGGAGATCTCCGGAGTAGAGATAAGGGCGAGTGGTCGGTAAAGGAATGCATTACAGCTTAATTGTACTAGAAACATACGGCTCTACCGCACGCATGACATCCGATCGCTCCAAAGGCAAGCGAGTAACTAACCCAAACACCCATTGGCGTAACTAAATGGACTCGCACATCTTCGGCGACTGTCAGGACTAAATAATCGTACTGTACAGCTTCTAGCAGCTCAGTCACTTTTAACGGTTGTTAAACAGTCGATTTTTACTCTATCGTTTTCTGTACAAATTTGATATAATAACGGGTCATAGGGCCTAATTTCATTGCAATAATAAGCTCAACGTCTTCCAGTGAAACATGCAAGTACTGGTCCAGAAAACGCTATCAAGTTAACATTCTGGGCGGAATGTTCGCGAAGTCTTGTGAGCAAAGAAAGGTTATTGCCGAGATTACGAAATGCATCTTCGTATCCGAGATGATGATCCAGCGACCGGATAGAGAAATGAAAGCGAAAGGAAACAAGATTGAAAAAAAAAAAAACACCGTAAACCAGATCTCGATCAATGAGGCTGCGATCGGTCCTTTCACTCACTATGTCAAGGGAGTGACCGAGTGACGTCACGACTCGCGGGGCAAGACGACAATACAACAATGGTAACTAGTAGCAGCTTTAAAAATTATTGCTTGATCCTACAGCGCAGTGGTTCCCAAAGTGTGGGTCGCAACCTCCTGGGGGGGGGGGGGTCATGTAAAGAGCTAAGGGAGAAGCGAGATGATTTACAAAATAAAACAAAAAGCGCCTTATTAGTATTTATTTATTTATTTATTTATTTATTTATTTATTTATTTATTTAGAAACATAAATAACGTTGAACATGTAAATAAAAAATATTTCAGAGTAGTAAATTAAAAATGCGATGAATGCGTCTGTTTTTTCAGAAAGTAGCTTGTTGCAATTAGATCTGGACTCTGTAATCAATACACGGCGCGACGTCACATTCTTAGTCATAACATGGCAAACACTGAACAAGTTTATATATAAATACACGTTTAGCAGGAATTTAATATAGCAATTCATTTGTTTTTTAAAACTTAGAACTTGTATTTATATTAGGCGATTGTCAATATGGACTTGACTGGACCACAGTCTAGTATATACAGTCACGAAGCTTAATACTTACTAAATATGCAAACATAGACAGTTGAAATATTTGTCTACGGTTGAAATATGCATCCATAGATAGCTGCTCACCACAAGGATCGCTACTATCGCCTCATCACAGACTCTTTCCCTAGCAGACCATAAAATATATTGTACTTTCGATATCGTGTTCTTTTGAACTTCCTTCCACTATTGAAATATGAAATACATAAGGCTTATATATTATTTTTATAAAATATATATTATATTCTATAAACTCACCTTCCTGAATATTTCGGAAGAAGAATAACTCTAACCTATTTTTCTTACAATTTATAGTACTACAGTCCACACCTGTGGAGTAACGGTCAGCGCGTCTGGCCGCGAAACCAGGTGGCCCGGGTTCGAATCCCGGTCGGGGCAAGTTACCTGGTTGAGGTTTTTCCGGGGTTTTCCCTCAACCCAATACGAGCAAATGCTGGGTAACTTTCGGTGCTGGACCCCGGACTCATTTCACCGGCATTATCACCTTCATATCATTCAGTCGCTAAATAACTTAGATGTTGATACAGCGTCGCAAAATAACCAAATAAAAAAAAATACAGTACTACAAACGTCTCCTTGTCCAATATTATTATTCAAATGATTTTATTTTAGCCATTTACATTTATTACAACCAATAACAAACATTTCACAGTTTACATAGCTTTTCACAAAAATGTGAAATACGGCACAGTCAATGCTTTTTCGATCTAGACCAGGCCGTAATGTTTGTTCGGGTTTTCTATTTCAGTCTAAGGAACTCAGTGAAATATTAAGTATATTATAACTTTATTGCTTATCATTGCTAAGCTTTATTTAGTGTAATGTGTCCGTAAGTTCCGTTTACTTTTTGTTGCATAATATGTTGCAGAAATAATTACAAAACTGTGTTATTTTAATGTGAAGAGAATTTTACATGTTAACATAATCTATTCGTGTCAACATTTCAAGTTTAGAATAGAAGCTATTTTGAGGTATAATAAAAAAAGAATTTATATTGTGATTTCAATTTAGCACATCTACCTTTCCTAATTTTAGACAAAACATTTACCATACCACTCCTATGAAATTAGTGTACGTACAATTGTGTTACTTCGTCTCTTAAGTAGTAGATAAATACAATAATTCAGTACCGGTACTCAATTGTAGTATTAAAATACAGACAAACTGAATGTCCGGGGTATCATACATGACATTATGCTTAATTATAATGTTTGATTGCGAATTTAGGAATATAAGTTAAATATAGTAAACATAACCTATAATTTTCATATGAATGACAAAGCATTGGAGATCACTAAATTTAGACAGAAAGGGGCAACTGGTACAGTAAACATAACCTATAATTTCAACATATTTAAATATCCTTGCGGTGCAATTGAAAATTATTGAATCGTTCATAAATGAATGTACAAGAATTTCGCAATATTTAATCGAAATAAAGGCAGGAATTACACATACGAACAACATAATTTTCACACCATAAATAATATTACATCTTAACTCGCAAGTGAATTATGTCTGAAGTGTCTCATAATCATTGTTTTAAATTTTATTAATGGAATTACACTACATTTTAGGGAAATATATGTTACTCTTTATGCATTCCAACTAATTTATATGGTTGAAACGCCACCCTTCGTGATCGGGTTAAGCGAGTTACATGGTCTGCCTTACGGCCTGTATTAGATCACGATGGCTGTGGCACAGTCTATTGTTCCTAGTACTCACAGCGCTCCAAGCGGCTAGCAACTATCGCGAGATTTGCAAAAAATCATCCCAAGCTTCGTGACTGTATATAGTAGACTGTGACTGGACCATGATAATCACGTGACTCCAATTCGTGCCGAAGACTGTGTCTTTCTCGTTATCCACGTCAATACACGCAGTGACGTCATTTTCAAGCTAAAGGAAATTTCTCGCTTTTGTTTTGTTGACAATCACAGAAGAGAAATATATTATTCTGCATAATTATAAGAGCTTCCTTAGTAATCTCTAGAGCAACCAGGAGTATGCGAACACTGTTTTAGCTTATACGTTTCATGAATGATCGGAGCTAATGATTGAATAACAAATCCGTTTTCCACCATAGCCTTCAATTCCTCTGAACTTCCATTAAAAATTGGAGGAAAGTTTCCTAGAAATGTTCGTTGATAGTTCACTGAAAATAAAATTCGAAAACTTGTCGATGTGTAGCCCAGAGTCCTGCAGACTGGCCCTCAGCGCAGCACTGCCAGTCCTAAAGCTTAAGCAGTCCTGCCCACCCAAGACCAACACTGCTTGGCGCGGCCGCTTCGTAGCCCATCACGCTGGGTTTCGCAGCCCAACTTAGCCCACCGCACTGCTCAGTGCGGTGACGTCATCCCACCAGTTGATTGCATTCTACACCTTTCTTGCTTGCGCGCATTAGTTGTGCTTTCGCTTGGCGTGTGGCATAAGCATACAGGACACAGTACAAAATTAAAATATTTTCCACTGCTGTCGAACACAGATTTAAAAACTGTCCCTATGGTACTTTCTGAAATTTTCATCCGACTTTGTATTTTTAAACTTTCTAGCAGCGATTTTCTCCTTCACTACTTTTTATCTAGAGAGAGATTGTATTTTAGAAAGTACGCTTTCACGGCCGGTGTCTGTGATGAAGTTTTTCCGGGCTGCTATTACAATATAAAAGTTTTTTTGCAAAGATCTTCTTATAAAATATATATTATACAATATATGACAGTGTAATGGGTTTTCTTTTGTAAAAGTTCCTTTGATAAATGATCTTTTATTAAATGTAAGTGCAGCTTGTTATTTTTGATAAAAGATTTCTATACCTTGAAACAAATATTGTGGAACGCAAATATAACTAGATTGTTGCTACCACAAAAATTCTGATATCGGAGTATGAAGGAAATGAAATGTAAATAAATAATTTTTATAATATAATATTAATATTATTTGGGCGAATCCGGAAATGCATATAGAGTGTTAGTTGGGAGGCCGGAGGGAAAAAATCTTTGGGGAGGCCGAGACGTAGATGGGAGGATAATATTAAAATGAATTTGAGGAAGGTGGGATATGATGATAGAGACTGGATTAATCTTGCACAGGATAGGGACCGATGGCGGGGTTATGTAGGGCGGCAATAAACCTGCGGGTTCGTTAAAAGCCATATTTAAGTAAATAATAACTTTTCAAGTCCTCTCATTGTAGATCTTTCAATAAGTTCTGATGTATACCTCTCTTATCACGTCTTGCAATCCATGGTTTAACCCCTGACCACATATTTGTATTGTGATCAGGAGTTTAACCCAAAGGCGTTTCTTTCTCAGTAACAGGCATATTGTAATAGCCTAATTGAACTAAGTGCAGCCAAACAAGCATAATACTGTTCTTTATTCATGATGTTATAAACTTAACGCGTAAATAATAGTATAAGCCAGTCATAAACTTAACGCGTAAATATTAGTATCAACTAATCCACGGAAAGCGTGTTTTAAAAGATTTTATGTAGTGTAATATACCCCAAATCCTATCTTTCATCAAAGATCTTTGATGAAATATTTTATCATAATATTCTTTGTCAAAGAACTTTGATAGTGCAATAGCAGCCTCACAGAGACTGTATTTCTTTGCGATGCATCACTATTTGGGCTCATCTTGAAAAACAGAAATCAAAAACGAAAACGTTTGAAACAGTAGTTGATCGTTGATCGAACCGCACACACAATCACAAACCCGCGCCAACTCAATTCATAAGTAACTGATAGAAGCGGAAGCTTGGGCTTACGCTTTGATACAAACATGTTCACCGCACTAAACCGCTCCACAAGCAGTCCGCCGCGACCCACGCGGTGGTGCAGGGTGACGGCACGGGCTAGTTCCGTGCGACACTGCTTAGCCCAGTGACGTCAGCGCTATATTAGCCCGTGGACTGGGCCGATCTGCTCGACTCTGGTGTAGCCTAACTTTTGATGTTATGCTTGCAAAGAATACCTATATGGAAATTAGTGATTTTACTTTCTTAGGTCTTTTGTGTACACTACTTTTGCTTTTTGTTCCGTATGTTTCGTTATGACCTGAAAGTGTATCTTCTTTATCTGTACAAAATTTCAGTACCTTGGAAAAATTATCAAATACAGATTGCATCTCCATTTCCTGACTCAGGACACCTCTCCATAAATCTAGAAAATGTGCCTCTCCCCTCCTGGTCATTTCCAGCATCATCTTGGTCGCTATCTAGACAATCACATGATGGTACAAGAACCAATTATTCTGAGATACTTTTCTTATGTCTTGCGCTACTTCAACATTCCCATCCAAATTCTTCTAATACGCTAAATATCTCTTCACTGGTGTCCACACCTGTGGAGTAACGGTTAGCGCGTCTAGCCGTGAAACCAGGTGACCCTGGTTCGATTCCCGGTCGGGGCAAGTTACCTGGTTGAGGTTTTGTCCGTTGTTTTCCCTCAACCCAATACGAGCAAATGCTGGGTAACTTTCGGTGCTGGATCTCGGACTGATTTCACTGGCATTATCACCTTCATCTCATTCAGAGGCTAAATAACCGGAGATTTTGATAAAGCGTCGTAAAATAACCTACTAAAATTTAAAAAAAAAATCTTTACTGGTTTCCAGAACCCTAAAACAATACGAAACTCGCTACTTCCCAACGTATGATTTATCACACAAAACAATTCAACTTGTCCTACTACAATAATGTAATGGAGTTATCTGTCAATAATGGGATTATAGAAGCAATAAAAACCATTCTTTTTATTATTACATAAGAAAGCAAGAAAATTGCAGTATTATATAAAATAAAGCCAAAATTGTTTACTTTGGTGCGTTTTTGCTTCCATTGATAGACATCTTGAAGTTGTCTACTGTACTAAAGGACAAAAAACAGTTTCACAAACGGCGAAACTTTCTGTGTGGTAAATTCAAACATCCTATTATAATAACAACAGACAAAATCCTCATGACAAACAATATTTACATTGTTAATTGAATAAACAAAATTACGTATTTCTCGTATGATATTTCATACGCTGGGATATAATAGGTTTGCACAATGCTGCACAGGAAAAAGTTTCATATGTACTAGCATTGAGGGACAAGATAACAGTGGCGAAGCTGAGGTGTAAATACTTGGTTGGCTGAAAAAATCTGCTTATCTTATATATTTTTATACAGCAGACGTTTATCGGCTTTTATATCAAATGTCTTTTTGGCACAGACCCTACAAGAAGATGATGACCACTCATTTCCACCCCCAAACAGATTATAGGTATAAGAATATAGGCCTAACTTAAATGTAACAGAGCACCCTGTTAGCCAAGGATATATCTTATACCATGAATATTGAAATTTTCTATTTTGTCTGCCACAATCTGCTATTTTCATATGTAAATGTGGTGTCAATGTATATGACCTACTTGAAAACTGTTTTTCTTTTAATTCTGCAAATAATGACCTCAATGAACTCTCTGTACGAGCGCTTTTACACAAAAGTAGTATGCAACACACAATCGCATGCAAGTTAACCCCACATCCTGCTACTGAGTTGTAGAGAATTGATACCCCCTCCTCACCGGCCTTCCCTCAAGCCTGTGAGCAAGAAGAAGCCACACTGCCAGGAACTCACACAATTTTGTATGGGAACATTTTGGTGTAATTATAATTTCCTGTGGAACAGATTTTCCGTATCCATCATTATAGGATCCATTTCAACTGCAATAGAATTGTCACCTTATAGAATTTTTGAAATCTTTCTAAGTTTATCAAGATCAAAATTTTTGGTAAAAAAAATTTTTACACTTATCCCTAACTAATGAACCCCGTTTCCCTGGTACACTGTCTATTCTTAGCATTGCATCACCCACAATCGTCACTGACTTCGTCAAAGGCTGTCCTCGTTCTTGAAGCTGGCAGATCACTTGTGGCAGGAAACCAAACTTAGCCGCAATGAAAGTTAAATCATTTTTCACTTCCGAAGAATTGAGAAGTTTTTTGGCTGCTACAATTGAAGATGCTTCATCCTCCAGAGCGTTCACCACCTCAGTTATAGTCAGGAAATTTGAAGCGTAGTAAAGTGCCGCTGAGACCCATATCCCCCCTCTCGTTAAGATAGGTTTGGGGGGCAGGGGTATATTTGGTGCAATGGATTTAAATGTGAGAATTCTTGATAGGGCTTTCAGAAACATCTTCTTAATACTGGAAATCAAATTATCGACATCCGGCTTGTCAATAATTTTTTTAAATTAATAAACTTCCTCGTATCCACAAACGATTAGCGAAAATACGGGAATTTTACTTGAAGCAAGTAAAGAGATAAGTTTGGAAGTAAATCCCGAAAAGACAAAGTATATGATTATGTCTCGTGACGAGAATATTGTACGAAATGGAAATATACAAATTGGAAGTTTAGCCTTTGAAGAGGTTGAAAAATTCAAATACCTGGGAGCAACAGCAACAAAAATATAAATGATACTCGGGAGGAAATTAAACACAGAATAAATATGGGAAATACCTGTTATTATTCGGTTGAGAAGCTTTTATCATCCAGTCTGCTGTCAGAAAATCTGAAAGTTAGAATTTACAAAACAGTTATATTACCGGTTGTTCTTTATGGTTGTGAAACTTGGACTCTTACTTTGAGAGAGGAACTTAGAATAAGGGTGTTTGAGAATAAGGTACATAGGAAAATATTTGGGGCTAAGAGGGATGAAGTTACAGGAGAATGGAGAAAGTTACACAACACAGAGCTGCACGCATTGTATTCTTCACCTGACATAATTAGGAACATTAAATCCAGACGTTTGAGATGAGCAGGGCATGTAGCACGTATGGGCGAAGCCGGAAATGCCTATAGAGTGTCAGTTGGGAGGCCAGAGGGAAAAAGACCTTTGGGGAGGCCGAGACGTAGATAATATTAAAATGGATTTGAGGGAGGTGGGATATGATGATAGAGTCTGGATTGGTCTTGCTCAGGATAGGGACCAAGGGTGGCAATGAATCTCTGGGTTCCTTGAAAGTCAGTAGGTAAGTAAGTAAGTAAATAAACTTCCTCGTATGTAATCGTGAAAAGTTTGTAAATAATTCAACAGTTCATAGCATCAAAAATATTACTTTCACAGTCCATCGCCAAGTCTATCATGCTATGAAGTAGGAGTGCTTTATATGCCAGTAAAAATGTTTAGTGGTCTCCCTATGGATATATAAAAATCGAACTCAAAACTTAAGATTATTTAGGGCCAAATTAAAGAAGTATTTAATTTCCCATGCCTTCTATTCTGTAAGTGTATATATGACATTCAACAACTGCTTTATGAATATTTCTGTGTTGTATTAAGTATTGATACTAAACCTTTGTGTTGTACTAGTACAGTATATTTTAAAACTCTTATGTAAATAATTTAACTAGATTGCGACTATAATTACGACTATATTGGCCCTACCTAGTACTATTAAGAATTTTTTGACATGTTGAATATTGTAAGCATACTAAGGAATGTAAATAAATACAATACAGTACAGAGAGAGGTAGGTCAGACAGACAGAGGCAGTGAAAGATTGACAAAGGGAGTCAGACACACATACACAGAGAGAGAGAGAGGGGGGGAGAGAGAGAGAGAGACAAACGGACACAGAGACGGACAGATAGAGGTAGTCAAACAGACACACAGAGACAGAGATAGAGAGACAGACAGAGGAGACAGACAGACAGTCAGTCAGTCAGTCAGAGGGAGACAAAGAGACACAGAGACGGATAGACAAAGGAAGTCATACAGACACACAGAAACTGTGACAGCAGACAGAGGGAGACAAATAAACACACAGAGACAGACAGACAGGCGGGAGACACATATAGACAGAGATAGTGTATTTTACACAATGTTTACTTTAACGCTCATCACCCATTTTAAATTGTTATTTAAATTGTTGAAGATTAATAAGTTCTAACGTACCCTACCTCATGTAATAATGCAACTTTCAACTCCTGAACCTTTTTACTGCGATCTTCACCAACAAAAACCATCGTATCTATATGTGTGGACTAGTAATGACGCATTATATTATGTTTTCTTCTTTCTTTCAAACTTTTGTGGCAGATAAGACACTGAGTATTGACTCCAGCTGCTGTAAAAATTTTTTTTTTGACTTACATCACTTCTGCTCTGAACGGCTCATTTATTTCTACAACTCTTATTTAGCGATCGATCGCCACCACATAATTCTGCATTAAAGTGTCTTACGTCTTTCCTCTTTCTATTTCATAGATAATTCGTACAACATACTTCTCATCATTATTTTACCGCTAATTTCCAGTTATAAAAAATATTATGGTACTAATTTATTGCTCACAATCACAATGACATTCAGCATTCAGACCAATGAGTTAGATACTATGGAGAGGCCAGAGACCTCAAAAAGTTGAAGACAATTGAACATTGGTCCGCCATGTTTCGGTTAGTCAAAACAAAGGGGCGTGGCTCGGATGTTGTAGGAAATGACTGTGATGAAGTTAGTATTATTGTGAATTGAGTTACATATTAAGACTATGTTAATAAGGAAGAAGTAAAATACACAAAAACTTTACGTTTTATAACAGCTGTAGGCCTATGTTTTATTAGTTTCACTAAATATAGCCCAGATATTAAATGACAAGCTATACTCGATGCAATCAAAGCAAAGCACCTAAAGACGGATGAATTTAATCGGCAGAAGAAAAATAAATAATTTTTTGACTTCGTCACAAATTTAATTACCTTACAGCTAACCTAACCTAATATGAAATTATGTAATTCAGTGCTCACCAGGTGATTTCAAGAGAGACGACGTATGTAACTAATAGGAGTAAAATATAGGAAAGGTAGTGGCGAAAATTAAAAAAAAAAAAAACCGGTAATTAAGTTATTGAGAAAAATTAATTTGAAATTGGAATTAATACAGAGAACTTTTGAAAACTGCAATTATTAAAACTACAAATAACCTCTTAGCATGCAACATAATAATTAAAGAATGACACTAATAGAAAGTTACTCGTGATCGTAACTCACCACAATTATTGAAACGATAAGATACTTACGATTAACATTGTTATCAGAAACAACAGGAGCCACAGCTAGGTGCACTTCTTTTCGCGTGATGGAGACATCGTGTAGTCTAATATAATTTGAAACAAACATTGATCTCACACGTGTCTCGCAACTAGGCAGAGGCTTTTGCAGAATAAAACTGTTCTTACATTATTTTGAACAATAATGACAAATTGTGTGTGATGCAAGTGCTAACTTTCCTCTTTGTTAACAAAAAGAGCCCTACGCATTAATAAAAAGAAAATTGGAGTAGGCCCTATAAACACAATAAATACTAAACTCTTGATGGTACAAACTTATTAATACAGATATTTCGCTTATGCTCAGTCTGTCTTATCTTATAATTCTCTGCGGCAATGGTACCTGTAGTGAGAGGGTTTAATTATCCAGCAATGAATATTATGATTTACGGTACATTTCATTTAAATCCGAGGGAATGAGACATTTTTGGAAATTTTAAAGTCTTAATTGCAGTGTACCTTTGATAAGCGCTGCTTGCGGAGCTGGCGGTACTATGGACCGCCATGTTTTTTAGGGAACGATCCATAGTACTGTTGGCCTCCGCAGGGAGCGCTTATCAGAGGTCTTCAGCCTCTCTGTAGTATCTAACTCGTTGATTCAGACTAACCACCGTAAGTCTTACATCATCAAATCAGCCAGTCTTCGTCATAAGGCGTGCATCCTATTGACTTATAAGATCGTGTACAAAGTTCGAAGTCGGGAAATAATGCCCTCTTTGAGTTCAAACAATCGATATTCTCATTATGTATGCTAATTTCGACATTATCCCTGCGTTTCCTCTGCAGACCTACTGTTATTTACTGTATGGAGGCCTGTTATAGTTGTACGGGGCTCGAACTCAGCATATAATGCACTCTCTGGGTTGAAAGTGTGGAATTATATTTCATGTCATTGGCTCATTATATATTCTATTTTGACGTTTTCCTTGCAAATTTTTCATACTGATACTTGCTCTAAAGGATTACATTTTTACGGGGCTCGAACTCTATTACTTTGCAGTACCGGTACGGGTATCTAGAGCATCGTTTCAACGCGACTCTGGTGTTCAATCTATAAACTACGTCCACGATTTCATACATGAAACCATTACAACTTATTTGCTTTTCTAATACAAGATAACAGCCTTTCTCTTATCGCTACATGCATTATAACGTCCTTGTACATGCATATATGATTAATTTGTTTCACGTAGTACCTTGCGCACGTTCGCCATAATAATACCTCGGTCGTTGCAAAATATAGGTGATACACAGACTTTTTCCCGTTCAGAAATAATTAGTTTAATTATTAGACTTGCACTTCTGACTGGTGTAACGATCTGTAGTGTTAAATGGATTTTCACGCAGTTGGATCCCACAAATAAACAGAAGAAAACCGCAAAAAAGAAGGTGGGTTTTGTATTTCCTTCAGAAAAATACATTTGTAACTATATACCGGTATATGTATTTCTCCATAATTTCACAACCTCTTTCTCGCTAGGCTATATAACTCATCACTTATAATATAGTTGATCAAGGAAAGAGATTTAAATGACTTTGAATAATTTAAACACTGATATTGGTGAAACTTCGATACTTTGCTGTACCACACACTGGAGAAAACTGCTACTCAATTGATTGAAAATAACCTCTAAATTCAAGGAAACTACTCTGGAGACATGATGTGATCACTGCGAAAACTATAAACGCACACAGTCCAAATATTTTCCCTTCTTTTTTACTTCAACCTAACCTTATGATTTTGTCAGACCATTTTCATAGTGGTATCACAATGATGTTACATTTCTTTCTTCGCTTTGGTCCAGAGTAAATCTTTGATAATCATAGTTTACGAAAACATTTCTTTCTTCTATCGACCAAAAAGCATACTGTACACGTATGCATGGTATACTGCGGGGGGGGGGGGGTTTCTGTGTATGCGTGTGTGCGATTTTTTCTCTTTTTTTTTTTTCTTATATTGTACCTATTGATAAGAGATAAAGGGTATCCCAAATAGGTACTGGTATTAAAGTTTGTGTTTGTTTTCAGTTTTTGCTGTACGTACTCGTTCATGGATTTTGTGTTATGGTACCTTGATAGCACATACACTTCGCTGGGTTTAGGAAATCCCTTAATTTTTTTTGGTGGAAATCGTGTATTGCATATCGCATGCTCCTGCTCATGCTTTGCACCTCAGAGCTGCTCTCTTTCTGGTTAATTTTCGCCATTGCTCTCCTTCTCACTTACCATATTGAGTTGTATTTCATGTATCCAATCAATGCTTGATCTTCCAGCATAATATTAATTAAATATATTCCTATTTTAAGGAAATATGAAGTACAATTGAATTTTTATCTCTTTCAGGCAGATGAGAAATTACGTCGTCTTGGAATTGAATATAAAAACTTGAATTTAGAGGTCTGTAACCTCTTTTTTCCTGTATATAGTTATAAGATGATCGTATGTTTCATTATAGGTCACAATTTTGATATGTTATTATAGGAAAGTAATGTGTTATAGTTAACAGAACACGAAATGATGATAGCTGGCCATTTGGTAGATCCAGCTGCTATTCCTGTATCATGGGCAGATATAGCTGGTCTGGAAGATGTCATCCAGGAGCTGAGGGAGACTGGTATCTTACCAATTCAGAAGAAGGAATTGTTTGCTGACTCCCAACTTACACAGCCACCAAAGGGTAATTATCATCGTTGAAATTTTCAACAGAGAGTGAAAGATATTAAAATAAAGTGTGTTTCATAAAGATAAAATGTAACACTATGTGATTCATTCGTCTCATTGCTGCAAAATAGAACGTTTTTTATATCCTGTATTGTCTCCATCCATGGGAACGTAAAAGTTTCTTTTTTTTTTCTTATTTAGTGTTGGGTCATTAACCCGTCTGGGAGATAAACACTGAAGCTGTAGTTTTTTTGCCATCATAGGCATTGCTTTCAGTGCACCATAGGAGGCGAACTACATGGCACTACATGATGATTATGAAGATTAATGGAGCAATTGTGGAATGCTAACAAGGGAAACTGAAGTGCCCTGAAAAAATTACCACCAACACCATCTTTAACCACTACAAATAACACTTCTACCCACTAAGATTCGAATGAAGTTACAGCGTGGAAAACCTGACACACTAGTCAGGAACACAAAAGATTGTATTATGAAAGAAAACATGAAAGATACCATAATGTGAATCTAGAGGATTAGAGATGCAAGGAGTACAGGAGTTGCTAAGAAAAGATATCAATGTGTTTAGTATTTCATGGCTTTAGGTGTTGAAAAAATTTCATTCGGAAGTTCTCTGATAGTGTTTTGTTATTTGGCACAAATAATATATTTCATCTGAGAGATAATGTGATAAAATTCCAGTCCTTAATGCAGAATCAGCATTCATCTCCTATATATGTAAATATGTTGAAATATGGCTGTCATAAAGCTGGGTACCTTGACAAAAAACCTGATAAACTCGTCACTCCTGTAGGATTCTCTTTTCACGTTGATGTACAAATTTCTCTAAAGTTGGCTGTGAGACTTATTTTTCTGAAATGTTTGTGGTGAAAAGTTCCTCTGTGTTTTGAACATTTTTACAATGATTTCCAGTACTGTGATCAATACAGTCACTAATTTCAGATATGCTTACATTTTCTTACCATTTCTTCATAGAATATTCTATAGTCAGTTTGATGAATATTATGTATCTGGTATGTCATTTTCATAACATATTATTTAAGAGGATTTTGACAATACGGTATGCGACTAGATGAGATTTAATGCCTGATATGTCTAGCACATAGCACTGTTTGCATTAGCTGTTACAGCTCTGAACTGAAGAATTTGAAAAAACTGTATCTCGAAAACCAGGCTTTCTCCTGATGTAGAAATTTATAGGAAGATTTCTCATTTCAAATGGAATGTATGGGGGGAGGGGTAGAAGAAATCGTTGTGAAAATCCACTATCACTTGTGGTGAGCCTTCCTTGTGAACTGGAACATCCAGCCAACACTTGTTGTTTTTTTTTTTTTTTTTTTTTACTTCCAATATTCGCTAGTCAAATTGGTGACAAAAATGATACAAGAAATCCTTCATAAAGAAAATTCTCAAATAATACAAAATGATTCAGTTTGAGGATCAGCATTTCTTTGTCTTTTAAAAAAATATGCATATTTCAATCGAGTAAATATTTTTTTTAATCCAATGCCACCAGGTTGTCTTTTCGACATTTCTGGTCTTCTCTCCTGGCTGTGGCTTAATTGTAACCCACTTCTGAGGTTGGTGCGCCTGGAAGGCGGAGTTACATTACCCCGATGATGTGATAGGATGATTATGATAATGTGGTGCCAGGAGAGGTCTTAAATCTAAACTTAACCTAAATTCCAGACCATGGACGAACACAGGAATAATCCCCTTTAAGGAAAAATTCCTGTGCTCTTACCGGGAATCGAACCTGGGACCTCATGAACTATAGCCAGAAGCTCTGACCACTAGACCATGAGGCTGGTCAACTGCTTAAAATAAATGGCTACATATTGTTCCTTTCATCTGTATTGCTAAGTAACTTAGGTAATTTCAATTAAATGTACTACTCTTTCCTGAATGTACAAAATTCTCCACATTCATCCATTAGACCTGCTACTTGCAACATGTAGCATAATCTTATGGTTTAGCCTTAATACATGGGAAATAACTCACAAAAATTAAAATAAAAAATAAAAGCAAAAATGCTCTTCGTATAAGTAGGTAGAGCCTATATACAGAGTGGCACATATGTCACGCATTGGTTTCAATGCCTTATAACTTTTTTGTAAGTTGATTTTTGACTTATTTCTTTTCAGATCTGTATAAAGTAAACTTGGGAGATACACCATGGAGAGATTGAATCCTGAACAGCGCACGAAACTGATTGAACTTTATTTTGAGAATCAAAGGTCCATCATCCTTGCTCAGAGAGCATACCGTCGGCACTTCCATGTGCGCAACTGTCCTCATCAGACTACGATTCTGCGTCTGGTAGCATGATTTCGGCAAAATTATTCAGTCTGCGATCGCCCAAGAACGGGTAGACGACGTTCAGTTCGAACTCCCGAAAACATTGAGCGAGTGAGGGACAGCATTAATGACAACCCTGAAACATCATAAGCTTGGGATGAATCGAAGGTCGCTGCAAAGGATTTTAAGGACTGATTTGAAATTGTTCCCATACAAACTGCAACTGGTGCAGAGAGTGTCTCCCGCAAATGCACAAGCCCGTCTCAGGTATGCAGTTCGCTTCCAAAACTTGGCGAGGGAACAACAGGACTTTCTCCAGAATCTGATAATAAATGACGAAGCCCATTTCCACCTAAATGGTGATGTGAACAAACAAAACTGCCGAATATGGGCACGGGAAAACCTCAAGGCCATCGTTCCGCATGATTTGCATCCAATAAGATGTACAGTGTGGTGTGGTGTAACCTCAGAACGGATCATCGGTCCGTATTTCTTTGAAGAAGAAGGTGCTGTCGTAACAGTAACTGGAGAGCGGTATCGCAACATGATCAGGGACTTTCTCAGACCAGCTGTGGCGAATAATGCTGCACACTGGTTTCAGCAAAATGGAGCCACTGCTCACACAGCACGTGAAACCAGAGCACTGTTAACACAACTTTTTGGCGAGCGAGTGATATCCCGGTTTGCTGATTTCAACTGGCCATCACGTTCCCCAGACTTGACAGCCCCAGATTTTTTTCCTTTGGGGATATTTGAAAGAACGTGTATACGTCAACAAACCAGCAACCATCGAGCAGCTCAAAGACAACATACGGGCCGAGATTCGTGAGTTGCAGCCAGCAATTCTTCGCAAAGTTATGGACAATGCACTAAAAAGAGCCACTCTTTGTGAGACTGCGAATGGCGGTCATTTGAAGGACATAATGTTTCATACCTAGTGTTTTCACATTTCCCAACAGTGTACTTCTCATCTCAGACAGGAATAATTTTGTGCATGCTCAAACAAAAAAGTTATGAGGCATTGAAACCAATGCGTGACATATGTGCCACTCTGTATAAGGTCCAAAGATGAATATTTTAGGGATATAAATTCTGGAAGCCGTTTTAATACAAAATCATATTAATACTGGTACATGGGAAATAACTGAGAATTTACAATGACTGAAGGTAGAAAGACAGAATTCATAAGGTGCAGGTGTAAATGTTTTTCATGTTTGTGTATTCTGTAAACTGGCTATTTGTCTCATTTCATTTTTCTGAATGAGTAAATATAGTATTGCGTTACCTGTTCTTGAAGCACCTCCTCAACACTGTTTCTGTAATGGCAACGACTACAGTTTTTTAGTCCTAAAAATTTGCCTAGTCCATATCTAAATTAAGCAAATGCAAACCACCTGTGTGCACTTTCGATTCCTTCATTTTCTTAAGAGACCTAATGAGGTCACCCATTGTGATTGGTCGTAATGCATCAGAGAACTCTCCTTCTGAATCTGTGACTGTTGGCTGTGAAGATTTACTTGACCCTGCACCATTTCTAGAGATATGAATAAAAAATATATATATATATGACAAACGTAAGGTATGTCTTCTGATACACTATCACAAATTTAATTTCAACTGAAATTATGAACAGTTCACTCACCACTAGCATAAAATTATGAACACATAATAAATACTTACCCTTTTCCAAATTCAACTTTCATGTAATCACGTACTCTATATACTGAAGCATTGCGGCACAGTTCTCTGAGATCTGAACCAGAATAGTTTTCTGTCAATTTTGCCATTCTATTAAGATCTACATCTTCAGCAGTGGGCTCATTTTCAAGTATAAGACGCAGTATTTGCCTTCTCTGTGTGAATTTCTAAATCAAAGAAATAACAATACATCATATTAATAATATCATTACAGAGATTTAAATTTTGAGATCATAAATATTCAAAACAAGGCTATAAATTAACTCAATATAATGATTAAAGCCCGGAATTTTAGGTGCTAAAGTTAAGAATGAGTGTAGATGAATAGATGTGGTGCCCACGAGGAGGGCTTTAAGCCTAGTTCACAGGAGTCCGATATGTAATATTAGACAACAGTCTCAAGGACTGGGTAATGAATCTTGTAAACCGTGCGCTAATTTGTAAGTGGTAGTTAAGAGGATTAGAGACTTTAAACGGTACCAAAAGGAAAATACTGAATGACAAGAATGACGTGTCAAAGAAGTGGGGGCATGGCTTCTATTTTATAAACTATACCGAGGAATAATATTGTAGCTTTTTAATAAAACAAGAATGTAACTTTTATTCAAAGCAACAATAATTACTTTCTATAATTTAGTTTAAATCCCGTCAACAATGGGACTGCCACTCCACACCGTAACACAGTATTCGTTATTGCACTCCACAGACGACAATGACAATTTACTTGGATTATTGAGAATAACAATGAACTGTTAATCTTAACTAATGTTCACAAAGCACTATTTACAAAACAGAACTGTCAGTTCTCAGTTCACAGTTAGTTTGTCTTGGCTAATTCCTCTAGCTCAGTCACTCGAGTTCACAGTATCTCGCACCCCAGACCTTCAGATACAGTCCACTGAACTTCGAACTCAGGTCCCCCAACTGCGGTCCACTGCACTCAAACTCAGGACTTTCGGCTCCACAGTTACAGACACAACTCAAGTCGAACTCCGGTCTCGAAGCTGGCCTCACTGCTACACAAGACTGGCTGGGTTGCTGTCCACCGACTATACAACAACAAAAACTGCTCAAGTTCACTCGCGTGTTGTATCTATAACTAAACCATAGTTTCTGGAGAGTTCGCGATCTCGCGAACAATCGACAAGACGCCCAGACTTCACTGGATTTCTCCGCTCAGCCACCAGCTGCTACTTCCCCTCTCTCCCGCGGCCCAGAATGCCGCCGTTTCTCCTCTCCTCTCCATGCCGCGCGCCGCCCCCCCCCCCCAGTGCTCCGTGGAGCCCGTGTCGACTCCCGCGCGACTCTTGCGGGACGCGTGTTCGAGTCTCGAGGTGGCTGTCATAATATTAACTTTTAGCACCTAAAATTCCGAGCTCCAATAATTATGCGTATAAAATAAATTGCAAGAAAACAAAATTATGAAAATAAAAAATTATACAGAAAGAGGTATTCAGAATGGATGAAATTTAATATAAGGTAAGCGTACAAGCAAACAAACAAACAAAATAATATGTTTATCTTTAGATAGTCTAAATAGTTACAAAATCACCTTTTTTATTGACTGTCAAATGGTTTAGTGAAAGTATTACATGTAATTTTAATCAAAATATAAGAACAGCATTATCAGGACATAATTTAATTTTTTTTTAATAATCCTAAATACAGTATCACTTAATATGTTGTTGTTGTTGTTTTCTAATGCCAGGCGTTTGACAATAAAGTCATTTGACCTCTTGCACTCCAATATTTTACAAAGATATTGTCATGGTCAGCCACTGAAGCACAGATTTTGAGGTGTTCCGAATTCATTTTTTTGATTTGAATTGCACAATGGGCAGTTAAGGGACTGATATATTCCAATTCTATGTTGATGCTTGGCCAAACAGTCATGGCCTTTTGCCAATCTAAATGCAGCTACAGAAGATTTGCGTAGTAAATTGAGAATTAACTGTGGAATATGATGCAGAGAGTTCCATTTTTTCCCTTGAGATTGTGTTATCAAATTTTGTTTCAGTTGAAGCCTAAGTATGTAGATTTAATAAATCTTTTCACAGAGTAATATGTATATTTAGTAACAGGTCTGTAAGTAGCAGTGCTGTTCATCTTTGCTAAAGCATCCACATTCTCGTTTCCCAGGATTCCACAATGGGATGGTATCCACTGGAATACAATTCTTTTATTGAGTGTTATGAATTGAGAGAGCATTTTAGTTATTTCTGCTGTTTGAGATGAAGGTGTGTGTCTAGAGACTATTGATAGAATAGATGCTTTGGAATCTGACAATATAACTGCATTTTTAAATTTACTGATGTGGCATAGATAATATGGATACAAATAAAAATGTATATTATCATTGCCTTTAATGCATAAAAAATTATCTTTCTTTTTCTTCTGCGAAGTCTTCTATGATTTTGTCTAAGTTTAAACTTCTTTATATTCAATGGATTCAATACGAATTATCAAACTGTTAAAATTTTCTTGCTGATATTTATTTTCATCTTTTATTCTAATCATTCAAGTTTCACTTCCACAACAGAGCACAAGTTCATACATACTTACAGGTAATCCTACGTGGAATGTTGCTGGCATCCTCCGCAGAATTGCTCGATCAAGATCTTGAGGTCTGTTCGTTGCTCCCATCACAATAACAGTGCAGTTGGGATCAGTAATCAGACCATCCCACAATGACATAAACAGTGCTTTCATCATGGCTGTGACTTCATGATCATGGGAGCTGCGATTTCGCAGGAACGAATCTGAAAAAGAGAATAAACTTTGTCTCATCTTCAATATGACCACATCATCACTAGTGAAGTGGTCAACATGATAATTAAAGTTAAGACTGACAGATTTAAACATCGGTTTTTAAATGTGCAACTACAATGTATGTCCGGAAAGTATCTAGTCATTTTGAATAGCCACCTTGAGAACTGGTCACACAGGTCTGATGTAACTTGGCAGCCATTAAAGGAAACTATATTGTGCATACATGAACAGTCATTCTCCTGTTGGGGTAGTCAGTCAGCAGTGAGAGGTCTTGGTTGAGCTTGCGTACTGTGGGACTGATGACATGAAATATATCACATCATATATCATATCATATCATAAAAGGAATGCAACAAGACAGCTGAACGCAATTCCAAAAGATGACTTTGCAGTTTGTTTTAAAAAATGTGGAAGGGAAGTTTGGATAGGTGTGTGAGGTCGCAAAGAGAGTATTTGAAGGGAACTTAATTGTCAATGTCTTAGGTAGGATATATATATTTACATTATATTGACTGATGCTTTTCAGACAGATCTTGTATATTCCTCAATGCACACCTTATAAATAACCGCTCACTGGCGCTAGTGTTATGTTCCCAAATTGAACAGTCGACGAGCGGCCATTTGTTTGGTAGAGCTGAATAAGTATGGTTCTTTCGTGTGCTGCTTTTAATTGTAGTAATGCACACGGATGAACGATAAAGGAAGGAATCTTATATTACACTGGTTAGATAATCCTTAATTTTTACGACGATTTTTTCTCCATATTATGTTACAGAAGACAAACTATTGTACTTGCCACGTGACTCTTTATACTGTACTTCAAGTTTCCTCTGAGTAAAGATTCCCTTAACCGAAAGTGGATAGGTGCAATCCGCAGAGAGAATTTCTACCCTACATTGAATCATTCAGTGTGTTCAACTCATTTCGAAGATAGTGATTACCTTTCAAACTACGTTATTATACACTGTTATTGTCCTTCACTCACTCTATATCATTCATTTTCTTCAGACAGCTGTTGTTCCAGTGCATACATGATTAATAAAATTATTCACCGAACTTAAACATACAGAAACTGCATAAAGTATAAAAATATGTTTTTATATAACTGATTGAAAGTAATTCTTGTCTTAGTTACGGATTAATGAAAATTTCTTATGCTATTGCTGCTGCTACTGCTATTATTACTACTACTATTCCTGCTACTGCTGCTACTACTTTTTTGACTTCATGCAGCAGTTTAACCTAGAGATTGAATTTGGTAGTGATAGATTTATTGATATTAGTTCACAAAAGTACAAAACTTAATAATTTAACAAAAAGATCAATATACAAAAGTAGTTACACCTAATAAATATACAATTTCCTAAACTAATTTATTTATCGCAAATCTCAATAATTTATTGGTTCATTCTTGCACTTACGTCTGGTTACAGATTGAATTAAAAAGTTGACATATTAATTCTTTTATTAACCGTGGTTATGAATGCTCACATTCAGAGTCCCTTTGAAAATGAACACAGTACCTATGTTTGACAGCCAGGGTTGTCGGGTATCCCAATTTAGGCGGAATTCTCCCAATTTCCTGGTCGAGTCCCGATTAAAGGGAGTCGGGATTGACAAAAATCCCGATTTTACAGATATTAGCCTTGAACATATTTAATCAAATTAGTCTGTATTTCCCATTATCCGATATTTTATTTATATATTGACTCAAATGGTATCATTGTAAACATAGAGATAATCCGCGGATATTTAGGAAGTCTATGAGGTAGCCCAGCTGATTGCCGTAAGGCAACTAAACTCGCAAAATAATACTTCTTCTAGTTCTACCGCATTGTTGATTATTCCGTTACGGTCCCTAGTCGCTGTTCTCGCAATTAGTAAACATTGCGTATTTCAAGTGCGTTCACTGGCAAGAAAGATAGCGTTTTGATATCGTACTTTACACTAATAACGGAGACATACAATTGCTGCGTTTTGTAATTTAGTGAACTATGTTTAAACATGGATTCATCGTCAGATAGTGAAACTGTTGCAGTACCGGTTCCAAAATTAATTTATTAGCAAATTGTTAAAACATAGGCTATTCGCGGTCAGTAAAAGAAAAAATTATTGTAGTGTTCACTGTACTGTGTGTCCTTCGTATTTTAGTGTTTCTCACGGAGGTGAATAGGCCTATTATATTAAAAAGCACGTGAACACTATGCAGAAAACTGCTATAAATCTTATGATAGGCTAAATTGTTGACAAGTCTAACGTCTTAGGTTAGCTTCTGATATCCCGACTTCCCACGCAGAAAACCTAGCAACTCTGCTGACAGTAGAAACACGGTATTAAAGGTATCGCAAAGGAAGTATTGTTCCTTTAAACAAAAACATTTAGCTTTCGGATACGCAATACAACACGTATTCAAATAGCGGTTTCGAAATCCCGCGCGTTTTGTACCTAATAAATGGCGGCTTTCTGCTGCTTCAATTTGGGAACATATTTCTCAGTTCTCTGCTACGGCGTGGTAGGGGCTCGCTTCCAAAATCGGCGGAAGTCTCTCAATGCTCGTTTCACTCCAAATTGTACGGTAACAGCAATAAAATAACCACACAAAATGATTTCTTGAGATTTTTTCAAATGTTATCTATGAAAGAAAGAAAAGGGGTAACTATTAAGAAAATGTATTAAATTATTCTTCCTAAAATATAAATTTCCCTATTTTCCCAGACAATTAGATGCCCCTATTCCACTAACCTCAACAGGCATTTTTTAAGCTACACCAAGATGGTAGCACAATTCTCTGTATTGTCTGTGCTGCAAGAGGAATCTCCTTTGTTCCTTTAAACCACATGAATTACTAAACACATTGATATGTTTTCTTAGCAACTCCTGTACTCCTTGCATCTCTAATCCTCTAGATTCACATTAGGGTATCTTTCATGTTTTCTTTCATAATACAATTTTTGTGTTCCCGGCACACCATTAGCCAAATGGCTAGTGTGTCAGGTTTTGCACGCTGTAACTTCATTCGAATCTTGGTGGGTAGAAGTGTTATTTGTAGTGGTCAAAGATGGTGTTGGTGGTAATTTTTTCAGGGCACTTCAGTTTCCCTTGTTAGCATTCCACAATTGCTCCATTAATCTTCATAATCATCATGTAGTGCTATGTAGTTCGCCTCCTATGGTGCACTGAAAGCAATGCCTGTGATGGCAAAAAATTACAGCTTCAGTGTTTATCTCCCAGACGGGTTAATGACCCAACACTAAATAAGAAAAAAAAAAGAAACTTTTACGTTCTCATGGATGGAGACAATACAGGATATAAAAAACGTTCTATTTTGCAGCAATGAGACGAATGAATCACATAGTGTTACATTTTATCTTTATGAAACACACTTTATTTTAATATCTTTCTCTCTGTCTTGAAAATTTCAATGATGATAATTACCCTTTGGTGGCTGTGCAAGTTGGGAGTCAGCAAACAATTCCTTCTTCTGAATTGGTAAGATAACAGTCTCCCTCAGCTCCTGGATGACATCTTCCAGACCAGCTATATCTGCCCATGATACAGGAATAGCAGGTGGATCTACCAAATGGCCAGCTATCATCATTTCGTGTTCTGTTAACTATAACACATTATTCTCCTATAATAACATATCAAAATTGTGACCTATAATGAAACATACGATCATCTTATAACTATATACAGTAAAAAAAGTGGTTACAGACCTCTAAATTCAAGTTTTTATATTCAATTCCAAGACAACGTAATTTCTCATCTGCCTGAAAGAGATAAAAATTCAATTGTACTTCATATTTCCTTAAAATAGGAATATATTTAATTAATATTATGCTGGAAGATCAAGCATTGCTTGGATATATGGAATACAACTCAATATTGATTAGCAGTTTTCTTCAGCGTGTGGTACAGCAAATTATCGAAGTTTCACTAATATCAGTGTTTAAATTATTCAAAGTCATTTAAATCTCTTTCCTTTATCACGTATATTATAAGTGATGAGTTATATAGCCTAGCGAGAAAGAGGTTATGAAAGTATGGAGAAATACATATACCGGTATATAGTTACAAATGTATTTTCTGAAGGAAATACAAAACCCACCTTCTTTTTTGCGGTTTTCCTCTCTTTATTTGTGGGATCCAACTCCGTGATCATCCATTTAACGCATTTAACACTATAGATCGTTACACCAATCAGAATAATTAAACTAATTATTTCTCAACGGGAAAAAGTCTGTGTGTCATCCATATTTTCCAACGACGGAGGGATTATTATGGCGAATGTAATCGGTATTGGTAAAGGTCGAGGCAGATAGTTGCATATCGTGTGGAATTTAAAGGCACCGCCGTCTGGATTGTAATATACTGCCTGCTCTATGGTACAATTTAACATGGGAAACGCCGTATAGCAATGTTTCTAGAATTTGCCGCTAGAGTGCGACTGTGACTGCGCCATACTACACCATACCGCATCATTTCTAATCTGCAGGTGTTAAAAAGTGTTGAGGCGATTGTTAGTGATTGTATGATTAATTATTATTACATCTAACTAAGCTAAATCCTCGCTTAAGTCAGTAATGATGAAAATATTCATTGTCTCTGCTCTAATTTGTGTATATAAAGTTTGTGCAAAGTCATAAATTATTGCGAAACGTGATATTAATTTTCGACGTGAATTACATTAGGTGCTGTGTTCATGTTTAAAATGGTGAATTGTTGTGTTCCCCTTTGTAAATCTAGACAAGGAAGTTCACATTCAAAAGGAATAAAATATCATGAAATTCCCTCAGCAAAAGCGCTTAGAGAAAAGTGGCTGGCGTCTATATCCATACAAGGTGCCTGTAAAGGTTGCAGGTGGGTTCCAACCGATTACTCACGTGTGTGTAGTCTCCATTTTAGTTCAGAAGACTATAGAGAGAACTGCAAGAAAAAAATTTTAAAGCCTGGTGTTATACCAAGCATTTTCCGAGCTTACCCTAGTTATCTGCAATCTCGGAAGATTACACCTCGTAAGGAAAGAACCACTTCAGTAAAAAAGGAAAGTGAAGTAGAACTTTGCGGGAATTCTGGTAAGTACTTAATTAAGAACAAATTTTTAATATCTGCTTGAATTTTTTATCTTAGTATTGTTGCTAGAAGAAAGTTTTTTTCTTTTTCAGATGGATCAAATAAATTCCACACAGAAATTTGTGATGAAATTGAATACAAGTGTGAGATAGGAGTTAAAGTTAATCTCAAAGATGATAAGAGTTCTGCATGCTCAAGAAGGGAAATTAATAGGCTCCGATCTAAAATTTATAGACTAGAGAAAAATATGGCAGCTATGAAAATTGAATTGAAAAAAATGCAGGAAAAATTAATTAATCATCCGGAATTATATCAACTAACGGTTATAAAAGAATTGGCTGAAGAAAAAAATTAAAAAGCTGTATATTTACTTGACCAAATAAATAATTTTGGCAAGAAAAGGCCTGAATGGTCAGAATTAATTATCCGTTACTGTCTAGCATGGAGACTAGTGTCACCCAAGGGTTATGACCATGCGCGAGTGTCCAAATTAATATCAGCCCCTTCCCGAAGCACATTGGACAGATACATAGGGAATGTTGATTGTGATGTTGGGATTTCTCCATTGGTAAAGAGCAGACTCCAAATAGAATGTGAAAACCTGGAACCCATGGAAAAGATTGTTTCAATTATCGCCGACGAAATGGCAATAAAGGAACGCCTTCTTTACGATAGAACGTGCGACAAGTTGTTCGGAATAGTTAATACAGAGGATATATATAATAAATGCGTAGGAAAATATCCAACATTGGCAAACAAATTACTTTGTTTTGTTGTGAATGGCCTCTCAAAAAGATTCACATTACCAGCAGCTTATCATCTTGTTAAAGGTTTACAGGGTCAAGAGTTGTATCAATTGTTTAATCAAGTAATCAAAGCAGTAGAAGACTGTGGATTCTATGTACTGAGAATTGTGACAGACAACCATAAAACAAACGTCTCAATGTTTCGACAGTTTGGAAATGGAGATCTGAAATTTAGTGTTTCACACCCTTGTGATCCTCAACGTCTACTGTTTCTAAGTTTTGATTACTGTCATTTGATTAAGAACATTAGGTCTCAATTCCTAGACAGGGATATGGCTGACGGTGATGGACTAATAAGTTCCAAATATTTGAAGGAAATATATCGTCTGCAAGCGAAGTTGACAGTGAAGCTCGTTCGATACTTAACCAAAAAACACATTGAACCTACAAACTTCGAACAAATGAATGTATTAACGGCTGTACAAGTTTCCTCTCCTGCAGTCACTGCCACAGTTGAATTCATGAAGAATAACAATGCCCGTATCAATACCAATGTAGATTTCTCAGAAACTGGCCCATCTGTACATTTTATGAAGTGTATATATAAATTTTTCACTGTGCATGACGTAAGTGACAGAACACAGCTTATGAGGCAATGCAATATATGTAGGTCTAGCTCCAAAGGAACTGGGAAGTTTGCTATACTGTCTCCGTGATTCCGTTGCCAGATTTTCGTTAGCTGACGACATTTTCACGTGAGGTCCAATGAAAAGCTCCGTTCTCCTTCTCCCCTCCACCCCGCCATACTCAACGTGTCATCGCTGCACAAGCTACCCCTCTAACCCGCACTTTCCTCTCGCCCAGCCAACTATTTCCTATATATTATTTTTTTAATGTACCGAAGTACATATGATATTTCCATGCAGATATTCTGCGTCATCATACGATGAAAGAGTGATGGAACGGAGAAAAATTCTCTCCGGCGCCGGGATTTGAACCCGGGTTTTCAGCTCTACGTGCTGATGCTTTATCCACTAAGCCACACCGGATACAACTCCGACGCCGGTTAGAATCGTCTCAGATTAAGCTCCAACTCTTGGGTTCCCTCTAGTGGCCGCCCTCTGCACTACGTCATAGATGTCTATGAACGCAGGACCGAAGTCCACACATGTGCTGAGGTGCACTCGATATGAGTGACTAGTTGGCCGGGATCCGACGGAATAAGCGCCGTCTTAAATCACGAAGTGATTTACGCATATCATATATATTATTTTTTTCATGTACCGAAGTACATATGATATTTCCATGCAGATATTCTGCGTCATCATACGATGAAAGAGTAATGGAACGGAGAAAAATTCTCTCCGGCGCCGGAGTTGTATCCGGTGTGGCTTAGTGGATAAAGCATCAGCACGTAGAGCTGAAAACCCGGGTTCAAATCCCGGCGCCGGAGAGAATTTTTCTCCGTTCCATTACTCTTTCATCGTTTGATGACGCAGAATATCTGCATGGAAATATCATATGTACTTCGGTACATGAAAAAAATAATATATATGATATGCGTAAATCACTTCGTGATTTAAGACGGCGCTTATTCCGTCGGATCCCGGCCAACTAGTCACTCATATCGAGTGCACCTCAGCACATGTGTGGACTTCGGTCCTGCGTTCATAGACATCTATGACGTAGTGCAGAGGGCGGCCACTAGAGGGAACCCAAGAGTTGGAGCTTAATCTGAGACGATTCTAACCGGCGTCGGAGTTGTATCCGGTGTGGCTTAGTGGATAAAGCAACAACACGTAGAGCTGAAAACCCGGGTTCAAATCCCGGCGCCGGAGAGAATTTTTCTCCGTTCCATTACTCTTTCATCAACTATTTCCTGTTTAGTCGGTTCATAACCTGGCTTATAGTATAATGTTGCGTATGATGGTGTTGTATGACCTGCCATCTAGCGGAGATTTTTCAGCAGACTGTATACGCAAGATGGACGCCATAGAGCAGGCAGTATATTACAATCCAGACGGCGGTGTTTAAAGGCAAGTGTGTTCTCTCGCGAAAAAAAAAATCGGTCCAAGAGTTGAAGCAACCTCAATCTACAAACACAACTGTTAAGGTACGGTCACACGTCGCTACTTTTGCAGCCCTACTTTTGTACTGCAGTTGCAAAAGTTGCGTGTCGTGTTCACATGTAAGCCAAAAGTAGCGCGCTGCACGCTACTTTTCGTGCTGCGCAACCCGAGTGCTGCAAAAGTTGCAACTGGAGGTTGTGAGTCTGTTCACACGCAAGGCGCTACTTTTGCAGCCGCAGTCATGCTGCAGGTTTCCATCTCCGTATTGACTTCTCAATATACATTTCGTGGTTATGTTCGCATTAAGAAACTCATGCGAAAGCTTCCTTATCTATTATTTGCTTTTCTGTCGTATCTAGTATTCAGAAATTGACATTATTTTTACTATAAAGCTTTTAAAAACGCCTATATACGTAAATGATAACCAACAATATATTCACGTATTCAATGTTGGCAACCTTCCTGTTTGGAACTACGCTACGGAAAATTTAAAAAATGAATTATATCGTCACCAATTATACTCAGACTGTGTTGTGCATTTAATAACTGTTACAAATAATTTATTTTCATCACATTTAACATTAAAATATATCCAAGCAATAAAAGTATCATTGGCACATTTGGGTGGTAACACTGGTTGCAACCACAGCAAAAGTTTAAACAAAACCGATATCAAAAATGCTGCGGCTGCAACCCTGAGAACCCTGTTCACACGTCGCTACTTTTAAGTTGCGCGCAGCATGGAAAAGTAGCGGCCAGCAGGTTCGGCAGCCGCTACTTTTCGGGTTGCACCGTTGTTCACACGTCGCAGTACAAGAGTTGCGCAGTTTTTTGTACTGCATCGCTGCAAAAGTAGCGACGTGTGATCGTACCTTTAGGAAGTGAAAACATAGCGGTAATACAGCCCTAGAACCCAAAACAGACGGCACGTGGTAGCAGGTATGCTACCACCATCTTGGAAAGAACAATCGCACTCGCAATCGAAGACAGCCCTCGACCATAGGACGTCAAAAACACACACGGTCACGACACCGGAAGCAACGTTATCAGACTCCACAGAGAATAACATAACAGAACAGGAAGAACCAACAAGACCTCCGAAGAAAATGGTCAGAACACAGAAATCACAAAGACTACAAACAAGCATGGCAACCGGAAACGACACACCAAAAGCAGCCAACTGCCCCAAATGTGACAAAAGTGTCGAAAACGACAACGGCGCCGTGGGATGCGAAGGAAATTGCAAATCATGGCTCCACAATGACTGCACGTCACTTTCAACAACTGAATACAACGCTATAAATTAAAAAGGAAGCACTCTGTTATGGATGTGTAATAAATGTCACATGCTGCTAGAAAACTATGGAATTAACACAGTCCCACCAGAAATGCAAGAAGCAATAAAAGAAAATAAGAAGTCATGCAGTGAACTCAAAACACAGATCGAGGAGATGAGTGCCGCCCTGATGCAGAAAATGGCACTTCTACTTGAGGCCCAGCTACAACAAACCGATTTGCTTATAAGAAAAGACAATTCAGAGAGAAAAGAACCAATGAAAAATGAGACAACCCCACCAGAAGGAACTACAGTATAATGAATACATCAACGAACGCACCGGCGTACAACAAAAACACAAACAACACACCACCCAATCATACAGACTCAAATCGACCACAAAGTACGACGGAGACAGGTCTAGGAAACAGAAGGAAACGAAAACAACGGAAAAACTTTACATGCATCCGCAATAAGAGGTACAGCCACACAGAGTAACAATTATCTGCAAGCAGCATCAAGGAGAGAATGGATTTTCGTTGGGAATGTTGACCCGCAAGCCAACGAGGGAAACGTAAGAGAACACTGCAGGTCACTAGGAATAAAGGACCCGATCTGTGAAACAATAACGACCCGTTTCGCGAAAGCCTCCAAAATTGAAATAGCCCCGAATGAACTTGAACTTGTGAAGAATCCGGAAGCTTGGCCAACCGATATTGTGATCAAACCCTTTCGTTTTCGAAACCAAAGACCAAGATAAAGACGCGAAAGACTCCCCCAATACGAGGAACGGAGGGACTTCAGAGATTACAGCCCTTACATGGAACGTGGAGGGTATTAAGGGAGCATTAACCCTCGCCCCAACAGACATGCTTTCAATATACGACTTCGCAATTCTCACGGAAACATTCTTATTGGAAACATGGAACCACCCTCTTTTTTACAGTGCACATGTTCTAGCAACAAAAGGTGAGGCTGGCAGACCCATAGGGGGGATTACAATACTTGTCAAACCCAGGCTACAGGAATTGAAGATAAAGCATAAGTCGGACAACGTAATAGCAGTAAAAACCAAGTATATATATATATACATAATTGCAGCCTATTTCCAATCACATTTTCAAGCCATAGACATTATCGACGAACCTTAAACACGCCAGATGCCACATTACCGACAATCATTGCCGGCGACCTGAATTGCCGCGTCGACAAATCAGACAACAAAGCACTGACAGTACTTAACTATCTCTGCGAAGAAGGATTTTCGCTAGGAAATTACCCAACAAAGCCAACATACATAGCCACAAACAGAAAGAGCTCCATATACTTAATCTTCACAAGAGGAGCGCTCGGAAACAACACAGCCCCAATCTGGACATCGAGCATAACTCCCAAAAGGAAGCATCTCCCTATTCGAGCATACATAACGTTACCAAATTATACACCTAAAGAAGAAAAAACAGAGAAGATATCCCGAAACATCGACACCGAGAAATTCCTAGAACAACAAACAAACATCGAGAAAATAATGGAAGCAATACAGAAAGAAGAAATAAACGAAGCACTGAAACAACTAGAATCTACAATCCAAGGCGCAACCCGGGAAAACAGACCTCACACCAAGATAGCAGAAAAATGGTTCGACACCGAGTGCTACCGGGAGAGAAGAGAAGTGATCACTGCCCTACACCGTATCAAAACAAATAAAAACAACAGCACTGAAGACCTGAAGAGATACGCTGAAGCAAGGCGAAATTACAAAGCACTGCTAAGGAAAAAGAAAACAACATTCTGGGAGGAAGAAGGAAAACA
Source organism: Periplaneta americana (assembly GCF_040183065.1). Lineage (NCBI taxonomy): Eukaryota > Metazoa > Arthropoda > Insecta > Blattodea > Blattidae > Periplaneta > Periplaneta americana. Next base: position 69,217,916 of record NC_091120.1, on the reverse strand, counting down.
AATGGTTTAGGACGCAATTCAAAACCCCTACATAGCACTCCGGAAGAAGAAAAATCACGCCACATATTACATACCTATGGAAGAATGGGAAAACCACTTCAGAAACATATTAAACAGAAAAGGAAAAGAAGAAGCGTTCGCAGAGATAAAGGAAACCCCCGATCCATGGATCCCCTTCTCAACCCAAGAAGTAGAAGAGTGCTTAAACGCACTCAAAAACAAGAAAGCTGCTGGCCCCGACCAAGCCCCTACAGTCTCGGCTGCGCGAAACGAGGAAACCGGGGCAAATTGAACGCTGCGCTTGCCGCCATATTGTTGGAGAGCAGACAAATAATGGCAGTGCGTAAATCACGCAATTTAACGCTGTGATGATCTAAAATTGACATATTATGGCCATTTTCGACGTTTAACGTAAAATTAGGACGAAATAAACATATTCAAAGTTTCATTGATATGTGTTAGAACATTAAAGAAAAGAAAATACGTATGCAGCAATTTATAGAAAACATACTGATACATCCATAAATAGGCCTACACAATACACATTATAGATTGTATAATTTTACGATAATCAGCAAATTGTTAGATTTCAGAGAATCTAAAATTATATTAACATATTAACTCTTAGATCACAAGACATAAATATATGCACCTTGATTACACAAGTTCTTGTTATAATCAAATTCCTAAGTGAAATAAATATGCTATAATCAGTATAGACTTGTTGTTAAGTTTTAGAGAATCAAAAATAAATTATATTACCGGTAAAATATAATATGCGAAGGTAGCCAAATTACATTGAATTCATTCTTCAATTAATAAAGGGAATGCTATCAATTATAAAAAGTAATCTTTCCTAATACATTGCAAACAATAGGTAACATGAAGACCTAAAAAGTAAACAATCACTTTATGCAAGATAAAAAAAACCACATACTTTTTATGTGTGGATTTTTTACATATTGTATTTTTATTTTAAATAAATAAAACAGATATATTATCATTGCTTGCGGAGTGATGGTACATAATTTTTATGCACATATGCAATATCAACAAGATGCCATTCCTTGCTTTTGTTAATAAAATATATCCGGCAAAATGTAAAAGAGTTATTTATAGGTGAACTCTGAATCATAAATTCACAAAGCGAGGCTTAGCTATTATAGCTATTTATGTATTTATTATCTGTATATTTATTTATCCATATATGGATCTTGAATGAAAGTTTATTATCTTGCAGATAAATTCATTTACATAATAAAAACAAAAAGTTATCTTTCCACTAATGTTTTAACATCTGATGTGTAAGTCTAAATAATTCACTCAGTGGGATTTCTCTACAGTCTGATATACCTCTACTAACAATTAAGTATTCTTTATTGTCGTAAACTACTGATTGATTTTTAATGATATTGATATTGTAACAACAGAAATAATATTATATCGTACCTTTTGCAAATAGCTTGGAAAATTAAACAGGGATGGTATTATCGCCGCGCTCTCATGGTTAACATTCGGCAGGTCTTTGAGCGGCCTCATGCGTTCGGCAGGTCTTTGAAATTTAATTGTATTATTGTTTTCAATTTCTTGTGTCGCCGCTCCAATCACTAGCCTTAATTTCAATAATGTAACCAATAAGCTGCTTCAATTATTATTAAATGACACTTACTTGTCTAATCCACGTAGACTAAACCCGAGGTTGCAATGTCTTGTGCTGAGGACGAACATTAAGGTATGTGATTAAAAATTATTATTAAAGAGTTATTATTAAGAGTTAAGAAAGCCAACGTACTCGTATATGAAATAATAATAATAATAATAATAATAATAATAATAATAATAATAATAGCCATTTAACAATATAACAAACTAGTGCTTATTCTTATCGAGAAAGTAGACGTGACAACGTGACGCTTAGAGTGAAACCTACAGAGCAACAATCGGTCGGCAAAATTATTTTTTTAAACCACACCGCACGTTATTGTATGATGCCGACATGTTAAGCATGAGTCCGCGGCGATAATATATCATCTTTCAAAATTATATTGCCATTACTTTCACACTATTCACTAAAAACACCCGAGACAAAACAAAGGACAAGTATGACAATCGTGTTTACCGCTCTATTTCTACCAGTAGCATGGCGGCGTAAACATGCGCAGACTGGTTTCAATTTTGGACAGCACACCAGCGCTCTGTGTGAGTCTTGTATACTATTATAACGTCTTTGGCCCCGACCACCTATTCAACGAACACCTTAAACAATCTTGTCATTTATTAAATGCTACATGGACACAGTTGTTCAACAAATGCATAGAAATAGGTGATATCCCATAAAAAAATGGAAAGAATCCACAATAAAAGTAATTTACAAAGGCAAAGGAGAACCAACCAACACCAGTAACCATAGAGGCATCGCGCTGGAATGTAAACCCTTCAAGGCCTTCTCAAAGCTAGTCTACAACAGGATACGGGACGAAATAGAAAAAAATATATCGGACGAGCAATTTGGCATCAGAGCTGGGAGATTCACATTGATCCCAGTGGACCTCCTGTTGAGGGAAATAAATGACGCACTAAAGCAAAGAAAAGGAAAGTTGTTTGTCGCTTTCCTGGTCTTCACGAAAACCTTCGACATCCTCGACAGAAGCTGGCTAAAAGAGAAACTTCGACTCACCCTCGGGAACAACAGTGTCTGGTACAGATTCCTAAACAACATATTGAGATACAACAACGTCACGATATCGGACAATTTAAATCACTCCCACCCAGTGAGGCAAACGAACGGAGTCCTCCAGGGAGACCCCATGAGTCCCCTGCTATTCAACTTAGCAGCAGGAGACCTCATTAAAGAAGCGAAAGAAAACGAAGACATATCAATCTTCGCGTATGCAGATGACATCGCAGTTGCAGCACATGACATCAAGACACTGCAACAAACCCTTGACAAAATGGCAATATGGTGCGAAAGACATGGATTTCAAATTAACCCTAACAAATCAGAGCTCATGGTATTCAAAAAGGGTAGCAGAATTTCAAACGACCTGGACATCAAGATTAACAACGAAAGTATAAGAACACCTCGGGAAGTGAAGTACCTAGGAGTCATACTCCAACCGACGGGGAAAAGTTTCACAAGACACGTCACAGAAAGAGCAGCGCTGGCAACAAGAGGAATAAACGAAATATTGCACATCAGACTGCTCTCACTAGAAACGGCAATAAAGCTTTTTCACGCAAAAATAGTGCCCATGCTGTGTTACGGAATCGAAATCATATTGCCCAGCCTTAATGTAGCAAACCTGGCCACGCTGGAAAAAGTGAAGGCAAGATTTCTAAAGAAGGCACTAGGAGTGGCAACGACAACACCATCCCGACTCACGTATGAATTAACAAGAGGACCATTCCTCATTGAAGAACTGAGGACCAACTTCTTCCTGCCATCCACTGCTGAGACTGAGAAACTAACGAATCTGCTATACGCAAAGAAGTCAGAAATCTGGAGAGACTTTTACTGCAGCGAAGCCATGACAAACCGAGAATGGACAGGACCAAACAGGAAGGAATGGCACATAATAACGAGACTAGCGGTACACGGCTTCCGCCATACCTTGTGCAGAACAAAAAAATTCCACGACCCAGACGATTCGTGCATATGCGAACTATGCGGTAATAAATGTGAACGATATCATATCGAAAGCTGAAAAAGAAGAACTAAATCTATCTCGCAGTACGCGGGCGCAGAATAAGATAGCCAGAGATCAAACGAGAGACTTCCTCCATGCACATATTGTTGGTGACTGGTAAATCCGGCCCTGTAACGAATTTCACCCACTCCACTTCTAACAGTCCGCACGCTGTCAACAAACACGTGACAAACAGAGGTAGAGGGTAGAGAAGGGACTGCCCTGCTACTGCTACTATTGATAAAGAAAACATATTACTCACCGGTGAATCATAATGGTGTTGCTTCAATTATATTAGCCTCAGAAACAGTTTTAGCTGTATTTGATAACAGACATCCCATTAACTGAACACATTAACCTATTCAAATATTTTATTTACTATTACATATTACTTGCTTATTTTCTGTTACCAAAAAGGGCGCTGTTTAAAAAAAAAAAACAGCACTATATGGACGGTTGCATACACTTAGATAAATCACACGAGAAATGCCGAAATTCAAACATTAACCAAAATGACATATTGCAAGAAAGGGACGAATTCACATTGCATATTTCTGACAACAAAATCAGAAGGAAAATAAGATTGAAAAGACTTCTAAGACCCTGGTAAATTACTACGTACATTAGTTCGCAGAAATTAACTATTTCATCAAACATTTGTGACGAATGGTAATTAAAACATTATTGGAAACTTGGACTGCAGTATCCTAAATGTAATATATCAAATAGCAAATATACATTAAAGCCATCTGAGGGTATTCTGAAAATGACTATAACTATGGCTAAATAGTAAATAGTAGTTCGCTATTATGTAGTTTAATTAGTAACGGGAAAACGTGATGCCAATCCAGTCGCAGTCCTTTCGACAGCTGTAAATGAATTAACATACTCCTTTAATAAATTGCGAGTTAATCACACTCTTCAGTAATTTCAAAATTATTTCGATAAGCTAACTGCAAATTAAGAGGAAGTGTCAGCCAGCACTTAGCTGTAAAAATAGAATAAAATAATACTTTTAAGACTTCGCGTTGTGAAAGTAGCTAGCAATATATTTTCACAAGAAAGAAGTGTAGGGTCCGCAGTTACGACGTGTGCTTCTCAACTAGGCAGTCCGTGGTTCCATTCCTGACGTGGGGTGAAATTTATCTCTATGCCACAGGACTCGGTAGGTCTTGCACTTGTCCTGTAACGTCTCCATGATGGTCCTGTATTGTGAGAGATATGTCATCCCCTACATCTCGTTGGCTTGTTGAGTCGGTTAAGGCGGAGATAAAACAAGACAAAGAAAGAAGTTGTGTACGAAGACCTGCCGAAGGATAGCGAGCCACCCTCGAATCATTAAGAAATGGACAAAGGGCTAAAGTAACGAAGAAGTTCATTACGCGTCATCATCAGGCTTGGCATTGAAATCAGATTCCCGCTTTCAAACTAGGCAGAGGGAGTCGGATGTTAACACCGAATGAGTAAGTCCAAGACGACATTTATTATAACTAAAAACTTGAAACAATAATAAAGAAGAACACACTAACTAAACTAAATTGTTATAACAAAAACTAAAGAGCTAGTAATATATTACAGAACGCGAAAGCGAAAGATCCCCAGACCAAATGTTTTCAACACGTACAACACACAAGCAGGCAAGCCTGAGGATCTGACCACCTGACAACCATAAACTGACTGAGAAACTCTCGCTACTGAAGAGTGTGATGGGTGGGGAGCAATTTTCACCCCTAACTTCTCCAAGTTCTAGGGTCGGATTTACCAGTCACTAACAGTACGTGCGCATTTCATTGTTCATCATTATGGCGAACGTGCGCAAGGTACTACCAACGAATTCTAACTCGTTGGGTACTACATATGTGAAACCACGGCCGACTTGATGTGCTCGCTTCGCTTCTCATTTACCAGCCTTGACAATTCATTTTGATCCCTGTGTTAAAGCTGTAATCGAGAAAATGTAAAATTCCCGCCAGATGGCACTGACTCCCAAGGTCCACTGAGGAATGTGTGTATGGTTTCTTGTACGATTATAATTAACATCTTAGCGTCTGAATGAGATGAAGATGATAATGCCGGTGAAGTGAGTCCAAGGTCCAAAATCGAAAGTTACCCAGCATTTGCTCATATTGGGTTGAGGGAAAACCCCGGAAAAAACATCAACCAGGTAACTTGCCCCGACCGGGAATCGAACCCGGGCCACCTGGTTTCGCGGCTAGATGCCCTAATCGTTACTCCACAGGTGTGGACAAAAATTCAAATATCTTGGAGCAACAGTGACAAATATAAATGACACTAGGGAGAAACTTAAACGCAGAATAAATATGGGAATGCCTCTTATTCGGCTGAGAAGCTTTTGCCATCTAGTCTGCTGTCAAAAAATCGGAAAGTTAGAATCTATAAAAACAGTTATATTACCGGTTGTTCTGTATGGTTATGAAACTTAGACTCTCATTTTGAGAGAGGAACAGACATTACGGGTGTTTCAGAATAAGGTTCTTAGAAAAATATTTGGGGCTAAGAGCGATGGAATTAGAGGAGAATGGAGGAAGTTACATAACGCAGAACTGCACGCATTGTATTCTTCACCTGACATAATTAGGAACATTAAATCCAGACGTTTGAGATGGACAGGGCATGTGCCATGTAGTATGTATGGGCGAATTCAGATATCATATAGAGTGTTAGTTGGGAGGCCAGAGGAAATAAGACGTTTGGGGAGGCCGAGACGTAGATGGGAGGATAATATTAAAATGGATTTGAGGGCAGTGGGATATGATGATAGAGACTGGATTAATCTTGCACAGGATAGGGACCAATGGCGGGCTTATGTGAGGGCGGCAATGAACCTCCGTGTTCCTTAAAAGCCATAAGTAAGTAAGGGAAAGATGCGAAAATGGCTTAAAGTGATTTCACGCCGAGTCTGTTCCTAAAGTAACTCCCTATCTTCAGTCGTTTGTAGTTTACATTTCAGTGAAGAAGATTATTCTAATAATGGGAAATTTAGACTATTAAAACCAAATGCTGTGCCAACAATATTCCCTCATTATCCTAGGTATAAGTGACAGATATCAAAAGACCACGACGAACAGTTACTAAAACTGATCTCCCTCCACCCAAGAAACGCAAATCTTTAGTAATATTGGTTTTTCACTATTCGAACAAGATGTTCCGAGTGGCTCAGCATCAGTTAATGACATTCCCTTCTTGCCAGTTGAAAATGACCACAAAACGACGCAAACAGACGTTGTCAACTTTGTGGAGCTAAAAAGAAATAATTAACAGATTGCATGTGAAAATTAAATAACTTAATCAGGTGTTACAAGAGAAGCAAGATGAGAAAACGAAAACAACCGAAAAACTCCAACTAATTGAAAGAGATTCGTTACATAAAGAACAAGAAAATGTATGGAAAGAGGCCGATGAAGGCAGTATTCATGCAAAATTGATTCTAGATCAGCTGCTTAATCATCCAAAGAGAATACCAAACGAGAATATATTAGAAAATTTGTGTTCAGAAATTGAGCCGTTACTGTGTAGATGCCCTCTCTTGCAATGCCAATTTGTGATGAAGACGGCCAAAGCGGACTTGCTAATATCATTACTGTGAAATTTGTTAGGCCGCTTCTAGATAACATTGCAGCAGCTTTAACTGAAAAGCTTGTTCCTTCGAAGAATGTGGCTTATAATCCACTGAGTCGCAAAATCTTGAAACTATGATTCTTGAATCTGCAATATCAAGTGGAATGTATCAGTGCAGTGAGTGAAATTATAAAACTTAGTACAAGTTATGGTAAATAATTACCCAAGTGATTACTTTGAAACATCGCAGTTTAGCCTAGAGGTCCTACTCAACGAATGAACTACAAAATTACGCCTCTGTCATCATGTTACTTAAACTGAACAGGTTACTATGTTGTACCTTCCCTGCTTTTAAACTCACGCTTTTACCATAATTAACAGAACTAAACATAATAATACTTATTATTTTCTTATTTATTATTTATAAGTGTTATTATTACTCTTTAATCATTTATTTTAATTCATATTGAGTATTTCTTCTGTGGACACCACACCTTGGCAGATAGCGCTTCGTGGTGGAATTGAGAAATTATCCAATTTCAAGAAAATATTACCACAGTCTAATAGATACAGTCACGCAACTCATACGTATAAAATATGCCAACATTTGACAGCTGGCGCGACAGTAGCCCTCTAGCGGCAGGCAAGTTAAAAGTGTGCACACGACATATGATAACACATCAGAAAACGGGTTTTTGCGTAATTTATTTTATATTTTTATGCTATACAATAAGTGTATATGGTTCTTACTAATTCTACTTTAGAATCCTGGAAGAATTTCACATGCAGTTAATCTACAACTTTCACAAGTTGGAAATAAACGTAATTCTTTCTGCTCCTTACAACTGACTCATGGCCCTGATCACGTATCATGGTTTGAAATAATATAATTGTTTGTACGTGGACGGTTAATTCAATTCATTCCTAAATATATTTATAAACCATTGGAACTCTATATTTCCTGCGAGAAGAGTCAAAATTGTAGGGCATATCTCGTAGGATACTTCGCGTGGTGAACTCCTCTCCCTATTTCCTGAGAAATTAACTATTTTCCATACCGCAAATTGGGGTAAACTCGGCCGCTGAAGTAAACTTAAAAATAAAAAAGGGGAAGATTTAAACCTTAATTTGACAGACATTGATTTATGAAGTTCATTATTTTTCTTTTTTTTTTTTTTAGTTATTATTTTGAGTCGCTAATAGTGCTGATATTATGGTTAAATTTTTATGGAAAGTTTACCGCATTTTATATTACATTTCCAGTTTTCACACATAAGCTTAATTTTAACTTATCCTACCTATATAATACGTAATTTACATGCACTTACTGTTATTATGACGTAGGTGAGAAATGAATACACAACTTTGTTGAAAACATTGTAACATCAATTAACTCAGAAAATGTAGGCCTAATTTTATTTTCAGAGAAAAAGTGGTGTAAGTCAAAAATGGGTAATGAGGGTTAAAGTAAACATTCTGTAAAATACAGCGCAAAGTAGCAGTTAATATTGAATTTATTTAAACTATTAGTAGTCAGTGAATAGCACGAATGATATATTAATTGCTACTTGCTCTGTATTTTACAGAATTTTTACTTTAAACCTCATTACCTAATTTTGTCTTATACCACTTCTGCTCTGAACGGCTCAAATAATCACTGGTAATGTAAAATCAACACCAATAACAGTCATGCAAATTATTACAGAAAAGATTGCTTTTTATATTAAATTTAAAAAGACTCTTTTATTTCTTGGAAACTTAATACGTCTGCCACATGAATGTACACCAACACATCAGAAATTTATTGACACAGTCTGGATTTATTCAAGAAGTGAATATTTTGCAAAAGGATTACTATACTCCATGAATTCTTGCAAAATTAACACCATGATACCTACTTGAATGCAATATAACGTTCAACTTTTGAAAAATATAAAGAAAAAAACACGAATACCGTACGAAAATTATTGAATTACTTGCATTAAAAACTGTAGATACATTATCCAAAATCGGAATGGTTACACATTTACACATGATCTCTGCAAAACAGTAATATACTGTAACAGGTATTTACTTTGTTTTTATTTAAACTCTCCTTCCTGACATACAAATAGGTAACTGATAACTAATAAATGTTTTATAGAACACAATACGTAGGCTACCTACGGCGTGGATTATAGGTTATGACTGAGTTATGATTTTCTCTTGGTCTTTAGGGAATCTGAAGAACGACAAATTCGGAGATTTAAACTTGTTGTTACTGCAATTTTCGTCATTGCACACATTGCCTTTATTCCGACGCATGATTAAAACGTTATTATAACATCTCGCATATCTTTAAAGCACGTGCTGGCTGTATCAACCCTATGACCAGTGCCTTGCCTGCCGCTTGAGCGCTAGTGTCGTGAATGTTGGCAAAAAAAGTGTTGAAGTTGCGCGACTGTATATATTAGACTGTGATATTACTATTGTCAAGGCCGTATACAAAAAAGGGAAGAGAACATCAAGTCGGCCGTGGTGAAACAAATATAGACTTACTAAATAACCGCTAGACCGCTCACTGGCGCTAGTGTTATGTTCCCAAATTGAACAGTCGACGAGCGGCCATTTGTTTGGTAGAGCTGAATAAGTATGGTTCTTTCGTGTGCTGCTTTTAATTGTAGTAATGCACACGGATGTAACGATAAAGGAAGGAATCTTATATTACACTGGTTAGATAATCCTTAATTTTTACGACGATTTTGTCTCCATATTATGATACAGAAGACAAACTATTGTACTTGCCACGTGACTCTTTATACTGTACTTCAAGTTTCCTCTGAGTAAAGATTCCCTTAACCGAAAGTGGATAGGTGCAATCCGCAGAGAGAATTTCTACCCTACATTGAATCATTCAGTGTGTTCAACTCATTTCGAAGATAGTGATTACCTTTCAAACTACGTTATTATACACTGTTATTGTCCTTCCCTCCACTCTATATCATTCATTTTCTTCAGACAGCTGTTGTTCCAGTGCAAGCATGATTAATAAAATTATTCACCGAACTTAAACATACAGAAACTGCATAAATTATAAAAATATATGTTTTTATATAACTGATTGAAAGTAATTCTTGTCTTAGTTACGGATTAATGAAACAATTTCTTATGCTATTGCTGCTGCTACTGCTATTATTACTACTACTATTCCTGCTGCTGCTGCTGCTACTACTACTTTTTTGACTTCATGCTGCAGTTTAACCTAGAGATTGAATTTGGTAGTGATAGATTTATTGATATTAGTTGACAAAAGTACAAAACTTAATAATTTAACAAAAAGATCAATATACAAAAGTAGTTACACCTAATAAATATACAATTTCCTATACTAATTTATTTATCGCAAATCTCAATAATTTATTGGTTCATACTTGCACTTACGTCTGGTTACAGATTGAATTAAAAAGTTGACATATTAATTCTTTTATTAACCGTGGTTATGAATGCTCACATTCAGAGTCCCTATGAAAATGATGCAAGTCTGAACACAGTACCTATGTTTGACAGCCAGGGTTGTCGGGTATCCCAGTTTAGGCGGAATTCTCCCAATTTCCTGGTCGAGTCCCGATTAAAGGGAGTCGGAATTGACAAAAATCCCGATTTTACAGATATTAGCCTTGAACATATTTAATAAAATTAGTCTGTATTTCCCATTATCCGATATTTTATTTATATATTGACTCAAATGGTATCATTGTAAACATAGAGATAATCCGCGGATATTTAGGAAGTCTATGAGGTAGCCCAGCTGATTGCCGTAAGGCAACTAAACTCGCAAAATAATACTTCTTCTAGTTCTACCGCATTGTTGATTATTCCGTTACGGTCCCTAGTCGCTGTTCTCGCAATTAGTAAACATTGTGTATTTTAAGTGCGTTCACTGGTAAGAAAGATAGCGTTTTGATATCGTACTTTACACTAATAACAGAAACATACAATTGCTGCGTTTTTTAATTTAGTGAACTATGTTTAAACATGGATTCATCGTCAGTTAGTGAAACTGTTGCACTACCGGTTCCAAAATTAATTTATTAGCAAATTGTTAAAACATAGGCTATTCGCGGTCAGTAAAAGAAAAAATTATTGTAGTGTTCACTGTACTGTGTGTCCTTCGTATTTTAGTGTTTCTCACGGAGGTGAATAGGCCTATTATATTAAAAAGCACGTGAACACTATGCAGAAAACTGCTATAAAACTTATGATAGGCTAAATTGTTGACAAGTCTAACGTCTTAGGTTAGCTTCTGATATCCCGACTTCCCTCGCAGAAAACCTAGCAACCCTGCTGACAGTAGAAACACGGTATTAAAGGTATCGAAAAGGAAGTATTGTTCCTTTAAACAAAAACATTTCGCTTTCGGATACGCAATACAACACGTATTCAAATAGCGGTTTCGAAATCCCGCGCGTTTTCTACCTAATAAATGGCGGCTTTCTGCTGTTTCAATTTGGGAACATATTTCTCAGTTCTCCGCTACGGCGTGGTAGGGGCTCGGAAACAAACTTACTAAATGCTTAATTTGTTTCACATAGTACAGTTTCCCTAGAAAAGGATGAGACGATTGAATATTCCTAAGTTTCAGATGTAAGACACTGCGCATGATCAGAGACCAGAGCACGGATACACAAGATAACGAATATTGAGTTACTTAAATTCAGGCTATTTGGTTTCTTACTTGCATCGTTCCGAAATTCACTTCAAAAACTGCAAAAATAGGATAATATTACGTAAATAAAAGATAAATATATACATAAATCGTGTAGTTAAATCGACAATAGACCTTCATGACTAGATCGACACTCCGCACAGAAAGGAAAGCTTTCGTGTCGTTTCCATAGCTCAGACTCTAAGATTTCTGCGTCTCTTGTAGAAGAGTGCGAGTTCGATTCCTAGTCTACATAACGATTTTTTTTTTTTGTTTAAATAACTTTGAAATAGAGTTTTACAAGTTTTAAGTGTTAATGATCACAGACAATACAAAATTACAAGTTATAATATTGTAAACGTTAATCTAATGAATGCATTTATACATACACACATACAATGTAAATGCATATATATTAAAAACTAACAATTAAAATGAAATTAAAAAATATTCCTAAGCCACACAGACAAACTTTTACAAAGGTTTAGAGTCCTTAGGCTATGTCATTTGTTGAGTAGTTATTACAATATTTTATTAGTAGCTTTCCCATATGTGTAAGAAATGCACTCGCACAGAACAATTTTTGTTAAAAGCGTGGCTTTGGATTATTTCATTCTCACCCCTTCAGTTGATTTTAACTATTTTATCTACGTGTTTCCAATAGTGTTTAATTTAATGTTCATTCAATTTTATTCATGTTATGATTGAATGAAAAAGCACTGTTGCAGTTATTGACTAATTACATATATTAATACTAATTATTAAATGCATCTGTTAAATAACCAATTGCGGTATCTTTTGCAAAATCTTGAATGTTTAAGTTGTCAATAATATTTCTGTACTATATTCTATAAAACATTAAAAGAATTTGCAAAAGACTTGGGGTCCTCTAGTTTATAATCACTGGTTTTAATGAAAAAATATTTTCTTTCTTAGAATATCTACAAGTTTAACTTCAATAATATTCTGAATAGCTTTAATTGCATTATCTGAATGTTGTACTTTTCTATTCGAATGTATTGTATTTCCCTCTTTCATAATTTTTGATAAATTACACCGTACTTCTTGTAGTATTTAAGAACATGAGGATCATTACATTGCAACTCATTACATATAGATTCTTCTTTTTAATACATGAGATTTTTAAGTCCCTGCGTTATCTACATGTTATTACTTTTGAATTTTTTCACAATATTGAGTGGAGAACATCCACTAAAGTGATTCTGAAATTAAAGTGAAAAACACAATAGATTTACTCTTAAAATCAGTAGTACCAGTATCATATACGTTTTTCCAAGATTCATTTTGTAGACATAAATTTGAATAGTCACTAGATACAGCATTTACGACCCTTTTTTAGTTTTTAAATTAATATTTTGAAATTGTTCAGTGACATTGGAAACACTTAGGATTAATTTATCATGTTCAGACAAGCCATTGATTATAGGTTCTGTCGAATAGGAATCCAGTCTAATTCTGTGTACAAAACTTTTATCAATGGCTGTGCTACTTCAGCTTGTATGCTGGTGGGAAAATGGCTCCAGTTTCAAGGAGAGATAATCTATGTTTATGTCACTACAGATCACAAATTCCATATGAGATTTCCAAAGTCTTTTCTTTACAAATTCAATGTTGGCTATAAATATTAATAAATAATATAAGGAATATGAATGATTGTAGTTAGTAGTCTGATTTACATTATAAAAAGCAAGAAGTTACATTCCGCGGCAACATTCGAACTTTCGATGTTTGGTTTTGTCGTCCAGCGCATAAGCACGGACCTATTCAATGCTTATGTTAATAACACAGAATTTAGCTGTAGCAATGTGGTGTCATAACTTGGGATTTGTTTACTTAACGTAATTAGATTTAATTTGATTAGTTTCGCAACAATAATTGGACTTCCTGTTATATCCTGTTATTTAAATATTTAATTTAGGGTTGATTTATTAACTCTTAATGTGCAAGATGCCCCTTATTTCAATAATTCTATATCACGCTAAATAGTCATTGTCTACACTAATGTATTATCGTCATGCCTCATTTCTCCATATTTTTCGACAAATTATACAGTCGAGGAACTCTGAACAAATTAATTACACCTCAATAAAGAAAAGAGTTTTACCTGGGATCGAACACGAAACATTTCGGCTATACGGTGGAACCAACACGCTGCTATATGAGCTACCGAGACAAGACAGTGACAGCAGCAGTCTAGAATGTAGGGCCTAGATCCGATAGCAGGCATTTGTCATTCGGTACAGAGAAGCAATGATATTTTGTTACCCGAGCTATGTTGTGAAATCGTGGCCTTAAATGGCTGCCTTCTTCGTGATCCTTAAACTGATCCTTGTCCTTGTTGTGGTCCTTGTAACAATTCTTGTTCTATTTGTGATGGTACTTATCGTTATACGTCGATATCGAGTGAACCGCGCTGTAGAACTTTAACTTCCGACGACCAAGAATCGTCTCATTCTTTTTAAGGGTAACTGTACCTTGCGCACGTTCGCCATAATAATACATCGGTCGTTGCAGAGTCTTCTTTAGTAACTAAAGAAGGCTCTGGTCGTTGTGATTATACCTCAAAAAGCTTAATTATTCATCATAATTGACAAACTATTTGTGAAAGGAGAAAAGTGCATATACAGAACAGAATTAAGAATGTTGTTCACGTTACGAAGCTATGAACTTAAAATAGGATTTTCGATTATTCAGGTTTTCTTTTGAAATTAGCCTAGTAATGATTAAATTTAAATTCTGAAGCAACCTTTATTATTGTTGTTGTTGTTATTATTATTATTATTATTATTATTATTATTATTATTATTATTATTATTATTATTATTATGCCTATTGCCAATTTCTGAATGTAGTCGGAACGGACCAACATGGTCCAAATCCTTGAAGCTGATGATGATGATGTTAATTATAATTATTATTATTGATTGATGGATTGATTGGAAAGAAATTATGGTACAAGAAGGGAAATATTAGGTATGAGGTATATATTTTCAAAAAGTGTACATATTGGCTACACTGATTCATCACAATGGCGGTGCTAGTGTTATGGGTGTTGTGAGAGGTTAAGTTATTTACAATCGTAGAGTTTCAAGTTTGTACTACTTAAAGATTGACTGTGCTTATTATTGTGTCATATGCAATTATGAAAATGCACCGAAATATATATTGTACGTAGCGAGATCGACGATTCTATAATTAAGTCCAAAATGAATTTTTGCTGTTTTTTTTTTTATACTTTTCCATAACATAGATTACTATAATGCCGTGTGCTCTTAGATGTCTTCTGTCTTTATGAAGAATTACATCTGAATGAAATTATGATTATTAGTTAACATATAATATTTGTTCTGTATGCAGATTTTGTAAAACTGGTCAACACTCAGTCATTCAATAACAATTTCCCAAGGCTGTCCTTAAAAAGTACTTCAGAAAGTAACGCTGAAAATAAGTTATTAACATGGTACAGTATATTCAGAATTGATGTGGTACCGCTTACAATTTATCACAAAATATAGATACCGGTATGAAGTAACTTAGGCGTACTTAGCTAAGATTTTATAATTTTGCTTTTCTTGTCATGTTTAGAAAGCTTAGGAGCAGTAGCTGTTCGTTCTTAAAGAGTAATTGATGCTTATCAATTTTAAGTATAGGCCGTAGGTCTAATTTTGTAACAATGACTGAGCGACATTGAGTATAGGCTACTCATAAACATAAAGTAGTATAGTAGGCCTAGTCCTAAATAAATTTATCTTAATGATGCTTAAATGAAATCGATTGCACATTTAATTTTGGCGGAATTGAGCTAGTTATTAGGTGTAATTTAGGTTTGTTGTGTGTTGTGTTATGCTAAATATGTGAGTGCCGAATGCATATTGGGAGTGAGCCCCCGGCGAGGGGGTAGACAGTAGATAGAGAGAGCAGCTGCCATGTGGGGAGCATGCGGCGAGGACGAGGATAACTTCCCATACTGGCGATCTGTTCTTTCAGATTTAGCCTGAAATTCTTTCTCTCTTCGTTTACCTAACCTAACAGGAGGGTACGAGACTAGGGTATAGTGGGATAACATACATAGAATAGATTCGGGCACTTAATGTTTATGTAACAAATCTGAAAAAGTACAAGTCTCCAGGTATCGATCAAATTCCAGCAGAATTAATACAAGAGGGTGGAAGTGCATTATATAGCGAAATTTATAAACTTGTACTTGCTATTTGGGAAAAGGAAATTGTACCACAACAATGGAAGGAGTCCATAATTGTACCTATTTTTAAGAAGGGGGACAAAACCAACTGTGGTAACTTTCGAGGAATATCACTTTTGTTGACGTCGTACAAAATTTTGTCCAATATTCTTTTGAGAAGATTAACTCCGTACGTAGATGAAACTATTGGGGATCATCAGTGCGGTTTTAGGCGTAATAGATCGACTATTGATCAGTTTTTTTGTATTCAACAGATAATGGAGAAAAAATGGGAGTATAAGGGTACAGTACATCAGTTATTCATAGATTTCAAAAAGGCATATGACTCGGTTAAGAGGGAAGTATTATATGATATTCTTATTGAATTTGGCATTCCCAAGAAACTAGTTCGATTAATTAAAATGTGTCTCAGTGAAACATACAGCAGAGTCCGTATAGGTCAGTTTCTATCTGATGCTTTTCCAATGCACTGCGGGCTAAAGCAGGGATATGCACTATCACCTTTACTTTTTAACTTCGCTTTAGAATATGCCATTAGGAAAGTTCAGGATAACAGGCAGGGTTTGGAATTGAACAGGTTACATCAGCTTCTTGTCTATGCGGATGACGTGAATATGTTAGGAGAAAATCCACAAACGATTAGGGAAAACACGGAAATTTTACTTGAAGCAAGTAAAGAGATAGGTTTGGAAGTAAATCCCGAAAAGACAAAGTATATGATTATGTCTCGTGACCAGAATATTGTACGAAATGAAAATATAAAAATTGGAGATCTATCCTTCGAAGGGGTGGAAAAATTCAAATATCTTGGAGCAACAGTAACAAATATAAATGACACTTGAGAGGAAATTAAACGCAGAATAAATATGGGAAATGCCTGTTATTATTCGGTTGAGAAGCTTTTATCATCTAGTCTGCTGTCAAAAAATCTGAAAGTTAGAATTTATAAAACATTTATATTACTGGTTGTTCTGTATGGTTGTGAAACTTGGACTCTCACTCTGAGAGAGGAACATAGGTTAAGGGTGTTTGAGAATAAGGTACTTAGGAAAATATTTGTGGCTAAGCAGGATGAAGTTACATGAGAATGGAGAAAGTTACACAACGCAGAACTGCACGCATTGTATTCTTCACCTGACGTAATTAGGAGCGTTAAATCCAGACGTTTGAGATGGGCAGGGCATGTAGCACGTATGGGCAAATCCAGAAATGCATATAGAGTGTTAGTTGGGAGACCGGAGGGAAAAAGACCTTTGGGGAGGCCGAGACGTAGATGAGAGGATAATATTAAAATGGATTTGAGGGAGGTGGGATATGATGATAGAGACTGGATTAATGTTGCACAGGATAGGGACTGATGGCGGGCTTATGTGAGGGCGGCAATGAACCTTCGGGTTCCTTAAAAGCCATTTGTAAGTAAGTAAGTAATGTTTATGTAACTAATGTCATCAAATTTAATAAACCTACATAATATAATAGTACATATTTGGTATTTCTGTACAAGAGCGCTACCAAAGATAGATATGATTTATTTACCTATTTGGCTTCTAGTTGAGTTACACGCACCGACAACGAAAGAAAAAATGAGGGGCGATCGAAAATCCACTAGGACTACTTCGTCTTCAATCTCCTTGCTCTCACAACCTCATATGGTATTCTGAGCTCACCATGTTTGCAACAGAATGACTCTGTAAATACTACATTTCCTCCATTTGTACGTTGCAGCATTGCTAAAATACGAATTCATTCTATGGTCCTTAAAAGAATTCATCTGGATCTTAAATACATTTATACTAATAGCAGTGCATTCAAATTAATCGTTGTACAGAATTATCGTATAGTTTTCCTTCAGAGTTAGATTAAATGAAATTTATTCCAATCTAGGTATTATAACAACAGTATTCTTTAATTTCGATTTTGATAATCACTTGAACTGGAAAACAGTCATAGAATATATCACTGCTGCATCTCCAAAATCCGCTATGTGCATTTAAACAAAGTTTTCAGGAGAATAAAAAAAAACATTATCACTCTTAATTCTCTTGGTTTTTAATGCTACTTTCGGTTTAATTTCAATCATTACATAACAATCTTGTATTTCCCTTTCTTCTGAAAAATCTGTTTAAATGCAAATAAGTTAACAGTTTTTGAAGCCGCAGTTACGATATTAAGTTTTCCTAACTTGAGCATTTCCTGTTATGCATCAGGATCATTATCTTCTATTGCTGGTGTGAACACCTTAAATTAGCATACTTTCATTCTGTAATTAGTGCAGTTGGTTACATTAGTAAAATATAACGAAGAATTTCTTATGTGTGATGGCTTCTTTTACATTTACTGCCATTCAGAAGTTGAGAATACTGTGTCGGTTAAGTGTTTACTAGTATTATCATAAGATATTTTCTTTTCATTTCTTTGTATGTTCATTTCGTTTACCTACTTCATGTTTATAAGTTTATTTGATTATTTGTTGTTTTCTGTTACAGAAATTATTCACTGCCAATAAAAGCGGGATGTTGCCAAGTCAGTAAATAGAAAGAAACTTTGAAAGAAGTGTTCCTGACCTCTCAGAAGATACAGAAGATATGTATTGTTCAGTTTTTTTTTTTTTATAATGAAGGCAACAAAAATGTAAAAATAGAAAAAGTAAAAGACGAATAAGGTACTTATTATATTTTTTCAGCAGTATTCCATTAAGAGAACCTCAGTTGCTAAACTTGCAGACATGATACCAGAACCAAACTTAAATGTATCATTTACACAAACAAATAAACAGGATGTTACCAAAATATCTATAAGAAAATAACGGATTCGATTCCCGGGCTCAGCTTTTGGGGAATATTCCTTGAAGAAGAAAGGTATTCTTCGTGTCTTGAGTCTGGAAATTTATATGTTTGTAAATGTTATTGTGAGTGTGGTGGGTTATTAATTAATCAGTCTTCAAAATACAAATTACATTATATCATCGCAGCACATCCAAAATCCG
The DNA here is from genome assembly GCF_040183065.1 of Periplaneta americana. NCBI lineage: Eukaryota > Metazoa > Arthropoda > Insecta > Blattodea > Blattidae > Periplaneta > Periplaneta americana. The sequence continues at coordinate 69,198,759 of NC_091120.1, read as the reverse complement.
TTATTTGCATTTAAACAGATTTCAGGAGAAATAAAATGGCATTATCACTTTTAGTGCCCTTGATTTTCAAAGCTACTTTCGGTAGAATTTCATTCACTACATGAAACATGATAAAATTCTACCGAAAGTAACTTTCAAAATTAAAGAAATTAAAAGTTATAATGTTTCTTTCTTTCTCCTGAAAAATCTGCTTAAATGTACATAGCATATTTTGAAGGTGTAGTGACGATATCAGGTCTATCTCTATTCTAGTTTTCACCTTATGAAGCAATAAACGATCAATGATTCGATTGACAAGTTAAATTGTGACCTAGCCACTGTCTCCACTTGGGCGGCCAATTTCGGACTTGCACTTAACCCAAGTAAGACTCAAGCTATAATTATTGGACATAAGCATTTACTTAACTCCCTTAATAACAGTAATCTTTCAGTTGTTACCCATAACAACACGCTAATCCCTTATTCATCTGTCGTAAAAAATCTTGGCTTCTTTTTTGATAATAATCTAAGTTGGAATTTTCAAGTTAAAGAAACGATAAAAAAAATCTGTTCCTCCATTCACTGTTTGAGTCGCTTGAGAAACTTCTTGCCCCAGCAACTAAAACTTACCCTAGTACAAACCCTAGTAATGCCGCACTTCGATTATTGTGATGTTTTGTTAAGTGACCTAAGTTCTGAATTGTCAGGCAAGTTACAGCGAGCTCAGAATATGTGCGTCAGATACGTGTGCATCATCCGACGATATTTAGATTTAGATAGATTTTATTTAATAATAACATATACATAAAAACGTTACATTAAAATACCCCTAAAGAGCAAAGCTCGTGTTCGGGGACAGTTTGTTACATAGATACACATACTTTGTAGACAAAATACTTAAGAAAAAAGCTCACATAAAGATGATAATAAAATTAGTAAATAATAATACTAATAATAACTGAGTGAAAAAAGAGACGATGTTTAGATTGATGGATTAATATTAAATTATTATTAGTAGTATAATTAGTGCAGGTCATGTTGATATAGTAACCAAGATAAAATAGAAAAATACACTTAGGATAGAAATAAACTTGTTTTACAATACATGGTACATAATATATATACAGGGAAGTCTGTCATAAATTTTTTAATTCTGGATCTGAAGATTTCATTGCTTAAAGTAGTCAATTCTGGATGAAATTTTATTATCGAATTATATAGACGTGGACCATAATTTGTACTGTGTAGCAAAGCAGCAGATGTGAAACATTTAGGTTCAACTAATTTAAGAATTTCATTTCGTCTTGTATTATGAGCATGTGGTTGAGCTACAAATTTCATTCTATTTTTATGATAGAATTTCATTAAAGAGTATTTATAAATTTGGTCAATTCTAAAAACATTCAATTCGGAATGGATCAAATTTGTTGGATAATCCAGTCGCCTTTTCAAACAAATTTTGATTATACGTTTTTGCAACATAATTAGAGGAAAAAGAGCAATTTTTATAATGCCTCCCCATCCAATTATATCATATTGGATAACAGATTCAACTATAGCCAAATAAACCAAATGTAATACATGAGTAGGCAAGTAATGGCGAAGGTTTACAAATTTGTAAATTGTTTTACGTATCCTGTTACATAAAAAGGTGATTTGTATATCCCATTTCAAGTGCTGATCAACAATAATTCCCAGGTATTTCACATCTACAGATTCTTTCAGGCAAGGGCATTTACAGGTTGTAGAGAGTTTACAAAATGAGTTGTGGATTATTAATTTTAAATGAGAAAGTGATTTCAATTTGTTCAATCCAGAGACTGTTAAAGAAAATGGCACCAAAGTAGTTTTAGTTATATTTAGAGATAGCAAATTTGCATCAAGCCAGTTTTTGATCAAATGTATACCTACATTGGCATATATTGGATATGATCACATATCACCATCCTTCGCAAGTCTTTCATGGCTCCAATTTAAAGAACGCAGAACTTTACACTCTTTGTCTTTACTCTATCGAATTCTGCACACCTCATCACCAAATTACCTTTCGTCTCGTTGTCCTAATCTATACTCTAACCACGACGTAAATACCAGATCACTTATCTGTGGCACGCTAAGTATACCTCTTCATAGAACATCTTGTTATTCATCATCTTTTACAGTATCCACCTCGCGTCAATGGAATTCCTTGCCACAAAGTATTAGGGGCTGCAAGACAATAAACACCTTTAAAAACAGCTTAAAAGATAACCTTATTAACATTTCACTCCAATCTTACTGATTTAAACTATCACTGACTACATTGTTACTTCATTCTTTAGACATCATCCTGATAGTGCTGTATTTTCAAAATTGTCTCATAATAATCTCTTTCTACTATCTAATATTATTTGAAATACGTGGTACAGTCATTAAGTTCTGACACTGACGCCTGAAGGGTAGGCACCCACAAGAATCTGGATGTCTCAGAAGATGCCGCGTGATACGGCGTACACTTAAACAGATCGACATCCTCCCTCAATATAGTCGCCGTTGGCCGCTATGCACGTCTGCCAACGTTGGTGTAGCTGCTGGAAGCACCGCTGAAAGATGTTGGCAGGAAGATGCTGTACGGCTTCTCTTGTGGCAGTCATGACCTTTTCGGCCGCATAAAAATTACGCCCTCCTAGGATTGATTTCATGAGGGGAAAGAGAAAAAAAATCGCATGGTGCGAGATCAGGTGAGTACGGAGGGTGTGGCAAAACAGCGACCTGTTGCCTTGCATGTTCCTCTTGGACAAGGATGGAGCGATGTGCAGGGGCGTTGTCGTGTAGCAACAGCCAATTCTTCCTATGTCAAAGCTCAGGACGCTTACGACGAACTGAATTGCTTAAACGGCCAAGAATCTCTTTGTAGAGGATCTTGTCTACAGTTGCACCTTGTGGGATGAATTCTATGGGAACAATTCCATTTGAATAAAAAAACTGTTAAAGCATCACCTTGCCTTTTGACCTGTCTTGTTGCGGATTTTTCTGTCGTGGAAATAATGGCGTTTTCCAGGTGGCAGATTGTTGCTTCAGTTGCGGATCGTAAAGGAAACACCATGTTTCGTCTCCAGTTATGATCGGTTATAGCAGTTTTGCCTAATTTCTGATAGAACGTGACGTTTGCCCGTTGCTCAAACTGCAACATACTCGAGTTCTGACGCGCGCATTCAAATCACCGTCACAACAAAGACCGTAGTTCTGCTTACAGTGCATGCACTCAACTGTCTCTTGTTGGGTCGAGAGACTAACTGACAAGGTATCATACCATGGCGCCACCTATGCGCTATAGTGCACCACAACGCCACTATGCGCTCAGTATTAGAACTTAATGACTGTACCACGTATATTTACATTCTATGTATTTTAGCTTAATTCTGCTACACAGTTTATTTCAGTGTTTAATTAATAGTTCATAATATTTTGTTGTTTAATTCGTATATAACTCTTGTATACATGTAACTCTCACTTAATCAAATTGTTGAATTCTTTGTAAGTTCATGCATATGTATATACACTTTTTGCTGGTTGAGTGGAAGAGAAGGCCTTACGGCCTTAACTCTGCCAGCTAAAATAAATTATTATTATTATTATTATTATTATTATTATTATTATTATTATTATTATTATTATTATTATTATTATTATTATTAAACAGAAAGTGACATTATGTTACTGTCTGTAGAGGCTTGTTTGCTACATAGGTAATTTCTATTTCTGTCTTATATTCTTCGCTTTCTTTTCATGTTGATTCCATGCTTTTTTTTTTTAATCACGGTGTTAGTAACACTGAACAAGAGAATATCGTACTATTCTCAGTTGATATTGCATTGCCAATTTGTTTCTAGTAGACGAATGTTTCTATTGTAAACTTCAGTGAAAAGTTACGTTCTCATTCAATGTGACAATGCTGTACCAGCTACTTCCCTAGTCTGCACTCACTCCTCACCTATAGAATTACTTCCTGTTTCGTCACTTTAAAACATGGAAACTAGTATAGGCAGAAACCTGAACACAAGTTTCAACATCACATTGTTGACTTGTAACTCCATCAGTTAGCACAACCAGAAACCATTAATAGATGCTAGAGAGTAACAGTGATTAAAAAATGAAGAGTTTAAATTTATAAAAGTTTTAATAATTCATATAATTTTGAACAAAGACTATTTATATGTAGTATGATATGTGTATAAATTTTCAAAGATGTAGGTTACATGGTTAAGATAAATCAAATTTCACCTTAGTATATTCTGAAAACATTAGCAGCAATATTTCACTGTCTATGGGAAATGATGACATTTCACCGTGTGCATGCAGATGTGTACACCTGACTTGAATAATGTGTTCTTCAAGATGTTGTCAGAACTACATCTTTGTGAGCTCCTGCCATGTGAGTGCCAGCATGCTGTAAGCCATAAAATTATGTTGATTAATCTGCATGAGAACTCCTTTTATCTCTACAACTTGCCACATATTTAGGACAATTTGATAACACAATCTCAAGGGAAAAAATGGAACTCTCTGCATCATAATCTACAGTTAATTCCCGATTTACCACGAAAAACGTCTGTAGCTGCATTTAGATTGGCAACAGGCCATGATTGTTTGGCCAAACACCTGCATAGAATTGGAATATATCAGTCCCCTAACTGCCCACTGTGCAATTCAAATCAAGAAATGGATTCGGAACACCTCAAAGTCTGTGCTTCATTGGCTGACCTTGATAATATCTTTGAAAAATATTGGAGTGCAAGAGGTCAAATGACTTTATTGTCAAATGCCTGGCATTAGAAAACAACAACATATTTAGGGAATGCATTCAATTGATTTTTACCCACAGGAGCTGTTTTTTCCACTGGCTGCTGTAACAAATCACTATTATTGTGGTATTTCTGCCATCAGTCCACTTTGTAGATGAACATTGCTTTCAGTAGAAAAAGACTTCGTCAAGAACATTTTCAATTCCAATGAGAAAGTTATCTGTAAGTTCACCCGTAACAAAGAATATAGAATGAACTTCTTTTTTCAAGTAGGATTATGTGTTTTTGAAGAAGATATTCAATATATGTACAATATCTTTTTTATTTTAGTTGTTCATGTTACTTTAATAACAATTAATTCTGTACATAGTTATGTTTTATTCGTAATTTCATGGTAGAAAGAAACCTCCTACTCTGCATGTTTCGTTGCTTACTGTAATAATTACTGTAAGTCTATTGTATTGAATTAATCTGGCTGGACGAAAGAGAAGGCTCTGCCATATTAAATAAATTGAGCCCTGGGTGCAATAACAGCTTAACTCTACTTAAGCCGTTATTCCGGCAGTGGCATTTTCATAATCTTCCATGTCTTCTCTATCGACTGTAAAAGTTGTATTTCATTTCATTGGCTCTAAATGGCAGGAGAGTTCATTATGTGAAGTGCTGTGGTCAGTCGAAAGGTTCAAAATTCGCAATACAAACATATGTTGCACTCATGTTTTATACATCAGGGTCTTTGGCAGTATCATATACTTACAATACCGTTTTCTAGCCATTCAGTTTTTCAGTAGGACATAATATACCACCAAAGGTGGAACTTAATCTAAAAAATTCCCCTCGTCCTTGCTTAAAATTATTAAAGAAGAATGATATTATTTCATTATTGAAATTCTTAAAACAAGAAAATGCATGCTGTCTTACAAATATTTTGGATTCTGAACCAGTGCTGGATGAAAATCATCCTCAAAGTGAACTCTAGTGATCATGAATAAGAATATTTGACACTATAGTAGAGGAGTTTCCATCTGTAACATAGTTTCAGAATTGATTTTCTTAATACATCTTCTGTTTTTAATCAGAAATTTAAAACAAACGTTATTTTATTTGTACAATGTATTTCCATAAAAAATGTAAGGACTTACCACCTAAAATTTCTATTGTGTATTATTTTGATAAGCTGATGCCTTAATGTACTATTATTTCTTATTATTCATTCCATAAAGTTCGTGTATGTTAGAGAAATAACACTTCTTTTCTACTGGTGTTAATGCCTAAGTACTCTAATTTAAGAGGTCTCAGACTTTCTATGCAACAACGACAGAAGTTTTCCATAATTTATTGACAAATATCTAAAAATGGGTTGTGTTTAAATTATAACTGATATTGGGTTTAAATAATTTATACAGTCTAAAATATTGTACAAAAGAAATGATGCGAGTATTTAATGTACTATTAACATTTGTACAAGAAGATTGAAATTATTATTATTATTATTATTATTATTATTATTATTATTATTATTACTATTATTATTATTAATTTGTGTCAGTTTTAAAAAATCTGTGTTGCATGGTTTGAAGGCCATTTTCAGAATGTTGTTGTTTTCTAATGCCAGGCATTTGATAATAAAGTCATTTGACCTCTTGCACTCCAATATTTTTCAAAGATATTGTCATGGTCAGCCACTGAAGCAGAGATTTTGAGGTGTTCTGAATCCATTTCTTGGTTTGAGTTTCACAATGGACAGTGTTGTTGTTGTTGTTGTTGTTTTCTAATGCCAGGCGTTTGACAATAAAGTCATTTGACTTCTTGCACTCCAATATTTTTCAAAGATATTACCATGACCAGCCACTGAAGCATAGATTTTGAGGTGTTCCGAATCCATTTCTTGGTTTGAGTTGCACAATGAGCAGTTAAGGGACTGATATATTCCAATTCTATGCAGGTGTTTGGCCAAACAATCATGGCCTGTTGCCAATCTAAATGCAGCTACAGACGATTTTCGTGGCAAATGGGGAATTAACTGTGGATTTTGATGCAGAGAGTTCCATTTTTTCTCTTGGGATTGAGTTATCAAATTTTGTTTGTTGAAGTCTAAGTATGTAGATTTAATAAATCTCTTCACAGAGTAATACGTAGATTTAGTAACAGGTCTGTAAGTAGCAGTGCTGCCCTTCTTCGCTAAAGCATCCGCATTCTCGTTTCCCAGGATTCCACAATGGGATGGTATCCATTGGAATACAATTATTTTATTGAGTGATATTAATTGAGAGAGCATTTTAGTTATTTCTGCTGTTTGAGATGAAGGTGTGTGTTTAGAGATGATTGATAGAATAGCTACTTTGGAGTCTGACAATATAACTGCATTCCTAAATTTATTGATGTGGCATAGAAGATTCCTGAGACATTCACTTTTTGCAATGATTTCACCATCAAAACTTGTTGTTCCATATCCAAGAGATCTATAAAGTGAGAAGAGACAGCACGTAACACCTGCACCAGCACCTTGTTCTCTGGAGATCAAGGATCCGTCGGTGTATAAATGAAGCCAGTTTTGTGGAGGGTACCTAATATTAATTGTCTCTAAAGACAATTGTTTCATTATTTCAGTGTTTACTTCTGATTTCAGCATTTCTTCTGTTAAATTTAGATTATATTCTATATTTAATAGAGTTAAAGGGTTTGGTTTAATTTGTAAGTTTTCTTTTAAATTCGGGATATTGATTTTACACAATGGACAGTGTTAAAATATATAAAGTTAACTGCAACTACCTATACATTATACCATGAACTGCTACTGAATATTATGTAATACAACAAAGTAATCCCGAATTTCCTCACTTACAAAGTTAAATTTAATTGGATTTCTCTTGTTTCAGAAAAATAAACGACAGTTGTTGAAGTCATCATGTCTGCTCGTCTGAATTACATGCTTTCATTACAACGATGTTTACGAACTTTTGCAGCAGTGAAGGGTGTGATTTATACTGGAAGTGTCAGTGCAGTGCGGACCAGAGAGTATTCCAGTACTCTACTTCCAGGGGTGAGGACTACATTCGTGCTCCACTGTCAGGCAAGTTCATTCTCAAGCAAAGTCCCAAAGAGCAAAGTAGCTGCTGTTCCCCCTTCAGATGACGAGGAACTGAACAGTGATAAAGACGAAGACAGTGATGTGGAAACAGAAGATATTCTTGTTTCTGTTATAAAGAAAGGGAAACCACTCTCACCACCAGAATGGGATGATGTAAAGAACAAAGTTTTTACTACAAATAGGTCAGTGAAAGAATACAACATTGACGCTATAATTATGGGACTTTGCACTAAGTTCACACAACGAAATGTGGGTTTATCATACATGAATTACTTATCATCTTCTAACAAGAAGCTTAATATAGCAACAATAAAACATTTCATGAAGATGTGCTATCACTGTCGAGCAAGTGGTGTGGATGAACAGCTTGTGCTCTCCATGTATGAAGATCTCCGGTCCAGATGCTCTGTTCTGGATGCCTACACTGCAGAAGGTGCAATACTTGGACTGTGTCTCACAAAGCGTTGGAAAGAGGGTCTTGAACTTCTTGATATGGTGAAGTTGACTTGTTCTCCTGGTGGTCTTGAGTACAATGCACTAATCAAAGCAGCATTTGATAATAATGAACCGAGTTTAAGTTTTGAACTGCTGGATGAGATGTTGCAGCTGGGGCGCAGAGTCAAGCCTGATGTTTACCATGCGTGGCTGGATTACTGCGACAGAACTTCCAAAAGCAACCCACTAAAGAGATGGGCGATGGTTCAGGAACAACTTCTCATGGCTCTGGTTGAGAATGACTTGATTCCAACTTTAGATGTTGTTGACCGGATACGAAACTGGTATATGGATACAGAAAATTCTAACTCCAAATTACATGCAGAATATACCACACTGGCAACAAGGTACAAGCATAATGTACAATGATATATGATTAGGGATCCTGAAAAGCAGGAGTGTAGTCATAAATAAAATAGTACCAGTGCGCTTCGTGAAAAGTTTATTATTATTATTATTATTATTATTATTATTATTATTATTATTATTATTATTACTATTATTACTATTACTATTATTATTATTATTATTATTATTATTATTATTATTATTATTATTATTGCATGTATTATTAGTTATTCTGCTGTTATTATACATATTACAGTAGAATCCCTCTTATCCAGCACCAAAGGGACCAGGCTAGTTCCGGATAAAAGATTTTGCCGGATAATTGAATATATACCAGTATATACAAGAAAGAAAGTTCGTATTTCATGGTGCCAAAAGTTGAAACTCCAGCCATGTGAAGTTTATTTCTCTATCGCTTGTTCGTAACTGAATAAACATAAAAACTGTGTGGATTTTCCTCATTAAAACACATCACACAACACAAATAATACATTAATTTTAGATTCGAATATTCACCGAAAACAAAAGTTTGTGCAAACTTCCTAATGTGGCAACATTGATGGCCTGAACATAATTAAATAAACATAAAAACTGTGTAGTTTTACTTTATTAAAACACATCACACAACACAAATAATACATTAATTTTAGATTCGAATATTCACTGAAAACAAAAGTTTTTGCAAACTTCCTAATGTGGCAACACTGATGGCCTGAACATAATTAAATAAACATAAAAACTGTGTGGTTTTTCTTTATTAAAACACATCACACAACACAAATAATACATTCATTTTAGATTCGAATATTCACTGAAAACAAAAGTTCGTGCCAACTTCCTAATGTGGCAACATTGATGGTCTGAACATAATTAAATAAACATAAAAGCTGTGTGGTTTTTCTTTATTAAAACACATCACACAACACAAATAATACATTAATTTTAGATTCGAGTATTCACTGAAAACTAAAGTTCGTGCAAACTTCCTAATGTGGCAACACTGATGGCCTGAACATAATTAAATAAACATAAAAACTGTGTGGTTTTTCTTTATTAAAACACATCACACAACACAAATAATACATTCATTTTAGATTCGAATATTCACTGAAAACAAAAGTTCGTGCCAACTTCCTAATGTGGCAACATTGATGGTCTGAACATAATTAAATAAACATAAAAGCTGTGTGGTTTTTCTTTATTAAAACACATCACACAACACAAATAATACATTAATTTTAGATTCGAGTATTCACTGAAAACTAAAGTTCGTGCAAACTTCCTAATGTGGCAACACTGATGGCCTGAACATAATTAAATAAACATAAAAACTGTGTGGTTTTACTTTATTAAAACACATCACACAACATAAATAATACATTAATTTTAGATTCGAATATTCACTGAAAACAAAAGTTCGTGCCAACTTCCTAATGTGGCAACACTGATGGCCTGAACATAATTAAATAAACATAAAAACTGTGTGGTTTTTCTTTATTAAAACACATCACACAGCACAAATAATACACTCATTTTAGGTTCAAAAATTCACTGAAAATGAAAGTTCGTACAAACTTCCTAATGTGCCAAAACTCACTGCCCAGACTGTGACAATGTGGCAGATTTAAACTTTTTTTTTGGCATAGCCAAAAGTGCCATTGTTTTGGTATTGCCGGTTATGAGAATTTTACTGTACTAATCTATTCTTATAAAATATAAAGTTGAGTAAGACGCAAGTAAAACAATTATTATTTTAAAAAGTAAAAATAAAGAATCAGGGCACTCTCTGGTTCCAGAAGGTATGACTACACCTCTGCTGAAAAAATAATGCATAATTCATGAACAAGTGGTGTAAAAATATAGATATGGCAGGTTATAAATCATGTCTTCTACTGTCGAATGAAGACATTATTTTTAGGCAGCTATTCCTAGAAATAGATGTTGTAATACTAATGCAAAAATTGTTAAAAATTGATTATGGTAAGGTAGTATGTGAAAAGTGTCTTTAGCTCCATTTTCTTTTGGAACTACAGTCGACTTTCGATAATTCGTGTGAGGTTAATTCACTCTGCGGGTAATTTACGATCCTTTTGAGGGGAAGGGGACAAAGTAATTCGAGTTATGATCTCTTTGTTCCCACTCCAACATCTTTCGACCAGCATTGCCAACTGTATGCACGTCTTGTAGCATGTAGCATAATGCTAAAATGTACCTTAATTTCATTGCAAAATGTTCAATGTGCTAGAGCCTGTAACATAGGAAATTTCGTCGATGTTTGAAAATGTTTTACACTGTTTCACTTTTTGCACTTTTTTCTGAAGTGTATTTTATTAAGTAAACCTGCCAGAGTAACTTTTACTGGACTGTAAATAATAATACAAAAATTTGCGGATAATTCGCGATTTTGGATATTTTGTGGAAATTCGTGCATTAATTACCCCGAATTATCGGGAGTGGACTGTATTTGCAATGTCACTTCTGTAGGTGTTGGTACGACTTAAATCTTGGGCATAACATAAAAGAAAAAGAAAGTAATTTTACACATGTACATTGTTTGTCATAGTACATACATTATTTCTTAGATTCTTGAGAGTGTATTCTTTATGTAGCTTTATTTTTTAGGGGTATCTGCAAGTCATGCCGTAGAACATTGAATCCCTTCAAGATAACAAACAGTGAATTTGGAAGACTGCAGTCTGCTTTCTTGGACAAGGTTGTGGTTGGTACTGATATATTCAAGAAGTCTACACCTGCAGAATTAAAAGAATTCCAGAATTTTGTAAAAATGAGTGCTCCCTACGATATGGTCATTGATGGATTAAATATTGCATTTGCAGCAGGAAACAAGGCATCACCACAGTTTTATGCGAAGATAGTATGTATGTTCTTTTATTCAGTGTTTTTGATATAACTAATATATTGATATTTAACCTAAAATGTTACAATACCAAGAAATAATATTCCTGGTGAATCCCATATACGTCAAGTATTAGATCAGCAGTTGGCAAATTTAGTGCATTTGGAATATGCAGGATCCAACTTTTCAATTCTCGCCCTCTAGTTCACTTGTATCTGCACGGTTTGTGGACATGCTTCAGTGTACTCACTTGTGTTGTTACGAGCACAGCAGTGACTTAAGTTTAATAAGGAAGAATATCTCTTTCAAAGGAAGTAAGTGAACTGATGACATAAAGTCATTTGTAGCACAATTATTGCATTTAGTGGTGGAACAGTAAGTGAATCTTTATGAAATTTGTCTGTTAACGCTAACATTAGTGGAAGGACAAGTGTATTGGAATTGTTTCTTTGGTTTGTTATTTAACGATTGTTATCAATCAATCAATCAATCTTCTTAATGTATCCAGCTGTTTGCTGACAACATAAAATCCATTATAGTCCACTGTAGTTTATTCAGTTATTGTTTTTCGCGAGAAATGAGGGATATTTTGATCGGTGTTCATTATAGATGCCTGTTGCTAGTAGCCAGAGTTGGGGTGTAGTCATTATACGAGGCGCATCCAGAAAGTAAGTTTCCCCAGTTTTTTCCCCTTGAAAGTAAACGTAATTAGCCGTGTCAATTGTGCATGCGTAACAGATCTATGACGTATCAATCATATGCCAGCTGGACAGGTCCCGCCTGGTGCCAGTAGCGTGGCAGCAGTGGTTCGAAATGGAAGCTCTTATTCCTTCTTCCGCCGCCTGCGAGGTTTGGTCGGTGATAAAGTTCTTTAATGCACAAAGCATTGCGCCAATTGAAATTCATCGGCAGCTCTGTCAGGTCTATGGGCCGAACATCATGAGTAAGCAGAAGGTGCGTTGCTGGTGTAGGCAGTTTTCCAAAGGTCGTCCCTCATCAATGATGATCGTGTTGAGCTGGTGCGGCAATGCATCATGGAGAACCGTTGCTTCACGATTACGGAGCTGAGCAGCCATTTTCCGCAGATATCGCGATCCTTGTTGCATGAGATTGTCACTAAGCACCTGCTGTTCAAAAAAGTGTGTGCCAGGTGGGTGCCGAAAAACCTGACACCCGAACACAAAATGCAACGTTTAGGAGCAACTCTGACATTTCTGCAATGGTATCATGATGACGGCGACGAGTTCCTCGACAGGATCATCACGGGCAATGAGACTTGGATTTCTCACTTCACCCCGGAAACCAAGCAGCAGTCAATGCATTGGCGGCATAGTGGATCTCCGGTCAGGACGAAATTCAAACAGACGCTGTCGGTACGGAAAGTGATGTGCACGGTGTTCTGGGACAGGAAGGGCATTCTGCTCATTGACTTCCTTCCAAGAGGTGAAACAGTGAACGCTGACCGTTACTGTGAAACACTGCGAAAATTGCGATGTGCCATTCAAAACAAGAGGCGTGGAATGCTTACTGCAGGTGTTGTGCTCCTCCATGACAATGCTCGTCCACATACAGCTTGGCGCACAGCAGCTGTTTTTGGCTGGGAGTTGTTTGATCATTCACCCTACAGTCCTGATCTTGCTCCTAGCGATTTTCACGTTTTCTTGCACCTCAAGAAATTCCTGTCCTCCGGTGAGCGTTTTGGCAACGACGAAGAGCTGAAGACGTCTGTCATACGCTGGTTCCATTCACAGGCGGCAGAGTTATATGACAGAGGGATACAAAAGTTGATCCCACGATATGACAAGTGTCTCAATTCTGATGGTGGCTAAGTTGAAAAATAGCTGAAACATTGCTGTACCTGTTGCCAATAAATGTTTTCCTGAAAGTGTGTGTTCTTTTTTTAAAAAATAGGGAAACTTACTTTCTGGATGCGCCTCGTATACTGCAGGGCTGTGTAACGACGCTGTATCAACTACTACATTATTTAAACCTAGATGGAATTGGTGATAGCGAGATGGTATTTGGCGAAACAAGGCCGATAATTCGCCATAGATTACCTGACATTCGCCTTATGGTTGGGGATAATCTCGTAAAAATCCAACCAGGCAATCAGCCCAAGTGGGAATCGAACCCACGCCCGAATGTCACTCCGAGTTGACAGGCAAGCACCTTAGCAACTGACCTATGCTACTGTTTATTGGAAATTTTAATTACAAAATTTTCACAGGAGGCATTTCGTGATATCAATATTTGGGAGTGAACCTTTAGGCTATTATTTGCCAATCCATGTTGATGTCTCTAAGGTAGTATTACACTTGCAGTTGGAAGTTATTCATCTTCAGGACGATATCTTCACAAGAAGCAAACATTTGAACATTGTTGGGTTGGACCTATATAAGTAGTGTCATTAATTTTAAAGATATTTGAAACAAAAAAGTTTAATAGTTCATTTTTGCTTCCTGTTTTATATGAAATATTTCATGACGTGTTTTAAGAAAGTCATTGATTTAGTTCATAATATTATCAATCAGTTTAAGAAAGCAGTGTATTGTGATAAATAATTGAAAGAATTTTAGTTTTGTCCTTCGAAATTGCAGAAATTTAATCCAAACAAATATGAGGGAAAGTGCAGAGAAGGCATTAAGAAATCTACATAAAGGGATGGGAAAGGGAATATGTAAATAAGAGAAGTGATTAGGAGCTTGGAAAAGATAGAAAGGAGGGTAACAAATCCAGAGGGGCTCGGAGTAAGGAGTGTAAGTAGTGACGATGAGTTGTTAATGTGTAGTCACTAAAATAATTGATAGTAAGCAAGGAAGAAGAGTGCTAAAAAGTGAGTGGAAGAAAAACAGGAGTGACAAAATGATAGAACAAGAATAGAGAAGGAAATGTCAAGTGTCAGAAGAAAGTGTAATGAGTGTAGTTAGACATACATAGAAACAATAAATTATAGTAATGAATATCAGAATCAAATCAGAAGTAAAAAGGAGAGAAATTAATAGCGAAATTAAGTGAATTGGAAGTTGGGAGTAGCAGCAGGGGTATTGAAAGTGTAGTAGATAGTAGTATTGTAGATTCAGATATACGGAAAGAAGCAATAAAAGGGAGAATTAGGGAGTAGAAACGAAAAGAAAGGGATAGTATGTAAAAAAATATAGAAGTGAGTAGTAAAAACAATGGCTACCACAAGCTACAGACCACAGCAGTCTATACTTGAAATACTACCATTGTAAGCATTCCAGGGATTAACTTATCAAATAGGTCTGTCTAAATACACACTGAATATAGTTCCAGAAGAAAGTGGTTTAGATTTACGAAGCAAACAGATAGTACTCTTTGCTGTGAAGAAATACATAAACAAATTTTTACGATCATATTTTTTGAGTGACAGTTTGTCGTTTTTCACGAACAGTATGTTTTCTGGCCATAGAAACCAGCAGCGGTATTCCATACCGATGCATACCATTTCACTTCCCTCACTGATTCAATTTAATTAATAATACATGATGGATATTATTTTTAGACTTAGTTTTCTTAGGTTGGAGTAAATTGTTCTCTACTAACAAAGATAAGTGAACAGTGTTCCTCTGTGCATTGATATCTCATGAAGGTCATCCAACTAAGAAAATTATGTGGCATGTCATATTTTTTTATGTAAAAGAAGTGTCCTTTTCTTAACGTTAAAAAGAGGTGTAAAAAATTTATCAAATTTTACTTATACATACATACATACATACATACATACATACATACATACATACATACATACATACATACATACATACATACATACATACATACATACATACATACATACACTTTGTGATGAGGGTACTAAGAAAAGGTTCTGATAAATCCAAAGAGATTGCATATAAATCACTAGTACGTCCAGTAATGGAATATGGTGCTGCATGTTGGGATCCTTACAGATTAGAACATATTAAGACACTGGAAAAGATTCAAAAACAGGCTCTTAAGTGTTGTCGGAAAAATTCACCATTAAAATGGGACACACTCACGGACAGGAGAACGCGAATTCGATTATGCACACTGTTCAAAACATACAGAGGTGAGCCTGCCTGGAAAGAAATAAAAAATAGATTGCAGCCGCCAAATTACTCTTCAAGGAACGACCACTCATATAAATTGAGGGAAAGAAGGCAGAGGACGGACACTGGAAAGTTTTCTTTTCTCAATCGTACTATCAGGGACTGGAATGCTTTACCTGCAGACTTACTAAAGGCTTTACCAACAACCAAAAATGTATTTAAAAATAGGCTTAAGGACCTTACTAATAGACGGTAATTATACACAGTACTTAAAGGGTGTAAACGATATGTTGTTATTGAAGTGTTGTATCAGTGAAGAATTATGTTGTGTCAGTGAAGTGTGTTGTATCAGTGAAGAAGTATGTCGTGTCAGTGAAATGTGCTGTGTAAGTGAAACGTGTTCCTGTCAGTGAAGCTGTATAGGTTATAGTGGCAGTGCAAAGTATTTGAACAGTGAAATGTTTTTGAAGTGTTAGTGAAATCAGGATAGAATCAGTGAAATGTGTCGTAGTTCCAGTGCAGTGAGTGAGTTGACAGCGAAATGAGTGTAATGTTGAAAGGTACTTGTGCAGATATGAACATATACTCGTGGATTTTAGTTCGATCTTAGTTTTAAGATACAAACTAGAATATTTCAAATGTTATTTTAAGTGATCGTTTCATTTAATTTAGTATATTCCCTATTGTTGTTATTATTATTATTATTATTATTATTATTATTATTATTAGTATTAATTATTAGTATTATCATTATTGTATTTTTAATTAATAAGTTTATTATTGTCATTATTGAGTGTAATTAGTTACCACTGCCACCGGGTATATACCCAGTGCAGTGTGAATAAATACATACATACATAAATGTTCTGCCCATGGGCAAACCCAGCTTTCTCCAATCTTTCTTATTTTCTGCCTTCCTCTTTGTCTCCTCATATGATCCATATATGTTAATGTCATGTATCATCTGATATCTATTTCTGTCTCGAACTCTTCTCCTGTTCACCATTCATTTCAATACATCCTTCAGTAGGCAGTTTCTTATCAGCCAGTGACCCAACCAATTCCTTTTTCTCTTTCTGATCAGTTTCAGGATCATTCTTTCTTCACCCACTTTTTCCAACACAGCTTCATTTCTTATTCTGTCTGTCCATTTCACACCCTCCATTCTTATCCATATCCACATTTCAAATGCTTCTATTCGTTTCGCTTCACTTCGTCATAATGTCCATGCTTCTGCTCTATACAATGCCACACTCCACACAAAGCACTCCACTAGTATCTTTCTTATTTCTTTTTCCAGAGGTCCGCAGAAGATGCTCCTTTTTCTATTAAAAGCTTTCTTTGCCATTGATATCCTCCTTTTGACTTCCTGGCTACAGCTCATGTTACTGCTTATAGTATACCCAAAGCATTTGAAGCTGTTCACTTGCTCTACTGCCTCATTTAGTACTCGGAAGTTTACCTTCTTTATTTTTCTTCCTTTTACTTATATTAATCTTTAATTTCTTCTGAAATTGACAATTAAATATTTGCTACTTTGCAGTTACACCACGTTGTGAAACATTTTGTGACAAAGTCAAAGAAAGTTCTGGTTTTGGGAAGGAAGCATATGCAGACATGGCCAGCACGTTACATGGATTACATATACAAGAATGCACATATATTTCTTGCCCAAAATTTGTAAGTACAATTTATTACTATAATTTAGATATAACTCTTTTGTGATAGTGAGTATCCATTACTCTATGAAAGATGGAAGTATAATTCTTGCTCAAGATTTTTAAGAACACTTCATTACTATAAATTATAGAATATAATGTAGGAACACTTTTACAGTACCTAGTCAGTATTACTGTATGAAAAATTGAAATATATAAAAAAAAAGTACACAATAATTGTGGTTGTCGTAATCAGCGTCAACATCATCAGCATCATCATATGTTTTCCAATTAGATATGGGTAGGGATACTCGATTTTCGCGAATGATTTGTTTCACGAATTTCTGATAATTGAGTCGAGAGTTAAAATTATTATAGGTATGAAAGAGACTTAGAGAAATTCGTGAAAAAAAAAAAAAATCGTAAAAAATCGATTGTCTCTAGTTATGGATTATTTCAGAACATAGCCTCCCGCACAAATTTCTGTTTCCTCTTCATAGATTCTTTCTCAATTATAACCCCTCTTTGCAGTCCTATTTCACTTGGTCCAATCACGTGGTCCTAGATCTTTCAAAGGTTCTTCTGCCTTTCACTGTCATTTTCATGGCTCTTCTGAGCATTCTTCATCCATCATTCTCTTCACATGTCCGAACCATTTTAACCTCATTTTCTCCATTAGTCCTTTAGTTTTTGAACTCCTGATGCCTGCCCAACAACTTCATTTCTGATTTTACCCATTCTCTACTTCTTAAAACTTAATTTCTCCTGCTTGAAGTCTACTTATGTCTTCTTCAACCATGGTCCACTTATACAACATAATTTTGATTTCTTTAATATATCCCAATTCCAAAAAATATTGCAATATTTAGCACCCATCCCATGTCTATTAGTGCATTCTTCTTGAATTTTTCCTGTGCATGTAATTCTGCTTCATAAATAATCTATTTCCTCGACGTCTTTTAAAATGTAATCCTTAATTTTAATGACAACAATATCTATCTCTCCTCGTCCAATATTCATTTCTAGACATTTCTCTGGGTTTAAATGTAGCCTAATTCATGTTCTTCGCACTGCCATTTTTCTAACGTCTTTTGCACGTCATATGCACAACAAATTTCTTCTCTTACTAACTGCTAGTGATAAAACATCGAGTTATTTCTGAAGAGATGGTGACCACATGAGCTTTTCAAAGTTCTTACTTACTCTTGCATTTGAGACTTTGAAGTATTTAAAGAATTTAGCATATTAACTAATGTGTAGTCATTATACAGTTGTTTTCAATTATGTTGTTGTTCTTTTCTAATGCCAGGCGTTTGACAATAAAGTCATTTGACCTCTTGTACTCCAATATTTTTCAGAGATATTACCATGACCAGCCACTGAAGCACAGATTTTGAGGTGTTCCGAATCCATTTCTTGGTTTGAGTTGCACAGTGGGCAGTTAGGGGACTGATATATTCCAATTCTATGCAGGTGTTTGGCCAAACAATCATGGCCTGTTGCCAATCTAAATGCAACTACAGACGATTTTCGTGGTAAATCGAGAATTAACTGTAGATTATGATGCAGAGAGTTCCATTTTTTCCCTTGGGATTGAGTTATCAAATTTTGTTTGTTGAAGTCTAAGTATGTAGATTTAATAAATCTCTTCACAGAGTAATACGTAGATTTAGTAACAGGTCTGTAAGTAGCAGTGCTGCCCTTCGTTGCTAAAGCATCCACATTCTTGTTTCCCAGGATTCCACAATGGGATGGTATCCATTGGAATACAATTATTTTATTGAGTGATATTAATTGAGAGAGCATTTTAGTTATTTCTGCTGTTTGAGATGAAGGTGTGTGTTTAGAGACGATTGATAGAATAGCTGCTTTGGAGTCTGACAATATAACTGCATTCCTAAATTTATTGATGTGGCATAGAAGATTCCTGAGACATTCACTTATTGCAATGATTTCACCATCAAAACTTGTTGTTCCATATCCAAGAGATCTATAAAGTGAGAAGAGACAGCACGTAACACCTGCACCGGCATCTTGTTCTCTGGAGATCAAGGATCTGTCAGTGTATAAATGAAGCCAGTTTTGTGGAGGGTAACTAATATTAATTTTCAATTATAACATAGTAATACCGTACTTAAAGTTAGAAGTTGTTGTGCATTTGTTGAGTAATAATAATGGCAGGTACCTTGTTGGGTCCTTTATGTCTGAGCCAGTTGTTTGGCCGAGCCAAACATATTGGACTCATTTAAAGTAATCATTCTTGAAAAAAAAAAAAATTGGCGACATTTTAGTTATTCTTTCAAGCTTGTAACATTTCTTGTATTGAAGTGATATATTTGAGAAGGGTGTGATACTCTCTGATTCAGAAGCAGCTATTCTTGCTATAGTATTGGATGTAACAGTAAGAAACCTCAGTATTTTAGATTGTTGTAGAATTTTAAGACAACTGGTCAAATTAAAATAAACGATTGTGTACTTCATTGGATCTCTGCACATTGTGGATTCGGTAATGAGGCAACTGATTTCTTGACTAAGAAAGGCAGCAAATTGAGTCCGAAGTCATTCTTATGTGTGTGTCAGAATATAATAAATTAATAATAATAATAAAAAATTAAGCAAATGGAAAAAATACAGTACATCTAATTTACATACAGTACGTCTAATTTAATAATTGAACTTCCACAAAAATCTTCTGTGGCAACGTTTAGGTTACTTACAGAATTGGTATTAATATTGGTATTGCAGAATCTCATAATGCTCTTTCTGTAATATTAATGGAGATGTGGATGAAGATGATCTTCTTCATTATCCAATTTTTACTCAATTTTCCTGTCTTCCTGCTAAATATTGGAGTACAAAAAGACGAATGACATCACTGTCAACTACTCAACGTTAGATACTAACCAACCAACCAACAGTATCATTCTTGAAAATAATTTTGTAATTTATAGAATTTGTATGGAGTAAACAAACTCTGCCTACAGAGTTCGTCTTACTTTTCTTTCAGTTTTTAAATACTCATTAAATGCTTACAGGTCACATGATGATCCACTTCTTCTGTATGCAACACTTTACAGTGGTCTGGGCACAAACTTTCTCTCCCGAGATCTCATGAGGGGTCATGCTTACATCCTAAAGGATAAGGCTCTCCGGACCACATTCAGACAGTGGCAACTGCAGCATCAGTGTCAGCTGAAGTATGTTACTGAACAGGGGAAGGTACACCTCAAGGTAATGGAATGATTATCAATATAATTTTTTGGCAAAAACGTAACACGGCGAACGCCAGTAGGGGAAGTTATCCCTACCCGCGCCGCTCGGCACCTCACTCGCATGTTCTCTCTCTCAACTATCTGTCCCGCTTCAATGGATCACTCGCATGTATTTCATAACACGTACTAACAAAATTGCGGCATTAGACAACAGCACAACACAACACAGCCCACCACATGTACTAACACAACACAATACAATGTAATGTGGTTTTTTCATTAAACAACACACACCTGTTAACTTCACACTGCCCCACTGTCCAATGCACACCATTAGCAGCATCGCTTTTCAGCGCTAACTTCATATTTTTCCTCACAGTACCCTACCGTATCCGCCTTCAAATTCTCCCTGCACAATTTGAGGAAGAAGTACACGTCTTCGGTACGGCTCGTCACTACACGTGGTTACATCTGTACACGAAGCTGGACACGGACACAATGAAGCTCCAACAGCGCACGTTAACACTTATGCCACCCCCGCAGTCAACCCCTACCAAGCTACATTCACAAGCCCGCCACTTTCTACCCTCGGTCATTTCCCCCGCGCCATTCTTCTGCAATACATTATGACAGTTCCCTTAAACATACATAGATTCATTTTCCCTTCTACCCCCAACTCACCTCAGTAGCCGAGAGGTCTAAACCGTGCGTTTAGCATTTAGTTACGAACTTACTTGGATCGAATCTTACCCACTGCGAAGTCATAAGAAAAAAAAAAGAGAGAGACATGAAGCAAGGAACAGAAAAGGAGAGGCTGGAGAGAGAGAGAGGGAGGGGGGAGTAAGGAGGAGGGGGAGAGGGAGAGAGGGGGGAGAGAGAGAAGAGAGAGAGAGAGAGTGTGTGTGTGTGTGTTTTTTTTGTGATATATATATATATATATATATATATATTTATTTATTTATTTATTTATTGTGTGTGTTCCTCTTTTGGTTCATAGATGTCGCATTTATTCTTTTTGTTCCACTTTCCCACACTAAATGTCACCCCACTCTAACCCCTATTTCCACTCTTTCCCGCTAGAGTGTGTGGTGAGCTGGTAGGGGAAAAGTGGAAAGGAGTCGTGGGCAGAGCTTAGCGTTCGCCGTATTACGTTTTTCCCAATTTTAATTTTTTACTTTATAACAGAAAATCAATAAATGCTTCAGGCTACTTGCACAGCTCAAGTATGTAAGAAGCTCATCTTCTGAACCAAGGTTATACTTGGATGTGGGGTCGAATCCTTTTTGGGCTGATTATTTACTTAGGTTTTAGTCCGAGGTTTTCTCAACCTATAAGACAGAGTCATGTAAAGCATGACGAATTCTTACATAATGGTGGACAGTAATGTGGAACATGAAAGAATTTTAATTCCTGTGGAAGTAATTCTTTTTTAGTGGAAAATACAATCTCGTGAATATACTCGAAAATTTAAACTTTATCTCGCCTGATTAAAATACATATAGAATGCAATGGACATCACATGCACTATTAATTAACATGTTGTCAAGGACAATTTTACACTACACACCAAATTGGGAGGAGACATTTGGGAAAACCGTTGCAAAATGTGCTGATCAATAAATTATTGGTAAAAGTTTGGAGTCAGAATGGCTCCAGATGGAACTGATCCTTGATGGTGGTGGTGGTGGTGGTGATGATGATGATGATGTTCATAATCATGATGTTGATGATGATGCGTGGGCAGCTGATTATGGAGGGATGGTTTGTTTATCCTTCACCCCATGATGAACCTATTTCATGCGCTATCAAAGAGATTAGGGTAACCTGTGTTGCTACCACTTGCTTGGTTGCATCAGTGGTGGTTGTCTTTTAAACATGACTTAATACTGAGTTTAACATATTACTACATAACTAATTATCTATTTCTATTGTTAGTAAGAAACATTGTACAAACGTGTGGAAACGTCCAAAACATCACTTTAACATCAGTCACTCTTCATTTGTAATGTCAGGCTGTCAATTTACAAAATTTAATATTGAATCATTTTTCCATAGATTAATTTGAAAGTTTAATATAATAATAATGATGTATAAATAAACATTTTACTAATGCATAGGCTTAACCAGTTTGCAACAGTTTTGCAACACAATTAATTTACACTGTTACTCTGTGCGGATGATCCCGAAGACTTCTGACACCTCTTCCTCTGAACTAGTGTATTGATATCTGGTTTTAAACCCGATGAACACAATTGCAAAACTGAAACTAGCTCGAACTGCACACTGAACCTTTTGCTGAATGGAAGCTTTGGTCTTAGGTTTATTTGTACCTTTTAGTTGTGTTAGGAGTTGGAGACATGCAGTTCCTATTTAAATAAAGAATGAATTGAGGTTACAAAATAATAAATGTGGGTGTCAATAAGACAATAATGTAAAGGAAAATTAAACGATAATTACCTGAAATGGCATATGTACCATACTTTTCTGCGTGATGGGAAGTGAAATGCCTCTTTACATTGAAATGAGAAATATAATTACTACTTCTTCCACAAATTAAAGAATTAGTCTTTCCCTCATGAGGTGCATCCATTCCTGATGGTAGTAATTTCCAGACGAAGAAGCCATTTTTACGGCAAAAATTACAGAGGTATTATTTGGAGTTACCAGTCATCCGACTTTCAGCAAACAGATGAATAACAAGCAATGTTCACTTTTGAACTCTACTTCCCCTACCGAGCAGACTGGTGTGTCGAAAAGTCGCGAAACTAGTTCCCTTTACAGAAGAATTACCCGTTTCCCTGCTCCTGTTGTCGAAAATTCGCGAAACCAGGCTCATTGGATCCATTGACACCCATGGAGCTTGTTCTCGCTGTCGAAAAGTCGCGAAGCAAGGCTCGTTTGATCCATAGATTGCGAGAACTAACCTCGAAGCCAGTTCTATTTCTCTCTCGTTTTAGTACCCCCACATCGTATGCTTCGGGCAAGCCTAACTCTTCTACTTAAGCACTCCTGTTACCCCTGTCTCCTTTACACACAAATTCTACCTCATTATAGTAACTCTTCACTCATTGACGTCTCAAGACGAATTTCTAAATTACCCATTTCTACCGTGACTCTGCAGTTTCCCCTACCTCAGAACCAGGGAAAAACATTTAATACTTTTCTTGTTATTTTTCAATAAACAAATATTTTTCTTCATTATAACAATACATCTTTCTCCTTTAAGTTCGGCCTTCTTGTCCTGTCAGTCTCATTTCCCATCTCTCCACCTTGATGACATGCCAGAGAGACGTCAGTGGAGACTGGTGCACGACAAAGTTCAGATGATATATTTATTTGCACTTTACAATTTTTACTCTTCTGAATGTTATCTTTGAACCTAAGAGATTTTTACAAGCTTTAGGAATGTTTAAATGATATTAACAGTCAGTATAGTTATGCCTTTTATTTTGGTATCAGTAGTAACATCCATAAATGATTTAAAGTCAGCCACATCTTCTGTTCTGCGACTATTCAGTCACTTAGACCTGTTTCAGAATACTTCCTATACCATCAGGTGCTCCCTTGTCTTGACGAATTTCGTTGTAATTGCATTTACAGTATATTAAAGAAAAATGCAAGAACACTCATAGATGTAATATGAACATTGTTTTACTGTGATATTAATTGCAAGGACTTCAAGATAAAAAATGGAGTGTATATAACTGCGTAAATTTTTAATAAAAAGGTGGAAAGGGCAGTAATAGCCACAGTTTTTAGAAAATTTTGTTTACAGAAAAGATAGTGTTAAAATGTATAAATTTCTATCAAAAAATGCAGAAGAAAACAAATTTAAAAAAGAACCAATTAAATTTAAGAACAACGTCCTTGTAGAGTGAAAAGGCCCAAGGATTTATAACATACAAGAAAAACCTGTCCTTCAAGGAGAAAAACTCCGAGCAGAATTCAATAGCTTTTTGTCTAATGTAAAAATATGTAGATAGTGTAAGGAATTTATATAAATGTGCTAGGTGCACGTGCATTTGTTCCACCTTCCACACGTAATCCATATCATGCTCCATCCCACACTTCTTAATGCTCAAAACAGTGTTTTATATAAAATTGAGTGTCTTTATATCAGTTATTTCTGTGATTTCTACACTTTCAATGTTAGTCATACTGAAAGGTCATAGAAAAGTTTATATAGAATTATAAATGTATACTTCAGATAGGGTGACCAGACGTCCTCTTTTGTCTGGATATGTCCTCCTTTTTAGACCTTTGTCCGGGATGTGGGCAGGTTTTTTAAAAATCAAGAAATGTCCTCCTTTTCGTAACTTGTATGCCTATGCCTGATATTTTTAAATTATCTGATTTGACGCCTTCCTCAAGTAATTTGCCTGTATAGGTCTCGCAAGTACGGATTACTGACTGAAGGAATGCGAATCAAACACTGCGATAAGGAAGAGTGGGCGAGAGAAAAGGTCACGAGATAACTTGAATGATTTGTACAGTCAGAAGAGAAATGACATCGATAGAATCAGTCTTGCGTTGTGATAGTTACATTACGACTTTAGTTTGTTCCACTGCATGTGAATGCTTGTCTTGTATCACACGGTATTATTATTTAATTCATAAACATATGTTGCGTGTTTAATTAGCTTCGAATTTTTCTCTTGCTAAGTTCTTTATTTCCACAACAATGTCCTCATCTGTTCATCTTCTTGGAAGAGACAGTACTTCTATCGGCTCACACCTTTCCCCCCTTGGCGTGCCTACATACACACGTCAAAACAGACAGCAACACCACCATTGGTTTTCGGTAATCGTTTCTTGCACGAGCTATAGGTGGTAGCAGCAACTATGGAATATACTCTTTGCCAACGATCATAACTCTCTTTGCTCCTATTTCTTATTGTTATTGCTTTCATACATGTAAAATGATTTTATATATTAAGTTTTGGCATAAGTAGACCTATGCTGTAATAATATATATTGACATAAGTTTAAGTATAATATAGGCCTAAGCCTAAATCTATATAGATATTATCTGTTCTCTTTAATAATAAATTGAATCGGTTATTTCGAAAACGTAACATGTACAAACTACTTCAGTAGCATTTATTACATTAACCAAACTAAAAGTCCATTTCTTATCCATTTCTATAAACTAAAAGGACTCCAAAAGGAAATAACATTTCAATGGATACCTAGTCATTGTGGTATACCTGGAAACGAGAAAGTCGATAATATTGCAAAACGGGCAACATATTTGCAACCAAGACCTCTTCAAGTGATATCTCTGTCCTGTGCTTTTGTTTCATTGAAGTCTCATTTTACAAATCTATGGATCAACAATTGGCTCTCTTCTGACAAAGGAAAAATTTTACAGTCTGTACAAAAGAAACCAAATGACGTGAAAATGTACAAATCTTGCCCAGACATGTTCAAACATTTTTAACAAGAGCCTGAACAGGTCACATTGTCACTCAATTGTACCTACACCGATTTCACAATTCTGATAATCCTACTTGTCTGTGGTGTAATAATCATGATAAAGATCTGGAACTCCTCTTCTATACTGTCCATCCATAAAGCACAAAAGAAGTAAATTAAACTCATCAATACCGGTTGCAGAAGATACTGCCCTGCAGTATATATTGACTACACCCCAACTCTGGCTACTAGCAACAGGCATCTATAATGAACACTGTTCAAAATACCCCTCATTTCTCATGAAAAACAAAAATTGAATAGACTACAGTGGACTGTAGTGGACTTTATGTTGTCAGCAAACAGCTGAATACATTAAGAAGATTGATTGATCCATTTCTATTAATGAAATATGTGACATTTTATGATTTTTAACAATAATATGTTCTAGGAAAGAGTAAAGAGCACTCTGGTTAAAAAAGTAAAATACGCGAAAATGTCACATGTTACGTTTTCGAAATAATCGATTCAATTATAGTTCCCTTGATTTTGATATGTAGCTAACCATAAAATCATTATTATTAAGATTTTGTAATAATATAGATATTAATATACTTTTAAGTAGTATGATATAACCCTAAATCTATACTGTAAATATTTTGTAATAAAAAAGACATTGATGGAATTTAAATTGCATGTATAATAACCCTAATCCTAAATACATATTTTCTGTCCTCTTTTTTCGAACAATGTCCTCCTTTTTTTAATCTTTGTGTCTTCTTTTTTATCGGTGTGAATCTGGTCACCCTAACTTCAGGTGTTATTTCTATTTTTTCAGTTTCCTCTGCCGTTCAACCCAATGCCTCAAGTAAGTGCTGATGGAACATGGCACATTCCTTATGATATGGAATTCGTCCAGCATCCACCACAGACGTTCGAAGCTCCAATCACATGGCTTTGTCTTACATCGAATATACAAGACACTAAACTTAAACCTCCCTCAGGTCAGGTGAGACGTAAGAATTTTACACAGTTGCACTGATACTTAGTTATCTGTGATGGAAGTAAACATTTGTTTTTATATATCAGTGCCAGCAAATATGACTTGTACGTTGCATATTTTTGTAAATAATTATAGTATTCTGAACTAATCATTTGTAGAAACGTGAGACTTAAGTCTTGTTCGGCAATGTTCCTGATGTATTGAATAATTAAATGAATAAATGAACATTTTAGAATGTTTTTTTTTACAAAAGTAAAAGTCTTTTACTCCAAATGCATATTTCAGGATGAATTAACTTTTGGAAATTGTCTTCATTTCGTTTTACGACTTCATTCATCTTCAAGAGATTACACAAACAACACAGATAAATATCATTCAATCATTCATTCATTCATTCATTCATTCATTCATTCATTCATTCATTCATTCATTCATTCATTCATTCATTCATTCGATCTCAGTGCTGAATTTTCCATTCACTTCTTGACAGATCAAGGATCTCTTCCCATGTGGACAGTAAAGAAGCATTATTTTTGATATTGTATGTGGATGGATACATCATACATAATTAATAAGAGCAAAAGAAAAATAAACCAATATATTCACGAATCTATGCGATGGTAGAGCTGAACATTCCGAAGAAGCTGGTGAGACTAGTTAAAGCATGTATGGATGACAGTCAGTGTCAAATAAAGATCCAATCTGAACTGTCAGACTTATTTCAAACAACTAAGGATCTATGACAGGGCGACTCACTAGCTTGTCTTTTATTTAATATTGCCCTTGAAAAAGTGATAAGAGATGCAGATATACAAACTAGAAGTACAATACTCTATAAATCATCCCAAATATTGGCTTATGCTGATGATATAGATATCATTGATCGATCTGAGGAGAATGTTAAGAGAACATTTACTGCTTTAGAAACAGCAGCCCAAAAAATGGGGCTGAAAATTAACGAACAGAAGACCAAGTACATGATTGTTGGATGCAAAAAACAAAAAAGAGACGTGATAACAACAACCCATCTAAAAATTAATCAATATAAATTTCAGAGGGTCTCTAGTTTTGTATATCTGGGCTCACTAATCAATGACACCAATGATATTAGCGAAGAAATTGATAGAAGAATTCAAAGTGCTAATAAAGCATATTTTGGATTATTGAGGCACTTTAAGTCAAGACTCCATACAAGGGAAACAAAATGCAATATTTATAATGTTCTGGTAAAACCTGTATTAACATATGGCAGTGAAACGTGGACCCTTTCAAAGACTAATATGTCAAGATTGAGATCCTTTGAAACTAAAATTTTAAGGAAGATATAATCTTGAAACTAAAATTTTAAGGAAGATATATGGCCCAATATGTGATAATGGAGAATGGCGAATAAGATACAACTTTGAACTTTACCAACTATATAAGTCCCCTGATGTGGTTACAGTTATTAAAATAGCAAGATTGTGATGGGCAGGACATGTGCAAAGGATGACAGATCATGAGATACCCAAGAAAGTTATGGGGAATAAATTTGAAGGAAAAAGGAGTGTAGGACGATCAAGACTGCGATGGATGGATGGAGTGTTGGAGGATTTAAAGAAAGTGGGAATTAAAGGATGGTGGTTGGTTGCCAGGGACAGAGATACAAGGAAGAGAGTTCTAAGGGAGGCCGAGGTTCAAATTGGGCTGTAGCGCCGATGATGATGGTGATTCACGAATCTAACCTAAGTATATGCATTGTTAGCGGCGCAGCAACAAATGACAGGCTCGTGTTATATTTCAATACTCAGTTTGTTGAAAGTTGACATGTACCGGCGTGTTGACTGTAAGTTGCGAACTCTACTTTGTATGTCTGTTTTTTTTTCCATTATGATGACCTATTTACATTCTTTATTTTTCCGGTTTTCATTTTCAAACTTTTCGTTTTTTGTGGTCCCCCTAGGACCTTGCGGGATCTGTGGGGCCCTCAGTTATGCCACTGGATTTATCCTAACAGATATAGTGTGTCAGTTTTCTGCACTTCAAACTTGGGTCAAAATTGTGGAAAGTTCAATTCAAATTTGCAGTGAACAGAGATGATGTTTAGGTTAGGCTTTTTCTGTTACTTCCGTTTTCTCTACAGATATTACACCATTTCTCCATTACTCCTGATGTAACATAATCCATTTTCCACAGAGCACATAGGCAGTGTCTGTGATGGCGAAGTGATCTATTATTCCAATGCATTATTGCTATAGAGTGATGTTTGAGCTTTTGATAAGAACCAAAATACCTGCTGTAGAAGGAAAGGTGTTATATACTACCACTGTACATTCATTTATTTTGTGCGCCTGGATGTGTAACTTTTTTCATTAAATGCAAATGTTTAGTTACAAATCTTATGTGAATATTATGTTTTCATCAAGTACTGTTATTCTTTTGTGTATTGAGAAAGCATTTTGCTATTTGACGGAGTATGAAATAGACTACAGCAGATTTATGGGTATTACATAGAATAGATTTTTTTAACAATTTCTGAGATAGATATCGATATAATATGAGAAAACTAGTTTTAACATTTCCGTTAGTTTGTTGTTCACTTGTATTGTTTTAATACATTTTAACCCTTAATCCAAAAGATGCAATGGAACCTCGATTTAAGATTTACCCGCATTTTGCAGTCCCACCAGAAGTCCCATTTACACAATGTTTCTTTTTTTTTTTTTTACCCCAATTTAATGTTTCTCGATTTAGTGTTTTACCTGCATTTAAGAAACAAATTTTTTGTCCTAACAAGGCAGACTAGCTTCGATTGTGTGTTGTTCCAGCCTTAAATGCTTATATCCTTGTTCAAGATCGTTTCAGTAACAGTTCTCATCCCTCTCATCTGCCACATGTACCCACGCAAGATACCTTGCACCGCACATGGGCACTCTCTCTCTTTATCTAATCGTCTAAACTTGTTAGATGGAAAACAAGACAATTAAATAATAAACTAATCCTGCCATGAATCGTTATGATCAGGATGGTAATCTGGGTGTCGAGGTATTCAAGTCATAACACACACTCACTATAAAACACAACTATTTATTAGAACATGCAAAATAAATTTGTAGCACATAACATATCCTGTTAACAGTGTGGCGTAGACCAAATCCAGCTAATTACCTTACATAGGTAGTTGTTTGCCCACGCTGGCATCCATCTTGTCAAACAGCCATGACATAACCATCACTCAAGCCACACATACCCGTTACATACAGATTGGTCACCCCTCAAACGTCATACAACAATGGGTGCCTTCGTCGTGGATTCCATACTGTTTAAATTCGTTCTACTGCAAAAACTTGATTAAACATAAGCCAAAACCAACTCACTGAACTGATGATATATAGAGGCAGGCTTTTAGGTATATCACAACTAGAGAAAAACGATCCGCCAAAAATACAAATACCGACCAGTATTTCATCAGAGTTGACTGAACGCTAATCAGTCAGGAAAATGATAGCAGCTCAAACTAATAAGTACATACCAAAACTCGCCGCTAGATTCCACCCGAATACCTTCTACAATTCACCCGCTGGTTCCCACACTCCGAGTACTATACAGCTTCTGGTAGACTTATCGATCCCCGGTCTACGTAGCAACTCGTACTCTTCACCACACTCTCACTTCCCGGCACACCTCAAACCTTAGCGAGTCCTTCCACTGGACTAATATCTTCTGCGATACTTCACAGGATCCCACAACATGGTGTACAATACAACTCTTGGTAAACTTATCGAACCCGATTCGATCCCGGCCTACGTAGGAGCTTGTACCCTGTTACACGTCTGACCTACATGAGCCCAACCACTAGACTAACGCTACTATTGAGATGAAACTCGCTTCACAGACCAAATATAAATCACGCCATCGTCTCGACCAATCAGCAAGCACTATTATAAAATAATAAATTCTCCCCTGATCAAATAATTACTGGCCCCCCGGGCTCAACTCATCATCGGTTATAGGAACAGAAACAGAACATAAAAAAAAGAAAGTCGAGAGAAAAGCCATCTACGAGAAGTAAGAAGAACTAGATCAGAAAGAAAAAACTACGAGCCATCTATGAAGAGTTAGAATAATTAAAACTAACAGAGAAAAAATATGAAGATAGAAAAATCTAAAAGAAATAGAAAGGAAAAGAAAGATGTGCCGAAATATAAACGGCACAACCTGATGCCACACGCTAGTCAGAAAACATGCGTTAATCATGTACCACAGAGCGTGAGAATCAGTTCACAACAAAACATCGCATTAAGATTGAAAGTGAACAATTTAAGGCTTCTAATGGATGGTTACTTCGCTTTAAGCTGTGACATGACATCACATACAATATGTGTCGTGAAAGTGCAAGTGTTACAGATAAGTCGGTGGATCATTGGAAAGCTGAGGTGCTTCCATGTCTCATTGATGGCTATGATGACAAGGATATCTTTAATGCTGACGAGATGGGGCTCTTCTATTCCCTGATGCCAGATGGGAGCCCATACATGAAAGGAGAGACCTGCCATGGTGGGAAATCAATCTTCTTAATGTATCAAGCTGTTTGCTGACAACATAAACCCCACTATAGTCCACCGTAGTCTATTCAGTTGTTGTTTTTCACGAGAAATGAGGGGTGGGAAGAAAAGTAAGGAGAGGCTTACTGTTCTTCTCTGTACAAATGCAGATGGTTCTGAGAAGTTGAAACCCTTGGTAATTGGCAAAACCAAGGTGTTTTAAAAATGTTCACACACTGCCATGCAGTTACAAGAACAAGACTGCCTAGATTGCAAAGCAGACATCCATTCTTGATTTGTTCAAGAAGTGACAGATAAACTTAATGCAACCAAGCAGTGAACTTAATGTCGTTGAAGCTCTTAAAGTATTTTTGTTCTTTTAGTTGAGATTAAGCCATAAAAATTAGTTTTTAAATATGTTCGTGTGTGTGTGTGTGTTTTTTTTTTAACAAAACCCCCATTTTGGGTTTTTCTCGATTCTGGGTATAATTCGTCCGGTCCCTTGAAAAACCCAGAATCGAGGTTTCACTGTATATGAAAATGACACTTACAGAAAGATCGGTCTAGGAGAGGCATATTTCATTATTGTTCCCATGAGCAATTTAGACACTTTTAATTCATGATAATATATTTTTATCAGTAAACACATATTTTACAATAAATATAATTTAAAATATTTAATTCAAGACAATTTATTTTTATCAATTAAGCAGAAGCAGGTTACAGATGTCTACAGGAGCAGCTGCACTTCCAAAGTCTTTAGCGGATGTGGTAATACCAGGTAGACCCCGAATAATATTGTGTGAAGGCATTTTTATGGTTTTTCGTTGGGGTTGGCTGTACCATACAAACTTGTCTTCTTCAAGATATACGTCATTTGTTGGAGAAGTATTAGGAGAACGAGATGGGGCTGCTTCATCTCTATTCTCATCTGGCAACTTCATTAGGAATTTGTTGTTGTTTTCTAATGCCAGGCGTTTGTCAATAAAGTCATTTGATCTCTTTCACTCCAATATTTTTCAAAGGTATTGTAATGATCAGCCACTGAAGCACAGATTTTGAGGTGTTCCGAATCCATTTCTTGATTTCAGTTGCACAATGGGCAGTTAGGGGACTGATATATTCCAATTCTGTGCAGGTGCTTGGCCAAACAGTCATGGCCTGTTGCCAATCTAAATGCAGCTACAGACGATTTTCGTGGTAAATCGGGAATTAACTGTGGATTATGATGCAGAGAGTTCCATTTTTTCCCTTGAGATTGTGTTATCAAATTTTGTTTCTTGAAGTCGAAGTATGTAGATGTAATAAATCTTTCCACAGAGGAATAGGTAGATTTAGTAACAGGTCTGTAAGTAGCAGTGCTGCCTTTCTCTGCTAAAGCATCCGCATTCTCGTTTCCCAGGATTCCACAATGGGATGGTATCCATTGAAATACAATTCTTTTATTGAGTGTTATTACTTGAGAGAGCATTTTAGTTATTTCTGCTGTTTGAGATGAAGGTGTGTGTCTAGAGACTATTGATAGAATAGCTGCTTTGAAGTCTAACAATATAACTGCATTTCTAAATTTATTGATGTGTCATAGAAGATTCCTGAGACTTTCACTTATTGCAATGATTTCTCCATCAAAACTTGTTGTTTCATATCCAAGAGATCTATAAAGTGAGAAGAGACAGCACATAACACCTGCACCTGCACCTTGTTCCCTGGAGATCAAGGATCCGTCAGTGTATAAATGAAGCCAGTATTTTGGAGGGTACCTAATATTAATTGTCCCTAAAGATAATTGTGTCATTATTTCAGTGTTTGCTTCAGTTTTCACTATTTCTTCTGTTAGATTTAGATTATACTCTATTTTAATAGAATTAAAGGATTTGGTTTAATTTGTAAGTTTTCTTTTAAATTTGGGATGTTGATTTTCTGTTTTAATTCTTCAACTATGGATATGAAACTTTATTAGGAATTTGTATGTCTCTTTCTAACAACTCCTCTGACTCTGAATCCGATATTTCAATCTGATTAGCACTAGAAATGATAAAATCAGGGTTTGGACAAAATCTTCGAAATGTAGACATTCACCTACTTAATTTTCATCACCAGCTTCATCTTCATCTTCTATCCATTGCTGTATTATTTTCCATTTTGCCATTTTCCGAAAATTAGGATCAGTGGGCATAACTGAGATGGTGGGATACATTTGCAATAACTATGGGACATAATAAAAACTAATTAACCGAAAAGAAATTAAACACAAAACATACTTAGAACAATATTGAAATTGATTAACTATTACATAATACGATATACCGGTCTGTGAAACTGGCAAATATAGCAGACAATAATTGAATTGACTTCTACAAAAAGAACACATGTAACATTTTTGTATAAATTAATTTTACTGTGGAAACTGGAAATCCTTGGATATAGTCATCGATTTCTGCAAAAAGGGTATTTGTTCCATGTTTTATTTCATTAGTAATTGGCAGGCAAAGATGTGGTTATCTGCAAAAATGGAACTTATGCTGTAAAACTATCCTCCTTGTTGATAATGAACAGAGTGTTGACTGCCAAATGAACTGTTAAGATATAATATCTGATATTATACGGTCTAATATTATGCAGCTATTTAATAATATGAATATAAAAGATGAACAGGGTCTATATTTGAGAGCCTTATAAGTAGCAGAAATGTTGTTCGTAGTAGAAATGCTGCAGCAACTACAGTAACGAGTTATCTCATAATGTAAAAAAAAAAAAAAAATCATCATACAGAGCATACAGAACAAATAACACTCTACAAAAACAACACAAACAAACAAATACAACCACACAGGCGTATACAAACTCAAATGTAACACCTGCAACAACTTCTACATAGGACAGACAGGCAGATCGTTTCAAACACGTTACAAAGAACACATCACAGCCATAACAAAATTACAAAACACCTGCACATATGCAGAACATATCACAAATGCTAACCACACCCACAGAGACATCAACACAGACATGGAAATACTATACATCCAACCAAAAAGCCAGAAACTAAACACACTAGAACAATATGAAATATACTTACTTACTTACTTACGTACTTACTGGCTTTTAAGGAACCCGGAGGTTCATTGCCGCCCTCACATAAGCCCGCCATTGGTCCCTATCCTGAGCAAAATTAATCCATTCTCTATCATCATATCCCACCTCCCTCAAATCCATTTTAATATTATCTTCCCATCTACGTCTCGGCCTTCCTAAAGGTCTTTTTCCCTCCGGCCTCCCAATTAATACACTATGTGCATTTCTGGATTCGCGCATATGTGCTACATGCCCTGCCCATCTCAAACGTCGGGATTTAATGTTCCTAATTATGTCAGGTGAAGAATACAATGCTTGCAGTTCTGTGTTGTGTAACTTTCTCCATTCTCTTGTAACTTCATCCCTCTTAGCCCCAAATATTTTCCTAAGCACCTTATTCTGAAACACCCTTAATCTCTTTTCCTCTCTCAAAGTGAGAGTCCAAGTTTCACAACCATACAGAACAACCGGTAATATAACTTTTTTATAAATTCTAACTTTCAGATTTTTCGACAGCAGACTGGATGATAAAAGTTTCTCAACCAAATAATAACACGCATTTCCCATATTTATTCTGTGTTTAATTTCCTCCCGAGTATCATTTATATTTGTTACTGTTGCTCCCAGATATTTTAACTTCTCCACCTCTTCAAAAGATAAATTTCCAATTTTTATATGAAATATACAGACACACAAAAACATACCCCAACGAAATTCTGAACACACAACTCAACTTCAAAAAACACACTCTTTGACTCTGCACTATACCACAGGCACACACCTTCACAGGAAACAGAACAAGTGGCGCCAAGACCAACAACGACCAGTTCTTAAGATGACCCATAAATAGGTCGAAACATGTAAATGAGGTACGTTGAAATTTAACACAGGAAAGTCTTACCATACATATTCCGAAAAAAAAAACATCCTTTTTAGCGACATATGTGCAAGGCAGAACCGTAACCATACCATGAATTTGGTTAATAATGGACGACTGAAGAAAATCAGTCATATCTTTCCTATCAGAGGGCACTCATTTTTGCTTTGTCATAAGGATTTTAGGACTGTTGAGAGGTTTATAAGAAGAGGAGATAGAATCTACACTCCAGAGCAGTGTGTAGAACTAATTCATTCATTCAATTGCCAAGAGGAGATTTTCTGTAAAATGATTACTTCAACTGACATATTGTCTTTCAAGACATGGTGACCAACAAGTTATAAGAAAACAAACATTTCCAAGGAGTCAGCACACAAACCACGAGCAGAGAGGATGACATTCCAGATTTTCAAATTTAGGCAGTTCGAATATGAAGATGCAATGTAGTTGCAAGAGAGTTTTTTAATGGACTAGTACAGCATACTTTCTCAGTCATCCGAATTAGTCTGGTGTAACAATCCAAACAGAGTCTTATTACGGAACCTGTTTGTAGTTCCGAAATGTTGGAAATATTAAGTTCCCAGGACACAGTGGATTATCCAAAAGCCTAATTCCAATCATAGTCACCATGAAAGCCAAAACATACTTTCTGACTTGGTCTTCGTACATCTCTCCCATAACCTCAGAAATAGGGTTTCCAACTGTCCGGAATTTTTCTGGATTGTGGGGAAATCAGTCCTCTATACAGGAAGAAAATTAAATTGATTTCAGGACGCTTAATGTCCGGAATTTTGTCACTGCAATATTATATTCTGAAATGTCATATTAATATTTCATTATTAGAGATTCGACGTAGTTTGCAATGGCTACCAAAGACATTTTATAATTATACGATATACTTTTTGATGAATAGAAGCAAAGAGTTCGTGAGTATTATAAGCTCTTTGAATAGAACACAGAAGCGAGTTCATGGTGCTCATTGGTGATATAGCTTGGTAGTAAATCAGCATTTGAATAACTTGAGTGATTCCGATGTGCATCTCTTTAAGAAGGAAGAACTGAATGTATATCAGAGGGCCATTGACTATTTGCAAAAATGATTTGATTACTATTCTTCACTTCTTAAGAAAATCACTTTTCTAAGCTGTAATAATACTTTTACATTCAGTGTCCTTATTGAAATTGTGAATATATTGCATGTTAATATAAAACTTAACATTAAAAATGGTGATGCATTGTACCAAGAGTATTGCCTATTGAAAGAGATGATGCCAATACTGAAAGATCTACCAACTCGTCAAGAATGCTGGGACACTGTTCTGAAGACATGTAGTGTGCCAAACTTAAAGAAAATTGCTGATTACATACAATGCTCTTCCAATTATCAATGCTCATGTGGAGCGAGTTTTAAAAAAAATGAATTTCTGAACTGACGAGAGGAACTGGATGAGTCCAGAACTTGTAAAATCAGAACTCTTACTAAAGACGAACTTTAATGTGTCATGTAGAGAATTTGTTGATTATGTATTTCAACAAATAAAGAGCTAATAAACAAAAACAAAGAAAGCAACAAGTATTCTTCCAAACAATGTTAATGTAGTGAGTGTAGAGACATATACACTTATCAAACACTGTGCTTTTCAATGTGTACAGACTTATGGCATGTTCTTTAATGTAGGATTACACCGCTACAACCAAATAATAACACGAAGGCAATTCTAATTGATTAATTGAGCGTCGAAATAGAAGCCTATTTACATTGAAATTCATTATACATTTATGTGCATTTTATTTTATTTTTTTATGTGTCCTGAATTTCAGTCCTCTAGAGATGGCAACCCTACTCAGAAGTGTGCATATCGTCTGCTAAAACTTCCCATAAACCAAAAGAAACTTGAAGATACAGCAAAACTAAAACGTTATGTTTCAGGGAATTCATTTTATGACATATTTTCCAATGGCCTTCCACACTCATTGAGGACTATGCGTCTGATATTGGTGAATGGCCTGCTTTACATTGTATAGTGACGAAACTTTTGACTATGTTAGCATTACCGGTACATTAATGTTAAACATATTGAAAAACACACTATTACATTATTCACAGAAAATTACTTTACAATTTTTAATCTTTCTGTAAGATAATCCATATTCTACTTAGACAGTTCGAATATGATGATGCAATGTAGTTGCAAGAGAATTCTTTAATGGACTAGTACAACATACTTTCTCAGTCGTCCGAATTAGTCTGGCGTAATGAGCCAAACAGAGTTTTATTACGGAACCTGTTTGTAGTTCCGAAATGTTGGAAATATTCAGTTCCAGGACACAGTGGATTATCCAAAAGCCTAATTCCAATCACAGTCACCGTGAAAGCCAAAACATACTTTCTGACTTGGTCTTCGTACTTATCTATCATAACCTCAGAGGTAGGGTTTCCAACTGTCTGGAATTTTTCTGGATTGTCAGGAAATCAGTCCTCTATACAGGAAGAAAATTAAATTGATTTCAGGACGCTTAATGTCCGGAATTTTGTTCACCGCAATATTATATTCTGAAATTTCATATTAAGACGAGATATTTTCTCTAAACCACAAATAAAATGGCAATGCAGTCATAATTACGTACTTAGCATTTTGGCGAACATTAACCAGAAATTTAGTTTCCTACATTTGAA
The DNA here is from genome assembly GCF_040183065.1 of Periplaneta americana. Taxonomy (NCBI): domain Eukaryota; kingdom Metazoa; phylum Arthropoda; class Insecta; order Blattodea; family Blattidae; genus Periplaneta; species Periplaneta americana. The sequence goes on along the minus strand of NC_091120.1, from coordinate 69,160,719 downwards.
TGATATTCCCTGAAACACACCAGTTTCCACCTTTATAACCTACTTTAAGATCTTACTACATCTGCATTTTCTTTTGGTGCATTCAAAACACTGCCGTTATTCTGCATAAACCTTACACTTGACTAATGGAGTGAATTATATAAGAATATAGTCGTGAATTTTACTACCACCATTTCGATTGTCTTTTGTTTGACATGGCTCAGTATGGCCAGTGAGACTATCGAAGTTGGTCTACTGTGCTTATTATCCAGTTGTTCCTCACCCCGAATTCCAGGAGATTACTTCTAGAAAAAATCATTCAGTTTTGACAGAAGACTGAAATGTCAACATGGATTTATTCAAAAAGCCTCAGAATTCAAAGCAGAGTCCTTACTTCATCAACAGAACTCAATGCTTGAAAGTAACATTGATTACCCCTTAGATCTGGCAGAAATGGTACCTAAGAAAGAAACAGCTGTTGATGAACTAAGAACCTTAACCCTAGAAATAATTCACAATAAATATCCAGAAGAAGATTGGTTCGAAAATGGTAGATTCTGTAAATGTTGGTGCAGGACTATAATAACATCTTTGCATTCTATGCTCCAGTGGGAACATATAGAACTGCTTATGATGGAGAAATCGAAGGTATCAGATTTTCCCTAAAGCAGTAATCTTGTCTGATTCTAAAGCAGCTATAAATACTACAAATCCTTCATCTGTACAAATTGAAGGGTTGACAACAAAAACCAGACAAGTCCAAAATAATAATTTTTCAGAAAACGAAAAAAACTGTCTTTTCACGTTTCTCATACAATATAATAATCTGACAAATTTTATACAGGTATCTCATAAATCTACAAACTTTGGTGAAAAGTTTCACTGTTCTCTTTTATATGGTTTCTTGGGGGGGGGGACATTTCAATATGTCCACTTTTTGCAGAAAATCTTATATGTACGCACATTAATTGAGAAAAAGTATATGAAATTATGTTTCATTGATATTGTCAACTGCATCTATATACAAATAAAAATACTTTACAAGTGTTTTATTAAATTAAAAACTTATTGTTGGAATAATTTCCCGAACAAGAAAAACAATATTATGTTTATATTTTTCTCTTTCTGAATTTGTGTTCTTCAGCCTTTGAATTCTTGACACGTCAGATATATTAAGTATCGAAATATAATTATTCTAATAACATAATGAACTATGCTCAATAAAAAAAATATTATTATAGCTGTTTTCACACATCATGGAATCAATTTCCCAACATGATTTATATGTTCTTCACCTTCTTTGGCATTTCTTATTTTGTCTTCCTTCTTTTCTTTCCTCTTCTTTGGCCATTGCACATTTGGATTTGTATATATTATTTTAATGTACTGAAGTACATATGATATTTCCATGCAGATATTCTGCGTCATCATACGATGAAAGAGTAATGGAACGGAGAAAAATTCTCTCCGGCGCCGGGACTTGAACCCGGGTTTTCAGCTCTACGTGCTGATGCTTTATCCACTAAGCCACACCGGATACAACTCCGACGCCGGTTAGAATCGTCTCAGATTAAGCTCCAACTCTTGGGTTCCCTCTAGTGGCCGCCCTCTGCACTACGTCATAGATGTCTATGAACGCAGGACCGAAGTCCACACATGTGCTGAGGTGCACTCGATATGAGTGACTAGTTGGCCGGGATCCGACGGAATAAGCGCCGTCTTCAAGTCCCGGCGCCGGAAAGAATTTTTCTCCGTTCCATTACTCTTTCATCGTATGATGACGCAGAATATCTGCATGGAAATATCATATGTACTTCAGTACATTAAAATAATATATATAACATGCGTAAATCACTTCGTGATTTAAGACGGCGCTTATTCCGTCGGATCCCGGCCAACTAGTCACTCATATCGAGTGCACCTCAGCACATGTGTGGACTTCGGTCCTGCGTTCATAGACATCTATGACGTAGTGCAGAGGGCGGCCACTAGAGGGAACCCAAGAGTTGGAGCTTAATCTGAGACGATTCTAACCGGCGTCGGAGTTGTATCCGGTGTGGCTTAGTGGATAAAGCATCAGCACGTAGAGCTGAAAACCCGGGTTCAAGTCCCGGCGCCGGAGAGAATTTTTCTCCGTTCCATTACTCCTTCATCATTTGGATTTGGTTCATTTTTAAAACGAAATATCTAACCCACTGCCTGCTGGATCACCTCTTATGGCTGCTTACACTGCCTGCTCAATCAGCATTTATGTGCTAGTAATGAAAAAAGTTATTTTGCCGCTAGGTTGCACACAGTGCCCAGTGACATTATTAGTATATGCAAAGTACACTAAAATAAATATTATTACAACATCGTTAAGTACCAGAAGAGGCAAGGGCTTAGGAAGAAGATGGCCCAGGCTGTCCAGATCCTTCCACAGTGCTTAATTATAATAATATTAATACTGAACTTAAAACTTAATTTTTTTCTAAGGGATACTACATTCAAACACAAGTTATAATTAATGGGTTTGTATCATATGTTGTAAATACAATATTATACAAGTAGGCCTAAGCTTGCTTTAGGCGTTTACTAAAATTATTATTAAAATCAATTAACATAATAAAAGTAATGTCTGAAGCTGTTATAGTATAATATTTCAACAAGTTTAAATATATTTATGAAGAAATGTATACAGTACTTCCTGTAACCGAGCTAAGAGATTACTGGAAATCACGGTTCGAATTAACGACAATATGGTGGTAACTTCCTGCTTGTAAAATAGCAGGTCTTTCAATCCATGGAAATGTTATAAGGACACTAGGACTGTTTTATTAAGTTCAGTATTGCCAGAAAGTAACTTCCCCATATATAACAAGGTCCATTCGAAGTGTGATAAATTTTGCGCTCATTTAAAAAAAATCTCCCATCTCCGAAAAGAAATGCTGAGTAAAATACTGCAAACATAATCTTAAGTTATAATTCAGTGTGTTTTATGAAATATAGTGTTCTGATCCTTTCCATTTCATGTTGCTGTAATACTATGGATGACAAATAAGTTACACTTCAAATTACAAGAAATTAGCTTAATTGAGATTTTAATAGGAAAAACTTACAACATTGAAAATATAATTAATATTGTACATCTTGATTAGACAACTTTTAACACTATATCACTTCGGAATATGTATTATACAATATTATACAATATAATACATATTCCGAAATTAATATTGTTATGTTTAGGAAACCAAGTTTTATACCTCCTACAAAAAATCTTGTTTAGAAAGCAACAATAAATTAAACATATTTTAACTAGAGTGTTTTTACTTCCAATATACAATTACTTCTAAGATTTCAAATTATAAAAATTATAATTCACTCTGCACACTTAGCAAAGCCAAACCAATGACAGTTACTTGCTGTGCTCTAGCATCGAAACTGTATAAACTACAATAATTCTCCACGCGAAACTCAATGCTAAGAAAGAGGAATGAGCAGGCAGTTAATATTTGTTAACTTTCATTTCATTAGTTTCATACCAAAATCAGTGAGAAATTATTGCAAATTTGTGATATAATTTTCAACACAAAACACCACCATTTAAAAAAAATTAGTATGAACTTCTTAAACAATTATGACCATAAACTCCTGCCTCTGATTATCATCAACACAAACTTGAAAACAATAACATAAATCTAAAATATATGAGTGTATTTCTTAATGTTTGGTAGTAACAATATCATACAACTTGATGTTCTGCAATGATGGCAATAATTATTTATTTATTTAGTTATTTATTTACTATTATTTATTGTGCTGTACAACAGCCAGAGGCCAATAACAGTTCAGCACAAAGCATAATTACAATATGACAAAATTAATAATGACAGAATTACAGTAAAAGTGCATAAAAATAATCATCACACATAAAAACAGTTACCGGTACAATATTAAATTACAATGAATGGACGGAATAAAATGGATGACTTCAAAATATATAATCAAGAATAATTAAAAAACAATAGTAACATTAATAATACATGAATAATAAATTAATATTCAGAAATTTAATAAAATCGATTCTAAACAAGACAAATTAGAAATATGAATAACAAAATGACATACAGCTAAATAAGATAAATACTAAACATTGAATGGATCCAATTATATAATAATAATATAATAATAATACTAATAATAATAATAATAATAATAATAAATACATACATACATACTTACTGGCTTTTAAGGAACCCGGAGGTTCATTGCCGCCCTCATATAAGCCCGCCATAGGTCCCTATTCTGAGCAATATTAATCCAGTCTCTATCATCACATCCCACCTCCCTCAAATCCATTTTAATATTATCCTCCCATCTACGTCTCGGCCTCCCCAAAGGTCTTTTTTCCTCCGGCCTCCCAACTAACACTCGATATGCATTTCTAGATTCGCCCATACGTGCTACATGCCCTGCCCATCTCAAACGTCTAGATTTAATGTTCCTAATTATGTCAGGTGAAGAATACAATGCGTGCAGTTCTGTGTTGTGTAACTTTCTCCATTTTCCTGTAACTTCATCCCTCTTAGCCCCAAATATTTTCCTAAGCACCTTATTCTCAAACACCCTTAACCTATGTTCCTCTTTCAAAGTGAGAGTCCAAGTTTCACAACCATACAGAACAACCGGTAATATAACTGTTTTATAAATTCTAACTTTCAGATTTTTTTGACAGCTGACTGGATGATAAAAGTTTCTCAACCGAATAATAACACGCATTTCCCATATTTTTTCTGTGTTTAATTTCCTCCCGAGTATCATTTATATTTGTCACTGTTGCTCCCAGATATTTGAATTTTTCCATCTCTTCAAAGGATAAATTTCCAATTTTTATATTTCTATTTCGTACAATATTCTCGTCACGAGACATAATCATATACTTTGTCTTTTCGGGATTTACTTCCAAACCTATCTCTTACTTGCTTCAAGTAAAATTCCCGTGTTTTCCCTAATCGTTTGTGAATTTTCTCGTAACATATTCCCGTCATTCGCATAGACAAGAAGCTGATGTAACCCGTTCAATTCCAAACCCTCTCTGTTATCCTGGACTTCCCTAATGGCATACTCTAGAGCAAAGTTAAAAAGTAAAGGTGATAGTGCATCTCCTTGCTTTAGCCCACAGTGAATTGGAAACGCATCTGACAGAAACTGACCTATACGGACTCTGCTGTACGTTTCACTGAGACACATTTTAATTAATCGAACTAGTTTCTTGGGAATACCAAATTCAATAAGAATATCATATAAAATTTCTCTCTTAACCGAGTCATAAGAAGAAGGGGGACAAGACTAACTGTAGTAACTTTCGAGGAATATCACTTTGTTGACGTCATACAAAATTTTGTCCAATATCCTTTTGAGAAGATTAACTCCATATGTAGATTAAATTATTGGGGATCATCAGTGTGGTTTTAGGCGTAATAGATCAACTATTAATCAGATATTTTGTATTCGAGAGATAATGGAGAAAAATGGGAATATATGTGTACAGCGCATCAGTTATTCATACATTTCCAAAAGGCAATAATAATAATAATAATAATAATAATAATAATAATAATAATAATAATAATAATAATAATAATAAATCTTTAAAACTTCAATTCTAATAATGGAGTAAGGATATAAAATGATTAAAAATGTAAGCATGAATTTCGCGTTCCAATCATAATGGGATTGCCTCAAATGCACAACCATTACAATTTACCCAGTTCGAATCCCGTTATTCACAGGCTTATTCTGAAGGGGGAGAAAGAACATAAATTAATTTATGGTCCCTAACCCTCGAACAGGGACGATATTTTCCAAGTCGCTTATATCATGGTGGATGTATTTATTGCATAACGACCATTTCACTGGAAGTCGCACGCCAGCCGCCATGTTGTGAGGGTGTATTTTACAGTTTCAATGGGGGCGTTGACAAGCTGTAAATCAGACGACACACGTGGTGCAGTCCGCTCAGGGCTGCGATAGATCTACGTGCAATGCTTTTACTTTCTCATTATACGCCATAAAAGGCGTTGTGGTACGTATCAGCGCCGTAGATTCGAAGGAATTACGTCTTGTATTTGTAACATCTGGCAACAAAAACTTCGTTCTTTGAAAAACGATTTAAGTAAGACTGAAAATGTCGGTCCTAATCTTGTGTTGGTACTTCATACTTTTATTGATGAAACCAAGCTATTTTTTTCATTGAATTTTTATAGTAATAAAGTGCATCATTTTAATAAAATGGAAAGTGGGGAAATCACTTGAACTCATGTTTCATATGAGACTTCTGTTACAGTAATGAAATATATTCTGATAATTATTATTATGAATGCATTTATTATGAAAACAGTATTCCTATATATATATATATATATATATATATATATATATATATATATATATATATGTGTGTGTGTGTGTGTGTATAATACACGCACGCACACACGTTAACTTAACAACATCGTAAGGCTGCAACTTACAACCTTAATCAACTACATCCAACAAAATACAGTTTTAAGTGTCCTACCTCTAAATTCCAAGCTAAAATGATTTTGTACTATTATTATTTAATCGTCGACGAAATTTATTGTAAATGCATAACTCTTAATACTTAATTTCTTCCAGTTTTTAGGACAAGTTTTAATATAATACAGCGTGTCCCTGCAAACTTTTCCGGTGTTTCTGTCGGCCAACCGGCAGCAGGTCCTGGTTGCTACCGCAGCTGTTGCATCCGCAAACTCACGGCGCTTTGCTGGATTACAACTTATATGCTATGTTATATTAACAACATTCGGTATTCACCCTCCTCACAGTAGCTGCTGGAAGTGTTGCTCATCTAATTCATATAACAACATTCACAGAACCTATTTCATCAACTCCATTAATTTAGTATTGTTTTTCTACACGTAACTGGACGGCCAGGGAATTTACGCCTGAAGTTTTTCTTTGTTTTGTCATATTATTTATTTTCCGGTTTACGTTTCAAAATATATAGGCTACACGTTCACCCACTGAATATATAACCATTACAAAACACAACGTAATAATTGCATTTACTTTTAGCTGAATCATTGCGTGTCAGCTGTCAAAGACAAACTACAGACTGGCACGGCTAATTTCGGGGGACACAGATTCACCAACCATGCAGCTTTCATGTGGTGGTCTTTATCTCTCTTCCGCTCTTTCCCCGTCTCTTGGCCCATATACAAAAAATGTTGATGCCTGAAGGATAACATAAACACTAGTCAGGAGTGATGAAATAAGCTAAGCATTCATCAGCCGTGTAAATGAAAGGAGATGAACTCGTGGGAGTAGTCGAATCGGCATCTTCAGTGGTTAGTCATAAAACATGGATGTTCAATTCTGAAATATTTTGAGGATGAATACCGAATGTTATTAATATAACATATGAACGTAAATTTTAATCCGGTGACGCGCCGTGAGTTTACTGGTGTTAGCAGCGGAGGGGGGGGGGATCTGCACTGATCTGTCGACAGAAACACCGGTAACGTTCTCTGAGGCTCACTGTATAAGGTCTATAGAATAACAGAGTAACACACTACATCCTTGTGTCATTCATTTGGTTGTTGGAATTGGTTGTAAGATATGGTTTTCAAGACGAACAAAATAATATATTATAGTCATAATTATAGTTATTTAATTACTGTCTTATACTAACTTAAGATTTGTGTTACACACACACACATACTGGGTGTTCATTTCAAAGTGTGTCATGACGTCACTGCTGATGAGTCAGCGATTTGAAGCGAGTTTCACCTTTTTTGTCAGAGAAGATGCCTATTAATCAAGGCGTTCAATCTGAACTTGAGAACGTGTACAGTATAACTTGAACGTCGTAGCAACAGATGGCGGTCTGTACCTTCTGTGTGCTACCATAACCTCTTTCGAACTGTGCTTTGCGCGGGCAAGTCATACGCAGGGTATTTGTTATCATCGGTTTCGTACGGAAACATTCCACAACACAAATAAAATGCTCCATGTTGACCGTCGAAATTAATGTCAACAAATACGTAAGTAATCGTCTTAACTCTCTCCATATATCCCGACAGTAAGAAAAAAACTCACCTCAGTACGTGTTTCAAAATAGTTCACATTCCTGCCACTACTGGCGTTACCGTACGTATCAGTAAGTACTCTTCAGAATGAACGCCGTACTTGCTAGGCAACTTCTCTGGCACATAAGTAATACACCTCTGCGGAAGTGTAGGAAGATTGAATTCTCTAGGCTCATCGACTAGCGACATGACGGCATACAGCGAGCCAGGACACACTTTGAGCTGAACCCCCAGTGTATATATATATATATATATATATATATATATATATATTACGATATCGCTTATAAACTCAAACACGAGTGTTAGTTGTTAAAGAATTTCATCGAAAAACTGTCGTAATACAAAAAATGCGTACAACATACGCTAAGTGATGGTGATCTTAGAATTTAGAACCTTCATTGTCTCTCGTACCTCTACATCTCTCCCAGCTTTAACCTAACTGTATAATACCTTAAGCAGATACGAACAAGAGAGAAATAGTTTGTACCTAAAAGAATCACTCTCTAATAATATTACAATCTATACCCGACGTGCACGTGCGTAAGAGGCGATTAGCTGTAAACGTTTGAATTCATAAATGCAGTTGGCTCGCAAGACGCGTGTGATTTAAGAGGACTGTCATTAGCAGATTGGTGGGAAGGCCGGTGTTGCGGAACATAGTTTCACAGCAATATTGGCCATATAAATTACCACAATCGCTCCATGAAGCGATGAAATACCTATCTTGGATATTTGGCGGGCACTTGGCCCCGACAATAAAGCCCGCTCGGTGATTTACGACTCTCTGTAGAGCGGGCGGCCTATCTCGCGCGGCGATCGTATAGTCCGGTTATAATTAGTATCCGGCAGCTACTGCTGTCCATTTAAACCACGTTAGGTTCGAATCCAGCGCGTTCTCGGTTTATTGCTGCCAATTGTCAAGTAAATCGCTGTCATTGTATTTGTTTAAAATAATAATATATTGCTTCTGAAGTATTTTTTCTTTTCAATATGGAAGCAGTAGTCTAGAATTCTAGACTGTCCAGTGTAAAGAGGGACAGCACATCAGCTGCATAACGAAAATGGTCAAATAATCATAAATCAGATTTTAAATTATGTTTCGGGAAATTGTTATACAGTATATGACGGGTTCAGAGCCATAGTGGGCCAAGAGGCATACATTAAAAACGTATAAAACAAGGGTTAAAATGAAGTGAAGTGAATACCAAAATTCAATGAAACATATAGCAAGTAATATAAAGTATGCACATTAAAACTAAATTATATGTCAATCTTCATTAAACTATGGTATTCACTTAACTTTAACCCATGCTTTCTCCGTTTTTAATAAATGGCGCTTGGCCCGCTATGGCTCTGAACCCTTCATATATGGTTAGTAACGGTATATAGCCGTAAGTATAGAAAATATCAGGGATACACCAACACGTATAAATACGTCATCAAATTTCGGGAATGAAACTACAATCATGTAGTTTTGAATGTTTTATTTTTGTTTCGGTTTACGAATGGAGAGTATGGTTCTATGATAAGAGAAGTTGTTAATGAAGGAGATGCAATATATTTTCCCTTCATATCAGTGATAGCATCGTAGCTAAGTGCCAAATCACTAGCAAACAACATTAGCATTCGGATGTGGCTCATAATGCTACCATATTTTAGTTTTACCACAGATCCCCGAACGGGTGCCCGTACTCAGTGTGAGGAAAAACGTATTCTATATCAAAAAGTTATTTTACTATTAAGTCTAATTCTAGATATATAATTATCAATATTAAAGCGATAATAGATATGCAACTGCATTCTTGTACAGGATACAAGTAATGTCATCACCTTTTCAAATAGCACCACATAATTTAACTATATCCAATGAACTAAATCCCCATACTTATGTTAACCCCTTGATGTAAAATAACTTATTTTCAATTCCAGTCCAAACATAACAGTTATTTGAGGTGAACAAGAGAAATGGGTCACTGTATACAGGATAATTCAGGACCTCTGCAACAAACTCTGGGGATCATTTTTCGTAAAACAGCCCATGTTCTCCGCTGCCTCGTTTAGGAGCCAAGCGACACAGAAGAAAATACAGGTTTTAGTGACATAAACAATTATGAAATGAATTATTTTTCAAGTAGGCCTATGTTTGCTGACAAGTTACAGGTGTTTAAAGTGTCTACCCTGAACCTGATTACATTCATTACACCGTCGTAGCAGTGATTATCGGCCTGTATAGAATTTCATCAAAAGCAGCAAATACTCGCATAGTCGGTTCCTCTCTGGTGTCAATTCGAGTGGTGATATGTCCCAAAATAAAAAAAATTAAGAGCGTGAAGTCGGGTGATCACGCTGGCCATCCAACATGTCCGGCTCTCCCTATCCATTGCTCCCCGTAGATGTTGTTCAGATGTGCTCTTGCAATCAGGTTAAAGTGCGTTGGGACGTTATGTCGAATCACATGTCCTTTCACATCCTCCATGAGCAGCGAAAGCGTGTTCCGAAGAGCGCTGCATTCAAACGGGGCAGCAAAATGATAGGACACTTGTAACCTGCCCGCAAGGGTACTTGAAGAAATAAATGAATAATTCATTTCATAATTAACTGTAAGTGTCACTAAAACCTGTCTTTTTTTTTTTTCGATGTCGCGTAGCTCCTACACGACGCATCGGAGAACATGGGTTGTTCTACGAAAAATGATCCTCATTGCGAGATCTATCGATCCCCAGAGTTTGTTGCAGAGGTCCTGAAACATTCTGTATAATATAGGGTGTTTCAGAAGTGATGGTAAAAAATTTAGGCATGAGAAGTAAAAACAAAGAAGAGCAAAAAAGGGCCAGTAAATATGGGTCCTCAAATTAACCGTTTGTGACATAATGCCGTTTTGTGCGTTTTTCTTCATTGAACCAATCCTTCCGGCCGCACTATTGGCCTGGGACTCAGCCTCTAATTGTCTAAAGAGTGTCGTCAGTATTTCCTTGGGGACAGAGGCAGCGGATACCTACCAGTATAACTGATATCCTTTTTGTTATTAATGCCGATTGTCTGTACAGAAGGAAACCTTAATCTCCCGTTACTCTGGGGCTTTCATGGCCAATAATAGGAATGACTTTACAATTATTAGGTAAAAAAATTCTATTTACAAGCCATAAAAACGCATGGAGGACATGGAGGTAGAGCTCCATGCTTTTATGACCTCGGTACTATAATGAGGTAGTGTGGTAGGCACTACTCCTCTACCGGCTTTTACTCCGGGAAAGACCATGTACTCAGTTTGATGTGGTAATAATAATTTTCACTATGAAAGCGTAATCAGTAATGTTGTTTTATCATTTGAAGTTACAATATAGTAGCTGATATTTAAAATTGACCTATGTTTCCCACGAGATATTCCTATAATTTTCAGTTTTATACCATATTTATGAAATTTCATACATTTCAAATCTCTGTCGTTTATTGTTAAAGCCCCAAGGCCTAACAAATTTATTGTAAGAATGTCCGATAATAAATTGAGCAGTTATTGGAAAATACCTCTAGTTTAAATCAGTACAAAACCATTATAGGCAAAATACGACAAATATTCACTTTTTAAATCGTAAAAAAAAATAAATATTGGAATATATTGCACATATTCTCTCACATACGTAACATGAGAACACAAAACAGATGTATGTGAAGTGGGCAATAAGTTAATTTAAAGGCTATTTTGTGCTGTACCCTAGTATCATCGCCATCCCATAATTTGTATCTCCCCATCACTGAAGAGAGCGGTAAAGCAACTGTAGACCCTCTGTTAAATATTTCATGTAGGCTCGTATACCAATCAGACCGTGCAGAACTACCAGGTTGCTACCCAAGCGGGTCAGGTTAACCGGTCAGACGGCATTGCAAGCCTGTCTGGTAAATTTGTTATACATTTAATAATAATAATAATAATAATAATAATAATAATTATAATAATAATGATAATAATAATAATAATAATAATAATATATAAACAATATTTCGTTAAATAATAAAATATTTGAGCATTTTACTGTACATAGTAATAATATAGTCTGGTTAATTTATTAGACCTATATAATAATTAGTTTTATATTTATACTCGTTTACATTTTTAATTATTAATGTGCCTAACTTTACCTCGTAGCCAGTGACAGATGAACATAAGAAGAATATATTTATAATGTAAACTCGTTCATCAGTATTATAATAATAATAATAATAATAATAATAATAATAATATTAATAATAATAATAATAATAATAATAATAATAATAATAATAATAATAATATAGATTTATTTTAGCTGGCAGAGTTAAGGCCGTAAGGCCTTCTCTTCCACTCAACCAGCAAAAAGTGTATATACATATGCATGAACTTACAAAGAATCCAACAATTTGATTTAGATGAGAGTTACATGTATACAAAAGTTATTTACAAATTAAACAACAAAATACTATGAACTATTAATTAAACACTGAAATAAACTGTGTAGCAGAATTAAACTAAAATACATAGAATGTTAATATATTTCAAATAATATTAGATAATAGAAAGAGATTATTACGAGACAATTAAAATACAGCACAATCAGGATGATGTCTAAAGAAAAAAGTAACAATGTAGTCAGTGATAGTTTAAATCAGTAAGATTGGAGTGAAATGCTGAAAAGCTGTTCTTAAAGGTGTTTATTGTCTTGCAGCCCCTAATACTTTGTGACAAGGAATTCCATTGACGCGAGGTGGATATTGTAAAAGATGATGTATAACAAGATGTTCTATGAAGAGTATTATCAACAATGTCCATTTCATGCGCGTTTGGAAATAAAAAAATTGGATATTTATCTTTCGAAGAGGTGGAATAATTCAAATATCTTGGAGCAACAGTAACAAATATAAATGACACTCAGGAGGAAATTAAACGCAGAATAAATATGGGAAATGTCTGTTATTATTCGGTTGAGAAGCTTTTGTCATCTAGTCTGCTGTCAAAAAATCTGAAAGTTAGAATTTATAAAACAGTTATATTACCGGCTGTACTGCATGGTTGTGAAACTTGGGCCGTCACTTTGAGAGAGGAACAGAGATTAAGGGTGTTTGAGAATAAGGTTCTTAGGAAAATATTTGTGGCTAAGAGGGATGAAGTTACAGGAGAAAGTTACACAACGCAGAACTGCATGCATTGTATGCTTCACCTGACATAATTAGGAACATTAAATCCAGACGTTTGAGATGGACAGGACATGTAGCACGTATGGGCGAATCCAGACATGCTTATAGAGTGTTAGTTGGAAGGCCGGAGGGAAAAAGACCTTTGTGGAGACCGAGACGTAGATGGGAAGATAATATTAAAATGTATTTGAGGGAGGTGGGATATAATGATAGAGACTGGATTAATCTTGCTCAGGATAGGGACCAATGGCGGGCTTATGTGAGCGCGGCAATGAACCTCCGGGTTCCTTAAAAGCCAGTAAGTAAGTAGTACTTGTCCTCATAATGCACTTTGTTCTAAAGCATTATTATTATTATTATTATTATTATTATTATTATTATTATTATTATTATTATTATTATTACGGCTGCTACTGTTATTGTTGTTGATATTTTTGTTACTCTTGTTGTTATTGTTACTATTACTGTTCTTGTTCTTATTAGACAAGAATTTAAAATATTTAACATTATCGAATACATCACTCAGAACAGGACGAGTTGATTACAATATAATACGATATAATATGTTGTTTAGTTAATCATCCGAAGACAGATCTGAACCTCACAAGTGATACAATGCAATGAGGTAACTAGGCCAGGAGATAATAGGGTAGAGTGGCCAGATCCTTTCCCCCTCCGTGTGTGTGTGCGTGCGTGTGTATGTGTTTTTTTTATTCAACAAAGCGTCGCTCATAAGGAAACTAGGCCAAACTATAATATGGTAGGGTGGCCACTTCCTTTCCCCCTCCATTACATACATCACTGACTAGATATATATTACACTAATCAGACTTCAGACGTATATAAACAATTGTTCTTTCTCTGACACATATTGTCAAGTGAGATGTACTGCCTCAGAATAGAGGTACAGCTGTCAAAAAAAAAAAAAAAAAAGTGGCCGCTCTCCAGAAACTAAGTTCCCTTCGGGAATTTCCGCTACAATTCGGAGACAGACGATGTTAGATGTTGTTGGATCACGTTGCCTGATGTCTATAATTATAATTCAAGCTTTTTCCGTCGTAACGTTGTAGCGCAGTGGTATCGTTTCGGACTGGTATTCGTGAAGTCGTGCGTTTAAACACAACTTCATGCTTTTTATGTTTTTTTTAAGAGAGAGAGAAAATATTATTCCTCTTATCACTTTTATGACTGTTTTAGTAATTAAAATCAGGTTCATCTATGTATTATGCTATGACTTTATCATTATTTATTATGACATTATGGCTGGAAATAGAAAATAAAAAGAAAGATTATATTCTAGGCAAAAATATTTTTCGCACCATAAACAAAACAAACTTACTGGCGTCTGTCATAGAAAATTCAAACAATTAAAAGTTCAAAAAACAAAACAAAGAGCCACGATTCAGTATTTAGTCAATCATCCTCCCATCTCGATCACATCTTGCAGTCGAATGGGCATGGAATCGAGTAGTCCTTTCAGTTCTCAGTCATGGCATCCCAGGCATTGTGGACGAGTTTCCATAAATCATCAGGAACGTCTTGGAGGTGGATTGAGACAATTTTCCCGCATATGCTTTACTTGTGCCCCGTAGGTCAGTCTGAAGAATGTGGACATTTAGATGTCAACGTCTCATATTCAAATCTCCTACACTCTTTTTCATTTTATTGTGTTACAGGATAGTATAATGTAATAATATAAGAAGAAAAAACTAACACTAGTATTATGCAATTGTATTGTTTCAAATTTAACATTAAATTTATATTACTTTTATCGCTAAAGAACGATAACAGAATATAAATGATAACTTGAATATTATTTATATAGCTAAAGAACGATAATAGAATATAAATGATAACTTGAATAATATTTATAACGGTAAAGAACGGTAACATAATATAAATGATAACTTGAATATTACTTATATCGTTATAGAACGATAACAAAATAAAATGATAGACCTACCTTGAATAGTATTTATAACGCTAAAGAACGATAACAGAATATAAATGATAACTTGAATATTATTTATATCGCTAAAGAACGATAACAAAATAGAATGATAGACCTAACTTGAATATTATTTATAACGTTAAAGAACGATAACACAATATAAATGATAACTTGAATATTATTTATATCGCTAAATAACAATAACAAAATAAAATGATAACTTGAACAAGGCTCGAACTTACAACCTACAAATCATTAAGCCAACACATTACCTCTGCTGTACGAAACACTTGTGAATGACTCCTGCTACACGTCTTTTCCGAAAGTGCTTCTATAT
Organism: Periplaneta americana; assembly: GCF_040183065.1. Classification (NCBI taxonomy): domain Eukaryota; kingdom Metazoa; phylum Arthropoda; class Insecta; order Blattodea; family Blattidae; genus Periplaneta; species Periplaneta americana. The sequence continues at coordinate 69,145,172 of NC_091120.1, read as the reverse complement.
GCGGTATCATCATGTAACATCTCTGTTATCCGAAGTGGACTTAGAAAATATTCGTTGTTCACGAGTGCGCCCACTTTTTTTTTTACCGCTGTACATATCAGCCAGAACTTCAATCAGAGAGATATATATGATGGACAGAATAGGCAGATTACCAAAATTAATTTCAAAATAAACCCTACAAACGGAAGAAGAAGAAAAGACCAAAGGTAAGCGTTCACTACATCGTATCGCACGCATCGGACGAATCGCACGGATCGGAAAAAGACTATCTTTGCTGTAATTCTTATGTAACCGCGTTCACTACATCGTATCGGACGCATCGCCTTTCGGCAAATCCGTCCACGTTTCTCGGATGGGCAACTTTTCCGATGCGTGCGATCATGGTCTTCTTTAATAAATCAATTTGAATTGGTTAACTGTTACTATTATGTTGTGCCATGTTCAGTGTCGCGCCAAAATGGCAGACGGAAAACTTATTTCGCTTGCAGAAAATTGCGAAGAATTATATAATTTGAGGCGTTCCCATTACAGTAATGAAGTCGTTTCTTGCAAATATATTATGTAACCAATATTTCTTTCGTTTCTTCCTCTTCAATTAAGACGCATGAAGCAATTACAAATTCTTATTCGCTAACAGACGTAATTAATAGACCTAACCTCAACTCCTCTGCTTTCAGTAATGTCAATATCGTACGACGTCATGTTTTAAACAGCTGATAGGGAATCCGATGAGGCGATGAGATGAAGCCGTTACAGTGAACGCACTTCACTTAAATATCCGTTGCGTGCGATTCGTACGAGGAGTGCGATGCGATGTAGTGAACGCTTACCTTAAGAATTCGTTGAAGTTGGAACTGGCCAACCACACCCAACTCATAGAAGACGATGATGATGATCGTAATGATAATGATAATCCCCGTTGTATGAACGGTCCGAATATCTCTAAATTTTGAACTGGTTGGGGTACAGCGTTGTGGCTAATGATCTGTATCAGCGATACGATTGTACACGGTCGTAACAATTTCCGCATCACTTGCGATTGCAACTGCTGTTACCTTGTGGGAACATCACGTGCCGATGAGGGTGGCAGGGGGTGCTACTGTAGCAACGCAGGGAACTCTCCACCAGACATTAAGCCAGGATTTATAGAGAATTAATTTTGTTGAAATTATGAGGTACAGCCTACAATTAGAACATGCTGAAGAGGGTTGAAGCGTTGACCATTGCAGGGGGATATTTTTAAGGGAGAACCATCCATCTGCCGTGTTACATTGTTTGATGCGGTCTATTCGTTTTATCAATATTATGATTTGTATGGCTCATATTCACCATCGAGCATAAATATAAGAATCCGAAGGGATTGGGAGGGAGCGTAAGTTTTGGTATGGTCAGGTGAAATAAAAGAAGAGAACAGTGCTGCACCCTCATTGTTGCACGACTTTGATACACCTTAGTTACATTTTTATAGCGAATACAAGAATTGCATTACTAGTATCCTTATTGTGGATTTTATTTAATTTTCGTATTTTTTCTTCTTTTTTATTATTATTTTATTACATTCCATTTTTTTTTTTGTATTCTTCCTTACGTTTTCCCTATTAACTATTTGTACTAACTGAGTTGCTTTTGCAAATCAATATTTCAGGTGTAACTCCCTGTAAAGTTGATTTGAATAATTTTGAGGGAAAAATTGTTCCGGAGCCGGGTATCGAACCCGGGACCTTTGGTTTGACGTACCAACGCTCTACCACTGAGCTACCCGGGAACTCTAACCGACACCGATCCAATTCTTCCCTCTATATCCACAGACCTCAAAGTGGGCTGACAACCGTCAAGCAACCAACTTCGAGTGCACACTAACTCCGTGTGACTTAAATTGTGGTTTTCTGATAACGAACAGTGACGTGTATTATGCAAATCAATATTTCAGGTATAACTCCCTGTAAAGTTGATTTGAATAATTTCGAGGGAAAAATTGTTCCGGAGCCGGGTGCTTTTATTATATTTCAATCTTTAGAACTGTATTTTACTTTTTTTTCTATTATTGTATTATTTTCATTTGTTTAGTGTCGATTTTTTGTGCTATTATTTATTATTATTATTATTATTATTATTATTATTATTATTATTATTTAATATGTTAGTATTCTGTTCTTTAACTTTTTGTTAAATTTTCACTGCTTCTATACTTTGGGATCTGGTAGAGTGTAAGAGAAGGCCCTATGGCCTCTACTCTGGCAGTATAAATAAATAAATAAATAATAATAATATTATTATATTATTATTATTTTCCAATATTTCCTATTCCCTGCGTACCTCTTAGTCTACAATCTACACGTACGAATAATGTGTCTCAATATTGTCTATCATCTAATATTTACTTCTGCTATGAACTTTTCTCCCATTCACCGTTCCTTCATTTCTTCCAGTGCATCCTTCAGTATGCAGTTTGCGAATGACCCAGCCAATTCCTTTTTCTCTTCTGATTAGTTTCAGCATTAGAGCGTTCCATGTAAAATCGGATATAAAAACCTTACAAATATGTAATTCCTCGAAAAAAAAAAAGTGTGTAGAGGGATACGAAATACTTTGTTCTGTGAAGTCTGTTCTCGTTTAAGTCTATTAGTTTCTTGTTTTAATGCGTTAAGTTTATCATATTTCAGTAAAAATAGCTAGTTTCAAAGGACATGAACTTGAAACGACTTACGATAGACATCCCAACAGAAGTTTAGTATTATAGATGAAAGTACGATTTTAATAACTGTGCATGCACCATATTTTATATTAATTTTTAACAGGGGCATAAGTAGATATATCGATACTTCATAGACATCCCCACGAAAAACGGTAAAAAAATATATATATCAACTGATTCCTCTCCCTCTCAAGAAATTGCATCAATTTTAATTTCGACGATACATAAATGACAGCTCTGAGCAGTAGGGAATGAAGATAAATGCAAATAAGGCGAAGACCATGGTTATTACAAGATAAATAAAGAAGGCTAACAACTGCCGAAATGAGATACATGCGAAAAACTGCTGGATACTCTCTTCTCGACCATCATCAGAACGTAGATATTCTGAAGGCATTAAAAATTGACTCTATTGTCCATTATCTGCAGCAGTACAGGCTTCAGTGGCAGACACATGTCAAGAGGATGGATCGCTCTAGATGGCCCAGGCAGATTTTATCATATGTCCCAAGAGGTCGAAGAAATTTAGGAAGATCTAGGAAACGCTGGCAAGAGACCGTAACAGATCCACTGGGGTCTAACACTTGAAGGCTGATGATGATGATGATGATGATGATGATGATGATGATGATGATAAAGAAGGTAAACTTGCGAATTCTAAATGAGGCAGTATAGCAAGTGGACAGCTTCAAATACTTGGGATGTACTACAGTATAAGCAGTAACGAGCTACAGCCAGGAAGTCAAAAGGAAGCTTTTAATAGAAAAAGGAGCATCTTATGCGGACCTCTGGAAAAAGAACTAAGGAAGAGACTAATTAAGTGCTCTGTGTGGAGTGTGGCATTGTATGGGGCAGAAACATGGACATTACGACGAAGTGAAGAGAAGCGAATAGAAACATTTGAAATGTGGATATGGAGAAGGATGGAGCGTGTGAAATGGACAGACAGAATAAGAAATGAAGTTGTGTTCGAAAGAGTGAAAAAAGAATGATACTGAAACTGATCAGAAAGAGAAAAAATAAATTGGTTGGGTCACTGGCTGAGAAAAAACTGCCTACTGAAGGATGCACTGGAAGGAATGGTGAACAGGAGAAGAGTTCGGGCCTAGATCATATATACGCCAGATAGGTTGGCCTTATAGACTTTGACGTTAACAAGTTTTGTCAGGTTTACTACGCAGCCATCTAGTTGTTACATAAGGAGTCACGTCATAATTCCCATTTGAATTGCATTAGCGACTGTACTGTCATCTCGTGTTCGTTTACGACGGACGGGTGACGATCCTGGCGGTTGTTCTCTTCAAAGTGCAAACGTTTTTAACATAGCGATGACCTATCTGTTACATATATGATCTAGGGTTCGGGGCAGAAGAAGATATCAGATGATAGATGACATTAAGGTATGTGGGTCATATGCGGAGACTAAGAGGAAGGCAAAAAATAGGAAAGATTGGAGAATGCTGGGTTTGCAGTGAAAGACCTGCCCATGGACAGAGCACTTATAGGCTATGTGTATGTATAAAGAAGTGTTCATGTAAAAAAAAATTCGTTAAATATATTAGCTACGCCTAATTCCCATAGTGCTCGCACGCCTCGCTTCTGTACGGCGACAAGAAGAATTTTCCTGCACTACTAACAGAAGGCAGATTAGTTTGTCTAGAACAGTGGTCGTCAGCATTCGCTGAAATGGGTTACGGGTAAGCAGTGTATCTGAATATGCAGAAGGGGTAGGGAGAAAGCATACTCGCTAGCAACCACGGATGCACGCTAGTGCAGTCTCTTACCCGCGGGTAAGAGACGCTAGTCCGAGGGTGCTCTGTACTGATGAGCGCTGCTCTAAACTATGCTCGCTTGGAAGGAGATTCACAGGAAGCAACAAAAGTCGCTTAAGCTGCATGTACACGGTTCAATTTTTCATGCACATACACATGCAATCTGGGAAGACTATTGAAAGAATCAAGTTTAAAACGCGCGTTCAATTAAGGTGCATGAAGATTTTGTGTCTACATGGTGAGTCGTTTTGAACGTCATCTTCACTACGTATCTAGGCTGTATAATCAATATTAAATATCAATCCTACATGTGTAGCATGAATGCGTAAAGTTGAAAGAAATGTTGAATCGTGTAGATGCATATTTAAATATTTACTTGAAAGCGCATATAGTTAACAGTAGGCCTACTCTTTACTGTGACCTAATGAGTTAGATGTGTACTGTGTGATAATGAAGGGTAAAATAATATTTATATTTGTTCCGACTTATTATTTTATTTACTATAGGCCTAGTTTGTGCTCAATTTTACTTTATTCTCATATTTCAAATGATGCATCGACGAAAATTCGTTGCTCATTTTTCATCTTGTACACTACACGAAACTTTAATTAATATTTTCGGCTATTTTTTTCCAATAACTTCCTTACAGAGCGACATTTTGTAGTGAGATCCACCACTGACTGCCAGTACTTCATCTGATCGGACTGGTACTGGTATAGAGAACATCTAGGAGGGGAGAGGGTGAGAGGATCACGTGGTTCCGTTCGACTCCGTGCGAAATGTTCTACAAATGACCATATCTCGATTGTAGGATCACAGTGCTGAATGATCTGCACCCGTTCTCTTTGTGCAAAGAAATATATTGAGGATATCAGTTACTTTATTTTATTGAAGTTCAAAAATAGTAATAGCCTTTATTAAATATATATACAAATAAATAATAAATAAATATACAAATTTTAACCGGTTTTTTATATGTTCTGAAGACCTGGCTCGAGATATCGCAGAGTGAGAGTGATTGCGAAATATCGATATAATGATAACGAGAGAACCCGAGAAAAACTCTCGCGCTCGCTTTGCCTACCACAAATTCCTTTATGACCCTAAGCGGGATCGAACCCGGGTGGCCACGATAAAAAGGAAGAGTGCCTAATGCTGTTCAAATATGGTCAACACTGCTTATAATAATATTGCGGTTATTAATAACCATAACATATGCAGTTTTGTGTCAAATTTATGTTTTTGGATTTTAATGTCCGCAGCAAACCCCTTAATGAGTTGTAATATACTGAAAAACTGTAACAGCACTACATGAAATGTCATAATATTATAGCATCCACAACGAATGCTCTGGCATATAAATAGATCATCAGTTGTATGATATAAATTATGAACATTCGTTCTTGTTTATTAAAACAAGTACGACCATTAATTTCTTCCGCGTCAGGAATATAATTTTTATAGCAAAATATTAAACATGTGGAAGAGGGGGTGGGAGAATAGCTTCCTTTGACAGCGATGTATGACATTATAAGGAGTTGCAGTTGTTCAAGACCGATTGATTCCCTTTCCTTGTATAATTCCAGAGCATCAAGGCGTGCGTTTATGAGATTGGTGCAATAGAAAGCGCTCGTTATTGAAGTGGTGTTTCGTGGTTGAGTTATTGGTTATGTCGTTTTTGTGTGTCCGTTTTATCAATGCATTATGAATTGAATGGAATTTGATAATAAAATAATGGTGCAGTGTGTTGTAGTGGCTAGTGAATAAACAATGATGTAATGCTGTATGAATATAACCATGGATTGTGGACGATTTGTTTATGGACATTTCATCTACTACCTACATCATGCGTGCGACGAATCTTTCATGTCAGGTAGACTGTAGCAAGAAATTTCACTTTTATTTCTGTAGTGCCTGCTACTCCTCATGTTATGTTTGGAAAAAGTGCATGTGATTTCAAAATGTACAGTACATAACCCAACATGTGATAATGTTTTATTAGAGACAAAGACTACATTAGCTATAGGGAAATGGCTTCCTTCGACAATTTGTATTTTGTTAGTAGGTCTAATAGAGGGAGTTGTAGTTCAAGGCCGATCGGTTTTTATTCCCAGTATATATAATTCGAAAGAAGAGAGTATTGATATAGACCTATACTCTCTGCGAGAGAAACGAAGTGTGTTTTTATGAAATGTAAGCAATAGAAAGCTGTCTTGTTCTTGCAATCGTATTTCCGGCTTTGAATGTTACTATTCTGTGCTTTTTTGTTTCTCGATTTTTGTTCATAAATTAAGAATTTAAAGCTGGTTCAAATAAAATCACTATGATATAGTGTGTCACTGCTACTTACTAGTGAATGGAGAGTGCTTTGTGAACTAGAATCGTCATAATACACAATTTATGAATCGAGGGTTGTTTCATCTTTCACATCATGCGTACAAGTCACCAACTTTAGGTAAGATACGATAAAAGAATTTCGTTTGTAGTTTTACATCGCTTGTTGATTGTAATATTTTGTTTGGAAAGATTGAGCGTGTTATTACAACGGACGTAACCTAAAATGCTATAAATGCATGTTAACTACGTCAACCGAATCTCACAGGTGAAAGAAAGCTTACACATAATTATGTCTCTATTATCCAGACAGTCCAGAGGCATAAAATGTTCCAGTCAGTCTCGTAGATTTTTCGGATACCATACTAGCCGTTTGATCAGATGTCACGGAATCAAACCGAGCCGAGGACGATTTTAAACGGCGATTCAATTTTTAATTGGGAGACCCATATCTTAGATTACAGCGTAGAGATCCCTTGGCAAACTAAAATTTGTGTCATTTCTAGTGCACGTTCAATTTCGACTCCGAATAATCTCTGCAATTGAAAGTGGGATATTAGTTCAGTAACTGGAGCCCATTTCTTATTACTGTAGTAGCCTTATTATGCACAGGTTTCTTTTTATTAATCCTGAAGCACTATTTCCTTTTTATTACACTTAATTATATAATCAGGGCATTATATCGACGAATGTACACTTTAAATCAAGTTTACAAGACTACAAATACGACAATTCGGATTTTGTAGCTGTTAAAAATAATTCCATCATGTGTTTTTTTGGTGACTGTTACTTATGTCCCGCCCACTATAGGAGACATAGGCCAGTTTTACACTAACCCTAAACATTTATTATAACTTGTTGCTTGTGTAGACAGTCTTTTACATTAGATTTGCGAAAATTGGTTTATAGCGCAACATTGGCAGTGATAAAAGTGTGAAATATTCGGGTGAAACGAGCGTTGAGCGACTTCCGCCGATTTTGGAATAGACACCGAAGCACTTGAAGTGCCAACATAGAAAACAAAAAATCACACTCAATCGCTTTCACCTTCATCTTGACGGGATAATAAAAGCCTAAACTAACCTAACCTAAGTGCGTCGGTGTCTATTCCAAAATCGGCGGAAGTCACTCAACGCTCGTTTAACCAATATTCGTTCAGTGGGCGGTGGAAAACTGTGACAAATAGCTCCACTGTAATTAAGTACTAAGCATCGACCCGGCCATCTTCCGCTATAGAGGTCCAGGGCACATACATCACCAAAACATATATTTTTATTAAAAATTTTAAAGTTGTATTATGATTAACATATTGTCAGGCTCTTTACACTCTAATGCACCTGGACTTCTGTTGTGGGAAGAGACAAGAACTATGTACTTGTCGATGACAAGTACAAGTACATAGTTCCATTGATTTTGATAGGTTAACTGAACTTGTCAGCGAAAAGTAGCCCTACTGTCAGTGACAAAATTAGGTAGAGCTTAACGAGGAAATAGATTAGTGACAAGTTGACTCACTTTTAGTAACATGAAGCCCCATTGCCTGTGAAAAGTTAAGGTAGGATTTCATGAGATCAGTAATATGTATCCCTTATGTCTCTGACAAGTTTAGGAAGGATTTGATAAGGAGATAGATTAGTCACAAATTAACCCACTGTCAGTGACATGTAGCCACACTGTAATAAGATTTGATAGATTTAAATGAGAAGATACAGTAGTTTAGTCACAAGCTGATCCACTCTGTAACATGTAGCCCAATTGTCTTTGACAGAATTAGGTAGGGTTTGATGTAATAGGTTAGTGACTAGTCGACCCAATGTCAGTGACATGCAGCTCCATTCCTTGTAGCAAGATTAGGTAGAGTATGACTGGGAGATAAATTAGTGACAAGTTGAGCAACAGTGACATGTAGCCCAACTCTGTTACAAGATTAGGTAGGATTTGACGAAGAGATAGATCTGTGACAAGTTCCACTCAATGACAAGGAAATAACTTAGTTACAAGCTTAGCCACTATATAACATGTAATTCCACTACCTGTCGCAAGGTTAGGTAGAGTCTAACGGGGAGATGGATTAGTGACAGTTGATCCACGCTCAGTGACATGTAAGTCCACTGTGACAAGTTTATGTAAAGTTTAATGGGAAGATAGATTGGTGACAAATATAATATTTATTTATTCTAGCGAAGTTAAGGCCATGAGGCCTTCTCTTCCACTTAGCCAGAAACAAAGAAACTGATACAATTTGCAGTAATACAAGTTGGTAATTTGCTAGGAAACGTCGTTGCATATAGACCACTTTTACACTAAACCTAAAATTTGTTTTTGCAAGATATACTAAAACCCTAAACTAACCTAACCTAACCTTTTCCTTAATCTGTGACAGGTTAGGTTAGGGTTTTAATATACGTTGTAGACACTAAGGTTAGGTTTAGTGTAAAAGTGGTCTATATGCAACGACGTCTCCTAGCAAATTACCTACAAGTTAATGATTGCAAACTAATATTTAAAGAACACTAATACAAATTTATATATGTAGCTAGTCATACAAGCACAAGTTGAGTAAAATAATGCAAACACACTAAATAATAATTACAAAAAATATAAGGCTAGACGTTACATTCAGTGAATATGCAAGCGGTAAGTGAACCAATATTACAAATTACAAGAATAACAAATTCAAATGTAAATTATAACTATACAACACTGAGGAAAATTACATATACACACATACACATATAAAGAGGAATTAAACATGAATGAGGAAGAAAGAAGACATTTTCAGAAAAATGAGTAAAATATGTACTAACAATTTATAGGATTACAATATATATTTATAATTTCAATGATAAAAGTAATGCAATAATCATGATAGGATAAAGGAATGGGAAGATTAAATCTGAAGCTAGAAGTTATATGACTTAGTACTGGTCACGTGTTGAAACAATTTACTTTTAAATTGCAATATCGTTCGACAGTTCCTGAGGGAGCTGGGTAGTGAGTTCCAGAAACGAATTCCTGATGCTGTGAAAGAGGAGGAATAGTGAGCTGTTTTATGGCAAGGCATAGATAATAAAGGGTTATAGGCCTATATCAACTGTCAGTGGTATGTAGTTCCACTGTTTATGACAATGTGTTAAGTAGAGTTTGAGGAGGAAATAGATTAGTGACAATCTGACCCACTGTTAGTGTCAGTGACAAGTAACCCCACTGGCAAGTTCAGATAGGGGATGCATTAGCGAGAAGTTGATCCACTTAGGTCTACAAGCAAACATTCTCATGGGGGCAGGTAAAGAAGTTATTTTTTTCTTCCACCATGTTCATAATGTCAAAACAAGTGCCTGTACAAATTTTGGCCACTAGAGCGCAATTACGAGGGCCGTAAAAAATAAGTTCTCCTGGAGCTCTTTACAGAAAAAAACACAATTTCATTGGAAAAAATGTATTGGAACTGATACAGCAATTGTTGAGTTATTATTAAATATATTCCCTACTGGAATTGAGACATGTATTTTTTCATACCGTGGGATCAACAGAAAGGTACAGACGGCTGTCACACACTGGTTCCGATTCCAGGCGGCAGACTTCTACGATACAGGAATACAGAAGTTGATCCCACGGTATGACAAATGTCTCAATTCCGGTGGGGAATATGTTGGAAAATAACTCAACAATTGCTGTATCTGTTCCAGTAAGTTTTCCCAATAAAATTGTGTTTTCTTACGTAAACTACCCTAGGGAAACATTTTTTACTGCCCTTGTAATTGCGTTCAAGTGGCCAAAATTTGAATAAGCAATTGTTTTGACATTGTTAACATGGTGGAAGAAAAAAATAACTGTTTTTATCTGCCCCCATGAGAATGTTTGCTTGTTAGTGAAAAGTAGCTCCAATGTCTATGACAGTGTTAGGTAGGGTTTGAGGAGGAGATTAATTACAGTTTGACCCACTGTTAGTGTCAGTGGCATATAGCCCCACTGGCATGTTTTGGTAGAAGATATAAGAGTGAAAAGTTAACCCACTCAGGGACATGCAGCCCCTATCTCCGCTAGGGGTTTGGTAGGGTTTGAGGAGGAGATTAGTGACAATTTTACCCACAATCAGGATCATGTGTCCTCAGTGTATGTCACAAATTTAGGTAGGGTTTGATGGAAGGATAAATTAATGGATAATTTTAAAGAAACCGGTGGATGAGTCGTGATATCATTGATGACGTCACGAACGTATTTGTAACGAATGCAGCAGCCGTATTGTATTGAATATACTGGGTGTCCATTTCAAAGTGTGTCATGACGTCACTGTTGATGAGTCAGCGATTTGAAGCGATTTTCACCTTTTGTGTCAAAGAAGTTGCCTATTAATCAAGGCGTTCAATCTGAACTTGAGAACGTGTACGGTATAACTTGAACGTCGTAGCAACAGATGGCGGTCTGTACTGTCTTTGTGCTACCATAACCTCTTTCGAACTGTGTTTTGCGCGGGCAAGTCATACGCAGGGTATTTGTTATCATCGGTTGCGTACGGAAATATTCCACAACACAAATCAAATGCTCCGTGTCCATGTTGACCGTCGAAATTAATGTCAACAAATACGTAAGTAATCGTCTTAACTATCTCCACATATCCCGACAATAAGAAAAAAACTCACCTAGTACACGTTTCGAAACATTTCACATTCCTGCCACTACCGGCGTTACCGTACGTATCAGTAAGTACTCTTCTGAATGAACGCCGTACTTGCTAGGCAACTTCTCTGGCACATAAGTAATGCACCTCTGCAGAAGTGTAGGAAGATTGAATTCTCTAGGCTCATCGACTAGCCACATGACGGCATACAGCGAGCCATGACACACTTTGAACTGAACACCCAGTAGTCTCCATATTCGTAATAAATTTTATGAAACCCAGGTTATAAAATACACACATTTAGTGTATCAAATTCTTAGGGAGCTACCAAATCTAAATATTCACACCAATAAAACTTCCAAACATCATACAACACAATTAGAAACTATACATCACAAAAGACAACAAAAAGTCTGCGGTTTTCGAAAACAGCAATTGTAAAGAATATATTTAAAAGAGGAGACCGGGGAAATTGTGAAAACTATAGAGGGATTAGCTTAATGAATACTGGTTATAAGATATATACGAAAATAATAAATAATAGACTGAGAAATATAACAGAAGTAATAATAAATGAAAATCAAAGTGGATTTAGAAAGGGAAGATCGTGTACAGACAATGTATTTACGCTGAAACAACTCATAGAGAAGAGAAGAGAAAACAACTTAGAAACTCATGCAGGATTTATAGATTTGGATAAGGCCTTCGATCGAGTTAACAGACAAAAATTATATAATGAAAGGATACCCACTGTGCCTTGTTGAAACAATAAAGAAATTATATGAAGATACAAATATAATAAAATTATAGACACCGGATTCAGAAGAACATATACAATTAAAACAAACACTGGGTTAAGACAAGGGTGAAGTTTATGGCCCACTTTATTATATATATATATATATATATATATATATATATATATATATAGACGACATTTTAAATAAATGGAAAGTTTTAGTGAATCCAGGAATAAGATTAGTTAATAAAGTATATATAAATAATCTTTTGTTTGCAGATGATTTAATCATAATACAGAAAAATGAAGATGACTTACAGAAATCTTTACATGAATTAAATAAAATATATAAATTATATGATCTAAAGATATCAGTAAAAAAAAAAAAACAAAGACAATGGCATTTAGGGGAAAATATCCAGTGAGATCCAAAATTATTTTAGAAAATCAAAGTATAGAGCAGGTGTCTAGTTTCAAATATTTGGGCTGTGATATTAGTTACAATATGGAAAGAGATATTGATTCAAAAATAAATCAATTTCAGACGGTATGTGGAACAATACAGAGAACGTTAAAAAATAAAGTTAGAAAAGAAACAAAAGTAAAAATATATAAAGTTATGGCAATTCCCACAATATTGTATGGATGTGAAACTTGGGCTCCAACGAAAAAACAGAAAGATAGAATACAAACGGCGGAGATGAGGTTCCTCAGACAAGTTAAAGGGTGTACAAAACTTGATAGGATTAGAAATGAGGATATGAGAGAAGAATTAAAAGTACAGCCTTTATTGGATAAAGTCACGAATCATAGACAAAAGTGGATTGAACACATGAATGGAATGAGTAAGGAGAGATATCCATTGTTGCCAAGAAATTATCAAGCAAGAGGAAGGCGTGACGTCGGGAGACCTAGAAAACGTTGGGCTGATGAATTATGAAGTCGGAACGGGCAATTGCCTAATTCTTGGAGTGACGACGACGACGACGATGATGATGATGATGATGATGATGATAATGATGATGATACATCACAAAAGACAACAAAAAGTCTGCAGTTTTCGAAAAATTTCTTACGAAATTGGAAACTATATTTAATCCAAATGACCACCGTATAGAGTACAAAAACGTTCGCGACGTCACGGCCATCCATTTTACACAACATAAAAGTTACATAAGAAATCATCCATATCATCAGCTATTTAACCCAACTTTGTTAAAATAACTTAAATCCTTTCTCTCTGCTCGCTCAGGAGCATTCGGCACGGTTCGGAAATGATCGCTGACAGATTACTTCAAAGATATAGATAGAATCGAATCTTAAGGCGGCTTCACAATTGCCCGGGAATGGCAACTAGAACGAGAAGGGAAAGCCGAGAAACGAGAACGGGAATACTAATATTCACAACTGAACGGAAAGCTGAAGCATCTGCGTTATTCTAATGTTTCAAGATGGACGACGACGAGTTAGTCACATATTTTGTACTTATTTTAATATGTGTTTTAGTCGCTCAGAGCACTAAAAGAAGGTAAATATTACTCCCTATAGTAAAATAAAAAGACATTTAATGTCTTACATAAATTTAATACGTATGAAAGTGGAAAATGAGAACTTCATTGCACTGCGTTTCTTAATAAGGTTATGTGCTACTATCTAGTTGACATCATGATGTTCGTTACATTGTATTCCCTATTTTCAGATGGTGGATTCGACCAATGAACCAACAAAGAAATGAGCGTAGAGCATTTGTGAATATATTCAAATATATAAAGGTACATGATCATGAGGCGTTTTACAAATATACAAGAATGGAACCCCAGCATTTCGAAAAAATATTATCATTAGTGAAACACAAGCTACTCAAGAGGAGTAGGCGAGAATGCTTGAGCCCAGAATTTCGATTGGCGATGACTCTAAAGTATCTGGCTCATGGTGGTTCATTTTTAAATTTGAGTTGGGAATTCAGGGTTGGGCAGTCTACCGTTTCGAAAGTGATCGCTGAAACCTGTGATGTCTTATGGGAAGTACTTTATCCTTTATATTTTCCGTTTCCCACCAAAGAAGAGTGGTGTAATATAAGTGAACGTTTCCTAGAGAGGTGGGACTTTCCCAATACTCTAGGTGCCATTGATGGAAAACATGTCCAAATCCAGTGCCCTTTAAGATCCGGTAGTATATATTACAATTATAAACACACTTTCAGTTTAATATTAATGGCATGCTGCGATGCAGACTATAAGTTTATCTGGGCTGACATTGGAGCATATGGCGCTGAAAGCGATGGTGGTGTATTTAGAAGAAGTAAAATAGGAAAAAAATTGGAGAATGGATCTGCAGAATTTCCCGAACCTCGCACTCTACCAGGCAGTAATATTTTAATGCCATATTTCTTTGTAGCAGATGAGGCTTTTCCTCTAAAGCAGTATATTATGCGACCTTATCCTGGTAAATATTTAGGAGAGAAAAAAAAAATTAATTTTAGACTGTCTAGGGCTAGGAGAAATATCGAAAACAGTTTCGGTATACTCGAAAGTAGATGGAGAGTTTACAGACAACCATTGTTATGTTCAGTGAAGACTGCAGAATCAATAATTAAAGCCACATTATGTTTACATAACTATTTGAGAACAGAAGCTTGCAGCCAGCACCCATCTCAAAATTTGGGAAACTGGAGAGAAATCGCAAGAAATGACACAAATTTCAGATCAGTTGGTCGAATGGGATCTAATATTGCTGCTCAGGCAATTTATAAATTACGGGATAATTTAGCGAATTATTTGGTTTCAGATGCTGGAGCAATATCCTACCAACATAGATATGTAAACAATGGGAGATAGAAGTATGTCAATGTTACTATATTTCAATTGCATTATGGAAAGTATTTATTGAACACAAAAATAGGAACACAGAGTATTTGATTATTTATAAGTATCCAATAAAATATTACAGAAAATTGTTATTTTTTTAAATTTATGAATACTCTTATACCAACTTCTAAAATAACTTGTCTCAGTTTATGGAATATATTTTTCTAACAGGTCCAACACCTCCTTCTTAAATTTAAATTTATCTTTGTGTGGGATCATTTTCATGTCTTCAAGTACAGATTTCATGAAATTGAGGTCACTTGGTCCTGAATATTCTCTCGTTGCCACAAAAGACGTAAAAGAATCAACACCTTTAGAGAGGGTATCGTGCAGGTTGGCTCTCTTAGGGCGAAATTCCTCTTGGAAACTTCCACCTAAGGAACTTTCCTGCATGGAGCTGGTGATTCTGTACTCGTACTGGCATCATCGGAAAGGTGTATTGCTTCTGATGTAGCCTCAACACTTGTGCTCGGGGTGACATCTAGTGAGCTTACAGTTGAAGTCATTCTAAGCAAACAACAACGTCATAAGTTACATACATATTATCAGTAAAATATACATAAGATTTTTAAAATTTCAGTGAATTTCTTGAGTACAATAATAATGTAATCCAACATGTGTTGGGAAAAGTTTAATAGAATTATCAGTTAACAATGAAGATTAATTAATTGTAATTTGAGTGGCATTTAATAATTTAGATTTTCAATTGTAATAAATTGTAAATTGTTTAACAGACACTTAAAACAGATTGTTAATTTCTCATTGTAATTTCTAATGAATTCAGCAATTAATAATGAATAGAAACCAGATTGTATATTAGGAAAACATTTTTAAAAGGAAAATCAGAATGAACACACATTTAAGCCAACTTATCTTTTCAGATAGTAATAAAATATTATCTGCTTCAAATTGGAATTGAGCTATAGATTGTAAAGATACTGTCATTAATATTTCCAACATTGTTTAGATCATATAGGCCTAAATGCAGCTCAGAAGTCAGAACTCTAAAAATGTGGAGAAATAGCATTCTGTTTTATTTCTTTTGTGCATTGAACATTTTTTCTCCTTTATTGTGATTCTCTTTTTAAGTATCTTGATATTTTAAAATTACAGTCCTTCCTTGTTGTTGGGCAATTGGTTACACCCTCTCTGATCTATCAAATCTATCTGGAAATGAACAAATGCCAGAATCTGCAATACCTCCCAAAGTGCAAGATGTACATTATAGATGTTACTACAGGGTATGTCTGTACACTCAAAATCAAATCAAATCAATAACTAACACTTGAGATTAATGATATTACTTACTGACTGTTCACTCTGTATGTATGAGTATATATATATATATATATATATATATATATATATATATATATAATATACTATAGTTATATACAGAATGAACCGTAAGCAATGTCATTAATTTCAAGGGGTTATTCTTTGAGATATTTCAAACAAAAACGTTTAATACATTTTGCTCCTTTTTTAGCTTCCTTTTCGAGAAAAAAATTATTTTATATGAATCATTTCATAGCATATTTTGTGAAAGCTACTGAATTAATTCCCAATATGCTCAGTCAATTTAAGAGAGCAGTGTATTATGGTCATAAATGACTGAAATAATTTTAGTTTGTCCTCTGAATGTGCAGAAATTTGATCCGAACAAATGTATGTTTTCGTTCTGAGAAGTAATTTTAATACGTAGTGCAGTGTGAGAACGTTGTGAAGGTTATTATACTGCCTGCAGAGAGGCAAATATATGTTGTCGTAGGCCAGGTACCTGAACAGGTGGCGTGTTCGAGACGACGGTTGAGAAATGAAAAATGTACACATATCACATACGATTAATTTTAAAGACGTCTCGGGAAATTTGATTTGTTGTATAAGTTCACCAGTTATTACTTTAAAATGAAAGTGCGAGGGAACTATAGTTTCTAATTGCCAGAAGAAAATGTTTGCGTATAACAAATTGAGTTTTTTTTAATAAGTTGATTTGTGTAACGTAAAAATAAGCTTTTCGTATTGCCTGTGTTCACCGATAGTATAATTAAAATTAAATTGAAAGAGTTTACAAATGAATATTATTTTTAATTTATTTTCGTTTAATGTAAAATAGCATAATATCGTATTTTTATCTTTGCCTGTGGAGTTGTAAATGTTTCAAAATCTTGTTTTTATAATGTGAACTAAGCATCATTATTGTTTTAGTTCTTTAGCTTATTTAATTGAAATGGGAGTGTAGAAATATTGCTTAATGTTTTAAATTTATTTTGAAATAAGCGTAGCCTATCTTATTGACTATATTCTCTGAATATTTCGTTAAAATTAGGTTGTAGAATTTATTTCCAATTTTTCAAGATTTTGTTTAACATGAAGTGAGCAGTGTTCATTGTCATACAGTAGGTATAACATCAGCTGTATTTTTTATGAGTTAAAAACAAGGTACGTGGCAGTGACCTTCAACTTCAGAACAAGCCAGGTGAAGGGGTTGTTCAGAACAACAGAGGCTTATGTGCACTCCCCATTGATTACACAGCGTTGCACAATCTCGTAAAATCGTAAACCATTTATTTTGAAATGCACATTTTTCTGGAAAACTATTCTAAACACAGCAAAAAGGTATTTGACTTTTTTGTTGCTCTTTACTAAAGAAATAATCTACTAGAATTAATGACATTACTTACGGTTCACAAACTATAGTACATAGGAAATTAACAATGCCATAAGAAATTCATGTATAAAAAATTTAAAGTGGAATTTAATGTAATGTGTAATAATTTAGTAGGCCTTGTAGAAAAGAAGACTATCTACATGATCCTTTGATAATGTAAGTTTTAGGTTAGGTTTTATTGGTCATGGTATCAATATTAAAATATTAATGCCATCAAACAGAATTTTAGTTGGAACTATAGTTTGAAATACATAGGGTACTGGTATATATATATATATATATATATATATATATATATATATATATATACATACGAGAATCTTAAATTTAATTCGCTTTCAGCTAGAATAGTGGGTGCTAAAAATATTTATACTTACTTCCTCTTCCTAATGTAAGGTGCCAACCACAACATAGAATTATAAAGGGAGAAATTATTTTTCTTCTGTTGAGCCCCAGAACCAGAAGGGGGGATAGCTGTAGAATCCCTCAAGGCTCTCACAAATCTGTCCCTGAGGTTGTCCCACTTCTTCTTAACAGTTTCGGTTAAAAATAATGCAATATATTAATATTTTCTCGCCTTTCCGAAAGTAAAATATATAACTAGAATTAATTTATCATCAAATTAACATTAAACGTTGAGTGTATGCATTTTATATGAACATAGATAAATAATATCAACATATAAAATGAAATGAAAGGAAATGTACATTTTCACAAAATCAGAAGAAAAATGTTGTAATATTGCCAACTTACCATCACTATTCAGGATGTCTGCGATTGTACACCAAGCGTTTTCTTTTATTCTTACATTTTTGTATTGAACATTTGTCTTGTCATATAAGAATTCTTTCTCTTGCACATACGAAATTAATAATTCTTCAAATTCCGTAGCTGCCATGATAATCTCGACGAACAATCGACAATCGGAATTGAATAAATGACTGATTTGACATGCGCAGAAGAATACCGGGAATGGAAATGTTAAAACTTCGTGAAGTTTTGTTTCTCATTCCAGGGTCTACCGTTCCCAGAAAGCAATTATGTATCCATACATTAAAAAATAAAGCTTCCAAGATTTTTCTCGATTCCGTTCTCGTTGTAGTTGCCGTTCCCGGGCAATTGTGAAGCCGCCTTTATTGTCAGTTACGATACCATGCCGATTCGTTACGATTCTTTTGAACAACGATTCGTCCATACCACGAATCGATTCTTACGATTCTTTATTAGTCGTTCAACCCAACTCTAATATACAGTTTCCTTGCATCGCGTCGGAGTGAACTAACGTCTAAACATATTAAATCAGATGTAAATTTAGTTTGAATGCTGTTCTCTGAGCACGCCTCAGCAAGCTATTTCAATTTATAATGGCATTTTAGTGTCGTGTAGGGTTGAACTAGAGATCATTCGATTTCAGTCGTGAGTAGATAATTGTGTATTCTAATAGAATCTTAGATTTTTAAGCAACACTTCTGATCACTTTAATTTGTAGAATTGGCCATCGGCGCAAACAGGAGAAATCCATTTGATCTCTAGAGATTTTCCACCGCAAACAACCGTTTCGCATAATGACTTCGCAACAGCTGATATTGTGAACGCTGTAGTCAAATTTGAAAACCTCTAATGACCTATTTGAGTCGTGTTCCCAACCACTCACATTAACAAAGTTGTCGCCCTCTGTGCTCGGAATTAAGTTTGGACTCGTGTATTGGTCCGGTTTTTCCCCTGTAGAGGGCTCCGTGAGTGCCAAACAATGTCCAAACTGCCATAACTCTACCCTCTCCTCCTACGCCCAGTAATCGAGTTGGAAGGGAGAGGGAAGCTCTTGTTGCTGTGGGGACGGTTGTCCAGACAACCGGCTCTCGCCACTAGACTCAACGTGCTTCTGGTATATGAGCTGCGAAAACATCGTCTGTATTCCTGATAACTGAGGCTTGTGAACGTTCAGACTGGCCCGATCGCACATTCGTGACTTTATTTCTCTCCATAGACGTCGCGGTTTGATTTTCGGAAGATTTTTGAAATTTAGGGTAGGGTAGGCAAAGTGTCTGATTTCTCTGAATAATTATGCCTAGAGGCTTCTGTTGAGACTTGAAAGCAATGTTAAAATGACGCTCAATGGGTTGCTAGCCCAGAGAGGTACTTTTCGCTGGTGATCTGGTTCTCATAGCATCAACTGAAGATGATTTACAATATTCAGTACACAATTTAAATATGGTCAGTGAAAAATATAACATGGAAATTAATATAGAAAAAATTAAAATCATGTAATTTTGTGGGAAATTCCCTGTACCAAGTAAAATCTGTTTGAATAATAAAATAATAGAAAGAGTATATACTTTCACTTACCTTGGCTATACACTATCACCTTATAATGAAGTAGATATTGCTGAAAAATATGTAAATATAATAAAACAATGGGGATCATTAATAAAATCATCAAACCTTCACTAGTACAAAGACACACAAGAATAGGCTTGTATAAAACCTTAGCATAGCCAGTATTAAGCTATGGTAGTGAAGCGTGGACTGTGAAGAATAAAGATGTCAGTAGAATAACAGCAAGTGAGATGAGGTTCATGAGAGCAACAGCTGGATATACTTGCAGGGATCATAAAAAAATGAGGACATAATGCAAGAACTTCAAATAGAACCCATTATGCAGTTCATCAGCAAGTATCAACTTCAACTTCAGTGGAAGGGTCATCTCGAACGAATGGATCGATACAGAATTCTAAAAGCACTGTTTCATTACCATCCGCATGGCAAAAGATCTCTAGGTCGTCCGAAGAAGAGATGAAGTGAAAATTCTAGTTTGAGACAGTAAGAGGCCACTCGGCCTAATTCTTGTTAGGAAGACGAAGACGAATTATGCCTAGAATGAACTTGCATGTTGTTTTATATTCTGTTAATGTCATTCCCAGTGACAACTGATTTGCTGAGGCAAGTGAGGCCGGGTCTCAGTAACTTGGCTTAATTGAGCTCAAATTTTGTCTTTTTGTATAACATATTAGTTGTTTGAACGAAGCATATAGCGTTGTAGAAGTATTTAAAAGTTTTGTGATGTATGTAGACCTGTCTTGCAGTAAAATTTGTTCCTGAGGCCTGAAACGCTTGTGCAGGGACTGCCTTCTGCATTTCGTATATTTTTGCGGGTGTTGAGATTGCACTTGAAAAGCTGGAACTGAGACACAATTCTTCTGGCCTCGTGAGCTTTCACTTTTTCCATTCATAGACCGGTCTTTTGTCAATAGAGTTATCTTATGCGAAGTTTTACCGTTAGATAGCAGGGGCGTTCCATGCGGCACAGCATGCTGTAGGGCTATATTATGTCATATGATACAATTCATGACGTTCTCCCGTTGGTTTTCTGTGCGTGTCAAAATATTTATATTATTTTGTATGATCTAGTATAATTTAATTTCCTTCAGTATTTGCTTACCTCATAATTTAATTTAATGTACAGTAAATAATAGCGTAAATTTGTCTTAATACTGAGCGATTCCCCTTAAGAGATGGATGGGAAAATCTGCATAGGCTACGAGTAAATTGAATGTTTATGAATATAAACGAGAACTTTGAGAATGAGGTGCAAGAATAAAAACAAAATAGGAACTTTTTCGAAGGTGAATATTGTTTCCTTAATCGTCATGTTCTGTTTATAGTTCGTAAATGTTCTGGCATGCCCTATCAGTCATTTAAATGAGCCGAGGTTTGATCATTCGCAGATTATTGAGATATAGCTACAGTATATGGCAGATAAAGTGTTAGCAGGGCACGTTCTCCCACTCACGAGCATTTCTCTTCAGAATAATGTTGTCCTGTCGGTTTGATCTAAAATCCCATTGTGTACCGTTGTCGTTAGATGAATTTAAATAAGGGGAAGATGAGGAGAAGAAGGGGGAGATGAAAACAAGGGGAAGATGAGGACAGCAAAGAGATGTTGGGGAGGAGAGGAGAAGGAGGCAAGGAGAAGGAAAACATTAAAAAGACGAGGAGAATAAGGGAAGACAAGAACAAAAAAAAAGGATTGCTAGGAGAAGGAAGGGAAATAAAGAAAATAAGGATAAGACAAAAAGGAGAAGACGAACAACAAGAGGAATACAAGGATAACAAATGAAATTCAAGGAGAACAAGGGGAACACATTGAGAACAAGGAGAAAAGGGGGCTGCAAGAAGAATGAAACACAAATTTAACAAGGGGCAAATAAGAACAATGCAAGAAGAATAAAGTGAATACAGGTAGAAGAACGGGGGTTGCATATTTAGGCCTATATGACGATGAATTTTCAAGTTACCCTCCATACGTAGTGAGGAGAAAGACATAATTCTACGTAAAATGTATTTTAGAAAAAATGCAACTTGGTTTCACAAGAAAATTGTACATGATAGGTATTTTGCATGAAAAAGTCATTTTCATGGCACACAAATTAGTAAGAAGTTCCTAATTTAAGTTTAGATCACGATAAGAAGTTAGCATTTGCTCAGTGTGGCCTTACTTTTTAAACCCTGAGATGTGTTCATTCATTAATTCATTCATTCATAGTGTTCAGCGCAAGAGCAGGTCGTTCTCTGCAAACCCAGCTTTTTCCTATGGCTTTCAATAAAATATGTTTTAATATCAGACTTTACCTTGCGAATTGCATCCAATATCGAACTAGATGTAGTTAGTCACAGTGCTGGATTATTAACCAGGTAGTTAATAATAAGCCAACTTGGTAATTAATTAATAATTAAATTTCCCTCGTGATCATGCATGGGACGGCATGTCGTCGATTACCCGATCCGATACGCATCATCTGGTGTTCACTAACAAAGAGAATCAGGGTTCGATCTAGGGCTGTTCCTGTAATAAGTTTTAAAATAGATATTCCCAACATATCCCATTCTTCCTTATCTCCTTTATTATAGCCTCGTAGATTTATCAGGAAGTAATCGGAGCAGACGAAAACTACAAATAAGTCACAGAAGTGTAAAGTATTGAAACTTAATATATATATATATATATATATATATATATATATATACACGGTGATTCACGAGGATTTACCGTCCTTTACGGTGTTTATTTCCGAAGACATTCTGAGCAAAAAATTCATATAACATGGGTCCCATTCTCAATATTTACAGAGTTACGTTTTGTTATTGGAACGCATTGCTGTGAACGCGTGATCTTGGTCAGCGTGCAGTCATCAGCCAGCGCGAGCACTACAGAAATCAAAGATAGCCGTATGCAGTTACGTAGAGCGACGAGTGCCGTTCACAAGCGTGCGGCCAAGTGTACTCAAGCGGACGGCGACATTTTTTTTAAATGTGTTGTAACCTCTCCAAAGATGTAAATCAGGATGCAAAATTGAACTGCAAATAATTAAGTCGGTGGAAGTGGTGTGATTTGTAACAATTGTTGTGATAAGTGCGTAAGAATAATGTAATTTTCTAATTAAAAAAAAAAGAAGCAACTAAGGAGTTCACAGCACATTTTTAGCTTCATAATACTTGTCAATTAAAGAAATGATACTTCTGAATGGTTCATTCTCTATTTGTATTATTGTTTTACTTTCAAACTAAAGAAAAAATATATTTTACAAATAACTTTAAATTAGTGTAACTCTGAAAATATTGAGCATAGTAACTATGTTTATATGACATTTTTTTCTCAAAACGTCTTCAGAAATAAGCTCCGTAAAGGATGGTAAATCCTCGTGAATCACCCTGTATGAGGAGATTATAGCAGTGGTCGTCAGCATCCACTGAAATTTGTAACGGGTAAGCAGTGTATCGCAGTATGCACCCACGTGCAGCAGAAATCATACCCGCTAGCAGCCACGGATGTACGATAGTGCAGTCTCTTGTCCGCGGGCAAGAAACGCTAGCCCGAGAGTGTACTGTACTGATGATCTCTACTCTATAGCATTACAAAATACAGTGTATTTTAGAAATAAATGGAGAATTTTTTTATTGATGAGAGGTAGGGTATAGGCGATCATTTTAAGGATGGGAACATGGTGTTTCCGATTAGTCATTTTGGTTGTACGTGACGCCAAATTCATCACTCGGTAACCTGGAGTATTCGGAGCCGGTGGTGCCTTGGTATGTGACTTGGGATGAAAGAGGATACAGGGGAATTTTAGAAGTATTGTAGTGATATGGTGGTCTAAGTCATAGGATGTCTAAAGAAGAGAAGATAATGGAGATAAAATATCAGTTTTTGTTCAGATTTGCTTGAGAGTATCTCACAATTAGTGTTCAAAATATCCGCAATTCAAATCGTCTGATTACAGACCTTTAGACATAGAAGAACACTTTATGTGCTTGATGTCGGATATCACTTGCAGCAGCGGCAAAGAGGCTACTAGCTGTTCAGAAGTATTTTCAGAGTTCTGATACTTAAGAGCCTTCATGTGTCTCCACAAATACAATTGAAGTGTCGTAAGATCATACAAACCTTTCACGATAGGTTATTAAGAAAAGAAGCAAGTTCAGAAGTTCAGGACACATCCTTCGAGATGAGTAACAGAACATGAAAAGAGCGTTTTCGAAAGGTGGCATACCAGTGTAACAAACGAATGTAGACCTCTGCCAGCTACCCAATCTTCAGATGGATAGACGGCAATTTGACATTTTAAGTAATGATTAAAATGATTGCCTAGACCCAACCAATTATCCCTAAAAATCTGCACTTATGAAACACCATGTATATACCTACATAGAATTGTCGTTATTCTGAGAGATAGATCATTGACACTCCTGAGTGGTTAGACTTCCAGCCTGTCACGCAGGCAGCCGGTTCGAGACCCGGTCAGGTCTGGAATTTTTATTGAAAAATCCATAGTGACACTTGTGACGGACAAGGTCGCAGTTGGAGTTTTTCTCGGGTTTCTCTCGTTTTCCAACATATTAGGCATCTACATTATTCCTTCAACATATCTCCATTTAGTCATCATTCCATAACATTAACCGATCCCCGACTGGTGACGCACGAAGGGGGCTGGCCTGGGACGAGGGGAGTTGGCTGCTCGAAATCTGGCTACGCAGGAAACCTTGATGTAGTCAGCCGGTGTGGGTTTGGGAATGCGCCTAGCTTGAGGGTTAACGCAATAGATCGTAACAGGCCGCATTGCTGGGCCATAGTGCCCTCCCCGCTCGTAAATTCAATTCCATTCCATTCCATCGACCAGCGCCGGGCATGAGAGCGGTTCCGTATAGCCGGCCAGAGCTGCTCTCGCTCCGCAAGGCACTTCAATTCCAAGCCGGAGCAGAACGTTCACGCAGTGGCGGACTCACATTGCAGCTACCTTCCCTGCATTAATATACCAAGAGCCACGGTTGTTCTATTCATTCAGTCTGTCAGTACATAATAGTTTATAAGGATGTTACATCATTCCATTGTACAGTACAGACTTTATAATACTCGTTAATTTAATGAAATAAACTTCGCTCTACACACACACAAATCATTACGCTTATTTACACAATCTATATGCACAGTCCTTTAACAATTACATAATGGTATTAATAATATAAACATATGTAATAAAAGATTGCAATCAGAAACACAAGAAGGAAATTATTAATAAACATTATCTTGCACTTTTCTTTTGCATGAATAAACTATTGTAACAAAATCTTACTTCTGTCGATCTGAAATCAATAAATATTTTCTATTGAAACAAAAGTTCTTGAAACTCAATAACTAAAATAACTATGTGTTTGTTTTCCGAGAATTACGAGATCGTTTCATTTGCAGAAGCCGTTCAATGTTTGGAACATATGAATTAGCCATGTTCAATCTCAAGATATAATTTAGGTTTTCGTATGACATACAGCTTCTCAGGCGGATGCATCTTCAAAGTTCGCCATCCTACTACAGAGTCAACCACTGCACTGACAGTGAGTGACGTACAGTATGCAAGCGTCACACTGCTCGGGAGAATTGCTCTTCAAAGTAAACAGCGCTTATTTCTCAGAATCACGTAATGTGCCCAGCCCTGCCATAGACCAAACCTGCAGAATTGTAGCTCCTCAGAGCGACTGCCTTACTACCCCTTCTTACCCCACCCACCTTTTTTTTTCTACCAGTGCGATCATGGTTTTCTAGTTACGCTCAGCTGCATAAACATTCATTCTCGCGGCGACAGGTATACAATACGCTATCAAGAATTACAAGTGAACAGATAATAAAATCCTTAGGAACGTACCTTTAGAAAGTAAGAAAAAATGAATGAGGAAAGTAAATAAGTTAAAAGATATGTAAAATAAATTTTAAAATATATTGCGCATGTAATATAAGAAGGTCTACCTATGTATATACCGTCCTATTACTAGTAAAGCCGATTAAGTCCACTTTTTGTGCAAAATAAGTTAAGTACAGTCCCCGATTTGTCTTTCCGTGCTCTGTATTCTACTAAAATGAAATAGGCCCTAAGTCCGAAATGTTGCATGCAGGCAACAAACTAATTTGAAGAATTTATTATGATTTTTCGTGCATTAATAAAGTTTTAATTCCTGTTTTTACAAAACTTGCCTTACTGATCTTAACTGATTTTACTAGTAATAGGACGATAAATGAATTGTAGGTTGATAGGTGAGTGATAGCTATATGACCGGTTGTCAATGCTGTCATTCAACATTGTAACGCATTGTAAATAAATAGATGAATGAATGAATGAATGAATGAATGAATGAATGAATGAATGAATGAATGAATGAATGAATGAATGAATGAATGAATGAATGAATGAATGAATGAATGAATGAATACGCGTACTGCAGTTTAAAGAGAACTGGAACATGGCAAAATCTAAACCCCTGAAGAAATATTACTTTCAAAGGAAATGGAAATATTATTTTGTTGTTGAAGACGAAAGAATTGGTTGTTTACTATGTCCCATGCAATTTATTTCTACTCGTCATTTCAATATCATACCACATTTCAACAAAGCACCATATTAAGAATTACGGAATGCACAAACCTTCGGGTAAGTTCATTGTTACGAACTTTATATTGATTATTTATTTACTGTTAATTAATTAAGGACGTCATTCGTTGTGTTCATTTTGATTTGAAATTAATAGTGACTTTCAAGATTCATTACTTAAATATTATAAATTTATGTTTCCGTAAGTGGTGATAGGAGGAAAGTTTTCGAAAATCTAAAGCAGGCTAGGTGCAAAGAAATCCAAAGAAACTACCGACAGGAAATCTAGCATAATTGTAAACCTTGAAACGAGATAACGCATTATAAATACAATGAATTTATTACAATCCTTTTGAAAATTACATGCCGCCACTGATGGACCTTTGCATGGGCAGAGAATGTAAACAACTCTACGCGGAAGTCCATCATTCCCAATAGAAGTGGAGTGAGGCTAACTCATATTTACCCTGCTTGCGGGTTCTGCAGGCCTGCCATAGACCATTAACATTAACTACTTAGAAACACAGCCAAATTTATCTGTTGTGGTCACTTTGTAAAGTAAACGGAAAACCAAAGATGAATTCTTGCTAACAATTACTGGATTTGAGATTTAAAGATAGAAGATACTTTACAAGAATTCGCTGTTAGTTCTGGTCTGAGATTTTTTTTTAAGAAATACTAGTATAGACAGAAACAGACTCTTAGAGAGAACGTTATCTGCCCCCATGAGAATGTTTGCTTGTCAGCACCAATTTCCCTTGCAAGGACGCATTACTCCACTCATTCACTCACTCACGTTAGAATAAACGTTTCATGTCAAAGTCCACACCTGTGGAGTAACGGTCAGCGCGTCTGGCCGCGAAACCAGGTGGCCCGGGTTCGAATCCCGGTCGGGACGAGTTACCTGGTTGAGGTTTTTCCGAGGTTTTCCCTCAACCCAATACGAGCAAATGCTGGGTAACTTTCGGTGCTGGACCCCGGATTCATTTCACCGGCATTATCACCTTCATTTCATTCAGACGCTAAATAACCTGAGATGTTGATACAGCGTCGTAAAATAACCCAATCAAATAAAAAATAAAAATTCATGTCAAAACTTTACAATTTTTCCTTTTGCATCCCGAATGTCAAGAAGACTATTCAGTCTTGGAAAAAAGTGGTTCCTCTCTCTTATGTTCCCTGGCCGCGAATCCCAGTTCTGCTGATTACTGTTGAATTATTGCTTTGTTTTATTTTCCATTTAAATGTGTTTTGTTGAATTTCATCTTACCCTTTTCAATTGACTACATGTTGTGTAGAAGATTAATAAATATGATGATTATTATTACTATTCAATTTTCCAAGGCATCGAGATTATTATTCTGTTGAACATTTTTGGCCAGTCTTAACCAAAAAGTAATCAGCAAGAAGTAGAATCTTCAGACAGTGACCGGAGTCAGTCTGTGAAGACTGTGATGAACTTTCCAAGTTGTAAGCTTAAGCACCACAAGACTGCTGAGGAAGGAGGGTTCTTTACTGTGAAGCAAGAACAGTAGTTTGACTCGGTAAAAATTAATGCTCATTGTGAAGTCCCGCCTCTACCATGTGGCCACAGGTTGCTCTTCATCACTGTCGCAGCCTCGTGTGGTATGAATTATTCAGCTATTCGTGACGTATGGCGTAATGTAGTTGTCACCTGGTTATTACAAATGACTTGAGTTAACGACCGCTCTATGAGGTTCGCACCATTTTAGTTTAAGATTCATGGCAGGCCCTCTATCAGCATAGATAGCGCATGTGCCTCTACATCACGCTTGTTTCATGTGGGACGATTTTAATGTGTTAATAATGTTGCAAGAGGTACAAATTTTTTTGCACAACTAAATGATACAAACATACTTTGTTAGAATGCCTGTACTTTTGTAAATTAAGTGTGGTTAAGGGAAAGAAATTACGAAATGTGGTAGATCTTCAAGAACAGTTAAGAGGAAACCATGTGGTCCATTTGATTTGTATGATTGTATGGCCGCCAAATGTACGAACTTAACTAGGCCAAATACAAAAGTCGAGCAACTGTGTAGAATTAATGTATTTTTGCAAAGAATGAGGATATAAGCTTTTGTGCTACTCAAATTGAAGATGTAATTTTGTAAAACTGAGTTTTCGACAAAAGAAAATTATAAGTTTTATTCTGTTTATAATAAAATTAAATACAGTAGATTCCCGAGTATCCGGATTTCCGTGTTATCTGGATCGCATTTTTTAAAATTACAGTAGTGTGTGTGTGTGTGTGTGTGTGTGTGTGTGTGTGTGTGTGTGTGTATATATATATATATATATATATATATATATATATATATATATATATATATATATATATATATATGTATATTGTCCCGCGCCGTGGCGTCGAGGTCTAAGGCATTCTGTCTAGGACTCACGTTACGGAATGAGCACTGGTTCGAGTCCTCATTGGGGAAGAAATTTTCTCATGAAATTTCGGCAGTGTATGGGACCGGTGGTCCCTCAGCATCGTGATGCACTTGGGGAGCAACGATATGTAGCGAAATCCGGTTGCGAAAGCCAGCTATAACGGCTGGGATGGATCACCGTGCTAACCACACGATCCCTCCATTCTGCTTGGATGATCGTCCACCTCTGCTTCGGCATGTGGGTTTGAGGCCAGCAGCCGGCTGGTCGGTCTGAGTCCTTCACAGCTGTAGCGCCACGGATTATTGTTATTATTATTATTATTATTATTATTATTATTACATGTATAGTACTGAACAATAAAGTTTTTTAAAGTCAATTACATACTGCACTATGTTATGAATAAAAACTCTGGTATTATGAACGTGTGAGTAACGTTTTTCTCCATTATTGGGTCCGATCTTTGTACCTTTAATATTACAGGATCAAAAAAAACTTTGCGCTCTGACCCTCCGTATTATCCGGATTGCCTCGGCCCGTATAGTCCGGATAATCGCGACCCTACTGTAGCTCACTAGCCATACCCATACGCTTCGCTGCTCTTGCTACAAACAATTTTTTTTTCAGCATGGCTCAGTAACTTAATTATGATACGAAATGGATTAAGCATTTTCTAATAACTTATAATCAGTTTCCATTAGAATACAAAGTTTTGTCACGTTTCCGGTGTTTTAAGAAATTTTTAAGGAAAAACGTTTTTTATAAGATTATTTATTTTAATTCTCGGTTGGTTTATTTATTTGCCGGTTTCAGAATTTTTCTTCTTTCTCTCTAAAACTTCAGTGATACGTTACTATTCTTATTTATTTTTTTTAATTCTTGTCATGTTTTATGTTTTTCACAACCTGTAGCTCTATGATTTGTTATATTATGTTGTACAACATATGTAAGCCTATCTGTTCTTGATTAGTCTGTGAATATGAGTTTTACTCGATTGGGCGTACTCAATAAATAGAAAAAAGTATCGAATATCTTCCGCTTGTTATACAAGGCCACCTTAAATAATTTTATTATATCAGCCTGATTGAGGCGCCACGGATATAAAACGCATTGTTATTATAAAACTCATAACTCGTTAAGTATCGGTCCTATGAAAATTTTGCTCAGAGTAAAACTTGTCAGAAACTTTTTATAGAGCAGCTTTTGTCCTAAAAATCAATAATAAGCGTGATATTTCGATTTATTTACTTCACGCCCCCTTACAATCTCCCATTTAAAGAAACTATTTTGAGTGTCATATAGCCCAAAATCTGAGTGGGACCTAACTTATTTTACATACCAGTTTTTGTATAAATCTGTTCAGCCATTATCGCATGAAAACGTAACAAAACATACAGACATACGAAATATATATATATATATATATATATATATATATATATATATATATATATATATATATATATATATTAATAATAAAAATGCGATTTTCGGTCTCAGATATTTCATTACACATGTTAACATCGATTATTGTTGTAAAACCGAAAATTACCAAACAAATTTAGGTGACAGTTTTATTATTAGCCTACTATAAATTCCGTCATTACTATCAATCCGCAATAGTTAGTTGGGATAGGCTAGTTAACTGACCATTGAATGCTGGCTGATTTTCCCATGGATTGTCTGTCATTGACAGGCGCTGTATCTGTGATTCAAATGCTAGCGCGCTGGTCTTCCATTTAGGCGTCCCGGGTTCGATCGTGATGGAATTTATGGTGAACAAAGAGGTTTTTCCTTGGTGTATATTCGCGTTTCTCCACTATCATTCCACCAACACACTCCACGTCTCCTCATTTCATCTTTCATTTCCAATTGTAAAAATAGGAGGGGTAAAATCTTGGATTTAGTACAGATTTCTGATGCTGATACAGGAAGGATTTGGGGATCCGGTCCCCTGGGGCTCAACAGGCTACTAGTCTGCGGATGGGATTACTCTATTAGAGACTGAGGTAGGACGATCCACCTGTCAGTGTCGGATTCACGAATACCATCCAGGCATTGAACAATTATCGCACATACACGGCGCATAATGGAACAAAGCATGCCAAGCATCTGGGTTCTGCCCTCTAAAATTTAAACTAACAAGCAAACATTCTGAAGGGGACAGATAAAAAAGTTAATTTTTTTTCTTTCACCATGTTAATAATGTCAGAAGAAGTGCTTATACAAATTTTGACCACTCGACCGCAATTACGAGGGCCTTAAAAAAAGAAGTTCGCCAGAGATCGTTAACAGAAAGAAAGCACAATTTCGTTGGAAGAATTTATTGAAACAGACACAGCAATTGTTGAGCTATTTTTCAACATATTCCCCGCCGAAATTGAGACATTTGCCATCATGGGATCGACAGAGAGGTGCAGACGCCTGTCATACGCTGGCTCATCCTTGTGTCGTAGAAGTCAGCCGCCTGAGATCGGAACGATGGTAAGACAAATGTCTCAATTCCAGTGGGGGATATGTTGACAAATAGCGCAACAATTGCTGTATCTGTTTCAATAAATCTTTCCATGCGATTGTGTTTTTTTCTGTAAACGACCCCAGGAAAATCACTTTTTGGATGGCCTCGTAATTTGTATAAGCACTTCCTTTGACATTAAAAACATTTAACTTTATCTGCCCCCATCAGAATGTTTGCCTGTTAGTCACTGACAGGCAGGTAGTCTAATTAAACGAATGAAAGGTTGGATTTATAGATGGGTGAATGGGTAAATTAATGAATACATTAAGTAATTAATTAATGACCAACAGACCTTGGAGAATTCTGGGTTTGCAGTGAAAGACCTGCCATTGGGCAGAACATTATGAATGAATGAGACTGATCTACTATTACCATTACGTTTCTACTACATATTCTGTGGGGCTCACGGCCCACGCGTTGTGTCCTTTGTTTACATTTTTCTTGGAGAATATGAATATTCTCAAGTAATTAGGTTCCGTCGTAGCGGTGCAGTAATAACGACAATTACAAGAGAAGGGTCCTCGAGCTGGCCTCATTAACGGGCCCCGAAGTAACGACATTAGACACTGCCCGTCCCCTTCAAACTTAGTTCCCGTGGCCGCGGAATCTATGAAGTTTGCACAACTGCGCGCTCTGCTAATGTCGGAGTGTTTTTGTCGCCAAGATGGTGCTTATTATCTCCGAACTCGATATCCGATGTTTCACAAAGAAAGAGCATACAATCATTACCCTCTCCAACTTCTTGCTAGGCATAAATGTCTCCTAAAGAGGGAGATCGAGCAAAGCCACAATTTCGTGGTTCTGGATAGACCCTTCCTCCTGTTTTCTTTCCTTATAAAACCGGTTATTCTGGCATTACTGGAGGTTCAGTATCGGTTAAGGCTGGTTCACAATAAACCGGGAACGGAAACGACAACGAGAACGAGAAAGGAAATATTGTGAAAATAAACGTATTTAAATGTGTGCATTCACAATTAAAGAGAAGCTTGCCGGAGTCCGGCAACGGGAACGTGAAATTGAATTGTGAATGCATACATTTAAATACATTTATTTTAACAATATTTCCGTTCTAGTTCTCGTTGTCGTTTCTGTTCCCGGTTTATTGTGAACCAGCCTTTAGGAATGTCTCGCACGTAAACGTCATGGCTTGACACTCAAAGAAAATTAATAATATTTCACATTGCATTGTTTTATGAATGGGTAAACCAGAGAATAATGAAAATAAGATGCAAAATACCAAAAGGAAATCTTACACTAATAGGAATCTATGCACCAGAAGAGGGCAGAAAGCAAGATACAATAGAATTCTATCAGCAACTACAAAAAGTAATAGATCAAACAAATAAAAATGGTTATCTAATCATAGCAGGTGATGTAAATGCTCGTATTGGGAAAACACCAATCACAAATGTAACAGGAAATAATGGAGAAGAAACATTAAATAATAATGGAAAAACGCTACTAAATTTCGCATGCTTTAATCAACTGAGAATAACTAATAACTACTTCAAACATAAAGAAATTCATAAATATACGAGAAGTGAGAGAGGATCATGCTCAATAATAGATTACATTATAGTTAACCAAAAAATGAAAAACCTGGTTAGGGACACAAGAGTCTTTAGAGGAAGCGACATTCACAGCGATCATTTTCTACTGATTAGCAAAATAAATATACAAAACAAATGGTGTAGAAATTGGAATAAAGAATCAAAAAAGAAAGAAGAGGAAAAACAAGAAATCTATAAAATAAAGTTACTAGAAGAAGAATCGATACAAGACCTATATAAAAGAAGAGATTATACAAACGCAGAAGAGCCAAAAGAGGAAATTGAAGAAGAATGGCAATGTATTAGAGGACTCTTACATAAAACAGCAAAAGAAGTTTTAGGGACAAAGAAAGTAGGAGGGAGGAAAAAAGGCTTAAAAAAATGGGATCCCGAAATTCAGAAATTAGTGAGTGATAAAAAAGAG
Source organism: Periplaneta americana (assembly GCF_040183065.1). NCBI lineage: Eukaryota > Metazoa > Arthropoda > Insecta > Blattodea > Blattidae > Periplaneta > Periplaneta americana. The sequence goes on along the minus strand of NC_091120.1, from coordinate 69,111,657 downwards.
GCTTATCTGAAATATCTTAATAACAAGAATGATCAGAATAAAATAGAATATAATAGAGCAAGAGCATTAGTAAAAAGATATACTAGGAAACTAAATAGAGAACATTGGGAAAACTACATAGCAGGAATGGAACACAATTTACATGGAAGACAGGACAAAGTATATAAATTTATAAGAAGCCTTAATTCCCAAGAAAAAGATAAAACAAATCTGATAATTATACAAGATATAGAATTAGAAAATTATTATAAGAAATTATGGACTGATAAAGAAAATGAAGAAGAAACTATAGGAAAAAACAAACAGTACATAGAAGTAGATGACTTAGAAATGTAAGAGATGTTAGAAGCACTAAAGAAAAGTAGGAATAATAAAGCATGTGGAATAGACAATATAAATATAGAATTATTAAAATATGTCCCCAGAAATTTTCAAGAAACGCTATTAAATTTTTATAACAAATGTTGGAAACAAAAGACTACGCCAGAAGAATGGAAAATAGGGAAGATAATATCGATATTTAAAAAAGGAGATAAAACAAACCCAGAAAATTATAGGGGAATAAGCTTACTATGTACAACATATAAAGTATACGCAAAAATAATAAGCCAAAGACTATCAAATATAGTCGACATAATAATATCAGAAGACCAGACAGGTTTTAGGAAAGGGAGAAGCTGCATAGATAACGTTTTTACATTAAAGCAAATAATTGAGAAAGGAAGGGAATTCAACTTACAAACTCATATCCTTTTCATAGATTATAAGAAGGCTTTTGACAGAGTGTCTAGACCAGAATTGTGGAATATATTAAATGAAAAGGGAATCCCATTACATTTGATAGAAGTAATTAAAGATATGTACGGAAAAACAAAAATAAAAATAAACCAAAGAGAACCTATAAGAATAACAGGAGGAGTTAGACAAGGTTGCCCATTATCAACCACTCTTTTTAATATATATCTAGACGACATGATAAGATCATGGAAACAAATAACAACAGGAGGAATTAATTTAGGAAATATGATAGTAAAAACGTTAGCCTTTGCAGATGATCAGATTTTAATTGCAAAAACAGAGGACGAAATGCAGAGAATGGTATATAAATTAAACGAAATATCAAAAAAATACAACATGGAAATATCATCAGGAAAAACAAAGGCAATGGCTTTCAAGGGCTCTTATCCAGTTCGGACAAAGATAATTTTAGAAAATAAAGCAATAGAACAAGTCTCAAAATTCAATTTCCTAGGTTGCGAAATATCATACACAACAGAAACAGATATAAATAAGTTAAACAAGTTTAACTATATAACAGGAACACTAAAAAGAACCTTAAAAAATAAAGCCAGAAAAGACTCTCTAATGAAATTATATAAGACGATGGCAGTTCCTACAATTACTTATGGATCCGAAACATGGACAATGACGGCACAACATATAGCTAGAATACAAGCTGCTGAAATGAAATTCCTCAGGCCAATAGCAGGATATCAAAGAACAGACAAAAAACACAATACAGAAATAAGACATCAACTAAAAGTAGAGGAACTAAATACAACAATAGTGAAATATAGAACAAATTGGGAAAACCACCTAACAAGGATGACGAACAATAGAATACCAAAAGCAGCATACAATTACTCACCACGAGGAAAAAGGAACTTAGGAAGACCTAAGAAAAGATGGAGGCAGCAACAATTTGGAGCCGGAACAGGCTAATGAAAGGCCTAAACCGTGACGTAGAAGAAGAAGATTGTTTTTCTTTATGTGTCCAATATGAATTGTTTAATCATAAAGCTGCTTTTAATGCAATTGTAGGTAACAATATCTAGTTTTGTTTAATACATAGATTACATAAACATTACGACGAAGTAAATAGTTGAAGCACTGGAATGAACGTAAATGGCAGACATTTTTGGAAACTTTATACGAAAACACACAGACACTCTCTCGCCTATACAAAAGAAGAAGAATTAATTACTGGAAGGGAATTAAGGAGTCGGGTACAGCTTACAGCAGTAAAATTTTGGAAATATTCAACATTTTTTCCTCCATTACTGTATCTTGTACCTTTAAACACTGTCCTTCTGCTATATGAAAAAAAAATATTTGTACGATTTAAAAAAAAGTTACATTTTTTTCGAAATTCAGTTTACTGTGCACTGATGAAGCGTTTCCCACATAACTAAAAAAAAAACTATTCAACATTCTATGATGACATTTTTTGTGTTATTTATGCATGTCATATCTACAATATGATGCAGGATCACTTCTCTACCCTTGATAGTTTGTCTGATAAAAAATAAATTATAAAAAAAAATACCAAATATCAGTATTTTCTTCTAACACAAAATAAAAAAAACTATATTACTTATTAAGGAATGTGGTTGAAAAATAATTGTTTAAAATCGTAACAATATTTTTTCATATAGTAGAAGAACAGTGTTTTACACTTACCAATTTTCATTATTGTACAAGATACAGTAATGGAGGAAAAAATGTTGAATATTTCTAAAACTTTTACTGCTGTAAGCTGTACCTAAACCCTTAATGTATTATATATAAATAATATTAATCTTCTGGCACGTACTCGTGCACTGTTACGTAATAACTACTTGTGTAACACTCTGTCAAAGTTCGGAAATCATTCTATAGGTCGTGACCTGGATTTCTTGTCAAGCTAAGCCGACAACACCTGATAAACTGCCGTATGCTACTTCTCTGGTAATTAATTTGTCATACGAAATGTATTCAAGTTTCAGATTAGATATCCCAGTACAATGTTGCTCTGTGCTATTTCTTTATGGGGTTGTAACCACAATACCGCTGGAGACAAGGGGTGGATTTATTCATCCCAGACAAATTTAATAACGAGGAAACTAATTTTGCACAATAGGGATCCTCAATTGTTACTAGAGGGAGAGGTGGAGTGTTGTTTGTTTATTGCTTTATGACCCTGCGACTTTATTGTTTTCGAATAGCACTCAAGAAATGTAGCCTCAAACGATTATTGCACCCCTTCAACCCCTGCGCAATATAACAGTCTCCATAAAGCTATAGTATAACTCTAATTCCCATACTATCGAGAAACTTTTGATGAGATTTTTTTTTCGGACCCTTGTAATTCAACCCTGCCCTATTTCAAACCCCTTATCTTCCACCCTGATTCATTTCAAGATCGAACAATGTTGTAAATTTAAAGAAAGGAAAAAATTGAGTTGCCTTAGATTTGTGGTTGAATTAAAACTTTCTTTTGTTTGTTAGTTAACTTAGTTTTCAGAAGTTTTCTTTTCCTCGCTCCATTGACCTCGCATAAAAATTTTGAATCACAAACCGTGTAGCTTAGTACTACGTCCATTTGTGGTTTTTAATGTATTATTAACTATACTTGGGTAATTAACGAACTAGACACGCCCTTTTCTTCAGTAGATGTTTGCTTCGGAGATATATAGGCCTGTTAGTGCATTAACAGTTAAGCTTATAGGCTATTTCCGATAAAAAATAACTCTTTTTAGTTTCAGATATAGTGTCCCGTAGAATAACTACCACAAAGAAACCTCAATATCTCCTAAACTAATAGTGACAGAATAACCGGACTTAGATTTTAGATTAGAAAAACTCACCAAGTTTCAATAGATCTCCACATGTGCGCCTCTGGTGGCCCAAACAATATCAAGACTGTATTCTATCTCCCTCCATGTGTTCCGCAGTATTACAGGTGTGACGGAAGCACAAGCGTCTACTATCCGCCTTCGGAGGTCAGCCAGGTCCTGTACTGGAGTTCGATAAACAATGATTTTTACATATCCCCAAAGAAAGAAATCTAAGGGGATCAAATCTGGTGACCTTGGAGGCCATTCAATGGGTCCTGATCTTCCGATGCACTTGTTTGAAAATTGTGTGTTGAGGTAGTCTCGAACTTGATTGACGTAATGTGGAAAAAGCTAAACGAACGACTATCACCACGTTTCTTAATGAACGAAAATTAGCTTAAATACGCATTTTCATTAAATTGAAGCTACACGACCTAGGACGGTTCCTTTATTAGACTGATAAACCAATCATACAAAGTGTGGATAATAGGATGGAGCAAACACTGGTTATTGGCATTCTCATAACTGAAAGTTTTATAGAAGAAAGTACAGGGAAAGTCAAAATATCTAAATAAGAAGTCAGTAAGAAGTTACAAATCGAAATGAGAACCTGCAATTTTTAATGATGCGCCTGAAGTTATCACAGGTAGATGGCAGTATTATCAATACACACACAAGCAAAACAAAGAAGCAGCAGTTGCAAGGTGACATTACTTTTGCATTGTACCATATTTTATTATATGTATGACATGTTAGTTTACGATTTGCAGAGTTGATGAGTGCATTGAACATTAATAGAACCATATAATAATAATAATAATAATAATAATAATAATAATAATAATAATAATAATAATAATAATAATAATATCTACATTGGTTGGAGTAGGATTAGTACAGAATATCTGTGTAAGTGCGTCAGAAACACACTTCATAGTATTAAACAAGGGTTCGGTGTTCATATAAGTGGATCTAATTTATGCAGAACAAACTTATTCCTGATTGACGGGTCCAGTTCATAAACACGAGTCACATATCAACAGTATCACAAAAAGCGGCTACGCTCCCTACTCTTGTAACACAAGCGGCGGTGTGATTAATAATGCAGTGTCGAATATAATCAGGGGTGCACAAATTTAAATATAGGCCTACATGTGAAAGCATTGATGTCTTACGCTAATTTTGGTACTATCCACTGAAATTCACTCGATTAATAGAATGCAAGGAGAATATAATATTTGTAAATTTTCTCTTCAAGTACAACTGGTACCGTGCCCGAATATTGATGTTAGGGAAGAATTTAGTTATTTTCTTTTTAATTTAATGATTGAGACCGTAAGCCGTTCGACTTCACACATTTCGGTTTTCCAAAGTCTTTCTTAACCTCTCCATCCTTTAAATTTTGCTTTGGGTTTTACTTTTCGGCATTCGTTCCTTGTGAATTCTTTTCATTCAGTCTGTCTGTTTCTTTATTTCTTTGTATCTTTGAATCGCACCAATTTATAGCTTGTGTAGACCTATATTTCTTTGTCGATCTTAAATGTTTCATTCCTCTGTTCTAATTATATATTCTATTCAATTCAATTTATTAAGCCATTAAGCTTACGGTGATAGGCTTCGTCACAAATACAAAAGGGAAAAAAAAAACATACATTTGAAAATACGCATATAATTGAAATCAGTAAAGTTAATTAGAATGGAAACACGAAACATTTTGAAACTTTAAAAATTAATGAAAACACTTCGCTCTTAATGTATTATTTGTAACTGAATGTAAATAACTTTATTTATCAAAAAACAATTTCGTAAGAATTTGTGTTAAGAAACTCATCTCTAAAGAGCAGAAAGAATTAATTAAAAGCCAATTATAAAATCTAGTTTTGAAACTATTGGTTGATTTATTTACTTATTTACTTATAGTGATATTGTGTATGTTTTAGTGCAGTGGTAATGTTGTTATTTTAACAGTGATTTCAATTGTAGAAGTTATTCAGTGTCGAAATTCAATGGAGATGACAAATTGCTGACAAATTTTGATCGGACTACTGTCATGTATCTTACGTTGTATGTGCTACCGATTGATAGTCCAACCAAATATAAAAAAAGGCAAACCACTGACGAATAAAGAGGAAGCAATAGTTTTAAAGACAGAGACATTACCAGGGTAGGAAAAGAAAATTGAAATGTATGGTATATAAAAACGTGCGTAATAGAATAAAAAATGTGATTCGTTTATATCTCCTTGTCAGATAGTAAGTGAATAACTAAATAAATAAGTAAATAAACGAGAAAATAAATAAATAAATAAATACATACATAAATAAATAAATAAATGAGAAAATAAGCGAATAAATAAATAAATAAATAAATACATAAATAAATAAGTAGATAAATAAGAAATCAATGAATAAACAAATAGGCAAGTGGGCAAGTAATAATCATATAGGCCAATATGCAATAGGTAGATACATAAATACATAAATAAAAATAAATAAATAATTGAAAAAATAAGGAAATAAGTAATTGAATGAATGAATAAATTGTTAAATGAATAAATTTTAAATGAATAAATTTTAAATGAATAAATAAATAAATGAATAAATAAATAGGCAGGTAGATAGCCAGACAGACAGACAGATAGATAGACACGTAGGCAAGTAAGTAAATAAGCAATATAGGCCAATATGTAATAGATAGATACGTAAATACATAAATAATTTGCAGTAAGATATTTGGAAGCTACAGGCCCGTCGACAGGAGCGTTTGCCTGCTGATCTGGAGCTACGCTAGGGCGTGTTGGATTGATTATCCCGTTTGGTTGATTACCTGACCGGATTTTTTTTCCGAAGTTTTCCTCAAGCGTAAAGCGAATGCCAGTTAATCTATGGTGAATCCTCGGTCTCATCGCGTTGTCACCAATGTCTTACTTACCAGATGAATTGCTGATTAATATGTGTTACTTATAATGAAACTAACATCTGTCCATTCTTCTTCTTATTATTATTATTATTATTATGATTATTATTATTATTATTATTATTATTATTATTATTATTATTATCATTATCATTATCATTAATTTCTCTAAATAGATTTACAAAACCTCTAATGGCAATTACATTAATATTCTCATTATAGAAATAGAAATATATGTATTCTGCCTGTAACATAGTCCTAGTAAGGTTATATTAAATTAAATTTTCATCATTTTACTAGCTATTTCAAATATTAAATTAATTATAATTCATTGAATTAAATTAGCTCATAAATTAAGTTACTACTTTACCTTATAGATTTATCTAAATTTAAATAAATGTGTAGTGAAGAATATTGCTGGAGAACCTTTTAAGTGTAGAGTAAATATTTGTAATTTAAATTTATGTATTGTATTGATTAAGGCTGGTTGAGTGGAAGAGAAGGCCTTATGGCCTTAACTCTGCCAGCGAAAATAAAACATTATTATTATTATTATTATTATTATTATTATTATTATTATTATTATTATGTCACCGACGCTACATAACCTAGTCGTTAAATAACGGAAAAAAATCTGAAAAAAGAAAAGCGTGGTTAACTTTAAGATAAATAAGGAATACACATTAGGTATCTAGTCTTACGTATTTAGAGTGATTTACAAAGAAGGCTATGTATGACTTTGAAAGTCGTTTTGAGTAAAAAATGTTTATTTGAAAATCGGTCCAACTACGGAAGTTTAACGGGTTATGTGCATTTATTTGCATGCATCACCATGTAATTTCTATGTTATGAACGTGACCTTGATCGAGCATTAGATATATGTCGTTTAACACTTTACCATACCGAAGTGGAAGTAAGAGAAGCATTACTCCACTCATTTTGGTACAATGCGTACGAGTCATACACTATCCCAAAATGTATTCAAGTAGATTGTGGTATTTCGGAAAGTCAACAGTAAATATCGACTCTGACATCGAGATTTTGTATTCATGTGAACTTTTTTTAATCGAAAATACTTATCATTATGACCTTTCTTTATCAATCATTCCGTGTAAGTTTCTCATGCTGAAGCTGAAAAGAAACTTAAGATTGGTATGAAGTTAACTTCACTCGCGTGTATGCGGAAGAGGAATTTTTATGAAAGCATTTTTCCATATCTGTCGGTATTGTGTTTTTACAATTGAGGTTCCCAAACGTTTTGGAGACGCAACCCAATTCTGGGCGAAACTTCTGTATGCGACTCCCAACATGTTAACATAATAATAGCCAGGGACGAAATCAAAGGAAACTTGATTTCTAGTCGAAGCACTTGATAAAAAGTAATATAATGCATTCCGGTGTCCACCACTAGCATGTCTGACTGTGGAACGAGCGGACCTGGGTTCAAATCATGGTTGGGACAAGTTACCTGGTTGAGGATTTTTCCTGAGTTTTCTCTCAACTAATTGAAGCAGAATTGCTGGAAAACTTACGGCGTTGGACCTCGCAATCATTTCGCCATCATTAATTCGCATATCATCATCCATACCATAGCATGAGTTAAGTTCACGGTGTGGCGTGGTGTACTTGTACAAGAGCGCGGCCGTTCGGCTATCTAATCATTCACAGAATAGGAGTGGTAAGCACAATAAGCCTCCGGCTGCAGTGTAAGCGTTCGGGTCTCTCCTCCGTACAAGAGAAAAAAATGCATTCCAGTGCAGTTGAGAACTCGTAGTAAATTTATCTACCGGTGTAGACCAGTTTTGGATCAAGAGAATGCATGAATACCCCGAGTTTACAAAAGAAGCTCTTAAAATGTTATAACATTTTCAATCTCATAACAATACAAAAAGAAATTAAGCTATGTTGAAAAGAGTAGGTGAAAAAATAATGATGCTGAAACTGGTCAGGAATTGAAAAAGGAATTGGTTGGGTCACTTGCTGAGAAGAAACTGTCTGCTGTAGGATGCGCTGGAAGGAATGGTGAACGGGAGAAGAGTTCGTGGCAGAAGGAAATATCGTATGATAGACGGCATTAAATACATGGATCGTATGTGGAGACAAAGAGGAAGGTAGAAAATAAGAAAGATCGGAGATTGCTAGGTTTGCAGTGAAAGACCTGTCCTTGGGCAGAAAACAATGAATGAATAATGCAAAATAAGCTTCTCGGCTATAATTGCCATTGAAACAAAGATGATAAATCTCACTGAACTTGTAAATAATATATAACTTAGCTTCTCGGCTATGATTGCCATTAAAACAAAGATGATAAATCTCACTGAATTTGTAAGTCATATATCACTTAGCTTTTCGGCTATGATTGCCATTGATACAAAGATGATAAATCTCATTGAACTTGTGATGTATCACTTAGCTTCTCGGCTATGATTGCTATTGAAACAAAGATGATAAATCTCATTGAACTTGTGATATATCACTTAGCTTCTCGACTATGATTGCTATTGGAACAAAGATGATAAATCTCATTGAACTTGTGGTGTATCTCTTAGCTTCTCGCCTATGATTGCCATTGCAAGAAAGATGATAAATCTCATTGAACTTGTGATGTATCACTTTGTGTGTATCGGATACAGGGTCCAGATTTGAGAGCTATTTTCTGAAAAATAGGCACATTAGTCTCATTAATAAAATTATATGTTACTTTAGTGTGTAACTACTGAAACTAAACCGGCCGGGACACTTTTTTCAACTCTCGAAACCAGGACAATCCTGGTTTTCCGGCAGGTAAGGCAATCCTATACTGTTTTCGCTGTAAGAAAAATCCTAATGTAAACATAAGCACGTGGCTGTCATACCCGTGATTGTCTCACACTCACACGACGCAGGAAAATATAGTTCGTATTTGGAAACTATCATCTCGTATTATTTGAAAATAAAAAATTGAATTCTAGTTGTTAAATACAATGAAACATATGACTTCACTCATATGTAAAACGACATATAAAAGAAAAGCTACTTTTATATTTTATTTTGTACTATTAACGCGGATGAATACAAACAGTAATACCGAGATAGTCTGTTCTTGTAACAAGCTGGCATCACTCGAGCTCGTAGTTGTTCACGTAAGCACGCGGTACTGAAGTATGGCTTCTGCATCCTCGGTGTGTGGGGTTATTGAACATAAGAGTAGAAACCCTCTCAAAAGCGGGTTTCCTAAGCAAACGAATACATAGTGAAGTTAGGCCTACTTGACGAGTAACGAGAAATGTTTAACATGAAATAGAATGTACAACAGTAGGCGGGAACATGTACTGAGAATCTATGGCGCCAAACAGCGGCCAATGAAGCCTCACTTCAGTCACGTGCTATTGTTTATATTAGGATTTTTCTTACAGCGAAAAGATTATGGCTATATCGGATTTTATCCTAAGCTCAATTTCTGGAGTTATCACCAACAATTAACCGGGGACGCGGTGGAATTCCCGTTACGTGAGATCGAAACACCACCGCTTTTGCCTCTGCCTGTCATTGACGGATGAACAGTTAAGATAGTATTATTCTTTCATTTCAAATAACTTTTCAACCTATGTACACCCCTGCTGAGGGGGAACTTGACAATGCAGCAGGCACCCTTTCACCCTCCGCGTGATTTCGGTCAATATTGATTGTGTGCTCAGTGGTAATGAACTTGAACGGAGAGATGACCAATTGTTTTACCTTAAATACACATCCAAGTACAGGCCACAGCGGTGTTGTTGCGAGGTGGAAACAGGACGCAAGGGAGAAAAAACCTGCGTCACAATTGAATTGGTTGTTTTTGAAACCCTGGAAGTCAAAGAACTCTAAACTTGTGGGAAAACGAGAAAAACTGAGTACTTAATAAACTAGGACACATTTTTGTAAAAATGTTCTCATTTGAGAGTTAAATATTGAGTGAAGAAGTCATGGAAGCATATCATTAACTTCTATAAGTTACAGCATTAAATTTGCTACTAGACAATTAAAAAAATTAGTGACTTACGCGATTTAAAAAAAGTAATTAACAATATTATGTTATTATATTAATGAAAGCAATAAATTCGGACTCCATTTATAAAGTAACATATATCTTTTACAGCAAATTGTTTACATACATAGTTCAAGCACACAAAATGGTGTACACATTTAAATTACTAACAAATTGTGCTGAGACACACAAGAAAAAAACTATTTCATGAAGCGACACAAAATATTTTAGGAATGGAGGTCCTCAGTTCATTTTCCTTTCAGTTATGTTCCAATCTTCTAGAAACTTTGATTTTCCCCTTCATTAGGTAAATATTCTTGAAATTTTCTCAAATCCTCCATCTTCTTTACATTTATTGAAAGATTGTGCAAGTATGCTATTTTTTCTAGTACCGTTATCACAATGGTTGTCGTAATCCTGTTACACTAGTATAATAAGATAATAATAATAATTTATTGGCAGAACAAAGATACATATTGATTTTTTTATATAAGAACTCTCTAGCACCCCCAGAAAGAGTAAGTTACATACTCGTGCTCAGGGGGCATTCCTCATAAGTTAATGTTAAGACATTTTTATTGAATAACAGAGTAAAAAGTAATAAAAGAAAAAAAAAGAAGAAAAAACACATATCAAAATAACTGAACTATAAATTTTCTCTGTTAACAGCAATTTTAATAGATTTTTTGAAATGAGGAGCATTAGCAAATTGTATGTTTGGGAATTTATCTATTACCATGTTATAAAGCCTTGGGCCGAAGTTGCTACTGTGATTATATGCTACAGTTGTAGTACATTTAGGAACTGTCAAGCATATGTTGTCTGATCTTTTGGCTTTATATTTATGCGAATATAAATTAAACATGTTTCGGTTTTTATGTACGATATTCAGTAATAAATTGTTATAAATTTGATGGAAGTCAAATACTTTCATTTCTGAATACAGCAGCTCTGAAGGATAATCAAGAGGTTTATTAAGGCATATTTTTATTATTCTTTTCTGTAGCTGAATTATTGGCACGAGGGAGGTACTATAAGCACTACCCCATCCTATAATGCCGTATTGTAATACAGCTTGTACTAATACGAGATAAATCAGTCATAAAGTATGGACAGTCAAATAATTTCGTAGGATGACAAAATAGTGAATAATTTCTCTTAATCTATTGCACAGAAAAAGAACATGTTTATTCCAACGTAAATGTTGGTCGATTATTATTCCGAGATATTTAACTTCAGGAGATTCATTTAGAATAGGACAGTTACAACTGTTAGAAGAACAATATTAGATGTATGAATGTTTAAATACAAGAGCGAATCAGGAGATTTCATACCAACAGATGTTAACGAAAATGGCACAACCGCAGTTTTAGAATGATTTATATGAATAAGTATTTTTTATTTCCCTTTTATTTTTAACGGGTTCACTAAATCTCACTGTTGTCCGTGGAAGACATGTTAACACAATATAAACAATGAGAACAAATTAACTTGCTTCACTGTACGAGTCACTTGCATGTTACCAACAATTGACAACAGGTAGCGCACTTCAGCACTGAAACATGTTACATTGAGAAACCCCGTAAATCCGTGACTTAAAGAGTTTCAAAACCAAATTAACTATATGAGTTATTCTCACATTCTATACTCCAGACTTAGGCTTACGATGTTTCAACATAAGATGACGCATCTAGGTTGCGACTGTAAATTTTTCACATTAAACAAACATGACGAAATGAGTAACTTACGAGGTTTTAAACGTAAGCGATTCAATTTTTCAAGCTGGACCAGAAACGGGGGAATGATACATATAAAATGAACGATGTGTTCAGTTCAATACTTTATCTTAACTTTTAAGTTTTTAGTCACCCAAAATTAACTTAATTTATCGAACAAATTCATTATATATAGCAATTTATATGATTATAGGGGCGTAAAACATGGTACTTACATTTTGCGTTAAATGCAGTAGTTAGTTTCCAACATTTCAAGGGATGACAAAGTATATAGATTTTACTTCCCTGATAACTATACAAACTGTTGCATGTATAAATGTTTACCTAGCTAATAACTTCAAAACACCAAAACGTCACTTACAATGTTTTACTCCCGAACCCCTCATAATGTCCTTTTCCCCTTATTAGGAGAGTAGGGTGTGTAGGGTCTGAAACGACTGTTTCTACCACACTCTGTTCTTAGCATTTAATTTAACTTCTTTCATGTGTAACTAGTTGTCTTGGCGTCTTCCTATACTAGCAAGCAAATATTTTCATGGGAACAAATACAACAATTGCTGAGCTATTTTTCAACATATCCCCTACCGGAATTGAGACATTTTATCATACCACGGGATCAACTTTTGTATCCCTGTGTCGTAGAAGTCTGCCGCTTGGGATCGGAACCAGTGTGTGCTGTATCTGTTCCAAAAAAAAAATATTTCATTGAAATTATGTTTCCTTTCTGTAAACGTTCCCAGGAAACTTACTTTCTGCGCTCGAGTGGCCAAAATTTGTGTAAGCACCTGTTTTGACATTAGCACGGTGGAAAACAAAAAAAACTCTTTTTCTGTCCCCATGAGAATGTGTGCTTTAAGCACCAAAAAGTATTTCGTGGACGTTCTATTTTTCTATTGATTTTAGGGATCCAATCTTCTCTATGCTGCTGCTGGTTTTTTTCAATGCATCGTCGGCCTCGGTAGCGTAGTTGGTATAGCGCTGGCCTTCTATGCTCGAGGTTGCGGGTTCGATCCCGGCCCAGGTCGATGGCATTTAAGTGTGTTTAAATGTGTCAGGCTCATGTCAGTAGATTTACTGGCATGTAAAAGAGCTCCTGCGGGACAAAATTGCGGCACACCGGCGACGCTGACATAACCTCTGCAGTTGCGGGTGTCGTTAAATAAACCAAAATGTAATTTCTTAATGCATGGCCAATCTACAATAAAACTAAAATTATTACATAAAGAAGGTAGATCTTTCCATTTATAAATAAAGTTCACTTAAAACATTCGCATTTCATTATTTTTCGGTCCTCGCGAAATTTGGCAAACTTGAGTACTTTGCTTCTGATTTATTTTGTTTATCTAATACTTTTAAATAACTGTTTTCAGGAGTAGACAAATCCCGGACGTCTGATCGCCGTGGTTCCCAAAAATTTTATGCGGCGCCTGAATTTTTTTACTGACTTCAAAATTTTTCGACTTCATTTTCTTTCATGTCGTTATGATTAGTACATAATAGTAAAAAAAGCGATTGTAGAAAAATTGCGAGTGTGCTTTCTAAATTAATATTGTTATATTTTTTGCGCATCATGAAGTAATTGTCGCTGTATTATAGTTTCAGTGAAGAGCACAGAGCGTCTCTGAAGGTGTGTGTTTTCATTACATACTGTAGATATTTAATATTCATTAATATATAGAGCTCCCACAAAAGAGATTTCCGGTTTCGAACACATGTAACTTGCATTTAATGGAACTCAGATATTTAAAACTGGTGTAAAGTGTTATTACCATATCTTAAAGATGATCAATGTGAGTCTCCCTGGTAACACGGCAGACATCAAGCCTGTAATCGAGTTCCTCCCAGCTACTTTCAAGCATATCACGATTGATTGATGCGGTGGCTCCTGAGATGAGCACTCGTACATCAAACATGGTCTGTCTTTAACATATCCGCAAATAAAAAAATCAAAGATGTCAGTACTGGGGAACGTGGAGGCCAACGAAGAAGTTCACGCTCGTTGCGACCGGCACGCGCAATCCACGTATTTTGTAGTCGGTTATTCAGCGCAGAAACCTCCACACAGTCGACTTCAGTATTTGCAGCTTCCTGTTGGCTCCGATGGTAGATTTTCGCGGACTACGTGAGAAACATTCACCCTCTACTGTTTCCTCGTTTACACTCTACAAACGCATCTTCTTACATTAAAATCGGAGTACCACTTGCGAATTGTAGACCAAGTGATTGATTATGGGCCAAAAATTGTTCGCAAATACCGTTGAATACTAATAGTCCAAAAATAACCAGGGAGCGAAACTTGTTGCCCAATTTGAGAGAGGCGAGTGGTTTCAGGTTAACTGTGTTCTAGGGTCCCTGTACTGTGTACAATAGAAGGCGGCGTGGGTCGTGCTCCCTTGAACTACTGTGCCTTAGTTGTTCGCTATTTACTTGCATATTTACATATTAATTTTATGGCATAAGTTATGCCGTCATAATAGAAGTCATAATGTTTTATTTGGTATGGTAATATTTTACGGCACTGATGCAATACTGTGGCATATTGTAAACTGAATTTCATGTTGAAGATTTACCGATAAGCTGTCACAATTTGACTATAATTATGTGTGTGTATTCCGCCTTTGCTTATCATACAATATGAATGAATTAATTAGTCATGTTTTCTCATTAACGTTTTCGGTACGTAAATTGTACCATCTTCAGATGTTTGTATATGATGCTAATTGTTAACCAAGCCTGTGGGTGCATGTATCTGGACTTAAATGGTCAGTGTTTTTGTGCATGCTGTGCGATGTCGGTGAAGTGTTGTCATGATTACACAAATGATCACCTTAACTCTTATTTACTATTTGCTGGTGCGACACTTTATCAAACTTAAATTAGAATGTTTCGGTCATTATTTAAAAAACACTATTTAAAAACACTGTTTAAAAACACTGTTTAAAACTATTTAAAAACACATAGTTTTTACATCACTTTAACTATGTGAAGTATGTGATCACTTATTGTGTGGTGTTGGCCGGTTTGAAGTTAAATGAGGCACTTGTGGTGATCTTGTTATTTAGCGTTGAGCTGGACGCAATATCGTAACATGACTATGTTTTCTGAAAGTGATGTTGAGACACTTCTATTAGGTTGATGGCGTATGTAATATTATAACAGAATGAAGGTTGTCAGGTCCGTGGCTTTAGTATCGCCTGGCGTGTCTGTAACAATATGATTAAGTATTAATTTATGAATTTGAAATTGGGAATGTTTATAATTAATTGGAAATTCCTTTTACTAGTATTGATATGGTTAACTGCTTGGGTAATGCCTATTATGTAAGAAAAGTAACTTACAGTTTTAACGTGTATTGATCTACTCGTGCTTGATGCTAGGCTGATACTAGAGCGATGGACTTGCTCACAGTATTTTTTTAGTTAGTTATATTGTCTGTTTCCGGAAGTAGAGGGGGTGTCGGTGAAATCTGTGTGTGTGATTGTTTGGGCGGGAATAGTTTGAATAAATTAAAGAGTGGGTTATTTATGTTGGCTATTTGTTCATTTAGTAGGGGTTTTCCTGAGTTGTGTTCTTTTATAATATGAAATTGTTCCGCCGTTTCTATTGTGGGGTCGTTTGTGATTTTTAGTATTTTCAGAGTGTCATTAATATTTGCGAGTTCGTGGTTTTCATGTATAAGGTGTTGTGCGAATTTAGATCTGTTTCTATTATAAACGAAGTCAGAGGTATGTTCCCGAAATCTTATTTTAAAGTTGCGCCGGGTCTGTCCTATATATGTTTTGGTGCAATTTTTGCAGTTTAACTGGTATATGCCACTGTTTAGGAGGGGTTCATTGTGGTTGGTATTATTGGGAATTATATTGTTTAGTTTGTTATTGGTACGAGGGGCTATGTTAATATTTTGTTTTTTAAAAAAGTTGCTAAGTTTGTTTGAAATCTTGCCGTAATATGTTAGACTATGCCATTGTTTTTTGTTTTGTGTTTTCTCAGGCTGTAATGTTGTGAATTCTTTTTTATGTAGTTTTGTTTTTCTCTTTTGTATTAAGTTGTTAATTAGTTGGTTTTCGTATCCATTTTCAGAGGCTATTTGCTTTATATAATTAAGTTCTTTATTGTAATTATCTCT
The DNA here is from genome assembly GCF_040183065.1 of Periplaneta americana. Lineage (NCBI taxonomy): Eukaryota > Metazoa > Arthropoda > Insecta > Blattodea > Blattidae > Periplaneta > Periplaneta americana. Next base: position 69,095,277 of record NC_091120.1, on the reverse strand, counting down.
ATTTAGCGGTGTTGTGAGTAATCTATCGATGAGGAAACGAAATTTGCTAATTTTATGTGTGATTGGATGTATTGAATGTTTTTTATAGCATGTGTGGTTGTTGTTTCTTTCCTGTATATGTTGAATGTAATTGTTGGGGTTGCTATTGTTATATTTAAATCTAGAAAATTAAGGCTATTGTTATTGCTTTGTTCTAGGGTGAATTTTATGTTTTGATGCCATTTGTTAAATTCATCTAGTATTTGACTATCTTTGTTTAGGGTGTTTTCGTATATTATTATTGTATCGTCAACATATCTTGCGTATGTGCTGAAATTGAACTTATTATTTAAATTATTTATGTGTTTGTTTTCAAGTTCTTGTAGAAATATATTAGCTAAATATCCAGATAAGGGGTCACCCATGGCTAATCCAGTTGATTGAATGTATATTTTAATTATCAAATTTGAAATAGTTCTGTTTTAGAGATGTTTTTAGTAAATGGGTGATTTGTTGAATTATATTGTTATCTAATTGGGCTTCGTTCAGTTTTTGAATAATTATGTTGATGGTTTCATCTATTGGTATGTTGGTATATAAATTTGTAACATCCAGTGAAAGTATTTTGGTGTTGCTCGTGGTTTTGAGTTTTTGAAGTTTTTTTATTATTTGTTTTGTGTTGGTGATGGTATATTGGTTGTCTAGAATGATATTATTACTTAAGAATTTGTGTAAATATTTATTAACTTTGTAATTTGGAGCTTCTCTGCAATTCACTATTGGTCTCATTGTCATTTCTTTTTTATGTGTTTTAGGTAGTGTTTTTAAATTAGGTGCTTTGGGGTTCTTCATGATGAGGTTTAGGGTTTTATTTTTTGGTATAAAGTCAGGTGCATTTTTTATGGCGGTTTTTATTTGTTTTTGATAAGTTTCTGTGGGGTCTGATTTAACTTCTGTGATCTGGTTGCTGGTGAAAAATGCGTTGGTTTTATCTATGTATTCGGTTTTGTTCATCAAGACTACTGCGTCATTTTTGTCTGCTTTTATGTGTAGAATGTTGTTGTCTTTTAGTTTTTGTTTTAATTGTTTTAGTTCTTTATGTTGGTTTTTGGCTATTTTGAACTCTTTTTTAGTGTTTGGGCTTTTTACATATTTTTCTATTATTTTAGCGGTGCTGTATTGTAGGAATTCTTTGTTTTCGTGTTCAATATTCTGTATGATATGTTGGGTTTCAATTGCTGCATTTTCTATTACTTTCCGGATATTATTTGGTGGATAGTTGTGTTTGTATCCGTAGTTTAGGATGTTTACTTCTTGGGTGTTTAATTTGAGGTTCGTTAAGTTTACTATCCTATTATTGAATGTGGGATAGTTGGATTGTCGTTGTGATTGATTGGTAATTAAGTTATTAAGTTTTTTCTGTAGTGTTTCATATTAGCGTTTCATTATTGTGTTTATTTTCTCTTGACTATGTTGATATATATTGTCCCATTGGTTGCCGAGAAATTTTGCAAGTTGTAAATGTAAGTCGTAAAGTTTCTTGTTCAGGTAGTTTTTCTTTATGTGTAAGAATTTGATTTCATTTTTCATACGTAATTTCTGAAACTGATTGTTGGTTATTTGGGCTGGTTTTGTATAAAGTCTGTTTCTAGTAATTTTTGCGTAATTTGGAGTAACTTTGTGTGTTAGACATTGTTGGTTAAACCAGATGTTGGCATTGGTTTTCAATATTTTCGATTTGGTGTTAGTGTATGCGTTTATGATTTTTGCTTGGCTAGCGTTTATGAATTTCATGTTGAAGATTTACCGATAAGCTGTCACAATTTGACTATAATTATGTGTGTGTATTCCGCCTTTGCTTATCATACAATATGAATGAATTAATTAGTCATATTTTCTCATTAACGTTTTCGGTACGTAAATTGTACCATCTTCAGATGTTTGTATATGATGCTAATTGTTAACCAAGCCTGTGGGTGCATGTATCTGGACTTAAATGGTCAGTGTCTAAAAATCACAAACGACCCCACAATAGAAACGGCGGAACAATTTCATATTATAAAAGAACACAACTCAGGAAAACCCCTACTAAATGAACAAATAGCCAACATAAATAACCCACTCTTTAATTTATTCAAACTATTCCCGCCCAAACAATCACACACACAGATTTCACCGACACCCCCTCTACTTCCGGAAACAGACAATATAACTAACTAAAAAAATACTGTGAGCAAGTCCATCGCTCTAGTATCAGCCTAGCATCAAGCACGAGTAGATCAATACACGTTAAAACTGTAAGTTACTTTTCTTACATAATAGGCATTACCCAAGCAGTTAACCATATCAATACTAGTAAAAGGAATTTCCAATTAATTATAAACATTCCCAATTTCAAATTCATAAATTAATACTTAATCATATTGTTACAGACACGCCAGGCGATACTAAAGCCACGGACCTGACAACCTTCATTCTGTTATAATATTACATACGCCATCAACCTAATAGAAGTGTCTCAACATCACTTTCAGAAAACATAGTCATGTTACGATATTGCGTCCAGCTCAACGCTAAATAACAAGATCACCACAAGTGCCTCATTTAACTTCAAACCGGCCAACACCACACAATAAGTGATCACATACTTCACATAGTTAAAGTGATGTAAAAACTATGTGTTTTTAAATAGTTTTAAACAGTGTTTTTAAACAGTGTTTTTAAATAGTGTTTTTTAAATAATGACCGAAACATTCTAATTTAAGTTTGATAAAGTGTCGCACCAGCAAATAGTAAATAAGAGTTAAGGTGATCATTTGTGTAATCATGACAACACTTCACCGACATCGCACAGCATGCACAAAAACACTGACCATTTAAGTCCAGATACATGCACCCACAGGCTTGGTTAACAATTAGCATCATATACAAACATCTGAAGATGGTACAATTTACGTACCGAAAACGTTAATGAGAAAATATGACTAATTAATTCATTCATATTGTATGATAAGCAAAGGCGGAATACACACACATAATTATAGTCATATTGTAAACTGTTTTGACTAACAATAAAAACTGTTATAATGCTGGAGTACATAAAACAGTCTTTATTGTTAGCCAAATTCGTGCACAATATGCCAACTAAAACGTAACTGTGCCATAAAATTAGTATTATTAAACGATTTTCCATGCAATAAAATTTGTCATAGCAACTCATTCATCATACATCATGATTTCAAACTATCCATAATTACAAATTTGATACGTTATTTATTAATTAATTGATTTATGATGCTATCATTCAAAACGTAGCGTATGAAACACGTACAAATTGTTCTATTCGTCAAAATAAGGATATGAGAAAAGCGAGTTTCCGAACACTGACTTGTACATGCAATAATGTATAGCATTATAAACTATTTCATCATATACTATTTTTCCTATTGCTTATTAATGCGACAACTGTTTTTTTCCCCCCAACAGGATGGGTCCGAAGCTCGAGGATTGCTGTGTTTACCGCTCCTATCGCAGGGATGATTGTCTAACTTCGAATTCCTGTAAGTATTTTGCTAACTAATGACGATTAGTCGATTATACATCATCTTGTCTTTTGCTCCCCAGTAGTTTGCTTCAATGTTATTGGACTGGCAATTTCAAGATTAGTCCATCAGAAAGTAAAATTGATTCCTTATTTAAATGCCCACTTTCTGTGCTTACAGTGCAATTTGTGCACAGTCGTCGGGGACGGTCTACAGGATCAAATAATGTCCATACAACATAGGGCCAAAACTCGATATTTTTCCCAGAAAAAAATATTTCTTTTCTTATTTTATTTGCGTTATATTGCTGATATCGTTAGTAAAATTACGAAAACAATTATATCAGTAGATATATCTAGCAAAGAGTTAATATTAGTTAAAATAAATATTTGTGTATTCTATTACGTTTGTGCGAGATCGTGCGTATTTGCTTGTTTTCCGCACAGAACCAATACGCGGTAAGTGAGAAATACCACATTCAGTATTCCCAACGTAACACACATAACAATTTCCCTCTTCTTACCGCTTAAGCGCGACATTCATTTTACTGCTTTAGGCTTTTAACATATTATTTTTAGAGACGTTTAACATAGTAATAATTATAAATTGGAAACTTACCACTGCAATTTCACCTAAATTGCAATATTAATTATTGTTTTTAAAAATTTGCAAAGATTAAGTAAAGTCTACTACTCCACGAAACTTATTGCATTCCTGATACAAGTAACATTAAGGAAGCCGTGAAAAAATCAACAAGATTCCAGATGCCGATGTTATTACTGCAATATGTTATAGAAATAATATTGTTAAAATATTAAAATGAAAAATAAATCATTACATAACCTTACCGTTTGTTTTAAGTTCGCATTTATAGACTGGGGGAAAAAAAAGACAGACGTCTATCACGGCCTGCTGGAGTATAGTAAACACAGAAAACATTTTATAGCAACAATGTTGAAGAAAGATATTTTGGTTTTCCGATGTTGCCGTCATTAAACAGAAACCAAGATGGAGATTTCATTGCAACTAATTAGAAATTCGTCTTTCAGGTATGTAATAAACGATCTTCGCACAAAATAATGTACGATACACGAGCGGTATGTTTGTTTTCATGTTCTCGGAAATTGAAAAAGCTCAACTACGTTTCGCTTTTTCAATTTTTCCTCGACCATGAAAACGTCAACATACCGCTCTTGTAACGTATATTACTATTTCGTGAAATTAACTAAAAATGCATGCTTAAATTTGTTAATATTCTGGCGTGAGAGACATGGCAACGTGTTCAGCAGGCAGTACTCTACACAGACATAAGTACGAGTCAGCTGAGTTCAGACTCCCTGCTCATAACTCTACTGCCGAGCGGATGGCCGTACAGTACAGGGTATTCGACAATGTCATTCACAGTTAGGAATATATGTTATTAATTTGGAGAAAGTCGTCGTAATTCAAGCGAGACAAGAAGAATGTACCACCAATGTTTTCCTCAAAGAATGTTACCTAATCGGCGAACTTTTATAGCAGTTTCTCAATGATTATTAGAAACTAGAAGTCTCTTACCCCGTTTCGCAAATCACACAACCAGACAATTTTTTAACAATGATACTGCTTTACGGAAGCGGGAGAGATTAAAATGTTGCAGTAGAAAAAAGTTCGTGTGATTTTGTGCAAAAAACCATTATTGTTTATTTTTTAGACGTACAATTAAAAATGGAGCAACATTGTTGCATAAAATGTAAATTTACCATAATGTTCTATTAATGAGATGGAAGTTTGTATTTGCTGCTCGTTTTAAGTAAACAACAGTGTTGTCATGGTCCTCTCCTGCATTAGAACAGAGCATCTGTTTTGTAGTGATATGTCTGTATCCGCTTGTAGTGTGTACTTCTAAACCCCCTCCTCCCCACTTGAACTGTATTGTATACTTTTAAACCCCCTCCCCCCATCCAGCAACGTTGCCAAACGCCTAATATTATGAACTTTAATAATTAGTTAAATATTGCAATTAGAAAAAAATTATAAGGATATTTTTTCTTCCTTATGACATGAATAATCATCAGTTAAAATAATGCCACTTATACCCCTTATATCCCGTATTATAAAATGTTCCAATCGGTTGTATGTGAAAATTCAGTGGTTAATCATAGCTCCATAAATCTCTATGAAGATCTTGTAATTGGAGAGAAATCCGACCGAGAGAAGTTCCCTATAAACATACAGTACTAGAAATAATAAAACTACGTAAAACATAACGTTTTGCATTACCGTTGCTAAGGTGAACCGATGCGTTTCACTCAGGGGCGGTTATTCAGGTGAAGTAGGTGAAGTACTACTTCACCTATTTATGTGTAAAACACTAAAACGCAATTTTATCTCGTATTAATAATTAATTCTAGTTATTACCGGTACCCTATTTCTAAAATAAAAGAAGTTTTCTTCAGTCGTTCTGAACAGTGTTTAGTTGTATAAATAGTACCTGTAACCGTCCGCTGAATAGAATATCAACTGTTACGAGCGCCGAGCGGTGTCTATTGAAACCTATGATACTGTAGAGGTGAAATTATTTGGGCTCCCATTCTCATACAGCACTTGGTTTCCATGGTAACGTGACGCCACGTACTAAAGAAAGATTGTATGAGTGAAGTGCGTTTCTGAGTCTTTCAGTTACGGAGAACTGTCAGACTTGTTGTAGGTGGAGTAACCAGTTTACAGATCTAACGGTACTAATAACAGAGAAGGGTTGAAGATGATCTCCAAGGTTGGGGGCTATTGTTCAAGGGCTGTGAAATTTTACAGTATGTACTACCTGACTCGAGAATACTATTTTCCTTCTCCGTGTCTTAGCAGCCACCCCTGCAATGGTAACTTAGCTGGCTTTATGTTATTTTATCAGGAATACACCACACATACATTAGCAAAGTTTAAAAGTTGTTTTCCGCGGCGTGTATGATTTCTTCTCATGAGCTCGCCAGTTTTGTTCAAGCTCTTGTATTTGAAAGTTTAAAGCGCGTAAATGTACACATGTAGTTTAATACCGTGTACGTATATATTAACTTATTTAATGTATTTAGAGTATATTAGTGATAAGTGTATATTGTGTATTAATCCTACATCTAAGTATATATTATATGTTTAATCACTATAGCTATTATACAAATACGAGTACTTAGGTACCAGTACATAGAAAATGTTGATAAATGAGTGCGAAATATTTATCCCGAAAATGACACAGTTTGTAATTTACTATAAATGTCGTTTTGGAGACTTAAATATGAGGATAAAAAGATGTTTTAAACTCTTGACGATCTACAGTTCCATTTGTTCTTTGTTTTACAAAGTGCTAAGAAAATTGAGAAGTTGTATAAAATAACTTAAAAAATTCTTCCGATGAAAGAAGCTTTTCTGTTTGAAAATATTGAAAATTTCACTCGGAATGCTACATCACAGGAGAGACTTTCATCATTAGCCCCACAGCTTTGCATAGAGATATACTGTCCACCCTCAGTTAAACTCAGACATTTTATGAAGACATCATCGACGGGTTTGCTGCTTTAAAAGGCAGGAGGATTGACTTGGTATGCAAGAAATTGGGTGAGTCCTGAAATAAATTAGTTTTCCTGTCTGCATGTATTCTAGAACTATTGAAATTGTACGTAGTTTACGAATAGTAGGCTACTCATTATACTGGTAAAACTGTTTATGTGAACAGCACTTCACCTATTTTCTTGACGGCGAGCTGCTACTGGTTTCACTGGATTACATGAGAACGGTGACGAGCCGTCGGGCTGCTTAGGATGGAGACGGTGCGCCATGTGTAGGAAGCTGACAGGTCCCGACCAAGTGTCGAGCCCGCTCCCCTCATTTCAATTCCCTCGCAGACATCGATCTCTTGCTCCCCTCGTCCCACGTCCGTCAATAAACGTTTTCCCTTATATTTCTCGAAATGGATCACCTTGTTATCTGACAAGTAGGATAAAAGGAAGGAAGAGGTCAACTTGATGTTATTGTGAGTCTGGATTAAATTTCTGCGAAACAATCCATAACATTCGTGCGTCTGTCTGTCATTCTCATAGATCGATGATAGATTCCAACTTGAAGCAAATGTGCCGAGAAGTCTCGCTGGCGCCGTTTTCAGAGTATAACTCAGAATGCTAATCAAAACGCATTGCCGCCATGTAAAGATATCTGTATGAACTTCATTATCAAGTTTTTAAGTTCATATAAAATATGTTATTTCGAGTAAGATTCAACACAGACTTCGTTTTACAATGTTAATTTTTTTTAGTAGGTTATTTTACGACGCTTTATCAACAGCTTAGGTTATTTAGCGTCTGAATGAGATGAAGGTGATAGTGCCGGTGAAATGAGTCCGGGGTCCAACACCGAAAGTTACCCAGCATTTGCTCTTATTGGGTTGAGGGAAAACCCCGGAAAAAACCTCAACCAGGTAACTTGCCCCGACCGGGAATCGAACCCGGGCCACCTGGTTTCACGGCCAGACTTGCTAACCGTTACTCCACAGGTGTGGACTACAATGTTAATCTTAATTCTTTAAAAAGAGGGAGGGTTAGAGAATGCTGGGTTTGCAGTGAAGAACCTGCCGTTGGGCAGAAAAATGTGATTGAAATTATGATATAACCACAGTCTAATATATACAGTCGCGAAGCTTGGGATGATTTTTTGCATTTCTCGCTATAGTTGCTAGCCGCTTGGAGCGCTGTGAGTACTAGGATCAATAGACTGTGTCATTTCCATCGTGATCTAATATAGGCCGTAAGGCAGACCATGTGACTCCCTTAACCCGATCACGAAGGGCGGCTTTTCAACCACATAAATTAGTTGGAATGCATAATGTAGTATAATTGCATTAATAAAATTTAAAACAATGATTATGAGACATTTCAGACATAATTCACTTGCGAGTTAAGTTGTAACATTATTTTTGGTGTGAAAATTACGATGTTCGTATGTGTAATACCTGCCTTTATTTCGATTAAATTTTGCGAAATTCTTGTACATTAATTTATGCACGATTCAATAATTTTCAGTTGCACCGAACGGATATTTAGATATGCTGAAATTATAGGTTATGTTTACTGTACCAGTTGCCCATTTCTGTCTAATTTTAGTGGTCTCCAATGCCCTGCCATTACATATGTACCGATATATTATGTCTTATGAAAATTATAGGTTATGTTTACTATATTTAACTTATATTCCTATATTCGCAAGTATACATTATAATTAAACATAATGTCATGTATGATACCCCTCACATTCAATTTGTCTGTATTTTAATACTACAATTGAGACTGAATTACTGTATTTATCTACAACCTAAGAGACGAAGTAACACAATCGTATATGCACTAATTTCATAGGAGTGGTATAGTAAATTTTCTGTCTACAATTAAGGAAGGTAAATATGTTAAATTAAAATCACAATGTAAATTATATTTTATTAAACTTCAAAATACAGTAGCTTCAATTCTTAACTTAAAATGTTATCCGAACAGATTATGTTAACATGTAAAATTCTCTTCACATTAAAATAACACAGTTTTATAATTATTTCTGCAACATATTATGCAGCAAGAAGTACGCGAAACTTATGGACACATTACACTAAATAAAACTAGCAATGATACGCAATAAAGTTATAATATATTTCATTGAGCTCCATACACTGAAATAGAAAATTCGAACATAGCCTACATTACGGCGGTCCAGATCGAAAAGGCATTGACTGTGCCGTATTTCGCATTCTTATGAAAAGTTGTGTAAATTGTGAAATGTTTGTTATCGGTTGTAATGACTGTAAATGGCTAAAATACACTAATTTGAATAATAATATGGGACAAGGAGACGTTTGTTGCACTATAAATTCTAAGAAGAAGAGGTCATAGTTATCCTTCTTCCAAAAGATCCAGGAAGATGAGTTTATAAAATATAATATATGCTTTATGAAAATGATATGTATGAACCTTGTGTATTTCGTATTTCAATAGTGGAAGGAAGGTGTTAATTTTTTCAAAAGAACACGATGTCGAAAGTACAATACATTTTATCGTCTAGTAGGGAAAGAGTCTGTGATGAGGCGATAGTAGCGATCCTGGTGGCTAGCAGCTACCTATGGATGCATATTTCAACCGTCTATGTATGCATATTTTTAGTCCCGTCGCTCTAATTTCCGGCAGCCAATCACGTTGCAGGTCGGCTACATTTAAAGGTGTGCGTTTTGTCATTCGCTGATGGAGATGTTAAGCATTTCCTAAGGCTGGATAAATACTTAATATAATCGCCCACCATTTTGGCTCTTTCGTTGGCGTTCGCAGAAAGCACACGAGAACGTTATTTGCTGCTCAATTATTTGCTGAATTACAGTGCGTTTGATTTATTATCATAGGAGCTACGACATGATAATGTTTAACGGTGTGGCAAATAGATCCTCGTCTGGTAGCTCGACAACGAAAGAACAAAAATGGCGAACAATACTACCTACCTAGACTTTATACAGCCTTGACTTCCTAAGACGTAAGCAAAGAGGAGGAGTCACGCCGGGAATAACAGCGTCGCGACTTTTTTAGTAAGTATTGAGCTTCGTGACTGTATATATTAGACTGTGATATAACTGTGTATAAAGTGTGTCCCACAATGATTGTTCCAACTTCAAATAATAGTATTTAAGCTGTAGGAACTCTGCTAATCTCATATTTATATTTTCGACTAGCAGTAAGCAAAATACAATAAATTCTATAATGAAGATGTTAAATTGAGACTAAAAGGTTGTGTCCGTCTAAACATTAGCACGTAATTTTGTACAGTTTATACCTTTGCATACTGATGTTCTTAGAAACAGAAGTTCTATAATCACTGTAACGTATTTGAGTAAGACAGTGTATTAATTTATTGCATTAGTACGATTGTATTTATATTATTCTCTGTTATATTTGCTGATTTTAATTGTTACTAAATAATATAATGAACAAACAGTCTCAAATTTGAAGTTATTTGCCGAATAATATTATTTCATCAACCTATGATATTTTTTGCATTTTTTGGCATGGTTAAAGATACAAGAATGAAAAAATTCGTTTGAGTGTATACTAGTATAATAATATATCAGTTCAAGTGAATTGAAATTAGTATGTTCGTAAGTAAATGAGAAGCTTTCACTTAGTGATTTTGGTTTTAAAAATCTTTAACAAACATCTGTGACTTTTTCGTGGCGTATTATCTCAGAAAAAGGTAGACTTTTGTATCATATCGGACAAAGTTTTACAGGAATGGGAAATTACATCTATTCTTAACAAAATTATAAGCTACAAAAATAGATAAAATACACAGTATATCAAGAATAAATAAAAGCAAAATACCTTTACAAATTTTGAATTACTAGCCGAAAGCGAAGAGGAGACTAGGAAGACCATTAAAATGTTTGACAGATCACTTTTATTTGCTAGCCGAAAGGGATTACATGGTCTAAATTTCGTGAAGTTATATAATGATGATGATGATGATGTAGTATAATCTTAACTAAAAATTGTATAATGAATTGAAAGTATTGAGTTTGTCCTGATAAGAGTATTTACTAGTAGACCAACATTAGATTATCTTGAGTACTTGAAATTGAACGAATGAATGACATAGTTTAAAATCCAATAGAGGCAACGACCTCCATATTGTAGGGAGTGTTCGGAAATTTATTCCACTTGGTTAGCCAGTTCGAGAGAGGTTAGCTACTAGACTAGAAAACACATTTGAATATTTGCTAACTCCTTGAATATGTCTCTTTCAGGGCCTTTCAAGCCTACCTGTCCCTCGCTTTCCTCGTCCAATGTGCACACGTCGCTCCTGGAAGACATCAGACCATCTGCACCTTGGACGTCCTCTACTCCTCTTCCCTATGTGCGGGTCCCACGAAGTCGAAGCATAAGTTCATCTGCTGCAATCCATCCTGTTCGTGCCGACTCAATTTCAATTTTACTTGCTGCAAAATAACTACAACCTTGCATATCGCTTCCTTGTCTTCTTCTTCTTCTTTTTTTTTTTTGCTTGTCTCTACTCCAGTCTTGCAGAGTCAAATATAGCATCTTTGTCTCAATTTTCCTCTGATACGCACGAAGGAGGTTATTTGTCGCTCGTCAGGGACCAAACATGGCATCGGTACAACATTATTGGTATGATACAATGTTAACTTCAAATTTTAATCTATTACTAACGTATTTGTTCTGCAGGATGAATTTTAGGCTACAAAATTTCATTCATGCTATAGAATTTCTCCTAGTCTCTTTATCGCTTTTGTGAGTAGATATCAAGGTCTGTCCTAGGTATACATACTCACTTATGTACTCCGTTGTCATGTTGATTATGACAGAAATATTGACTGCGTTCATCATGAATTTTGTTTTTGATAGATTTATTTGACGTCTACGTCTGAACTTCTCATTTCATTTTTTGTGCGATCTAATTATAATTTATTAATATAATAATTTGGATATGCTTGTTGTATTATTAATTATAATACTGTATTTTGTGTTATGACTACTGTATTGTGTGTTTGTATTATCTGTTATTATATATTTGTATTTATAAACTATTAATAATAAGTCACCTCCACTCTGGGGCTGCCTGGGATCTTTTAAGTGCGAAAAAGAGAGTGGTGTGCGGAAAGCAACTGGAAGCTACCGCATTTACCTTTCCCAAGAAAAACTCAAGGGGAGCTAAGAGGAAAGTAGACAATAGGAAAGACTGGAGAATGCTGGGTTTGTAGTAAAAGAACCTGACCTTGGGCAGAACACTATGAATGATTGAATGATATAGTAGGCCTGTGACCAATAAGTTTAATAGATTGAAGCGTTATACACAGATCATCAACAGATATAAAACGGGGCATGCCGTTATTTGAACAGCAATGAACGCCCAAGATCGATCTCATTTCCATTATCACTCCAACATGAAGAATTGAAATGAATGAAATCCACAGTACTGCGACAATTGACAAGAGATCAATTCCACATAAAATCTCTGCATTTGGGTCTTGAGTCATGATTTGTATGCCAAATGAACTTGTAATCTTAAAAAATCACTCAAGAAGGAAGGTGAATAATTTAGGTGAAATGGAGTTGTTGCATGCCTCTTTCTAATTGAATTGGTTATCCCTCCAATTTGTTGCAATTACACGACAGTAAAATTTGCAAAGATAAGTTAAGCTACTTGTACAAGATCAAATTTTCGTCAAATTCAACACTTCACAAGAACTTTCAAGACTTGCCAATACTTCAGTTTTGTTACAAAATCACTTACAATACTTCAAAAGTCTTTGATTGTCTTGTTAGGAAATAAGATCAAGTTCTGATTGAACAGAGACTTGATATTTGTTTGAAGGAATTTGGTCAGTGGAATTCGAAAATATTATGGCCTCAAAAATATGGAGTTCTGGCCGATAAAATATATTTGCGCCAATTGTATGAATTAAGGCCATTATTGTACGCAGTGGGATCAGTTGAATTCCACGACAAAACGAAGGAAAACAATGAATATGAGAAAATTGTAGAGCAGATATCTCGAGTTGAGACCAATACATGTGTTTTTTAGTGAAGAAAATTCTAACCTATATCCTAGGCAAATACTAGCCGTAAATATATTGGTTTTAAAACAATATGCAATAGTAATATTCTTGATTTTTGGGTACCGTACAGTTAAGTACTAATACAAATATTGTTTTGTATATCCTGGTTATTCTCCAAAGGATTTACACATCACTGACATTGCAATACTTGATAGGTAGGCCTACAAAGCTTACAACGAATTTGGTCAGATGTTTTAAAATTTTGTCAAATCTTTAGGAACATGAGGCAGTATTTGACAAATATTTTTTCAATATTGATCAAGATTTGACAGTCTCTGACAAGTTTTTTTTTTTTTTTTTTTTGTGAATTATTGAATTGGAAGAAACATTTGATAGTGCACAAGCAGCTTTCTGTAAATAATGGTACTTTTTGTTGTTGTAAGGATAATTATTTTGTAATTTGAGAGAATAAATGAAATTTACTGTGGCTTAATTAAGAGATTATTAATTTTATGTTATATTTCTTGTAAAAACAAATATTTCTGCAATTAAAATATAAATAAATCACCTCAATTAATAAATAATTTTTTAATGTTTCTGTTGGAACCAGGTACAGTACGTTTACATAGTAAGTGGACATTTACCTTCCACTCTTTGAGAATATGTAGTGGTTGAAAAATCTCACAAAAATGATAATAGAATTGGATAAATATCCTAATTCTTGAAGTGGATGGTGATGACCAATTCCACAATAAAATGAAAAGTGAATATGAGGAAATTGCAAGGCTGGCATATCGAGTTGAGTACCAATACATGTAAACAAATAGTATAGGTTTTTTCAGTCAAATCACTTATCATAGGTACACATACTGAACCTTTATGTTCATACATGAAGTGGTATTTATAAGTTTAGACGAACGTTTTCACCATTAACTATGGCATCTTCAGGTCACAATAAAAGAATATGAAACACATAATGAACACTTACAATTCAGAAAATCACAATCGTTAAAAAGATAAAAAAAATTTTAACAGGTCTGGTATGCAATCAAACATATACCATTAGAATTACATGTAGCATAAAGTAAACATCATGAAGACAAGGAATGAGCAAACATCACTATACTAACTGATACGTGTACAAAAAATTTTTAGGATGAAGGCATAACATTCTTGAAATACATGTAGGTGCAGTTCACGAAATTATGAAAACATGCTACAGTAGTAGGTCACTCGTGCTGCTGTTTATGGGCGTTTGAAATCATAATCCTGTAACATATAAAGGGGTAATGTCAGAAATTTTATTAATTACAGAATTGATAGGGGGATGTAAATTTTGAAGTGACCTGAAGATGCCATAGTTAATGGTGAAACGTTCGTCTAAACTTTTAGGGCCGTATTCATAGACATTTTTAGCGCGGGTTTCCGGTGGATGATCAGCGTTTTTCGTATTCATAAACCAGTGTTAGCGATAGGATATGATTTGAATTCTGTACAAGTAACCAGTCGATAGCCGGGGCTAGCTTAGTACGCTCGTAGCGCGTGCTGCGAAATGTCTATGAATAACACCCGTAAATACCACTTCACGTATTAACATAAAGGTTCAGTATATGTACCTATGATAAGTGATTTGACTGAAAAAACCTATACTATTAATTGTTTGCTACCACACTTATCGGACCCAACATGCCTTTAAAATTACCAATACATGTGTTTTTGAGCGAAAAAAGTTCTAACCTATGTTCTAGGCAAATACTAATCGTAAATATTTTGTTTGAAAACAATATAGGGTACCGAACAATTGACTAATAGGTACAGTATTTTTAGTATATCCTAGTTATTCTCCAAAGAATTTACATACAGTATTGTTTATATTGTAATATTTGGTGTGTAAGTCTACGTAGGTTACAATGAACTAGAAGCACGTGTTTTGAAATCTTGTCAAATGTTTAGAAAAATGAAACATTCAACAAACATTTTTCAAAATTGATCAACATTTGACAGTCTTTGACACGTTTTCGTGTGAAATTTTGAATTGGAGAAAACTTTGATAGTAGCCAATACAAGTAGCTTTATAAATAAAATTACTTTTTATTGTTATATCAAGATCATTATATTGCAATTTGAGAATATAAATAAAATAAAATATACTGGAGCTTAATTAAGAGATTATTAAATTTTATGTTATATATCTTGTAAAAACTAGTATTTCTCTAAATTTGAATTTTGAATCCATGTTTGTATTTGTTCCAAAAAGTCCTGTAATGACAATACAAACATGTGAAGTTTTGATATTTCAGTCTTTGACTTATTTATAGCAAATATATTCACAAAGATGTATTAGCAAAAAATAACTTTATGGATAAATTTACTATAAATAAGTCAAAGACTGAAATATCAAAACTTCACAAGTTTGTATTAGTATTTCTCTAATTAAAATATAAATAAATGACCTAAATTAATTATAAGCATTTTTAATGCATCTCTTGAATGTTAAAAAATGTTATGTTTTATTTAACGACGCTCGCAACTGCAGAGGTTATATCAGCGTCGCCGGATGTGCCGGAATTTTGTCCCGCAGGAGTTCTTTTACATGCCAGTAAATCTACTGACAGTATAATCGACCTGGCCCGGGATCGAACCCGCAACCTTGGGCATAGAAGGCCAGCGCTATACCAACTTGCCAACCAGGTCGACGCATCTCTTGATACCAGGTTCAGTACGTTTACATAGAAAGTGGGCATTTACCTCCTACTTTTTGAGAATATCTGGTGGTGTTGGAAAACCTCACAAGAATAATAATAGAATTGAATAAATTTCCTAGTCCTTGAAGTAGATGATGGCGATAACTTTAATTCTGTACCATTCATACTACAGTATTACGTGTCCTAAAATAGTGTATATTAGATCCTAAAAACTTATAAAATAAAACCGCATTTTTTACATCCTAATGAAATACCTTGATTAATATCCGCAATTTGTTTCTCATATGTTCAATTTTTATGAAAAGGATTGAAAGACTTCATAAAATAACTTCTTTAGTTTTTGCTCCCAGTTGTAACGCACCCTTTGATATAAAAGTATAATAAATGTAGCCTACGTTGTGAACGCATGAAGGATAATTTCTACTGTCGGATTTTTGCTCTATGCATTGAATTTTCAATTCTCTGTATAAATTAATTCCAATTTATCTTTGTGGAAGTTGCGTTGAGAGCCATTCGAGTGGAATTTAAGCATTCGCAACGGAAATTACTTCTCTCAACGTAAAAACTGACCAAGTCCAGTTATGTAAGTATACGAATTAAATAATCGTCTATTTCCTTAGCTACTTTGAATTGCACAATGGCACTGAAGCAAGATATATCCTTGCCTTCGAAATCAATATACGATCTATTGTAACGAGACCAAGGTTGTTGCTCTTAACATGCTAATGAAAAGAAAATATTTAATTTTATTTCTTTAACAATTGACCTATAACTTTAGATCACTGTTACCTGTGAAGTCACAATTCATAAAAATGAATTTTATTCCTCGTAAGACTAAGAGAGTATTAATTCTCAGTTGAGTTGGAACTTACAATGATGAAATAAGTTTCATAAACCATGTTTTCTTTGTCCTAATTTTAAGTGTGGTAAAATTATTTTATAAAGTGAAACATACCTCGAAATACTGTGTAAATTACAAACAATTTTTGTTACGTTTATGGTTAGTTAACTTTGAAAGCACACAGGTGAATTTTATTACACTAGTTAAAAGAGCTTACGAGTGTTCTTTTGATTGCAAAATAGGTGAGGACAGGAACTGGGCCCCTGAAATCTGTTGTGCTCCATGTAATTCTATTAGCCTAACTGGATGGCTAAAAGGATCCCGTTTTATGCCTTTGACAGTTTCAGTGATATGCCGGGAACCTAAGGATCATTCTACAGACGGTTGCTTTCTAGGAACCACAGGTCAGAAGATTACAGAGAACTTGTCAGAGAGCTGATTCAGAACGATTACGTGATGGGGTGTCGTGTATCTCTCAAAATAACTTCTTGGATTCTCATCTATTTTTTATTTTCTCGAAACCTTCGGGTAGTGAGCGACGAACATGGGGAGCGTTTTCATCAGGATTTTTCTGAAATGGAAAGGCGCTACCAGGAAAAATGGAGCTCAAATATTCTGTCAGACTACTGTTGAACACTCAAAAAGATATGTTTCTCAAGCGAAGTATAGTCTAAAATCTACTTCACACACATTTTAGGTAAAACGTTACAAGGTATCAATATTAGAAAAGTCTGAAGTATATTTCATACAATTACTCAAAAACCTTGGGTGATGGAAAATTTTTGAAAACAGATCTGAAATCAGCACGAAAAATGCTATAAGAATCACCCATTTTTAAATCCTTCAACAAAAATAAATTTAATTTTGTTGATCAGTGTTATCGATACGTAATGAGTCGAGTTTCGAGTTCTAATGAGGGGAAAAAACTTTCGCATGGAATTTCGGACTTTGTATCGGATCGATACTTGCCCAGCATTGTGCAAGATCTGGAGGCTAAAATAAGTAACGAAATCTCGTATCGCAAGAAAGCTATAATGGCTGGGGAAGTATCATCGTGATAAATACATGTAACCCGTTATTGGTTTGATGATCGTTAACTTCTGCTGAGACATCTGCACGTAAGGCCAGAAGTCGGCTGGTAGACTATTGTTCTACTGATTCATTTATTATTATATTCAACTCTAACTAAAGTATTACTAAATTGATAGGACAATCAGTTTTGTTTATTGACAAATATTAATTAAACAGTTTTTATTTTGACAAGACTTTAATAAAAAAATTTACACTTGAAAATTTGACATTCAAAAATAAAATCTGACAAACATAAACCCATATCAACATGAAATTACTCTCTAGACGTGGTCGAACTCTTCGGAAAATATAGCCCATTACAAGGAAGTTTAGACACAGGCGATGCAGTGATATGATTATGCTATTCGTCCAGTGTTTATGTATTGTCATTGAAAATCGGTTATCTTTTTTCCACCTTACTCCTTGTTTGTTGTTAATAATACAAATTTTTGTACTTGGTCAGTTTTTCATCTCAGTGCATTGATTTCGCTTTCCGTACTTCACCTGTTTTAAGACGGAGATCGTTGGAAAATGTAATATAGAAAAAAAAAAAAAAAAAGAAAAGAAGTTAAATACAATTTCATAAAATCGAGAGAGGCTTGGGGAAGCGAATGTAGTAATTGAATCAAGCCTGAGCTCCCAGCAGATTAGATTAGAGGAAACTTAATTTGTACATCATACACAACTTGCGCTGCAGTTCATCTATTCAAACTTGGCCTCTAGTTTGTGGAATGTTACAATTCTGTATTCCGCAATTTATAACTATAAAGGGACGAGGAACCATTAACTTTCAAAATTCAGGAATGCCCTTGCCACTGTTGCAGTTATGATTATCACTGCTAGTACCAGCACCACTACTAGTACTACTACTACTTACTTACCTACTTACAAATGGCTTCTAAGGAACTCGGAGGTTCATTGGCGCCCTCACGCCAGCCCGCCATCGGTCTCTATCCTGAGCAAGATTAATCCAGTCTCTACCATCATATCCCACCTCCGTCAAATTCATTTTAATATTATCTTCCCATCTACGTCTCGTCTCCCCAAAGGTCTTTTTTCCTCTGGCCTCAGGAGCAATAGATGTGTGACTATAGCAGGCATGCCAAACTCAATTAGAGGGGAAAGTATGACGTCAACATCACTCTAAAACTTTTAGGCACGATTGACGTCCATGCATCACTCTCAATCAAAAACTTGTTTCAGTAGCGGGTAGTACATAAACTCATGTTTAAAAAAAACATAAACTAGGATAAACCTGATAAGTCCACACACAAACTATCATCGAAAGTTCCTACAGTTAGTCTTTTCCACCTTCTTAAAGATAGGTAAAATTTTGGATTCCTTCCATCGTTCTAGTATAATTCCATTACCTAAATAGCAAGTACAAGCTTATATATTTCACTAGATAATGCGTTTCCACCCTCTATTATTAATTCTTCTGGAATTTGATCGATACCTGGAGACTTGTACTTTTTCAGCTTTTCTATCGCTGTTTTGACTTCAGAAAGTCTAGGTTCTGGTATAAATGGTTAGAAGTTTGTATTTAAATATCATTCCGATCACTTCTATTTGACATATGTGCAATTTTCACGGAAAAGAATGGGACGATGGAATATTCTAAGTCTCAGATGTAAGACACTGCGCATGATCGGAGACCACAGCACTGATACACAAGATAACGAATATTGAGTTACTTAAATTCAGGCTATTTGGTTTGTTACTACCATCGTTCCGAAATTCACTTAAAAAACTGCAGAAAATATGATAATATTACGTAAATAAAAGATAAATATACATAAATCGTGTAGTTAAATCGACAATAGACCTTCATGACTAGATCGACACTCCGCACAGAAAGGAAAGCTTTCGTGTCAATAGCTCAGACGCTAAGACTTCTGCGTGTTGTGTAAAAGAGTGCGAGTTCGATTATTAGTCTACACAACGATTTTTTTGTGCGAGTTCGATTATTAGTCTACACGATTTTTTTTGTCTAAATAACGTTGAAATAGAGTTTTACAAAATCGTCAGATTAAGTGTTAATGATCACAGACAAAAACAAAATTACAAGTTATAATATTATAAACGTTAATCTAATGAATGCATATATATATAAACAATTTAAATGCATATATATTAAAAACTAACAATTAAAATGAAATTAAAAAATATTCCTAAGCCACACAGACAAACATTTACAAAGGTTTAGAGTCCTTAGGTTATGTAATTTTTTAGTAATTATTACAATATTTTATTAATAGCTTTCCCATATGTGTAAGAAATGCACTCGCACAAAACAATTTTCGTTAAAAGTGTGGCTTTGGATTATTTCATTCTCACCCCTTCAGTTGATTTTAATTATTTTATCTACGTGTTTGTAATAGTGTTTAATTTAATATGCATTCAATTTTATTCATGTTATGATTGAATGAAAAAACACTGTTGAAGTTATTGACTAATTACATATATTAATACTAATTATTAAATGCATCTGTTAAGTAACCAATTGCAGTATCTTTTGCAATATCTTGAATGTTTAAGTTGTCAATAATATTTCTGTACTATATACTATAAGACATTAAAAGAATTTGCAATAGAATTGGGATCCTTTAGTTTATAATTATTGGTTTTAATGAAAAAAATATTTTCTTTCTTGGAATATCTACAAGTTTAACTTTAATAATATTCCGAATAGCTTTAATTGCATTGTCTGAATTTTGTACTTTTCTATTCAAATGTATTCTATTTCCCTCTTTCATAATTTTTGATAAATTACACCGTACTTCTTGTAGTTTTTAAGAACATGAGGATCATTACATTGCAACTCATTACATGTAGATTCTTCTTTTTAATACATGAGATTTTTAAGTCCCTGCGTTATCTACATGTTTTTACTTTTGAATTTTTTCACAACATTGAGTGAAGAACATCCACTAAAATGATTCTGAAATTAAGTGAAAAATACAATACATTTACTCTTAATATCAGTAGTACCAGTATCATATACGTTTTTCCAAGATTCATTTTGTAGACATAAATGTAAATAATCACTAGATACAGCATTTACGACCCTTTTTTAGTTTTTAAATTAATATTTTGAAATTGTTCAGTGACATTGGAAACACTTAGGATTTGTTTATCATGTTCAGACAAGCCATTGATTATAGCTTCTGTCGAATAGAAATTCAGTCTAATTCTGTGTACAAAACTTTTATCAATGGCTGTGCTACTTCAGCTTGTATGCTGGTGGGAAAATTACTCTACGACTAAGGTTTCCAGTTTCAAGGAGTGAATTTAACTTACTTTTACGGAAAAGTTCCGAGAGATAATCTATGTTTATGTCACTATAGATCACAAATTCCATATGAGATTTTTAAAGTCTTTTCTTTACAAATTCAATGTCGGCTATAAATATTAATAAATAATGTAAGAAATATGAATGATTGTAGTTAGAAGTCTGATTTACATTATAAAAAGCAAGGAGTTACATTCCTCCGCAAGATTCGAACTTTCGATGTTTGGCTTTGTCGTCCAACGCATAAGCACGGACCTATTCAATGCTTATGTTAATAACCTAGAATTTAGCTGTAGCAATGTGGTGCCATAACTTGGGGTCTGTTTACTTAATGTAATTAGATTTAATTTGATTAGTTTCGCAACAATTGGACTTCTGTTATATCCTGTTAGAGCTGTAATAGAAGCTGATGGCATGTGGACAAGATTTTTAGATAACAGGTATCTTTTTGTTTCTTATGATTTTTGTTTGAGGAAGAATACTTTAAACTTCCAAGTAAGATTTATTTTTTTTGACAAGGTTCAGCCCACTTGTAAGACCCAAAAATTGGACATCAATTATTCCATATTTTCTTACAAATTAGGCAGTCGAGGAACTTTGAACAAATTAATTACGCCTCAATAAAAAAGTTCTGCCTGGGATCGAACACGAGACGTTTCGGTTACACAGTGGAACCGACACGCTACTATATGAGCTACCGAGACAAGACAGTGACAGCAGCAGTCCAGAATGTAGATCCCTCAGCAGGCATTTGTCATTCGGTACAGAGAAGCAATGATATTTTGTGACCCGAGCTATGTTGTGAAATCGTGGTCTTAAATGGCTGTCTTCTTCGTGATCCTTATTCTGGTCCTTGTCCTTGTTGTAATCCTTGTAACAATTCTTGTTGTGTTTGTCATGCTACTTATCGTTACGTCGATATCGAGTGAACCGCGCTGTAGAACTTTTAACTTCCGACGACCAAGAATCGTCTCAGTCTTTTTAAGGGTAACTGTACATATAGTAATTGCCCAAAATAGTTTTTCCATCTGTTTAGCATGGAATGAGAGTCTGCAAGGAAGTCGCCATTCTCGTTCTTGATCGCGTTTATTCTTGCCTTATGTACTTTCTTAAATTCCTTTATGTTCTTATATAAATCTCTAATGTAATCTCTCCTTTTGTTCCCAAGTGTACGACTTGCTTCCCGTCTTACATTGAACTAATTATTTCTATTCGCCTGGACTGGATCCTGTAAGAATTACAATTTTGTCTGTTTCCTTCTTTTTACTACTATGGAACTACAGTATCTTCATCAATCGGCGGTTTCTTTTTCTTAGTTTCATAATAACTTATTGCTCTGCTCAGCTGCAATTTTGGTACTGTTTTATATCTGATATTTTCCCATACGCTATTAACATCTAACTCCTCAACTCCGTAGGAACTTCCTAAAGTGGCAAACCTATTTGAAATTTCGGACTGATAATATTGCTTAGTATTCTCGTCTTTTAATTTCGGAGTATTGAATCTTCTAATATTAACTTGTTGCTCTACTCGCTTAGTTACTGATAGTCTTTCTCTTAATTTTCCCATTATCAAATAATTATTGGATTCACAGTCTGCCCCTCTGAAGGATCGAATGTCTACTATACTAGTATGCCTTCGTTTATCTGTCAAGATGTGATCTATTTGGTTGTGTGTCAGTGTTTCGAGATATTGACCATTGAAATAAATCTGTTATTTTTATAAAACATTTTATGCAAGAAGTATTATAACATTCATACTATTAGAAAAAAAGCACAAATAATACTAAAAAAAAAGGCTAACCGATTTTTAGTAAGAGACCAGCAGTTGAATTAACATTTCAAAGCAAAATAAATAAATGCATGTTATGCAATAAATGAATTTTTGCTTATAAATAGCAGAAAAATTCAGATATCATATTCTTGATTTTTTCTGAGTTAAATAAGTCTGCCTTCAACATTATATCTATTTTCTTTCAAATTGGCGATTAGTCTATTTTTGCGTAACTCCGTCCAATTGACACTTCAGGTAACTCACTCTTACGGGAAAGGAATGGAGACGATCGTCAGTAAATTTATTTATTTATTATTTTGCTAATAATTGTAACATAAAATATAAAATATACAGAAAAACTTTAGCTCGCCCCTGAAAGAGTAGAACTCGTGCTCAGGGGAGGGATTCCTGAATTGAAATTAATAATAATTATACAATACAATTTGTCTTATGTCTACTGTGCAATTATAGTATATAAATTTAAATTCACGATTTTTCAATTTTTATAAAATCCATACATAACTTTTTAAATTTAATACTACAACTATTAGAATTGACAAGATTACGATATTTAAATATAAATTTGTTATATATTCTTGGGCCTAAATTACTGCTATGATTAAATACTGTAATAGTGTTGCATTTTGGTTCAAATAATCTTAAAGAATTCATACTTTTTGTTTTATTACTATGAGAATACAATTAAAAATTATTTCGATTTTTATGTATGAATTTTATTAATACAATATAATAAATTTGTCTTACGTTAAGTACATTAAAGTCTATAAACAAATTTTGAGATGGAAAATCAATAGGTTTATGAAGACATATTTTAATTATTTTCTTCTGTAATAAATAAAGTGGATTAAAATTGGATTTAAATGAGCTACCCCATCCTATAATTCCATACATAATCACCGATTGAAATAAAGTTAAATATATTGTACGTAATAAACTTATTGACAAGTAATTCATCAATAAAACAAAATAATATAATATTTTACGTAATTTATTACAAAGGTAATTAATGTGTTGGTTCCAATTTAAATGATTATCGAAAATTATGCCTAAATACTTAACTTCAGAGGACTCTTTAATAATCGGACATTTACGCTGTATAAGACAACAATCAGAATTATGAATTTAATACTTAATATAGATGTAGGAGGTTTGTTACATTTTTCAGATAATGAGAATGGAATAATTATAGTTTTATTTTCGTTGATAGAAAGATAATTTATGTCAAACCATTTTTTATTAATTTAAGTCCATTATTTGAATTATTATATGCATCATACCAGGTTTTTGCACCAAAAAGTAAAACTGTGTCATCCGCATAAGAATAGTGAACACCATTGTATTGTTGTAAGTCAATTTTTAATAAGTCATTAATATATATTAAAAATAGAATTGGGCCTAGAACTATGCCTTGGGGAACACCTATATTAATAATTGAAGGTTCACTTGAATAATTGTCAATTTTCGTTATTTGAATTCTGTCGTTAAGATACGATTTTAGTAAGTTTAAAGCATTACCTTTGATTCCTAATACGTCTAATTTATCAATTAAGATATCATGTTTCACTGTATCAAATGCTTTTCTTATGTCCAGGAAAATATCAATACATTTGTTACCTTGATCAAATTCTCTAACAATTTTTTTATTAACTTGTTATATTGCATTATCTGTACTGAATTTTTTTCGAAAATCGAATTGATTATCACTTAATATATTATGTTTATCAAGATAATTCATTAATCGAACTTTAATACATTCTTCTAGCAATTTTGAAATACGTGAAAGTAATAATATTGGTCTATAATTGTTCATATTTCTTTTGTCTCCTGTTTTAAAAATAGGTTTCATAATTGCTTTTTTTAATATATTTGAGAATTTACCATTTAGAAAACATAAATTAAAAATATGAGTTAGAGGTTTGGCAATATAAAATAAAACAATAATTCTTTTCATGTACATACATGTTTTTATTTTCATATTTTTAAAGTTTTACAATAGCGTTGCAAATTACTTATATTTTATACATATAACAAAACAAAAGCATTGTCTCGTTACCAGATGTCAGTTTGACAGGGTTCAATTCCTACTCAGAGTAGACTTTTGCGAGGTATTCTCTTGCTCCATCAGTCTGGAAAGCAAATAAATTATACTCATACAAATATACTGCACATTGTACGTACAATACAGGGTGGAAGGGGACCGATGCACCAATATTTAAGTGGTGAGTTTTCATATTAAATGTAACAAAACTTCTATTACACTTTTCCTTCGATGAAGCAATATTGTGCAGGAAAAAAAATAGTCTTTACCCAATGTTTGCAGCGTTCTATTGAGGTGATGGCCGGAGAGAAATGGATGATTACCTACTATACAATCAGATAGGTAAAATAACGTGAAGAGTTAATGTCTTGAACCTTATTTATTTATTTATTTATTTATTTATTTATTTATGCAAATTAAACCGTTTACCCATGAATTTAAATTGAATAATTGTAAAAATCGTTAAAATAAATCGTGCAACGCAGGGCACTGTCGCGTCACTGACTGAGTACAACAGAGGGAGAGGGCAAGGTAAGATGTGGAGGCCGCGCTTGCTTGCAGTACCGAGATGTTGCCAAATGCTTCATAGAAACATAACTATTTTAGAGAAAAAACTTATTTAGATTTTTCATATCTCTCGTCATGGTCTATTACTGGTTTCATTTTGGTGCAGAGGTTACAATCCGTCCTGTATATTGCATTGTTTTGGGTTTCGACTTGAATGTTTTGAGAATATCAGATAGTCATAATCATAACCAACAAAACAAAACCACACTTCGCAGGACTAATGAAACGAAGGGATTTTATTTTCGAAGTGGGAGGGATATGCAAGATGGAAGGTGTTCATTGACAGTAACGTCACAGAATAAATCGTTAATATTAGAGGAAGTTGAATAGATTTCAACAAATTTACAGAACAATTAAAAGTATTCGAAGATATAAAACCAAACGATCAAATCGATTGACATTTTAAAATACATTAGCCGTCCCAGTAATAACATAAATTTATGAAAATTGATCTTTAAATCGTACAGCCAAAATAAAAATTAAATCAAATGAAATTAAGTTCTCCGAAATGTAGCTGATTTCTGTTTTTAATTCTTTCTGTCAGATTGAAAATATCTGTTCTCTAATATATTCAATTAACTGAAATGGCTGTTACTCAAACCCACGAACTTTAGCACGATTTTTGGCCAGACATATCGCCATATACTTCTGACCACGTAGCTACGGACCCACGCGTTATACTAGTACAGGGATAAAGAACTGGCGGGAGAGGGGTAAAAAGCATAGGGAAAGCGTTAGTTCCCCTTCTACAGTCCATCGGCATTGAAATTACTTATGTGGCCCGTACGCAATCACATAAGACAGACACTGAATACAAATCCCCTCCCCTACCAAGTCAATGAAGCGGGGGTGGAAGGAAGGAGTAAGTGACGTATTTCTATGAGTGACGTAACGCCACAATTATCGCCCAGTTCTGCAAGCCTGTACTAGTATCTAAACCGGTTTAAGTTTGAGAGGCGCTATTAGTCATCAGCCAAGGGGTTAAATGAAACCTTCAGCCAAATATTGGTCGTGAACTATAAACCTTGCATTATTTGTAAATAACGAAGAAAAACTACTTAAAGTTCTACGGAATGTTTACACTAGCTTAGCACTTTCATTTTTGTAATTTTTAATTCGTATTTATTAGTTAATTTTCCTAAGTTTCTAAGATCACAATTGCTCGCATATCTGGTAGGTTTTTATAGGCAGTGATCTTGCGATTCCTTTTTATACCGGTGTAACAAATTGGCAACACTCACCTCATCTTTGTGCGTGTGGAAGCATTCCATAATTTGCTTGGAGAAGACGCATTTGTCCTCCGATGTAACTGTGGAGGCACAAATTGTATATTAATGTTTGCTGTTTTTTTCCTCTCTACCACATTTAAATTACAACTAATGTGATCAGTAAAACAAATTGTATCTTTACTATTTCTACAAAATTCATGGATATGTTGAAAAAGAGATTGGCATAGCATAATTAATAAAATATTAATGTTTACTGCAGTTTTGTTAGGCTTATTACATGTGATTTGGTACTGAAATATTGCAATATCGTCTTTATATTGAAATGAAGTATCACAATCAAAGCAATTTAGATGTCACATTTGATCCGTGATTTTGAAGAAATAGCGAAGTGCTTTGTGTGGAGTGTGGCATTGTATGGGGGCAATAACATGGACATTATGACGAAGCAAACAGTTAAAATTTTTAATCATAATAATCAACGTAAATACTATTATGTTGCTTCAACACTAATAATTATGTGCATTTAACACTGCATTCTTTGTTTGATGTTCTTGCTTTGGAGGAGTGTAGCCAATGAGTTCTACAAAATATGTATTTTATTCAGTGAAGTGTATCACTTTCGTATTCCATGAAATTAAATTAACTGTTATTAGTACATCACCGTACCTTGTGATTTACATGTATTCAGTACGTTCTCCAATTTATCTTGCTTCTCTTTCTCTGGTACCCACTCCTTTGCTTTTTCCATGAACTCTGGTATTGTCATTTTTCCATCCTTAAACTGTGGAAGAATATATGTCACAAGTATATTAAATGTCAGTTAAATTAATTTCGTTTCTGAAAGTATGTTATTACAGTATTATTAACTTATCACAGAAGTGTCGAGTTTACGTTGTGTGCTTAGACTTGTATAATATTGTTGGGTCCGTTATTGGTGGCCAATTGAAGGGTTCAGAACCATAGTGGGCCAAACGCCATTTACTAAAACCGTAGAAAACAAAGGTTAAGATGAAGTTATTACCATAATTCAATGGAGACATATAGCAA
The DNA here is from genome assembly GCF_040183065.1 of Periplaneta americana. Classification (NCBI taxonomy): domain Eukaryota; kingdom Metazoa; phylum Arthropoda; class Insecta; order Blattodea; family Blattidae; genus Periplaneta; species Periplaneta americana. The sequence goes on along the minus strand of NC_091120.1, from coordinate 69,067,604 downwards.
TTAATATAAAGTGTACACATTAAAACTAAATGATATGTCAATCTTTATTAAACTATGATATTCACATAACTTTAACCCTTGCTTTCTCAGTTTTTAATAAATGGCGCTTGGCCTACTATGTCTCTGAACCCTTCAATTCAAGCATTTGGACTAGGGATAATAGAGGAAACATAATAGCCAACCCTTCAGATCTAGTACTACTTTGTACAGTTGTAGAGGACTTGATTGTATATATTGTACAAGTTGATAGATGCAGATATTCCCTTTGTAAACACTTGAAAAGTATCGTCGGAGATAACTACTGTATTCATCGGTTCCTTACAACTTGTAACTAACCTGGAAAATCAGACTCATGTCTTAGAAACAGCACTTGACGAGAAAGGATATTATTTCATAACTGTTATGTGTAGGTCTTAATTCTGCTCCCTAATTAAGAAACTTCGAGTCTTCGGTGCTCTCTTAATCGTTGCTGTCTGTCCCATTCCATGTCACTCATCTCACTCGTCATAGAAGAGTCAATTGTCAAATTTGGGTATGGTCAGGCGCAGAGAAGCCGTTATGGTTAATAGTGTTAAAAATAATGTCTTTTGTCTTCTATTTTTGGGATCTAATTTAGAGTTGAATTCAGACCTGAGCTTTATGTGAATGTATCATAAGGGCTCCTATTTATGCTGTGAAAGTCATCACCAGATATAATTAGTGCCGATCAAATAAAATAAATATAAAATGTAGCGGAATGGAGACTCTTGGTGGGTTGCAAGAACGCATTTATTCCTTCGTTAGCCGCTAACGGACCAATAAGTACGAAAGACTGGTTGCAAGAAACATCTTTAGCAGACGTCTCCAAAAGCCTACTCGCGAGTAAGCCCCTGAACGGAACCGAAGGCAGTACGTAATGAGCGCGTTCCGCCTCACCCATCTCCACCTGTACTGTACACAATGTTTATGCGCAAACGAAGAGCAGTGGCGGACTGCCATTATCATTGTGTTGGTTGGAGTGTTCCACCGTTTCACAATGTCTTCTAATCATGTACGTAGTACATTCAAGGATAAATAGGAAGAGATATTTTTTTGTGTTAGTGGGGAGAATGTGAAATGCTTAATTTGTTCGAAAATTCTTAAGGGTGTGTTAAAATTCAAAATGCGACGACAATTACTCGACTCTTCATAAAGAATATACAATTACAGGCATGTTGGAAATGTGAAAATAATTTATTTTGGGGTTATCTGTATAATTGTTGGTTATACATATTAATCAGTATATTACAATACGTTTACACTCAGTTACGCTCGACAAACATATAGTTTTTCGTTTAATTTTAGGTGAAATGCGTAGGCCTACAAATATTTTGATAAATATAAAACAAGAAAATACAAACAGAAATCACACACGTGTCCTCAGTCTTAAACAAAAAAAGCTTCTTGCTAGCTATGTTCTAACTTGGAATATTGGAAAATCAATGAAGCCCTTTACAGAAGCATCATTTGTAAAATCGTGCATACAGGACGTTACTAAAATACTTTGACCAGAACAAAGTCAAAGTTTAAGAAAATTAAATTGTTTCCAATTACAGTTCAGAGAAGGAATTTCAAGATTGTAAATGTAATTGAATCTGAAGTTGAAACCACAATTAACCAGTTTGTAGCTTACTCACTTGCATTGGACGAAAGCACAGATAGAAATGACAAAGCTCACCTAGCCATTTTCATCCGAGGATTTAATGAACATTTTACTGTGTCTGAATGTCTTCTAGATGTAATTACAAAATACAACTGGAGAAGATCTTTTCCAGACACTGAAAGGCACCATAGACCAGAAGAGCATGAATTTGCAATGGCTTGTGTCAATAGTAACAGACGGGGCTCCACCTTCATCTTCTTCTTCTTCTACGTCACGGTTTAGGCCTTTCATTAGCCTGTTCCGGCTCCAAATTGTTGCTGCCTCCATCTTTTCTTAGGTCTTCCTAAGTTCCTTTTTCCTCGTGGTGAGTAATTGTATGCTGCTTTTGGTATTCTATTGTTCGTCATCCTTGTTAGGTGGTTTTCCCAATTTGTTCTATATTTCACTATTGTTGTATTTAGTTCCTCTACTTTTAGTTGATGTCTTATTTCTGTATTGTGTTTTTTGTCTGTTCTTTGATATCCTGCTATTGGCCTGAGGAATTTCATTTCAGCAGCTTGTATTCTAGCTATATGTTGTGCCGTCATTGTCCATGTTTCGGATCCATAAGTAATTGTAGGAACTGCCATCGTCTTATATAATTTCATTAGAGAGTCTTTTCTGGCTTTATTTTTCAAGGTTCTTTTTAGTGTCCCTGTTATATAGTTAAACTTGTTTAACTTGTTATTTATATCTGTTTCTGTTGTGTATGATATTTCGCAACCTAGGAAATTGAATTTTGAGACTTGTTCTATTGCTTTATTTTCTAAAATTATCTTTGTCCGAACTGGATAAGAGCCCTTGAAAGCCATTGCCTTTGTTTTTCCTGATGATATTTCCATGTTGTATTTTTTTGATATTTCGTTTAATTTATATAGCATTCTCTGCATTTCGTCCTCTGTTTTTGCAATTAAAATCTGATCATCTGCAAAGGCTAACGTTTTTATTATCATATTTCCTAAATTAATTCTTCCTGTTGTTATTTGTTTCCATGATCTTATCATGTCGTCTAGATATATATTAAAAAGAGTGGTTGATAATGGACAACCTTGTCTAACTAACCTCCCTGTGGATTATCACCTTGATGAGGTAGGGAGGCTTAGTACCAATGAACCAGACGATCAAAACCGGGAAGCTTAGGCTTGCGGTTAGATAAGAGGTGAGGGAACTAAGAATAATCCACAACGTGGGAGCAACGGACCAATCTGGAAAGCTGCAAACACGGAAGACCACAACGGCAGATATGGCGTGGAGATGGGAACATCGAAACGGCGAAAATGGCGGAAGTGGCAACCCAATCTCTGGGGATGAAATAAGAGACCCAGCTCAGGGAAACAAGAGTGAAGACCTCAACGGCAGAAGGCGCAAGAGGCAACCCTCCCTGCGGGGTTAATACACAAGGAAGCAGGTCCATAGGCTTTGAGGAGGCAGCCCCTCCAAAGGACTAACCCTGCAGAACGTTAGTACCGTACTCAGGGGACATTTAAAAATACTTACAAGCTCCAAAGAGATAGCCACCTTCATAATATGCCAAAATAATATACAAATGTATATTTCTTATTCTTTTGATGTTATTATTTGTAAACATAAGCAGACCGTTGCCGCGATCCCCCACTGATCGCTCCCATCTGTTGGGGTACGAGTCTCTTCCCCCTCTCTAGCCTTACAGCACACTGTGTTCGGCGGGCAGCGTCGAGAGCACGAATGACGATACGCTTTTTGGAGACCTCTGATCTTTAGTGTTATTGGTCCGTTAAGGATTCACTAATTTAGAGATCTGATTTTCCTCCTATAATAATATTTATTCCTCCGTTAGACAACCATCTTATGTACATTTTGTGTATTGACGAGTAGTTTATTTAATATACACACTTAGAATTTGTACCTCCATTTCCCATGATCATTAGCAGCTAAAAGGTATATCAATAAACTCTACTAATGCATATCATGTGTCAGTACACTATGTTTCATTCTGAAAACGCATAGGCGAACTGGAGAGGTCTACTTGTTAGCCATCGATGTACGGTAATTTCATTCATTCATTCATTCATTCATTCATTCATTCATTCATTCATTCATTCATTCATTCATTCATTCATCCATATCCATCCATCCATCAATTCTTCGAATAGCGAAGTTATTATTTGTTTGCTTATTACAGACTCTAGTTCATCGTCTGACGACGAGATTATGTGCTCTTTAGTCTGTCTTTTTATTTTCTATAAAATCAATGCACTCGTGCTCTGTTTATATTAAAAAATAGTCATATTTATCTTTCTTACTGAAGCTTTTATTCCTGCTTTCTTTCTGGTCCGTATTAGTCTATATTTATTACAAATTTTGACCAAAATAAAATCAATTTCTTACATCAGTTTAACAGCCGATGTTCACTTTTTATTCATTCACGTCCTATTGCGTCGCTTGTGAAATACAAAGATGCTGGGTTAACGATCCAATAACTAATGACCCATTAAATTCCTCTTCTGCAACCCGACAATTCACTAACTTTAAAGATTCACTAACTAACATTTATTTTTATATGTCTGTTTTCTTGCAACCCAGCATCTAACTCGGTTCTCCGACATATTGGTCAGTCTTGTTACCTCGAGACAAGACATATCTTCGTAAGGGTTCAACTTCATATAATTCTTTTTAGAAAATAGTATTCTTGAAATAATGGCGTAACTTGAAATTTAACATCTTGAAAACCGGGCTATTAACCGAATGGACTTCAAAATGTTTAACGCCTCGAGAATGGTATTTATTTTCTATTAATACATATTCCGAGATGGAGCTTTGCTAATACGAGTATATTGTGTAAAAATGCTATTGAAAATATTGAAAGCTTAGTAACTGTGAAACACAAGATGGACTTAGGACCAGGCATTTCAATATAGAAGATATTGAAACAGAAGCGTGTCCTTAAGTATTACCTAGCAAAGAACATCACCCTATATAAAAAAGAATGAATTAAGTGTACCAGAAAACGAGGAAATCCGGGTTACTATGTCAGCGCAAGAGACAAAAGAACAGCATACAAATTACAGGATGTCAGTCATAAATAAACCGGACAGGTGTCTTGCTTATATATTATGATGTAACTATCCCAGCCAATGCCAAACTATAAACCACAATATTTTAATCTTCGATATTACCATAACCTTTCCAAAGAAATAACACAAGGCATGCTGGTTAAAAGTGTTATTCCATACTTTCTCTAAACCGCTCAGAAAGGCTCAGAAATGACAATCAGCTGAAGTACTTTTAAGAAATTCTGTAATAAGAAAATTGAGAAGGTCTTGCGAAATACAAGATAATTTAGTTAGTAAATATAATAATAATAATAATAATAATAATAATAATTCAACATATTTCTTTTTACATTTTCAAATTAACTCTGCCTAGTCAAATACGTAATATGGAACTCACCATGTTAAGTCCTTCGAACACGCACCCAGTAAAACACTGTAAGTAATAAAATACAGTTTAATATAATGCTGATGTTACACTATTTTGTCGTATTCTGAGGTTGAATGACCAAAAACAGTTTTGGTCGTCATACATGTTCAGAGTAGAAGGTATTCAATGACAATCCTTTTAAGAGATGAATCCTGAGCATATTATGAATAGAAAATTTCACTACCATTTTGTTTCTTTTTTTTCTTATATTTCCCGTAAGTAATTTGCTTAATACAGTTTGATTTAGGGTTGCCAACTCAGGTAAATAAAATTACCGCCCATTTTACACACCAAAGTTTGGATGAATATATATCCTTCATTTAGTGTTCTTCCCAAAGGTCTTTCACTGCAAACCGAGCTTTCTCCAATATTTCCTATTTTCTGCCTTCCTCTTTATTTCCTCAGATGATCCATATATCTTATTTTTGTCTATCATCTGATATCTTCTTTTACCTCGAACTCTTCTCCCGTTCACCATTCCTTCCAGTGCAACCTTCAGTAGGCAGTTTTTTTCTCAGTCAGTGACGCAACCAATTCATATAATATACTAAATACAGATTTGAGCAGAAAATAATAATACATTCAGAAAAAATCTTGCTTCTGTGTTCCAAATGCACTTTTTAATTTTGTATTTTGGAGGTTGATATCACAGCCTTAAAAACTTCTTTTTCTTTTGCTATAAAGTGATAAAATTATACACAGGTGAATTTAAGATTTTCCCCGGTAGTTCAGCTTTTACTGTTTCCATACTTTGATGATTCCTCACATTATTTCACAAGATATGATAGGGCCTACTGAATGCACGCTTCACAAAAGAATTTCTTGCAGGAATAGCAAACACTTGTTGAACTACCATTTTTATTTGTGGACATTTTTCTCTGACGTATCCTTATCCTGAAAATAATTACACTATTTTATAAAACTTGTCAAATGTTCATCTTTCACAGAGGAAGAATCGACGTCATTTAACAAGCACAGTTCATCATAGAGTTTCTCCATCTAGTTGCAGCCTTAGTTTTTGTCTAATACTTAAAATTTCATCCACTTTTGGTGTACAACCATCAAGTATTTAGATTGAAGAATACGTGAAAATTCCCATATTATCTTCAGTTACTCTGAATGAAAGGTTAAAATGTCCCACAAAATATATAAAAATTCAATTTAATATATATGATGAAAGCTGTTATCACAAGTTCTCAAACTCGTTTTATAAAATTTCCGGGCAGAAGTAAGGGCTTGATACCGGTCACCGGTATTATGTTGAGATTCACCAAAATTTACGGCTGTGCCCGTGAAATACCGGCTAGTTTGCAAGCCTAATTTTATTCCATTGTCTTTCAATCACATTTAGAAATACACATTTCATAAACGTCTTTACATTAGAGTTATCGGTTACAGCAAATAATTTTGCACTAATGTTTCTGTCAGTGTTACGGTTTGAGAGTATTTCAGTACTTTCATTATTAAGATATTATAACCTTTAAGTTGTTTCCAGACGCGTGTTTCAACTTAAGATCTGACTACCGCGTGAAATAAAGGCATTCACCTCGTGAAGAGATCTGAGTTGACATTGACTACATAATCGCCCTCGTTGCTGTGCAGAAATTGTTTTCCCGTGCGTTGGCAAATGCTACTCTATTTGCTGCCTTATTGAAATGTTGACAAAATTGATTTCCGACAAAATAAAAGGAAATAACGCAAAATGGCAAAGGAAAATTCTGTTCCTCTAATCCTAAGGATTTACTCTGTGAAGATATTGCCATTTAATACCTTTCACCTTGTACATATGGGCCCTAGTGTATTGAACGTGCACTAAAGAAGATATACGCCACTAAAAATGGCATGCTTACTTATGAGTGATGATAATAGAAAATACGTCATTCACTTTATTTGAAAGAAACAGTAGGGTTTTCACTGACCTTTCCATTATCAGTCGGAGGCACATCGAATGTTTTCAAGGCATTGATGTCGCCTGAAACAAGGAAGATTGCGGTCCATTTTAAAATATATAACTAGGAACACAACACAAAGGATCCTAACCAAATTGAGAGGATATTGTCTGCAATAAATTTCTCGAGTCTGTCCATAAAATAACGACTTCTATTCCAATAAAAACTTATCTTTGAACCAACGTAATAATGATCTTCATCGAAATGATGAATGATTTGGGGAATTCTACCATGGATAAATTTATATTTCTATACGCATAAGTCTATATGCGACTGTTGTTTTGTTTGGTTCTTTTATTATTATATTTCTTAACGTTTTTGATATTATACAGGGTGTTTCACAGATAAAGTCAACCAAGTAGAAGTGAAAGCGAAACTTAAAGGAAGAGGACAGTGAAATATGGCGAAAAAGATATAGGCCTATATTTTCAATTTTTACCTTTTAAAATGCCCTTTGATATGTGAAAAATACATTACATAAAATTAAACCGTCATCCGTCCCTGAGCACGAGTTCTAGTCTTTCAGGGGTGAGCTAAAATTTTATGTTACAAGTATTTTATTTGGGAGAAGGAACTGGCCACGCTACCTCATTATCTCCTAGCTTAGTTGCCTCATGCGTGATTTCTTATTGGTGCGACGAAGTTCAAATCTGTCTTCGGACAGATGACTAAACAACAACAATAAACCCTCATTTATAGTCTTGTCGGCTACTGTGTCGTCACTTTTAAACTGTGATGTACCTGGGTTTTAAATTACCTTACATTAAACTTCAATTAAAATTTCCCGTAACTTTAATATCTTTTTTTAAATAATATTTTGATACGGGAAAAATAAATTGCATAATATTTCATGCGATTTTGTGGCCTTGACAGTTACAGTGACGCCATTTTTAAAGCTCTGCTGCACAGAGTTTTTAAATGACACTAAAGTTTGATTTCAGTTTCTCGTAGCATTAATTTTTTGCTATATTCCATATAGAAAGTTATGTATATCCGGAACTATTCATGCTGCATACTTGATATTTGGTACACATTCTTTAGACTATTAGGAAACTCTTCTTGTAATAGAAATTTGTTATTTTCTTACATTTGAAAAGCATACTTTCATATATTTTTTTTTTTGGTACGTCTGAAATTATTCATGCTTAAAGTGTAATAATTATTGAAATTGTGAAAGCCAGTATGAAAATTATGTTACAGGTAGTTTCAAGAACGTGTTTTCAGAGTGAAATTTCATTGAAATTTTGCATTTATCCTTAAAAATGGGTGACATAAGTCCATTCAAGTCAATTACTTTTTCTGGTAACTTTCGAAATTTGGACTCTATTTTTTTTTTAATTAATCTCGAATTTAATTTGTTGCCGCAATGGTAGTTCTACATACCACTGGAAATGAAAATTATGCATCAATAAGGAAAAAAATGGAAGTTTAACCATCGTCTCCCCATAAGTGGTTTAAGTAACGCATAGACCTAAAACATTTTCTTGTTTTCGCAACTGTTCAGTGAAAGTATCGAATTGTAAGTTGCATCTTATGGGACATGATAAACACTTTATTTGGCCGCACATAATGAAAAAAAGAACTGGTGATGTTAATTCTCTGGGGATCCGGAATTTTCGTCACCGATTTTTCGTCACCTGGTGATTTCGTCACATATTACATTTTGTCACTGCAACATTTTGTCACCGATTCATTTTTGTCACCACCATATTTTGTCACCAATTTAATTTCCTCATCACTATTCGCCACCACAATTTTCCCCCTTTTCTTATCGCCAGACATCGGATTCTAGGGCAAATGCCTATTTTGTTTCTTTAGGAGAAAAGTAAAAATAATTATTAATATTTGTGTTTCATGGAAATTGAAAGGTATTCAAAGAGTTTTATAGTGCCCTAAAATGCCCTAAAACGGTTATTAGAGCCTAATTTGTTAATATTCGCTCTAAAAATGCCTAACTCACTGTAAAATTTCGCATTTTACTCTTACTTTTTATAATTTATACATGCATTCACTGCGAAATTTAAGGCATTTAAAAAGTGGAAAGTTTGCTTCACACCGGCCATGAAACCATTGATAAAGGAAACAAAATGTTTTGAATCTCACGACACTCGCAATAGATTTCACCGAATTTAACATGTTTGGAGGCATACATGCCGACAAAGAACCAACTTTAGTTTTGAAGCAGGCAACAATCACAACATGTGCTGCTACCGATTCAGAGATATACTATACTATAAAAATGACTGTTTTCGGTCTGAAACCGATTAGCTGTACTGCCCTTCAGAGTGTCATAAATCACAATTTTTGGAGATAGTGTGTTTTTGAAATATTTATGAAAAGTCGTAAAACTGCGAATTAGTAGGGTAAACCGTTACAAAATATTTAAAAGAATGGCCCTCCTAGTGTTAACACTACCAGGAAATGCAACAATAAGTGGAACTTTATATTTTTGTCCAATTGAATCTCAATAACAACGGTTCATTTGAATGCTCGTTAACAGTTGCTCTTTCCCTCACCTTATTTGTGTTGAGAAGTTTTGAGCGGTAGGACGTTTTCCTGTGAAGTTTAACGCGATAATGCCGAAAAATATAAGTGCAAAATCTACATTGATCCGGCAATGGCTAACAGAATATTCAGAATTCACTTATGATGGAAAAATAATATTCTGCAAGATTTGTAGCAAACAGGCATGTAACAATAGTTGAAATATATAAATTCTATTAATTTTAATGAGTAGGCCTATAATATTTATACATTGACTGAGCTATCCTGAGGTATAATTCTTTTTAAGACCACTACACTTTAACCTTTTAAATTCCGATAGTTAAAGTATTTGCAGGTCATTAAAATTTTGATTGTTCGAACCCACTAACTTTGTGATAGAAATACGGCAATACAACAATTAGGATTTTATTTTAATTCAGTTTACTTTACATTTTTAGATTTCGCAAGAAAAGAAGTGCCATCTAAAGCAGCATGTGCAAGGAGCGGCTCATAAGGCTAAAGCTCAGCAGAAAAATCAACTGCAACAAACTTTACTAACACAGCCTACTTCATCCAATCTCAGCAGCAATTTCTATGCTGATTTAACCAGAGCGTTTGTTGCTGCTAACATTCCCTGGAATGCAATTGAAAATCCGGTTTTAAGACAGTTTTTACAAAAATACTGCAAACAAAATATCCCATCTGAGTCGACCCTAAGAAAAAATTACTTAGACAGAATATACAATGAAACTTTAGCTTCCATTCGGGAGGATATAGGTGATTCTTACAAATGGGTCTCTGTGGATGAAACCTCAGATCCTATGAATAGGTATATAGCAAATATGGTAGTAGGAAAACTTAGTCCTGATGGACCTTCGATTCCACACCTCGTATGTGTTAAGGAACTTTCGAAAGTGAATAGCCAAGCCATTGCTTATTTTGTAAATAAAGGCCTACAGTCTTTATACTCAGGTAATAGGCCTATAGACTATTCTAAAGTTCTGTTGTTTTGTACTGATGCTGCCTCATACATGGTTGCTGCAGCTCCACTTCTGAAAACATTTTATCCTAACCTCACGCATGTAACCTGTCTAGCACATGGCCTTCACAGGGTTTCTGAAACAATCCGGAATGAATTTCCTCTTGTCAATTCGTTTACTTCTAACACAAAAAATGTTTTTGTAAAGCCCCATCCAGGATTTCAATATTCAGAGAGAACTTTCCAAATATCCCACTCCCACCTCAGCCGGTTGTTACCCGACGGGGAACCTGGATTCAGTCAGTGGTGTATTATTCTAAGTATTTTAAAGAAGTGGTCACAGTTATTGATAAATTACCTGAAACTGATAGTGCAGCGTGTGTGAAAGCAGTGAAAGATTCTCTGAATGACTCACGAGTGAAAAACGATATTGCCTACATAACATCAAACTTTTCTTTCATACCTGCAAGCATTGAACAATTAGAACGTGAAAAACAATCTCTTTGTAGCCAAATAGCAATAGTAAAGGAATCTCAAGTGAACATACATTCTGCTTTGGGCGAAACTGGGAAAAAAGTTAAAAATAAGTGGGACAACGTATTAAATAAGAATGTAGGATTTTCATTGTTGGAAAAAGTATCAAGAGTGATATCGGGGGAAAGTGTAAATGCTACAGTAAGTATTGATGTTTCTATTGTACCTAATTTAAAATTTGCGCCTCTCACATCAGTTTCGGTTGAAAGAAGTTTTTCTGCTTTCAAAATGATTCTCAGTGACAAAAGGCAAAGGTTAACTGTGGAGAATTTAGAAAAAATTCTGATGGTGTACTGTGCAGATAATTGTAATAAAGTCTGAGCATGGAACTGAATTTCAATAACTTAAATTGAGTAATCTTGATATCAATAATCATTATTTCATTAGTTTCAGTATATTAAATTTGTGCAGCTCTGTTTATAAATATAATATAGTATTGTTTTTTAATGTTTAAACATACTTTTTTGTGCGTATTTTAGTGTATAACTAAAAATTTCAGTGAAAGAAATAAGTATGATACCTTGATGTGCCTAAAATGCCTATTTTCATTAAAATAGAGCCTAATTTTACAAATTTTGAGCTTATTTTAGGCGCCTAAAACTGCAATTTTTAGTGCCTAAAAATCCGATGTCTACATCGCTTCCCTTGAAACCTATATAAAATTATACGTAATATGAAACCTCCTACTTCATTGTTCATTTCGTTTCCAAGGATACATCCATTTTTTGGTTTCGAAATCTTCAAATTACAGCATTCATTGTACTCATATTGTTCATTTCGTTTGGATACATTTTTTGGATTCGAAATTCTCAGGTTGCAGGATTCAGAGGTTTCAAAATCTTCACGTAAGGTGTGGCGAAATTATTTGGATTCGTAAAAAGTAATAGAGCAAGAGATAAGTTAATCGACATATAATGAATATATGTATACAAATCACAAATTTACGTAGGCCGGAATTATATGGAGATGTGATCAGCGCGACATTTGTAATTTACTGATAACTATTTCCTCAGATAAGAAAACCGTTATAAAAGAACCTACAGAGCACAACTTCAGTGGGAATTTTGGTTGAAACTCCATAAAAATAGGATGAATGTATGCAATTCAAAACCCATGTTAATAAGTTACTTACAAATGGCTTTTAAGGAACCCGGAGGTTCATTGCCGCCTTCACATAAGCCCGTCATCGGTCCCTATCCTAAGCAAGATTAATTCAGTCCATACCATCATATCCCACCTCTCTCTAACCCATTTAATATTATCCTCCCATCTACGTCTCGACCTCCTCAAAAGTCTTATTCCCTCCGGGCTTCCAACTAACACAATTCGTTAATGCAGAGCATTAAAATAATTATACAGTGGTAGTTTTTCGCTCATAATAAAAATAAGCCTACATGTATAATTGAATAATTATTCAAATCAACTTTACGGGGCGTTATACCTGAAAGCTCGATTTAGAGCCTACATGTAATTTTCTGTATTATTTTGGTGACGAAATCCCCTCAGTCTAAAAAAAATGATAACAAAATGTATATGATGGCGAAATATGTTCAGTGACAAAATCTCCTCAATGACAAAAAACATGAAAAAATATATTTGATGACCAAAAACTAATGACGAAGAATTGGTGACAAACTATAACGGTGACGAAATTTCCGGTTACGAAATGCCCTAGACTTAATTCTCAGAATTCTTTGATGCAGTGCTGTCCACAGTGTTGGACGATGTGTCCCTAATACTCGGCATCGACTGTGGTTCTAATTAATTGGTACTGTAGCGCATTTCATATTTCCGGTAAATTACGTGATCGGTTAGAACAGCATTCGCAGAATGCTGAATTGGAAAAAGTTTTGTTTCTTGACCCCCACGGTCCCCTGATTTAACGCCACTCGAATTTTCTTTGGGATTTATAATGGAAATGACATGCTTCTCAATGATAGGAGGTAGAAAACAGCTTGTGCAAGGGATTCGTGTAACACGTATGCGACAGCACGGTGATAACTTCCTACATAGCTTAACGACACGCTGAACTAAGGTACGTTTTCCTCGGTGCGACTATTGCGATGATCGTTCAACGATTATTGTTGAACGATGAAACGTTGAACGATAATCGTTGGTTACCATTTTGCTCGGAGCGTCTACGATTTGTTGATTTTTCACTAGTCGCGTGTTTTCATTCGCAAGTCGCATCGTTCTAGGGCAGCCCTGGCGAAAATGTGATCGTGCGCTTAGTCACTGTGTAACCTGCAACGTGCATAGCACCTATGGAGGGAGGCGGACACTCGAAGGGGAAGTGAAGCAACTGTCTGACTTATTAACGGATTTTAATTTTCCTTACGTCAAGCACTCGAATATAATTTTATACAGTACAAGGCTACAAACTAATGTTTAGTACGTGTAACGAAGAAAGAAATGAATAAGAAAACATAGGAAAAATTATCACAACCAAAAATTAACTGTCTTCGGAATGTCTCTGCGACAAAGTTTCAAAATCAGGAAATGTGTCACTTACTGCCAGTCGTAGTTGATCACGAAGGTATTTGTCTGTCAGTCGTGATCTAAATTTGGTTGTTACTTTTTTCATTGTTGAAAATAATTTTTCACAAACGTAAGTTATAGCGAACATGGCTTCAACAGAGCAAGCGAATGAACAAAGCTTCGGATTGGCAAGGATTTGAAAAGTTCAACATTTATCAAGTCCTTACATCTAGCATTCATTTAACATCACATTGTAAATCTGTGAGTTTAAATTGAAGATCTAACCATATTATTCGTACAACTGCTGGAAAAGGATCGACGTATAATAATAATAATAATAATAATAATAATAATAATAATAACATTTAACCTTTTAATGTTTCATGAGTAACATGCCGTTTTATATTACACAACCGTTTTCCTCGTAATACTTGTGAACAAATCATACATTAAATATTCTCATCATATTGGCAGCAAAAAAATGCGTCCTCCCATCCTACTTTGAAACTTTCGTTTTTGTAGAGGTACATGATTTCGAGAGAGACATTGTGACGATACGCCACTCGCAGGTCACAGACAAATACAAATGGAACGGAGTTTGACTCCAGTGAGTGAGAGGGTGGGGGTTGGAAAATGCAGGAAACAAGAGAAATGCATAGCTATCATTGCGAGCCACAATGTGCTCGTGAGTCACATTTTCGCCACGGCTGTTCTAGAGGAAGTTTGTGTTTAACAGAATGAGTTTAATGAGTAGACGTAAAAGATTACTTAAATGCCTTTGATTGAGGAGATGGAAGACGACGAAATACTTCTCCATACGTATGGGATGAAAAGAGCCAACAAATACCGTCTACTTGAGATCAATAATGAAGAGAGACTGTATCAAAAATTTAGATAACTTAATTAATAGCTTAATTTCCAACTTTATTGACAAACTCAGTCCATATATTGTCCTTGACCCTTGTAGGACGCATGTGACAGCTGCCACACTTCACCACTTCCTCGAGAAGAATTTCATCATCCGCGTCAGAAAACGAAGGAGCCATGATACACGTATTTCTCACAATAAACGTTAGCGACTGACGATTATATTCAACCTTTTCCTGAACGACTATTCAAGACATATGATCGTCGTTAACGACTCTAGCGGCAGTCGCTCGAAGGAAAACAGCTCCATATGAAATACAAAGAAATAGTACTCAACGATTATCGTTGCACGATCATCGTTGAACGATCATCGCAATAGTTGCACCGAGGAAAACGTACCTTTATGCTTGCGCGGAAGAGGACAGCATTTGAAACACCTACTACACTAAATGGTAAACAAATACTGAATATAATTATATTTTATGATTAGACTATTTTTGTTAGCATTATTTAAATATGATTATCTTACATATGAACAGGCTTCGAGACTTTGGACCCGATACAATAAGTTTACTGTGCTTGTACTATAGGTTGTTGACTCGCTGCAGGTAGTGAAAGGTAGAGATGTGTTGAGGTAACAACGTTGCTATTTAGAATAGATTACGGTAGTATGGGGAAACGCACACATATGGACATTCTGAAAGTAAATATACATTATACACAATGATAATGTCAAAAGAATGTGAAAAGCATTTATTCTCCTGTCTTTTATAAGCCTTTGTGTTTAATTATGCACAGTGTTAATGGTGGAAATAAACATGTAGGAATTTTAATTTATTCATTTATCTTATTGGTCGTCTTTAGGAAGTGTAGTTACAGTACCGATTTGCAATGTACTACAAGATACATTTTCATTGTCTCAAACGTAAATCTTTTTCAGTTGTCTACCAAACACAGTTTGTACTGTGGAAAGATGCGCTCTACGTCGCATGACTTTATAGGAGCAAAACGGAAAAACCTCACATCATTGCAGTCTCTAAGAGACAGTCCTTCATTCTCGGGTGACTCAATGTCCACTAATTTGCTGTTTATATTAGGACACAATGCTCCATGTCCGTTATTTTTACATAAAATTGATTTCCACTTCTGTTTTACACGTTCAGTAACCGGTGTACTTGGTGCCTCATTAATTCCCTGTGTCATTTCCTCAACTAATTTGAGGGCTTCCGGCATCTCTTGCTCTGACTTTTCTACCCGTGTAATAGTTTCAGACACAGTTTGAAAATAGGTTTGTATGAAAACCAAATTATTCATCAGAATCTTCAAATTCAGAGCGTTTTTCTTTGCTTATTTGTTGTCATTCATTCTACAGTACCCCCATCCAATGTACGCTTTACCACTATAAGGTACTCAGTACGCCGTTATGCGGATTTCCCACTGAACTGCTCTATTGGGTCCGAAGTCTCGAAGCTTACATATGAAGCGCTGTATTCTGTCATCCACTACTTTTATGGCCAAAACATCGTTTACATACACTGTCCAACTATATTTTCTCAGTATATTATCGCTCAGAATGATCAGTTTCACCCAAGATTAACTAGACCTATGCATTACAATAGATAGGCGATCCTTTACGCAGACGAATGTAACGTCTGCTTTTCATGCTGAGCTAACAGAGGACCCGATTATTAAAAATTGTAGTTTACAACTTTCGTAAATTTAATTGTATCTCCGTCATATGTTTATATTATTTTACAAATCTTAGAATATATAATTACAAAGCAACAAAGAAGCTGTAATTAGATTACAACTAGTGGCTTGTGCAGCAAATGCTGCAAACTAAGGTAATTAGACGTTCAAATAAAAATTTTCAGATTTATTTTCAATGAAAAATACCAGACATTTTGAAAGTTATTTGCTTCCATAATAATGAAACATACTCCCCCTGAATGGTTTTTATGTCCAATACTTTTTCTTGAACCTATGTATCCTATGTCTCTTGAGTTTCAATGCGAAAACGCAAGTGACAATGAAAGGGGGATCAGTGGGTTTTTCATGTGGGAGTAAAGCAATAGCTATTTGAGGTCATAGTGGATTGTAAAAGTCAGGTTTGCTATGCTTTCGAACAATAGACATAGCATTCTGGTATAGCTGCTGCATGTAGAGATTGAAATGTAGAGGGTAATATCATTTTATCCTGCTAAGAGATCTTGTTGAAATGATCGAGATACTACAAAATGTTGTAGGTCTCTAATTTTATCAGTAAGTAATACCGTCTTTCCTTAGGAACTGTAATTTTTGTGCTCTCTCGAGTCAATACTGAAGAGAATCATGCATATAAATATCTACACCACGCCGCCATTAAGTATATGAAAAAGACTCAACCCCACTTGATTAATAACTATAAAAACATTTGATTTTTAATAACAATATTATCTTACGTAAGTTATATAATACCCGCCACTCAGTAAATTATGGAAATGAAAATTTAATTTAACACATTCTCTATATCTATTTACGTAACCCCAAAACGTTTCACTTTCATATCATCAGTATAGCATTAATATGTATAATTAATGAAAAATAATCACATCATGGCGTTAACTATAATGAAATTTCATTGCTAATGGTAATAATGTAATCAAACCACTTCAAGTTTTGTAGATTTCAATATCCAATACACAGCTGTACTCAGAAAATTACACACCGCAGAATCAGACCTGTAAATTAGCGAGTCTTCAAGTTTTTAATAACCAATTGAATTTGAACTCTAAATATGTCAGCAATCCTGCAGGTCATGGCCTTCGTGTAATAGCTATTGTTTATTGTAGTACTTGTTTTATTTTATTCTGAAATCACGGCCGTGCTGAGATTCAATTAGTTCTCAAAACTGAAGTAAGATGGATTTTGGAAAATAGGGAAATAATGTAGGAAAATTGATATTTCACTGAAAACTACTATTTTTCCGAAAAACTTTGGGTTCCAAGCTTCAAAATGAGGGGTGATTTATTAAAATCCGTTCAGCCATTTTCCCGTGATTTCCATTACCAGTTCAAATTATATATATAGATGATATATTATACTGTATACTTGAAACAAGTGGTCGAAAATAAATTTAAAATTTAGGTATATAAAATGTAATGGGCGCAAATATATCTGCAGATATTAAACAAAGTGTCTTAGAACTACAGAAGTGAGGTAATGATACATGTATCTACAGTATGAAAATATGCAATAATGAGATTATATAAATAAAGTCATGAAGTGTATACTAGTAAATGTGTTTTATAGAGAGTGAACCGTAAGTACTTTCATTAATTTCAGGGATTATTCTTTAAGATGCTTCAAACAAAAAAGTGTAATACAATTTTGGTCGATTTTGCTTCATTTTCGAAATAAAATTCTTTTGAATGAAACATTTCATAGCGTACTTTTGGAAAGCCATTGATTTAATTCTCAATGTGCTTAATGAATTTAAGAGAGCACTGCATTATGATACTAAATGATTGAAAGAATTTTAGTTTTGTCCTTGAAACATGCAGAAATTTGTTCGAAACAAATGCAACTTTTGATTCTGCAAAGGAATTTTACAGTCATACAATTGTTCCGATCGAATTTTCGTATATTTAAAGGGTAAAACTAAAATTCTTTCTATAATTTATTATCATAATACACTGCTCTCTTAAATCGACTGAGCATATTGGTAATCAAATCAATGATTTTGCCAAACACGCTTTGAAATATTTCATATTAAAATTTTTTATCACGGAAAGGAAGCAAAAAGAAGCAAAATTGTATTAATCACTTTTGTTTGACATATCTCAAAGAAAACCCCCCTGAAATTAATGACATTACTCGCGGTTCACTCTATATACTGACTAGACTCACTCAGATACGGCGCAGGAATATTCCATCACACATTTATAAAACAGTAGATCATGTTTATTACACCATAAACTTATATTTTTATTAAAATCAAAATGTAACTTCAATCATTGATAATTTCTTACCGTCAGTTGGATTGTGTTTCTCGTAGCATTCTTTCCCTGCTGTCTCGACATGTTCTTTAAATTTCTTCTTCGATTCTTCGTTTCCCTATAAATAAATGAAATGCTTGTTAAGATATTTATTACACAGCTTTCAGTTAGACTTTATATCGACTATTTATTGTTGAGAAATATGGTCTTCCATCGATAACGCTTCAATTTTTACAGATTTTAAAGCAACGAAATTTAAAAAAGAAAAAAAAAAAAGACAGCTTGTGAGTGTTTCGAGGCATCGAGATTGATCACTCCCGAAGCCCGAACGTCAAGTAGCTCTGAATCGCCATACTTGTCCACACCTGTGGAGTAACGGTCAGCGCGTCTGGCCGCGAAACCAGGTGGCCCGGGTTCGATTCCCGGTCGGGGCAAGTTGCCTGGTTGAGGTTTTTTCCGGGGTTTTCCCTCAACCCAACATGAGCATATGCTGGGTAACTTTCGGTGCTGGACCCCTGACTCATTTCACCGGCATTATCACCTTCATCTCATTCAGACGCTAAATAACCAAAGATGTTGATAAAGCGTCGTAAAATAACCTAAAATAAAAAAAAAATCGCCATACTTGTTTATACCTGACTGAATTTTTATCTATTTTGGCAACTGTTATATATGTATAAATAATCAAGTAGCATATTTGGAACATCAGCTCTGCCTTTCAGTGTATAATAATCCGTTCCCCAGTCTTTATTTAATTACTAGGCACTTATTAAAAGGCTAGGAATTTTCTTTTCATATATTTGAGATCAAGTGTGGAATCTCAAGTAAAACGATATTAACGTTATATTTTATGTTTCTTAGAAATGCAAATTTATTTGACAATTGGTTTCTTTTTTTCTACTTATATAACCATATGTAATATCATATAATAGAACCAGAACATTTTGATAATTAAGATACTGTTCTGTTTTGTTTTTTGTCTCATTTAAACATTTATAATGTTATTTATTTCAATATGTTATTTAAAGTTACGAAATCTTTCCCTGCCGACCAAATGCTATTTCGGGAATGATGAGCGAGACTCGAAGCGCACGAGAATGACGAGACGAGACGAGACGAGACGAGACGAGACGAGACGAGACTCGAAAGATAAATGCAACGAACACAGCGAGCGAGAGCGGCAGTATAACTGTGTCCAGTGTCTCCCTGAAAGTTATGGGAAAAGGAAATAGTTGGATAAAGTTTCCGAAGACTATCAATGAAATAAACACTGCAAAGTTTTATGTGAGCGCAGAGATATCAATTTTATTTTTGGCAATTGAGATTTATTAAGTAATATTTTATATTTACTGAGCAGAGAAATGAATTGTAGTTCATGATTGTCTTTTAAAAATTATCAACTTCATATTCACTTTCTAAAGACATGAAATAGGCATCGGGAGAAAAGACAAAAGAGAATCACAAAAATTTACTTGGTATCAATTTTGATGTAGGTATTTCTGTTTTAAAGGATTTAATAGAGAAATCATGCAAACATTCAGATCCTTGGCATTTTCCAGATCCTACTTGAAAACATTAGCAAAACAATATAACTTACATTTCAAAAAACGTGCTAGTATTGAATACTAAAACACAGAAACTATTGCTAAAACTTGATACTGCTAGCAGTGATCTAACTGCCCGAAGGAGCTAAGTTGCCAATTTATTCAATCTAAGGTAGGTAAATCCATATGAACATACTAAATGGGCTTTGTCGTAGCTCAGCTGAAAGTGCGCCAAATGGTGGTGCCTGAGGTATCTTAACATGCATTTGACAATGTGTTTTTATTCAATATTTCAGAAATTCGTTTTTGGAGCTTAGCCCCTTTGCAAATCTAGGTAATCAATTACTGAGGTCATTGTTAAATTGAGCATTGTTAAATTTTCATTTACTTTAGTATATAAGTAATAATGTCTTTGTTACTATGATTCTTACCTGGACGTTAGAAAATAATGCAAACAATAAAGCTATCAGACCTACACAGAACTTCATTTTGTCTGTCAGAATTTACAGTTGCAATAATTTAGTCCACACTCCCTTCTGTTATAATGATGGGCTTAGGTTCGTGTTTGTCTTTATATTCTGGGATCAAATGAATGGCGTCACCCTTCCTGACTCCAATGCAACGCGAGATCGGCTTTGTGAACCGATCTGTTGGAGGTCATTTAACATTGCAACAAAGCGTGGATGTGCGCCAGACTTTTTTCCGTCTATTGAAAAAGATTGGACGATAGAAATTTTCACTAATGTTACGGAAATTGTACACGTGGAAATTTGTTGTTCGCATAGGATAATTTTTTTATATTATATTTTTAGCTGTATTGAATAATGGAATCATATAGTCAATAAGATCTCTGTATGGAATATTTACAATTATCACACTTATGGATCATTGTCATATTTTCCTTTGTTACAAGATTAGAGCGACTAAAAGTTTATGTAAAAGAATGTAGAATTCAGTCTATTTCCGACATAGTGATTTCAGATGTGAATTGTGAATTGCTTTATTATACAGGGTGATTCACGAGGAAAGGTAAAAATTTAGGATACGATATCTTAGGCCATTTTCAGTGAGAAAGTTCATATGAACATAGGTCCGTTTTCGAACGATGGCGGAGCTAGATGTATTTTTTTTTTTTTTTGGTAAAACGTCTCGCCCAATGTGAATAAGACGTTACCATATGCTGCTGACGTGAGAACGTGAGACAAGGTCATCGATCGCAATGAATGACGTAACATTGGAATCTGCCTACACTATCACTTATCAATTCACAGCAGTTCAATCAGCTACCTACAGTACAGTAGTTATACAGGTACAGTTATCGGAAGTGTTAAGTTGTGTTTTTCAAGATGCCTTATAAATTTTCGACTGCAGAATACGCCGATATTGTGTATGTTTATGGTTTTTGCGGTGAAGGTTCCTTGCGTGCCGTCGCTGAATATGAACGACGCTTTCCAAACAGATGAGTACCATATCGAAGAGTACTTACTGTCAATGGAGTTGGATGAAAGACTTGCTATAGCAAAGGAAGGGAAAAACGAGACAGGCGCTAATCAACTGTATTTTTGATGTGGCATAAAGAACAACCACGAGCAACTCTCCCGAGCGATGAGCGCGATTCACGCCCGAGCGCAACAGTGCGTTGAAGCAGAACGAGGTATCTTTGAAAATGTGCGGAAACATTGATCCCGACGTCTAGAAAATTAGGTATGTATGCATACGTGAAAATAAACATTACATTTGTCCGTTATCTGTCTCTAAATTCGAGTTAGTGCAATGGAATCTCAGACGTTTTTGTGAAATCAAAGAGCCATAAATCCGTAACCGTTCGAAAACGAACCCATGTTCATATGAACTTTTTGACTCAGAATGACTTCGGAATTCATATCCTAAATTGTTAAACTTTGTTCGTGAATCACTCTGTATATTGTTAATGTTCACATAGTAATAAGTGCATAGTGTTAATTACGAATTTTACATAAAAGCAAAAACAGTTTCATTCGCAAGAAATTGTAATTTACTATGTACAAAAAATTATTGATATTATATTCAGATAAGTCTATTATATTACCACAGTATGCAGTCATTAACAGTAGTTTCTCTTGAAGCTTTGTACACCATAGGCCTACAGAAAAAAAAATATTGCTTACTATTCTGGATTTCCTAAGTAAAAAAGTCTTGAATTTTTGTATATATTCAAACAGTAATGAAGAAAAATATTTTTACTCTCTCGTCATACGAAATATATAAGTAAAAAGTATTGTGATTCTGTAAAAGTGAATTGGACGCTTTCTTTATCCCTAATACCGAGGTGACAGTTTTCTGCATATCGTCTTTACATGTCTGTCTATACAGCGCACAGTGGTCCAAAATCCATATTTAGGAGGATAAAAGTAGAAAAATCGCATCTCAAAAAAAAAAATAAATAAATAAAACCCTTAAATTATATTTCCTACATGACTGAGTAATCCTCAGTTGATGATCTTAATCAGCGAAAGTGGTTGCAGAGCTAGATGAGAGTCCGGTAACATACCACATTCTTACTCAGCATTCTTACTCAGCAAGTGCCGCTAGTCTGCCGATTACTTTGTGCTGTAACTGTGTTGTAAGTGGTCGATTCCCTTCATATTTGGTATCAACTTGTCAGTTAGTTCTTGAGGTATGTAAAACTGTATGTTTCCGTAACATTCAATGTTGTTATAGTACGTCAAATGAGCATGAATACAGACGGGTCAAAATAATAAATATAAACATTGAGTGCAGACTTGCATAAGATAGAGGAAGAAAACACCCTTTGTTCCGTCCCAAAATTATTTCATTTCCTGGAGTATTTATCTCTATTTTAAATGAAGTCTAAGGATGCGTAGATTTGCGGAAGTAATAATTATGCTCACTATTCTTTCCAGGTGCATTAGTGCAATTTTTCTCGATTGCAATTATTTCAATATCTGAAAACCGAATTTATTTCCGAATTATGTATCAAATAAGCTTCCTGACTGGCCAAAAGTTGCAATAGTAACTAAAGTGTTACACTTTTCCATAAGATAACATGACAAATTCACATAGTTGTCATGGAAATATTGTACTGTATTATGTATATATAGGTATAGCGAGTAATATAAGTTCTGTATTAAAGAAAGTACTCTGCAAGTAAAAATAAATAAATAAAATAAATGGATAAATCATTTAAATTGTAGGAAATGTCATTGTAGTACTATTCTTTATCACTAGAATGCATTGTGAACAGTTCGCGAGGTCTTGTTTTGAATAATGCAGCACAAACAAAATGCAAGTGTTCCCTGAAAGTAGATCTACCTGTGGCACACGCCAAACATGACGTTACGTCAATATACTCTGTGAACAACTAACCTTATCTCCGTACACCCTGGGCCAGAATATGATCCCTAATCATTACTATTGTATTATTCATTACACTTTCAATTATTTGGCGACAAATTAATAAGTGAATAGTTTAGACTATCAATTGCATTGTTGTCTCGAGACTAGGCCTCGTGGAATGAAGAAGCAATGATTGGACGGAGTTACGCAATAATAGACCAACCGAAATTTTAAAAGATAGAGAGATAGATAGATAGATATTTACACAAATCTGTAAATGGCAGGCTAATTTAACTCGGAAAAAATCAAGAATGCGATATCTGAATTTTGCTGCTATTTATAAGCAAAATTCGTTTATTGCATAAAATTCATTTATTTAGTTTGCTTTGAAATATTAATTCAACTGCCGGTCTCTTATTGAAAATCGGTTAGCCTCTTTTGGTATTATTTGTGCTATTCTTTGTAATAGTATGAATTCTATGAATGTTATAATACTTCTTGCATAAAATGTTTGATAAAAAATAGATTTGTTTCAATGGTCAATATCTCGAAACAGGTTTTTGGCGCTTGGTCTCTTATTGCGTAACTACGTCCAGTTATGAATTTTACCGGGAAAGCTCCTCCTTGTTAAATTTAAATGCAGGGAGTATAAAGACTGATATGAAAATAAATATCAAAATTCTGTTTCAAATCCCAAACATGTTTACAATCCCAATCCTGCTCACATTAAGAATCACGGAGAGTGCAAATTTGTCACATAATTATTGAGAATCGATGAATCTCTCGTCACTTTTCTTGCGACGGACCTAAATTAGGTTTCTTCGGTCTATGCACGCGATTTTTTATTGGATTATTTTACGACGCTTTATCATCATCACAGGTTATTTAGCGTCTGAATGAAATGGTGATAATGTTGGTGAAATGAGTCCGGAGTTAAGCACCGAAAGTTACCCAGCATTTGCTTGTAGTGGGTTGAAGGGAAACTCTGGAAAAAACCTCAACCAGGTAATTTGCCTCGACCGGGATTCAAACCCGGGTCACCTGGTTTCGCGGTCAGACGCGCTAACCGTTAAGGCTGGTTCACAATAAGCCGGGAACGGAAATGACAACGAGAACGAGAACGGAAATATTGTTAAAATAAATGTATTTAAATGTGAGCATTCACAATTACTTACTTACTGGCTTTTAACGAACCCGGAGGTTCATTGCCGCCCTCACATAAGCCCGCCATTGGTCCCTATCCTGAGCAAGATTAATCCAGTCTCTACCATCATATCCCACCTCCCTCAGATCCATTTTAATATTATCTTCCCACCTACGTCAGCATTTCTGGATTCGCCCATACGTGCTACATGTCCTGCCCATCTCAAATGTCTGGATTTTATGTTCCTAATTATGTCAGGTGAAGAATACAATGCGTGCAGCTCTGCGTTCTGTCACTTTCTCCATTCTCCTGTAACTTCATCCCTCTTAGCCCCAAATATTTTCCTAAGAACCTTATTCTCAAACACTCTTAATCTCTGTTCCTCTCTCAAAGTGAGAGTCCAAGTTTCACAACCATACAGAACAACCGGTAATATAACTGTTTTATAAATTCTAACTTTCAGATTTTTTGACAGAAGACTAGAGCATTCACAATTAACTATTATGAATGCTCACATTTAAGTATATTTATTTTAACATTATTTCCGTTCTCGTTCTTGTTTCAGTTCCCGGTTTATTGTGAACCAACCTTTACTCCACAGATGTGTACCGCACGCGATTTATGACGTCGCGTTGATTTTCCCGGTGGACGAAGGGCCTAACTGATCTATATTTCTGATAGGTTTACGTAAACTGTTAGAAAATCATGGAGGTAAACCCGAGAGTTCATCCGACATGACAGAAAATGCCTGCGGTATAGCGTTATTTGTAATTGTTTTCAGTGAATTCATTGCGTTCACCATATCAATTTCTTGGTAAGTACACTCACTATCAGTGATAATAGATCAGTATAAAGTTTGATAAAGCTTGAAGATAGTGGTACTCTGCATTACGGCAACCAGCTATTATACTGCTGAAGGGCAATGATAGTAAAAGATTACATTGATGGATGGCATGACCACCTGTTTAGAATGGAACCTTTTCATATACCATATACATAATGTAACTACAAACCAAAACTAGATAATGGACAGATAAAAAAAAAAAACAAAGATGTAGTGATCAGTTTTAACTTATTTTATATGGAGATAAAAGCGATCTGATGGCTTAAATCATAATGTTTATGATGATAAAAAATGATAGTCTTTCTATACGTCGGATTTGCAGAATTTTAACATTTCTGGCAACACCTGGTTTCCGGATGTTTTGCACGCTCACAATAAGGGCGGATGTGGGTTTGGAAACCCACTTAAACAGCACGCGTGACAATAAAAAATTAATGACCTTCACTAACAAGCCAGACAAGGAGTACTCTCATGTTCTCCTGTTTCATTTGACACATTGAGTAGCATTCAAAACTGAACAACATTGTGAAGGTCACATGGAAAATTTAGTGAAAGAAAGAAGATGTAATGACCAGGCTTCGGTCCTAGGCACAGAAACGCATGAAGTTCAGAACGCACAGACGATAGTTTTGTATTGGTCGAGTGGAGTGGGAGATAGAGCGCGCCGTTACTTCGTGTCTCAACGTGTAAACAGTATGTCACAGTATAACAAAAAATATATTTCACCCTGTAAAGATGCAGTATGTACAGTACATTCTAGTGTAGACAATAAATATCTACCATTAAAGTATTAACGTGAGTTGTAACCTTCAATCAGGTGTCCCTACGCCGAAGCCTGTTACACGTACCGCAGCCAAGCAGCAATAGGCCTACACACAACGGTAATGCACATTACGGACCCACCTGTGCTGTTGCAGTCGGGTGACTGCACACGGGTCATGACGTCATTTATACTCCGTGTACTCTAAACCTCATACTGGTTACTCTGTGTCCCTAGGGCGAAGCCTGATAATGACATATATAGACATATTTATTCATGGAACAGTTTAAATGCGTCTCTCTCTCTATTATATACTGTTTTTTATGTTATTTACATATATTATTTACATTTTAAAATTATTTTCCTATAATTTAAATATCTGAGTTAGCAATGTTCAAATTTTGGTTGGGACAAGTTACCTGGTTGAGGTTATTTCGGGGGTTTTCCCTCAACCCATTAAGAGCAAATGCTGGGTGATTTTCGGCGCTGGATCCTGGATTAATCTCGTTGACATTATATCCATCTCATTCATACGATAACCATAGCAGTTGATAAAGCGTCGTAAAGTAACCAATTAAAACACAATGCACCATAAGTAGCCTACAGCTATATTCAACGATCTTGGCCCTTGTCCTTGGTTGTTTGGCTAGTGAGCGAGCTGTGTGTTCCGTCATAAAAAATAAATTTAATCACAAACGTGTATAGGAGTGGAAGAAGGAGAGAAAGAATGAAACAAATATCTATGCTCGTACCTGATTGTGAGGGACATTATGTCAAGAAAATATCATGACATTGTTTAGCCAACAGACGTAGTGGTTAGTAACGGGACGTGTGGAAGAATAACGTGTTTTTAAGACGGAGTGTACCGGGACGTAATAAGACGGAAGTGTTAAGTGTTATGACTGCTTGGCCTGACCTGTGCGACCCAGCTCGCCAGTAGTTATGAACTTAATGAGTAACTTGTTCTTAGTCTACCTAACTACCTACTTACAGTACGATTATAATCCTGACAGTCGCCGACAATGTGCGCCTGGGTCAGGCGAGTCCATTTAGTTCCGCCAAGGGGTGTTCGGGTTAGAAAGTCGCTTGCATGCAGAGCGATTGGATGTCACACGTGCGGTAGAGTGATACCAGTACAGTAGGATTTTTCAAAGGAGTCCCAGTCGGTCTCTTTTGTTGCTAGAAGAACTTTGCCGCACTGTCCACCCCGGTCATTAAGGGACGCGTGCGGAAATTTCTAGGCGCGCAGTTGTCACATTTTGCATTGACTTCGCCACGTGGGTATGAAACAATCGTACATTTATTTCTATATAACAAATTGTACTCTCATTCAATCAATCACGAATTAATGAATGGTTAATTTTGAGTTACTGTGTGTATAAAGATCCGTTGTAGAACCAATGTACGATCAACTTCTTCAAACTAATATATTTTCATACTTACATCAATAATAATAATAATAATAATAATAATAATAATGATAATAATAATAATAATAATAATAATGATAATAATAATAATAATAATAATAATAATAATAATAAGTAATAGAAAGAATATTGTAAATTTGTGTTTCGTGTCTAAATCCGCAGCGAAATCTGAAATGGTATGTAATAAAATATGACAGCAATTTGCTTCTATTATCTCTATTCGTCGTCACTCTCTCCTAAATAAATCACAGCTCTCTCTTGGTTACTGTCTCTGTCGTGCTTCATGTAATTCTCTTCCGCTTTAATTTCATGTTGAACACAGGAGGACCAATTATGGGGACCGATTGTTGCAGCTCCATCACGCAGAAGTTAGCACACTAGAGTGTCTCAAGTCGGAGTAATATTGTTTTTCCTAACATAAGACTTTAGTTGATGCCAGATCATTTCCAAAGGTGGCCTGGTTGGCGCAGTTAGTGTAGCCCTGGCTTTCTATGCCTGGGGTTGCGGGTTCGATCCCGGGCTAGGTCGATGGCATTTAAGTGTGCTTAAATGCGACGGGATCATGTCAGATTTAATGGCATGTAAAGAACTTCTGCGGAATAAAATTCCGGCACACCGGCGACACTGATATAACCTCGGCAGTTGCGAGCGTCGTTAAATAAAACATAACATTTAACATTTCCAAAGGATTTAGAACACAGTGGTACGGAGGAAGTCGTAACACTTCGTGTCCATATGAGGCTGCGAGCTCCTCCAATGCATGTTTCTTAGTAATATTGGCTGATTTGATTTCTTGCAACATAACTCCCTTGATGGGTAAGGGGTTGGGCACGGTAGTATTATTGTGCCTCATAAAGTTAATTATGTCTTTAACATTGATGTTCATCTATCTGTCATTGCTATCTTGGAATTATAAAAAAAAAAAACTAAGTAATTACAATATACTCCACAAAATAATAATAATAATAATAATAATAATAGTAATAATAATAATAATAATAATAATAATAATAAAATTACAGAAGACTGTCAAACAGAGAACAAAAACATTTGTGAATTGTTTGAACATGTTAAGAAAGACTGCAGAGTGTTGGCATTCAGGGTAGAATTGGCTACATTTATGTTTGCCTCAGAAAGAGGAAACAGAGATTACTCAATCCCCGTGTGGACAGGAAAGGTTGGGGGACTGTCTTAGTTCAAAAGACAACCGCTCAGCGGGCGGTAGCTTCTGTCTTTAACTGGGGATGCATAGAACGATCCTACTTATACAGTTAAGCTGTACTGCATTTCTTTACTGACCGCTCGCTCTTATCTCTATTCCGGAGTTCTCCCCACTACTCCTATTACATCCCCTCTTTCGCGTCGCCGAGATGTCAGGACTAAATAATCGGTCTGTACTTTTAGCAAGTGTCAAAATCCCTAAATCAAACTGTACTGTGATTAACTCTTCGCGTAATATGTTGTGTAATGTGACAATGTAAATACGATAGATAAAACGATAGTTCAACAAACAAAACATGATGGATTGCCTAAACGTAAATAATAAATGCAATTTTAAATTGTAAATAATATAACTAATTGTAAATGGTAATAAATGTGTTGGCCGTCATTTCCACCACCTGTTGTGAGTACAAAATCTGTATCATTAATGCCGTCACATTTTGAAATTTTATTCTTTACAGTCAGAACTTCATTTTCCACCCACTGTTACGCCAATAAGCATGTATAATTACAACAAACACAGACAGCCATTCCCATGAGGAGTGGCGCCTTGTTGCACCTCTGAAATGTTGGCATATATCGCAAACGAGTTGTGAGTGTGTAGCTACTACTGAATGAACATCATTGAAAACCGGAATGTACAAGTCAGACGAGTTATTCGCACGTGAAAATGAGGGTCGAAAACGAGTTTCGTTATCAGACTACGATTAACGGATGAGACGGCATTAATGGAATTCAGTGTATGTTGTTAATTCTGGTTTGTAAATATATGAAGTTATTTTATAATGTAAATAACAAGTCTAATTTAATTTGATGCAAATAAGTGTGAATGAATTTAATGTAAATAAGTGTAATAGCAATATAAGTTACAAGAGCGGTATGTTGACGTTTTCATGGTCGAGGAAAAGATTGAAAAAGCGAAACGTAGTTGAGCTTTTTTAATTTCCGAGAACATGAAAACAAACATACCGCTCGTGTATCGTACATTATTTTGTGCGAAGATCGTTTATTACATACCTGAAAGACGAATTTCTGATTAGTTGCAATGAAATCTCCATCTTTGTTTCTGTTTAATGACGGCAACTTCGGAAAACCAAAATATCTTTCTTCAACATTGTTGCTATAAAATGTTTTCTGTGTTTACTATACTCCAGCAGGCCGTGATATACGTCTGTCTTTTTTTTCCCCCAGTCTATAAATGCGAACTTAAAACAAACGGTAAGGTTATGTAATGATTTATTTTTCATTTTAATATTTTAACAATATTATTTCTATAACATATTGCAGTAATAACATCGGCATCTGGAATCTTGTTGATTTTTTCACGGCTTCCTTAATGTTACTTGTATCAGGAATGCAATAAGTTTCGTGGAGTAGTAGACTTTACTTAATTTTTGCAAATATTTAAAAACAATAATTAACATTGCAATTTAAGTGAAATTGCAGTGGTAAGTTTCCAATTTATAATTATTACTATGTTAAACGTCTCTAAAAATAATATGTTAAATGCCTAAAGCAGTAAAATGAATGTCGCGCTTAAGCGGTAAGAAGAGGGAAATTGTTATGTGTTACGTTGGGAATACTGAATGTGGTATTTCACACTTATACCGCGTATTGGTTCTGTGCGGAAAACAAGCAAATACGCACGATCTCGGACAAATAAATTTAAATAATGATTATGCACGTATGTAAATAATAACTGTACATAAATGTAAATAAAAGTATAAATAAATGTAATTAATAAACTAAGTATAATAATTGAGACAGACAATAATGTAGTTAATATGAAAAAGAGTAAGCGATAGCGATAGTCATTTTTAAGCATTATCACCTTAACCTAGGATGACCAGACGTCCTCTTTTGTCCGGACGTGTCCTTCTTTTTAGGCCTTTTTCCGGGGTCCGGGCGGATTTAAAAAATCAAGAAATGTCATCCTTTTCGTAACTTGTATGCCTGATATTTTTAAATTATCTGCTTCAACGCCTTTTCAAGTAATTTTCCTGTAGTTGGCAGCAGCATCAACGGAATATACTCTTTGCCAACGATCATAACTCCCTTTTGCTGCTCCTTGTTATGGTCGTTGCTCAGAGGTAGCTAGTAAATCGAGGTCGAATGTAAATCTAATGTAATGTTCCCTTTAATAATTTTGTTATAGTTTTCATGACTTTCGTATTTAGCTAAGTGTAAAATCATTATTATGAAGTTTCTTCATAATTATTTTTTAATAATTCATCTCACTACATCTCGCCAAAAAATTGTAAAAAATTGAAATTGAAATTGTAAAAATTTATAAAAATTGTAATTTTAATCTTGTAAAATTTTGACTCGTTCCACATCTTAAAGCTTAATTGCTAATGTAAGATCTATGGAATACAATAAATGAAATGAAAAAAAGATAAATATTAACACACTTTTAATATGATGTACCGGTAAGTCTAAATGTGTACTGTTAATATTTTGTACAGCAATACAATAAATATCAGTACTGACGTAATTTATACATATATATATATTTGTCCTCGTTTTTTAAGCTTTGCATACCCTCTTTTTTATCGATGTGAATCTGGTCACCCTACCTTAATCTGACTCCGCAGACTCTAAGTTCCCTATCTCAAAATGTTCTGTACATAATTCCCTATTTCATATTTAACATTTCATGAACACATTTACTTTGTCATCTTGTATAGAAATATGTCTAGTAAATAAAACTTCGTCACTGGTTTGGTAACCCTTATTTTTAGTTGATGGGTCTAACTTAGGTTTTCGAAATTGATAGTAGTCCATTTGACTGTAGAAATTACGAGTGTTAGTGAAAGAAGAAAAAAGTATTTGTCAACCGTTAAATATTTTTTTAGTCTGAAAAGAGTCTTGATTGTGATTGGAAAACTAGTATTCTCATGTTGACAAAGGCGCAGGAAATTTTGAACAATGCCGGCGACATCGCTACCATCTCGTTCCGCTAGCCTCATTGTGCTGCCGTGATGTTACTTTCTGTGAATGATAATAGCGACACATTGGGTTAACCGACAGTATCAAACACGAAATATGGACTTTAGTTAGAATACTCGTAACTGTCATTCTTTCATTATACGCAAGTATTTTGAAACGGTATCCCAAATTCTTATTATTATTATATATTTTTTTGCATTTATAACGGGTGCACGCCTAGAAATTTGTTTTCGATTTCTATTAGTGCGGAGTAGTACGAGAAGTGATATGAGCTAGTAATAATCTGCTTAATAATAATAATAATAATAATAATAATAATATAATAATAATAATAATAATAATAATAATAATAATAATAATAATAAATCGCACAAATTGAGCAAATATTGAATGTCACTTAGGGTGCTATGCATAGACATTTCGCTAGCCCGTGCTACGAGCGTGCTAAACTATCCCCGACTATCGAGTCATTACTTGTACAGGATTCATATCATATCATATCGCTAACACTGGTTTATCAATATGAAAAACGTTAGTTCGCTGATCATCCACCGGAAGCCCGCGCTAAGAATGTCTATGAATTTGGCCCGTAGATTTTACAAAGTTAATCACCGATAACTCCCGATTTCCACAGATTAGGATATGATGTCTATCACATGTCTTGTCGCATAAAACACACACAGTTGTCAGCCGGTTCGTGGAAAGACTGATTTCTGCATATCTTGTAGTGGTATCCGTGGACTTCTAGCGATGTTACGAAGTGGCGGAGCGTCTGGTTCGTGCCTGTCCAGGTCCGGTTTATCATGGCCTCCGTTGTGTAGAATTCCTCCCAGATGTCTTCCCTCTTCCTTATCCTCTCGTCTAGTGCTTTCTTCCAGTTGGGAGTGGAGGGCAGATCGAGCTTCGTTCTGAGTTCTTCTATCAAGAAAGACTCTCTGGCGAGCACGTACACCAGCCTGGAGAGAGTGTGTTTAGATTCTCCTAGTGCACCCTTCAGAAAGCGAGCCTTGACGTTCTCTAGGGTATGGAGGTCTTTCTTGCGGAGTTTGTCCCAAGTTAAGTCTGGCCCGTATATAAGTATGGAGATTGTCTTGGTGTCGAGGATGGTCATCGCCGTCTTGAGTGATAGCTTGGTTAGTTCTCTGATATCATGAATGGCTTTTGTGGCTGCTGTAGCTCTTTGCTTGGTGTGTATCCTGAATGAATTTGATGTGGTCTGTAGGGTCAATCCGATGTATATGACCTGGTCTACGGTTTGTAGATGTTCTTGTTTAAGGAAGATTTTGTCTTCCTGGGATATCTTTCCCCCTTTTCTAAATGCCATGTGCTCGGCTTTCTCCTTGTTTATCTCCATCTCATTTTGGTCAGCCCACTCTTCTAGTGCATGATACGTTGCTTTTTGGAGTTCTCTCCTATCATGAGATCCCAGTACTATGTCATCTGCATAGATATAAATCTTGATCTCTGTAGACTGTAGATTCTTCTCTTATTGATTTTACGACATCGTTGGAGGCGATGTTAAAAATAGTCTGCTTAACGATTATTGAGTGAGTCAGTTTTCGGCAATAAAATCTTTAGACTTACACCATATTATACTACGGATGTAATTATTGGCTTCCCTTATAGTAAGTGCTGAACTGTCGGCTATCCTCTCTAATGCACATTTCACATCTTCTGATAAAATTTTTGGATTTCGTCTTTATCGATAGAATTGAACCTTACATAGTCCGTTTCATTCGGTTTATGAGCAGCTGTTATCCGGTAGGGATTTAGTCTTAATATTTCGTCACTTTCCAAGCTGATATCTTAAATACACTATACCTGCGTGTTAATCTAACTTCCTTAATGATTTCGTGGAAGACTGCTTTAGCCTGTACAAGCCTTTTATGCGCCTTCTCTCGTTTTTTTTTTTTTTTACAAAATTTTGGATTCTTGAATCAGATGTTTGTTGAACGCCGTAGCAATTTAAAAAGGCATACAATAATTTCTGTGCGATTTTTTTTTCGCAATATACATATCATTAAAAAGATTATCTGTTCTAATGCGTACTGCAATTCGACGAACTAAACTGAACAATACTGAGTGGATGCAATGGATGTAAGCTGTATACTAATGCTGTAACGTTAACGTCCCTTGAGCTTGTATTATTTGTCCGTAGTAGCTTCTTGGAGCAGCAGTAACAAATGTAAATGACACCCGGAAGGAAATTAAACGCAGAATAAATATGGTAAATGCCAGTTATTATTCGGTTGAGAAGCTTTTGTCATCTAGTCTGCTGTCAAAAAATCTGAAAGTTAGAATTTATAAAACAGTTATATTACCGGTTGTTCTGTATGGTTGTGAAACTTGGACTCTCAATTTGAGAGAGGAACAGAGATTGAGGGTTTTTGAGAATAAGGTTCTTATGAAAATATTTGGGGCTAAGAGGGATGAAGTTACAGGAGAATGGAGAAAGTTACACAACGCAGAGCTGCACGCATTGTATCCTTCACCTGACATAATTAGGAATATTAAATCCAGACGTTTGAGATGGGCAGGGCATGTAGCACGTATGGGCGAATCCAGAAATGCATATAGAGTATTAGTTGGGAGGCCAGAGGGGAAAAGACCTTTGGGGAGGCCGAGACGTAGATGGGAAGATAATATTAAAATGGATTTGAGGGAGGTGGGATATGATGGTAGGAACTAGATTAATCTTGCTCAGGATAGGGACCAATGGCGGGCTTATGTGAGGGCGGCAATGAACCTCCGGGTTCCTTAAAAGCCAGTAAGTAAGTAAGACAACATAAAAACATCCCACTTTCGATCCAGGTACACACTGTTTCCTCGGCAATCTCATTCGGTGTGTAGGGTGTATCTAAAATGCACGTCAAAACTTTGGGGAAACATTCCTAAAATATGGAGGGCGAAAATGCAAAGATTATTCGAAAATTAGTGGAAGCACTGCTAGTATTGAGCTTCCCTAACAGTGACTAATGTGAGCTGGTAGTATATGAGATAGTATGGTGTCTGATAAATAAGGTTCGGATAAAGTAGCTGTATCAGGATAGGCTATATAGCTGTATAGAATAGGGCTTTGACTTGCTTCAGACTAAGTAAACACTACCCCCTTCCACTAGCTATAACTCCACCTGTTGGGAAAAGCGCTCCCCACCCCCTAGCTAAAACATCAGTGAATGGACAGTACAGCCGATAGGAACTGAATATAGCCTACGTCGTCACTACTGTCGGCTGGGGGACACGCGACAACTAGTTAATGTTTGTAAACAAAACATACGACCTAGGATGACTATCCTGATACAGCTACTTTATCCGAACCTTACTGAAAAGTGCTATTTGTAAGTTATAAGATAATACTCTCATTTATACTCTATATACAGTGACTAATAATAAGACTATTATCTGCAATGCCGTATTAATAATTTATTCTTTTCCAATTTGAATAGCCTACTCGTGAATGCTACATACTAAATAAACTTTTTGGAGCATAATTTGCGACCAGCAATGCTCTGGAAGCGCCCAAATCTCTTGAATGCCCACCCCATTGCTTCACGATAGTGCCCCTTGTAACATGGCTGCCCAAGCGGTTAATTTTTTGTCCTTCACAGGTGGTACTGGATAATTCTATAGCATCCTTCGTATTCTTCGTAGTCCCAGAGACTATGATCTTTTTCCTAAGATGAAAGAACCACTGAAAGGAGTGCGCTTCAGAAACAGACAGCCTATTGTAAGAGCTGTAGAAAAGTCAATCAGAATATTACAGCAAAGTGACACTGTGGATGGCATCCCTCACCTTCCAGAGGTGTGGCAACGAGTACGTGATACTGGAGGAGATTACTTTTAAGATCTGTAATTATGTTGATTGTCAATGAGTAACTTATTGTTCTTAATTAAGGTGTTGCTACTAACTTTCGAATGATTCTTGTATGTTATATGAACATACTATTCTCTACACCAGGCTGTCCCTCAGCCGGTATTTAGTTGTCCGTAGAGACTAGAGAGGCTCACTGAGGTGCAATACTGCCCGTGGGTTTGGACGAGGAGGTCCCACATAAATTAAACGGTTGTACTGTACTTCTGGATGTTGACGGGAAAGATAGATGCACCGTAGTGTGAAATCTGTTTCGTTAGCTTAGTGAACACTTTACTATACTTATTTGTTTTTAATTTTGCGTATTTATTATGATAACATACACTAAGATAATAGGCTATACCCAGAACTTGTTTCATGCTAATCAGTGAATTCATTGCGGAATAAAGTCATATTATTCTTTTCTCTGCACATAAAATTTGCAATTCAGTAAACTATTCCGGCAAATATGGGTTAAATAAGATATTGTCACTAACTTTCGAATGATCCTTGTATGTTATGTGAACATAGGTACGGGAACAGTTTATTTCCTTGTTGGAGTTGTATTTATAGAACTCTGTTTACAATGCATTATGAACAAGCTACTTTTTTCTGTGGAATGTCATCACGGCTATTGTGATTATAGTATACTGTACTCCAACCAGGAGAAAGTCACAGGAGAATGAGACGCAGCGGGGTAATGCAGTGAATGAAAGTTGATGTCATAAGGTCACACACGTGGCTAAACGCATCTCCATTGGCTAACTCTCAAAGCACAAACGATAACACTGATACATACTTATACTACCCTAGTTACAAAATTAGATCACTGTTAATCTCATAGAGTGCTATTCATAGACATTTCTCTAGCCCGCGTTACGAGCGTGCTAAACTAGCCCCGACTATCGACTGGTCACTTGTACAGGATTCATATCATATATCATATCATATCATATCATATATCATATCATATCATATCATATCATATCATATCATATCATATCATATCATATCATATCATATCATATCATATCATATATCATATCATATCATATCATATCATATCATATCATATCATATCATATCATATATCATATCATATCATATAATATCGCTAACACTGGTTTATGATTACGAAAAACGTTAGTTCGATGATCATCCTAAGAATGTCTATGAATACGGCCCCTGGTCTTTTAATCCCTCCATACAGGAAATAACATATGCAGGAGAGCGCATGTTTTTTAAACTGACGTTATAACTGTAATATTATCTACTAACCGTACCCGTGCGCTCCGCTGCACCTGTTAGAAATAAATATAAAGTAATTACATAATTAAAATAGGACGTTTGATCCAGGGAAAATTCGTGTTTGTTAGAAGGATAAATCTTGTGTATTTTAACATGATTCAATTGAGCATAGTTAAAATTTGAATGATAAAATAATGGATTGCTAAGTTAACGTACTATTACTGCATACTAAATCAATACACTCTCGTTGTTTATTAATTCTCTGAGATTAAAATGAGTGTGTACATAAATATTATTTTAAGAAATACAGAAAACGAATGTACAAAATAACCTATCAAATTTTCTGTGCATAAGAAGCTATTTTAATATTACCTGTCCTCGATTTACTCAGAAGTTACTGTAATAACATTATAAAGGGTGCGTCAGAAAGAATGGATGGATTTCAAACTATCGATACGCAACGAGGAGAGAGATATATTGAGGGGGACCACGACTGTTGGTTCAGCCATAGAATGCAATTTCAGTTGAGAATATGGTGTTGGTCTGGTGTACAACGTGCTTTCATCGTAGAGACAATTTTGAAAAATGAAGAGTCTGTGATCGCCACTCAGGACTCATTTTGACATCGGATGTCACGCTAGGATTCCAACTCGGAATACAATTTTGCGGTGGGTGGCTTCATTTCGTATCACAGGTTCAACATTAAAGAAGAAATCAACTGGACGAAATTCTATTGCACTGAGATTGTCCGAGGCTACGGTAAGATCTCGCGCCCTGCGACTTCTTTCTTTGGGACCATTTGAAGGCGTAAGTTTGTAAACATCGATCACATACACTGGACGAACTGAAGACAGCGATTCGTGAAGAAATCGTGGCAATTGCACCAGCTATGACTGTGAAAGTGATGGCGAACATCAGAAAACGCCTCGATGCCTGTATTGAAAGCCAAAGACATCATATGGATAATGTTGTTTTCCATAAATAAACTGCATGTATTGGTGAATATGTTGAAACAATAAATTTTTGATTTGATGAATCTTTACAATTTTCTTGCCATGTGAAATCCATCCGTTCTTTCTGACGCACCCTGTAGCATTATGTCCATCTACAGAAACTACACTTTCCAATGGTGAAATAATAATTAATTATACAAATCAGTTAATTCAGCTTCCGATATTACTTCCTCAAACACACAAACATCCTCTGTAGGCTATGTTTAATAGCTTTCGATTGTTGTTGTCCAAGGCCCCTTACAGACGAAGTCATTTGTTCTTATTTCATTGCACCGTCTTAGACGGCGTTATTTTAATTTTAAAACTCATTTATCTCATTAAATATCAGTCCTATCAAAATTTTGTAAAGGATAAAACTTATCGTAAATCATTTTTAAAGAAACTGTTGTTACGCAACATTTTTTTACAAAAATCTAATAAGCGAGATATTTCGATTTATTTAATTCAGGCCCCCTTATAACCCCCCTTTTAAATAAGGTATTTTGAATGCCATATAGCCTAAAATCTAAGTTACAACGAACTTAATTTATATTCCAATGTTCATATAAATCGGTTCAGCCATTATCGCGTGAAAAGATAACAGACATCCAGACAGACATACAAACAAAAATTTCAAAAAAGCGATTTTCGGTTTCAGGGTGGTTAATTATATATGTTAGGACTAATTATTTTTGGAAAATCGAAAATTACCAGAAAAATTTCGGCTACAGATTTATTATTAGTATAGGCCTAGATATACTTCGCTCCAATAGATGACGCAATAGTAAGCACATTCCTTTCACGGTTAATCTCCTGGTTGGAGAACAGTACTGATCACCAGAGCTGTGGGAAACTCAGAGAAATAGGTGTAAATTACAAAATGTAACATGGCATACCAAAGGAAAATGTGCAATAAATTGTCTTATAACAAATGCTCAAAATGACCTTCGTTAGCACGGATATGTGCATTATTCCGGCTTTGAATTGACTCCCGGATGCACTGATGTATCGGAAATTTTTTATTGTCCCGTCTTTCACAACACGGTGACGATGAATATTATTTTGTTCAGTTGAAATTTAGATAGTACATTCAGGTAAGTCAGTTGGTAGAGCAATTATTATTGGCTACGCATTGGAAGGTTCTGAGTTTGATTTCAAATATGGGCGGGATATTTGTCTTTGTTAAAACTTCCAGAACAGCAACGGGATTCCCTCAGCTTTTTGTCAAGCTGTGTGCTGAGTCTTACGCGGGGGTGAGAGTCGGTCGGAGCGTGGTTGCCTACCACACTACATCATTTTATTGCCGAAGTCATGGAAGCATGGACATCTACTAGTGACAGAGCTCTTAGGAGGCATTTGAGGCTTAGCCTACCCTAAAATTTTGAGTTATTATCCCTAGTAACAATAGTCCTATAAATTTGTAATAACGATACCATCGTAACACTTAGTTGCACTCCTATCCTCCCATATATTAAGTTCACTGTCGGCAGTAATTCCAGTATGGAGAGTTCAGTGCGACCAGCAAGGCTTAAGGCAAAAGATCTAAAGACATGGCTACGGTATTAACTCACAAGCTTGAGAGGGGACCGGGGAGGGGTTATCGATTCGCTACATCTCCGTACGGGATGAGGTTAACCTTCCGTCACAATATTACGTCGCACTATATTGGTGTTCTCTGAAAGTGCTGCGTTGTTAAGTTTAATTTAATCAAAAGTGCATGAGTGTGTGTTACATATTAATTTTGTGCAATATAACTCGTACTTAGAGAACATTGAGGTTATTATTTGTAGAATTGAAAGAGGAACCGTTTTCAAGTTGGACGTATGATACAAAATGTGCTTACAAAGATTGGAAGTCGACACCACATTTATATATTAAAATAGCGGGTGGAGGAAGACAAAATATAAATTTTCAGTTTTCATGGTATAAGAAATATCCTTGGCTAACAGGCTGCTCTGAAACACATAAGTTACATTGTTTTACTTGAATTCTGTTTGTGAGTGAAAATGAGTAGTCATCATCTCGGTATGGCATAGTTGCGCCCCGTGGTCAATTGGGAGGCCTAGGCATGGCATAGTTGCGCCCCGAAGAAATCAGGTAGCACAATGGACATGGCATAGTTGTGCCCCGATGGACATAGTACACAAAATAAATAATTTAAAATATTATAATGGTAGCTGCATTGAAATCAGGTAGACCTAGCATATGATCAATTTTGCTATTTAAAATAACACTTTTTTTTATCGATCACACAGAATAAATGAACTGCATTTTTTGTTTGTACACCGATATCTTAACCCTACGGTACAGAGTTTCGAAAATTGAAACAGACGGTGTGAAAATCACTAATAAAATGTCAAGACTGCTAAGGCCCCATATTCCAATGGCTCATTCATTTGAATATGTCGGTTAGTAAAGTACTGCCAACTTCAAGGTGTTCATTTTAATGAATATTAAATCGAATAAGAAATCAATAAGGCTGGTTGATTACGAGGCTCGAGTTTCCGTAGTGTCTTTTTCTCTATCTATTTCTTCGGGGCGCAACTATGCCATGCCCCTTTTCTCTACATGATGGGAACGGGGCGCAACTATGCCCACAAAACAGGGACCTTTTTTTATCTGCTGTATCTTACCTGACCGTGGGGCGCAACTATGCCCTGCCCCATCATCTTATTGTGGCGTCTGTGTCACAAAAAAATTTGATAGAAAAGCCAATAAAATTTTGCTCTATTAAAAAATACAAGATAAGCAGATTTTTTCAGTCTACCCAGTATTTAGACTTTAGTTTCACTACTGAAATATACTTCCATGTCTCCCTAGCATGCCTTCATACCATCTAAAAGGGTTATCTTTACCTTAAAGTTAAATAGACTATATGATTATATTTTTAATCCCTGAAACATAATTAAAACCTATCTTTAAAAATTTTACATTTTATAGTTTGTCGCTACAGTGATTCAGTGACCAGAGCTCTGTACTCATGATTCTGGGACCCGAGTCAATTTCCGGTGTACCGTCAATTTATGATTTGTGTTGGGCAAGCCAGTGGTCCAGGTAACAGGGGTTTTCTCCGGGAGCTCCGGTTCCCCTGTGGCATCCCAACAAATCTC
Source organism: Periplaneta americana (assembly GCF_040183065.1). Taxonomy (NCBI): domain Eukaryota; kingdom Metazoa; phylum Arthropoda; class Insecta; order Blattodea; family Blattidae; genus Periplaneta; species Periplaneta americana. Next base: position 69,026,789 of record NC_091120.1, on the reverse strand, counting down.
CATCACCGTCTTATCTCATCGCGAGTGTAGCATAAACAGTCTCCTATGTCCCACCCTGGGCAATGACTCTGTCGGTAAATTGGTCTACACAACTGGCTTCATAAGGGTGAATGACGAACAGTCAAGGATCCGCCATTAGTAAAAAAATCATTTTGTAGTTTTTCGCACATCAACGGGCCATTCAAAAGAGAAACAACTCAAAATTTAAAGTTTTGAGAATACTGCATTTTAAAGCTTCACGTTGCTGTGAAAAATTCCATTAACACACTCTAATTTGGAACTTGTGTGTGTATATATATATATATATATATATATATATATATATATATATATATATATATATATATATATATAAAACATTGTTTACAGAATTTTGAGTAGCTAATTTTAATGATTCTTGGATTTTTCACAGCAACATGAAGTTTTAAAATGCAGTTTTCTCAAAACTTAAAATTTTGAGTTGTAGTACGATATACCAAAATATTTCAAACTGTTCACCCGTTTTGTTTTTGTAAAATAATCCGTTACACTTATCACTTTCCTGTTTATGAATATACAACATATTCAATTTTTATATATAGATATTTATGTCGGAGTCATATTCACTATATTCGTTATACAGAGTGATTCACGAGGATTTACCGTCCTTTACGGAGCTTATTTCCGAAGACATTCTGAGCAAAAAATGTCATATAAACATCGGTTCTATTCTCAATATTTACAGAGTTATATTTAGTTATTGGAACGCATTGCTGTGAACGCGTGATCTTGGTCAGCGTGCAGTCAGCAGCCAGCGCCAGCGCTACGGAAATCAAAAATAGCCGTATGCAGTTACGTAGCGTGACGAGTGCCGTTCACAAGCGTGCGGCCAAGTGTATCGAAGCGGACGGCGACATTTTTTAAAATGTGTTGTAAACTTTCCAAGACTGTAAATTAGGATGCAAAATTGAACTGCAAATAATTAAGTCGGTGGAAGTAGTGTGACTTGTAATAATTGTTGTGATAAGTGCTTAAGAATATTATAATTTTCTAGTTAAAAATAGAAAAAAGATGTCTGAACGAAGCAACTAAGGAGTTCACAGCACATTTTTAGCTTCATAATACTTGCCAATTAAAGAAATGGTACTTCTGAATGGTTCATTCCCTATTTGTATTATTCTTTTACCTTCACACTAAAGAAAAAACGTATTTTACAGAGAATTTTAAATTAGTGTAACTCTGAAAATATCGAGAATAGAACTATGTTTATATGACATCTTTTGCTCAAAATGTCTTCAGAAATAAGATCCATAAAGGACGGTAAATCCTCGTGAATCACCCTGTATATAGGTAAAGTCTTTTAACTTGAATTATAAATCATAAGAATCCTGTGCTCGATCAACTACCAAATGAAATGCGTGTAAATAGCAATAGGTATTTTCTTCTTACAACGGTATTTTTTTTTTAATTTTCTAGCACTCTTAGGAGATACAGGTTACAAAATACTATCGGAGAACTTCACCATTGTCTTGGGTCCTTTGGTAGATAAAAATTGTAGTTCCTGTATATTATGCATTTCTTGTCCGATATGTGCCTTATTATGGTAAAATTCTTCAATTATTCTAATGAACCAATTGTCAAGATGTAGCCTACTTATTTTAGTAATTACCACAAATAGATTAAATCTAGGAATAGATTCATATGTATTTTCGAGCTCTATGTTTCCATTCCGTTCAATAAGTATTCTTTTCTCTTTAAGTTGTTATATAATGAAAATGTTGTCAGAACACATTGTGTAAAAGCTCCTTGCTCTTCACTGATCTCTCCATTGTTTCCTGGCCCAACTTGTAGTTCAGTATAACACTTTTTATAAATAATCTAATAATCTGCCTACTGCATTAACACATACACTTTCATAGTTTGCAGCATCTTTTCTGTTATAAATATAAATTACTATAAGACGTTTTACAAAGGAAAGTAATGTTTTTTCTACTAGTCATAACTTTATTAGCTATAAGAGATGATACATCAGTATTTCTCCATCAAATTTAAGAACCTCTGCTGGGACTATTTCTGGAATAGATCTTCGATTCTTCGTAATCATGGCTGCTTTCTGAACTTCACCTATTTGTACATCTGGGTCTTTTATATCTCCTGGGTCTTTCAGTTCTAACTGAACATCTTTCATTTTATGTACTGAGTGGAAGTGAAATAATCCTGCAGATTGAAAGGGACGATAGGATACACTTGAATGAATAGAAAAACTATGTAACGTTTTGTGATGAAATGCACGGTTAATTAGAAAATTGAGTTGGACGTTTCAGCAGTTTGGCAATATCGCCACTAACACACTGCTCTTTCTTCTTGTAATACAGATATAAGAGATCAACTAACTCATTGTCAGGTGTTCTGCCTTAGTGAACTAACTCCCATTTCCCTTTCTGGTTATAACATTGCAAGTTGATCCCATAGGTTAGTGCTTCGGATAAGTGAGCTTTAAATTAAATTTACACGAAAACCATCCACGCTATTGAAATGAGTCAGAGGGATAAATGATTCTTTATTAGATTTTATATCGATGTGGACAAAAATCACGATCCTACTCGTAATAGTTACCGAATGAAATAGTGTTAAACATTGGGGGGGGGGAATTTTCTGAGAAAACTATAGACTTTTCACTAATATCACAGTCTAGTATATACAGTCACGAAGCTCAATAAGTAATAAATATGCATTCATAGATAGTTGCTAACCACTAGTATCGCTAATATCGCCTCATTACAGACAATGCGTAATAGTACCTGCACAGTCTATTGTTCCTAGCACCCTCACAACTCAAGCTTCGTAACTGTATATACTAGACTGTGCTAATATGTTATTACATTTTTTTTTGTTTCGTACAACTTGAGCGATTCACTCTGAAATTCTAAAAAGTTATTTCACTTCCACTCTGTATAATACATTCTAGTAGCACGTGATGACAACATGCCGTCAAAAATGCATTCTGTTTTAAAACATAGCACTCATTGCATTTTCTACATTCAGATTTTAATACATTCAAAATTGTCAATATTATGCAAAATTAGCGAAAACCAAATTCTTAGACAACTAATATGTACTGATCTTTATTGGACAGGTTATTATGAAGTAATGTTTAATGAAAGGGAAATCGGTATGTGTATTTATCTTATCTTTGATGATTTCACTGCCTTATATCTCCAAGAAGTTTTTTGTGTAGTGTTCAAAGTTTGTTCTTGTGATTTTGAAATTGTCATAGCAAAGACATGATGGACCGGGAATTGGCGACATTTTAAATTGAAGGACATTATGGGAGTCATTTGCCATGGTCAATTTTAGGAATAAGAATGGTTTTTCACCCTACTCCTTCTGTGATAATAAAAATACTACGGTGGGTCATGCTCTATCCCTTACTGTATTCTTCTGAATACTAACGTTTCCATTTTCTGACCTCATGCCACTAACCTCACGTATGTTAGTCCTTGGTCTTCCCTGTCTTTTTCTAAATCGCCATGGTCTTCCTTCAGACCGCGATGATCTAGAACAGTGGTCGACTAGAGTGCGGGTTGACATAGGTAGCAGCGGTTGTGTGGGGAGCAAATTATTGAGCTCTGAAGACTAGGAGTTGCGGGCCTTTGATCTTACATTGTTCTGATGAATAGATATATTTTGCAGAAACGTACAGTAACAGAGAATGCAGTGAAGTGCACGTTATGCTATAATTTTATTTAAATTTTCCAATCATAAATGAAACTACTTTATTATACAATAAAGAAAACACAAATTATTAATAATATTGTTTATGTCTAAAAATGTCTTCCCTCACACAAAGATGTTGGTTCAAGCCTGGAAAGAAAATGATAAATTGTGCAATACCAACAATATCCGTACTTTAATGGAACAAGATATGAAATGCTATGAATTCTTTCATGCTTAATGATAATTGCCGTTTGACATCTGAACTAATTTCTTCTATACGGCGAGTTACAGTATGAGCTAAGAGGTTGATCGCGTTAATTTCTTATGTTTATAATTGGAGATATTATTTTATCACAACTGCAAAGAAAATCCGATTGATATATACATAGCTTGATTCGTTCTCTGACAATCCACTCGTAAAGTTTTGCGTCGCATTGTCGATGATCAGAAGTTCCTTTGCGTGTGCAGCTGCTGATATTGCATCATAGCGTTATCGCTCGCTAATGAATGCTGTCTGTGTATCCACTGTTCAAATAATTATGATGATTTGCTGTATTTTTGGTTGTTTTAATAGTCCTGAAGATCATCGGAAGCGTAATATAAGTTTGCATCAATTTCCGAATAAGGAAAAGTCTCCAGAACGGTATAATGCATGACTGAAAAGAATCAAACACAAAGACTTCGTTCCAAGCAAATATTCACTTGTATGCTCTGTTCATTTCACTGAAGACGACTATGAACTATTTTTTATTTTAGTAGGTTATTTTACCTCGCTTTATCAACAGCTTAGGTTATTTAGCGTCTGAACGAGATGAAGGTGATAATGCCGGTGAAATGAGTCCGGGGTCCAGCACCGAAAGTTACCCAGCATTTGCTGCGCCACCTGGTTTCGCAGCCAGATACGCTAACCGTTACTTCCCAGGTGTGGACACTAAGAACTATCTTATCTCTTAAAACTCATTTTACTTCTAACTAAAGAACGCAAAATTTTAGAAAAGATTGCGATTCCTTCTCTGAATTAAATGGGACAGAAACAGTTATTAGATACGTCATTAAAAAGGAACAAAGAAGACAGTGCTTATATAAGAAAAAAAAGTAGTACACGAAGTAATAATGGAATCGGAAGCAAGTACCAGTTTTCAGTGTTGTGAAGTTAGTTACTAAACAGCCACCGGCGTGGCTCAGTCGGTTAAGGCGCTTGCCTGCCGTTCTGAAGTTGCGCTCGGGCGCGGGTTCGATCCCCGCTTGGGCTGATTATCTGGTTGGGTTTTTCCGAGGTTTTCCCCAACCGTAAGGTCAATGCCAGGTAATCTATGGCGAATCCTCGGCCTCATCTCGCCAAATACCATCTCGCTATCACCAATCTCATCGACGTTAAATAACCTCGTAGTTGACACAGCGTTGTTAAATAACCAACCAAAAAAAGTTACTAAAATTTCGTGAGAGACATCCAGCCAGATGAATATCAAGAAGAATCAAACAACAAAGAAATACAACCTTGTACCAAATTGCCAGAGTGTGGTGTACAGTGTGAAATGGGACGGGAGATTCATCTACACATATTTTGTTGTCTAGTACGCCTCGCCTTAATTTGTGCAATGTACTTTCATAGCATATTTTTGAGTAACCATTCCTTAAAGTAGCATCAGACGGGAGTTTTCTAGAAGTATATTTCTCCACGAAAACTTTCAAGTGGGGATTGCTTACTTTATTGAAAGGGATATTAGCAGGTACTAAAATTTGGAAGAGCTCAAGAAAAAATTGTGTTTGTTTATTTGAAACTGGTGCAAAAACTAACGGTAACTCCTATTTTTATTGTTCTGAAAGAAGTTTAAGATTGTACGCATGTTTTTTGCTCTTACAATAATCCCTTATGAATCAACGTTTATCCCTTCGTATATCAACATCACATAGTATATGGGTTCATGTGATAGTGTGCCCATTTATTGCTGACGTCAGCGTTTCTGGCACGTCACCTTGAGTACAATGCACACTCTGCGAGCATCTGTTGATGGTGTAACTGAGAATGGTACCACCTCCTATACACGTCACGTCAGCAATCTACCAACCACAGTTTCCAGTCTTGCTGCCCAGACTGCTGCAAAAGTAAGATACTCGCACTTAAACTTTCCTGTGACGTGTCCTTGAGTACAGCGTCCAGTCAGTGAGTTTCTGTTGCCACTGCAGCTGAGAATGGTACCTCCTCGTAAATACACGTCACATGAACAATCTGCCAATCACAATTGTCAGCTTTATCGCCCACAGACTGCTACAAAGGTATAACACTCGCACTTAAGGTTCGCATTACTTATTTCACATGCCAAAAACGGTGGCGCGGCCTACAATCAGCAGGCCTGTCCACAAGCGCCACGGTAGCTGTAGCGCTACGGCTCCGCCACCAGCCAAATTAATGCTCCGGACGTAGTTAACCTCTACCAGCGGTATTTTACTCGTTCGGGTATCAAATTTCTAAGTCTGCTTATAGTAAAAGCTGATAAGAAAAGCACTAGGACTTTATTGTTTATTAAATTACCTACAACAATTGTTCAAAAATCTTCTCCAGTCACATGAAAAGAAAGCTCACAGCGACAAGCTATGGATTTTTTTTTCTCTTTTCAGCATCCCCGGAATATCACGGTTTGTTTTTTTCTGTTGTCATCCCCTCATTAACTGGGATGTGGTCAGACAAAAATAAGTGTATTCATTTAACATCTGGTGATCTAGGTGGTCAAGCAACCAGTCCAACACGACCAATCCGTCACTTGGAGAAAGTGGTATTTACAAAATGACGAAAATTATGCGCCAATATACTGAAAAAAATATCGTGCTGGTGTCACATACGTCATCTCAATCGAGGAGAGAGCGTTTTTGAAGAAAGTGGAAGTAAATGTCACTATTCAAGCACTATGGTAGGAAGCTAGAACCAACCCTGATATAGATATAAGTTTACAAACTGACTGTTGATTGTCTCAGTACCCAGCGCAATTATTGGTTGCTCACTTTTAGGCACTAAACTGACTATTTGATTGTAGCGTAGCGGGATGACGATGACGATGACAATGACGATGACGAGCCGTCGAACCTATGTTGTCTGAAAATACTCTCTATCTTGACTCCTCAAACTAACCTTACCAACTTGCGTATTGAATTCTAAAACTCCCTGTATTTACTGAGAGCCTTAAAAAATTCAGCAACTGTTTATTTTTATAACTACATGGTAGCTTCAAGTTAAGAATGAGAAAATATAAGGAGGGTGTGAAGGTTTCTACACATCAGTGGTTTTCAGACAGTAACGAAGGTCTTGAATAAAGCGAAATTTTGCTTCATTACCGTCGTGTTTAATTATAATGAGGTACAGGTTTAGAATTAAATGTAATTAATTGCACAATTTATCATTGATATGTGAATCCAGTGCAGCCAAAAAAGTGATGTGGTACTCGGATAAGTATTTGAAAAATATAGCGCTAAACGTTCATAACGACAAGCTAGCTTCAAGACTCACTGCGAATTCAGTGAAAACTGTGAAAACCACTGATGAATGTGAAGTGATTGTCAGTATTTTATTCTCTCTACTTAGTTCCGAATATTACAATCATATTAGTGACTTTAATGCCAGCATTGAATGTACTGTATTCAAGATCTTCAAGCTTGCTTCACTTTCTGATATTTCAGAAAATCTTTCACAACGGGAACCTGGAACATACAGAAAGTTATATTAAAATTCGCCTTGTTAAATTATATTCTATGAAATATACAACTGTATCTCGATTGCTTCTCGTCAAAAGGAATGAATTTTGATTGTAAAAATTACGTCAGGAGCGGGGGTGATTAGCTTCTCTTCATCTTCTTCATCGTCATCGGGACATACCAGTACTGAAAACTCAATTACTATCGACAGAGCGAATATCTGTTCATCTCAGATACTATAGAATTCTAGATAGAGTATTTTCTGTCTCTTGGAATCAAAATTTTGCTTCTAGTTATCAAAAATTCTAAATATACAATTTCGACTTATCGATGATTATTAACACGTAAAGTAAACACTTCAACAGTTTCCACAATGGCGGCAAATTGTAGGGTCCAAAACTCGATCCATTTAGAGTTCTGAGTCTTCTCAGTGCGCTATGAAAATCTTTACTATATTAATAGTATCACTAAATAAGGTCAAATCGTATTTGTGGACGCAAAACCATAATATGGATATGCAAAAAGGAAATATATTTACTCATTCAAGAATAGATCACGAGTGCGAAGAGTTTGCGATCGGGTTCTACCCATTACAGTTCGGCGACACTTCTGGAGGGGGTATGGACGAAATTCATAATTTATATGAAGATTATCAAAGGGTGGCGTGTAAAGACTAAAAAGACTGGCAGTGTTGGGGACCAAAGAAGTGATAGACCTGAAGTGACATGAGAGTAATATAGTTAACATTTTGAAGAAAAAATTTCAGTTCCACACGTACAAAGTGCGAATCATATAAGGTTTGTTGCCAGACGATCATCCCCCAAGTGCTGCATTTGCTGTGGACATTTTGGAATGAATTGAACAACATAATGACTTCCATAAGTAAGTCTGTTTTTCTGATTAGACAATCTTTCACACATTCGGAAAGGTCGACAGACACAATGTTCGGATTTAGAGGTCGGAAAAGCGAGATGTTGGTGAAAACATGATTTGAAATTGGATGTCGATTAGGCGATCTCTGGCCAACAAACGGAGCACATGTTGAAGTGTATGCATAAATTCTTTGTACATTTGCTGAAAACCGCATTTGTATCTAGCATAGTTTTTGAGTAATAATTGTTTATAATCAGGGAAAGGCTTTGTGTTAACCTTGCATAATGATAAAGCATGTCAGTATAGATTTATTTCTTCATTTTTCGCCCTATTTGCTATTATTTTAACTCTTTATCTACTTTAATAGACTGGAATACATGTTAGTATAGTACAAATGTAGTTTTCCAAGTATAGCTTCCTGTAAAGCCAGATTTGTATAACAGATGTTACTGCACAAATTTAAGTCGCACAGTAAGTGTGCACTCAATGCTAGGCTCTGGCGTTCTGCCAACCCACTTGAGGTATGTGGATTTAAGGGAAAAATTGAGCCGGGGTCTAGTATAGTTTCTCGGTAGCTCAGTCGGTAGAGCGTTGGCGTGTTCAACCAAAAATACTGGATTCGGTACCCGGCTCTGAAACAATTTTTCCGTTGAAATTATTCATGTTAATATGTTTATCATTTCGATCCTTTAGTGAAATTTGCAAGGATAGATTCTGAGATTTAAGGAACATTCTATATACTCACCCTGGATACGTAGGATGCTAGACACTCCATCACTTTGACGGCATATACACACTTGTCTCGGCTATTGTTCCACTCTTTGGCTACTGAAAGCAAGAACAGTCTAAGTATTGTTATGACAGCAAGACTTTCTCAATTTTTGTTAACACGAGAGAAAGCGTAAGAGTTATCACGCCTGATATGGATGTCCTTTACAAAATATATTTTCGGAATATGTATGATAAGACTTCCTTGTGTTAAATTCTAACGTACCTTGTTTACATGTTTCGACCTTTTATGGGTCATCTTCAGAACTGGTCGTTGCTGGACTTGGTGCCTCTTGTTTTGTTTCCTGTGAGGGTGTGTTCGTGTGGTGGGGTCAAAGAGTGTGTGTGTTCTGAAATTGAATTGTGTGTTGAGACTTTCATTGGGGTGTGTTTTTGTGTCTCTGTATATTTCATATTGTTCTAGTGTGTTTAGTTTCTGGCTTTTTGGTTGAATATGTAGTATTTCCATGTAAAGGTACGGTCACACGTCGCTACTTTTGCAGCGCAACTTTTGTACTGCAGCTGCAAAAGTTGCATGTCGTGTTCACACGTAAGCCTAAAGTAGCATGCTGCACGCTACTTTTCGTGCTGCGCAACCCGAGTGCAGCAAAAGTTGCAACTGGAGGTTGTGAGTCTGTTCGCACACAAGGCGCTACTTTTGCAGCCGCAGTCATGCTGCAGGTCTCCATCTCCGTGTTGACTTCTCAATATACATTTTGTGGTTATGTTCGCATTATTAATAAACTCATGCGAAAGCTTACTTATCTATTATTTGATTTTCTGTCCTAACTGGTATTCAGAAATTGGCATTATTTTTACTATAAAGTTTTTAAAAACGCCTGTATACTTAAGTGATAACCAACAGCATATTCACATAATCAATGTTGGCAACCCTCCTGTTTGAAACTAGGCTGCAGAAAATTAAAAAAGTGAATTATATCGTCAGCAAATATGCTCAGACTGTGTTATGCATTTAATAACTGTTACAAATAATTTATTCTCATCGCATCTAACATTAAAATACATCCAAACAATAAAAGTATCATTGGCACATTTGGGTGGCAACACTGGTCGCAACCGCAGCAAAAGTTTCAACAAAACCGATATCAAAAATGCTGCGGCTGCAACCCTGAGAACCCTGTTCACACGTCGCTACTTTTAAGCTGCGCGCAGCATGGAAAAGTAGCGGGCAGCAGGTTCGGCAGCCGCTACTTTTCGGGTTGCACCGTTGTTCACACGTCGCAGTACAAGAGTTGCGCAGTTTTTTGTACTGCATCGCTGCAAAAGTAGCGACGTGTGACCGTACCTTAACAGTTGCAAAAACTTCTACATAGGACAGACAGGCAGATCATTTCAAAAACGTTACAAAGAACACATTACAGCCATAACAAAATTACAAAAGACCTCCACATATGCAGAACACATCACAAATGCTAACCACACCTTCAGAGACATCAACACAGACATGGAAATATTACACATCCAACCAAAAAGCAAGAAACTAAACACGCTAGAACAATATGAAATATACAGACACACAAAAACACACCCCAATGAAATTCTCAACACACAACTCAATTTCAGAACACACACACTCTTTGACTCCACTCTACACCACACGAACACACCCTCACAAAAAACAAAACAAGAGGCGACAAGTCCAGCAACGGTCAGTTCTGAAGATGAGCCATAAAAGGTCGAAACATGTAAACTAGGTACGTTAGAATTTAACATAAGAAAGTCTTATCATACATATTCCGAAGTGATACAGTGTTAAAAGTTGTGTAATCAAGATGTAAAATATATCTCCTTATCTCTGTCATGAAATTTATGGACCGCTTCGTATAAAGTGATTCTAAAATACACACATCAAAATTGTCTAAGGAACACAGCATGTTTCATTTAATTCTCAATGAAGAAACATACTACATAACATGCAAGTATTATCATTTATATGAAATTAGTCAGTTGTGATAAAACAGTCATCCTGTGTACTCGTCATTTTATGACTGCAAATACAATATTACTGAATATTGTCTTTCTTTTTATGTATACACATTGACTAATAGTTGTAATGTCTTACAAATTTATTTCCGAGGAAGCAAAATAATTATAACTTTCATTTATATTATATTGTAAAGTGGCGGACACTTCAAGTTTCACACTATTTGGAGAAAGGACTCGCAGCGTGGAGATTTTTCTTGAGGTCGAAAGATGTGTCAGTTCCAGAGAAGGATACTCTTTTCTGATTACTGGAATGTACAGGGATAATAATTTTTTTTCACTCATAACCCAGACATTGGAAGTAATTTACTTATCAGCTCTTGGAACTTACATCGTTTTCCACACTGCTGGACCATTTCTGTCGCTTTCGTAATTTTCTGAGGCTCGTCTTTGTATAACTCCGTGACTCCTTTCATAAAACTGTCTGTAGAGTATTTTCCTCCCTCGACCTGTGAACATGAATTAACAGAACTGTTTACGTTCGTTATATATTACAGCAGAAAATCTGGATTACTTGTTTTTTAATCAACAAGAGAGGAATAAATTTTGACCCTTTAAATTTGAGAAATGTAATTTGGACTTCTTTCATTTAAGATTAGAATTGGGTTCCCGTACATTTTTCCGATTCCGCATTCCCGAATATCCAGTTTACTGAAAAATGGTTTTCATGAAATCAAATTTCCTGAATCTGAATTCCTAACTCACATATACTCGATATATTTTTTTTATATTTTCCCGAAGGACAATTTCTCTAATGATACTGAAAGTAATATATGAGTTAAGTGATGAGCAAAAATGTGAAAGTGGTGAGTGTGCTGCATTCAAATTTTATATAGTTAAATTGGACGGAGTTACGCAACAATAGACCAACCGACGATTTGAAAAAAAAATTGAGATATTTGCACAAATCTATTTTTTGTTGGTTTATTTAACTTTGAAGAAATCAGGAATGCGATATATGCATTCTGCTGCTATTTATAAGGAAAATTCGTTTATTGCATACAATTTATTTATTTAGTTTTGCAATGTTAAATCAACTGCTGGTCTCTTGTTAAAAATCAGTTAGCATTTTTTTAGTATTATTTGTGCTATTTTTTTGTAATAATATGAATATTACATTGTATGTTGGGTAGTCCTGAACTACAAGGTTCTGCAGAAATATTGACCCATTTTAAAATGTGCGCCATTATCGGCAACAGAGTGCAAGAGCGCTAATGTTTGTTTCACTGCGTAGTACAGCTTAAAGCATTGCTGTCCTCCCGTATAGCGTAACCTATGCAGTCAGCATGGAGCGCTGGTCGAATGAAAATCGTGCTCTTGGTGTTGAAACAAGTTCCACACTTAGAGGTTGCATGAATTATTGCCCAGTCAGGTATAAGCAACTGTGGCGATTCAAGGCTCCTTGACGTTCGGGACTTCGGAAATGATCAATCTCGACGTCTCGAAAAACTCACAAGCAGTCTTTACGTCAACGACGCGACGTATACAACATTGTCGTGCAGGTTTTCGGCTTTGCGGGCGCTGTTAGTCTTGCTTTCTCGATCGTTGTTCATCTCTAATAAGAATAGTCCTTATAAAAAGAACACAAAATACGGCACGACCTGTAGTTAAAGGAACAGAACAGAAGCCGTTCATTCAGCTGTGAGGTGCTAGATCTAATATTTTAATTATTATATAGCATATAATATTATATAATCGGTTTATTACGACCGACGTCGTCTTCCGATGTCTAAAACCCATTCTTATCTGTTATTCCACTCTCCTTGGAAGTGTGTACTTTCCATAGCGTCCACGATTCCTTCAAGCCAACTTCTTTTCGGTTTTCCTTTTTTTTTCTCTCTGGTGGTACCCAGATGGATGCCTGTTTAGGCAATCCATACTCTGAATATGTCCATACCATTTCAGGTATTTGTTCTCTGTTTCTTCTGTGATGCCCTTTTCATTTAGCACGCCCATTTCCTCTTTTATTATTTAATTTCTAATTTTATCACACCTAGATATTTGTAAGTGTTTTCTTAGGAAGTCCATTTCTGTTGTTTCAATTTTCTTGTTCAATATATTTGGGATTTGCCAAACTTCTGAAGCATAAGTCAATTTTTTTTGTTATCTTGTAAAAGAATTGAAGTTTTCTATTTTCTGTATTTTAATTATAACTTTTAATGTATTTATTTATGCTTTAAACGAAGTTTCGTAAAAAATAATTTACACAACCAGAAGCTAAAGTAACTGTACCTCACTCTTCGTTCTTACGACCTTCGGCATGCACGATAAATGATAAAGTTGTATAAAGAAATATTATCAGTTCTTCGCAAGGAATACATTGCCAAGAATAAGACCACAATTTAAAATCAACATGTTCTATATACTACTCTGTTTTAGATACTAGTGCTATATAAATTATTATATGTAAGGCGAGTTAAGTGTATTCGGTACTGATACTTACTACACGGAACTTTTCAAATATACAGGCCATGAAACACTGCAACAGAAAATAAACTTTGATTAAAATTGGTGAGGAAATATGATTTAAATTTACAGATATCGTATATAAAATGTGCATACATACTTTTCCTTCACCTGTCTTTGGAATCTGCGATTTTCTAATGTTGTCATAATCATCTGTCAAAACAAAGCCGGAGGACAGAGACATCAATGCACGAATTGTAATTTATTTACTTTCTACTTACTCAAAACGCAACGGATCGTTCTGTGAATTTCTCATACACGCACTGACCTCTTGTTGCATTGTGCTCCTGCTTACATGCCACAATATTCTTAATGGTGTTGGTCAAAATAGTTGGGGTATTGTTCTCTCCAGCCTGCGTAATAATAATAATAATAATAATAATAATAATAATAATAATAATAATAATAATAATAATGAAGAATGTTATACAACACAGAACTGCACGCATTGTATTCTTCACATGACATAATTAGGAATATTAAATCCAGACGTTTGAGATGGGCAGGGCATGTAGCACGTATGGGCAAATCCAGAAATGCATATAGAGTGTTAGTTGGGAGGCCGGAGGGAAAAAGACCTTTGGGGAGGCCGAAACATAGATGGGAAGATAATATTAAAATGGATTTGATGGAGGTGGGATATGATGATAGAGACTGGATTGATCTTGCTCAGGATTGCGGGCTTATGTGAGGGCGGCAATGAACCTCCGGGTTCCTTAAAAGCCAGTAAGTAAATAATAATAATAATAATAATAATAATAATAATAATAAAATAATAATAATAATAATAATAATAGTACATCTTGATTACACAACTTTTAACACTATATCACTTCGGAATATGTATTATATGTCTTTCCCGTGTTAAATTCTATCGTACCTGGTTAACATGTTTCGGCCTGTTATTGGCCTTTTTCAGAACTGGTTGTTGCTAGTCTTGGCGCCTTTTGTTTTGTTTCCTGAGGAGGTGTGTTTGTGTAGTGTAATGTCTAGTCAAAGAGTGTATGTGTTCTGAAATTTAGTTGTGTGTTGAGAATTTCATTTGGATGTGTTTTTGTATGTCTGTATATTTCATTCTGTTCTGAAGAAAGCCAATAACAGGCCGAAACATGTTAATCAGGTACGATAGAATTTAAAACGAGAAAGACATATAATACATATTCCGAAATAATAATAGTATTATTAATAATAATAATAATAATAATAATAATAATAATGATAAATTAATAATAGCATTGATAAATTAATAATAAGCAACATTTAACATCTGTGAATTGTATTACAACATTATGAACTATTAATTTATCAGTTAGTTCTGCTTTAATAAAATTATTATATTCCGTGAAAGTTTACACTGAAATTTAATCTACGCCTTTATAGTCGTGTTTCACTTCCCCTTACTATTAAGTTTTATGCAACTTTAATTTCATAATATGCTCACAAGATTGCGGTAGGTACAGAACATATTTTAGCAGATTTCTAGGAAAGGTTCATTAAAAATAGGCAACTCTGTATTAAGTTTCGTTATCAAGGAAAGTTACCACCATTTGATAATAAACACTTCTTTGTTTTAAAAATTATAATTAAGAAAACAGCTACAATAGGTTAGGTTATACTGACAAATTAAAAACTTGCTATGTTCATTCATTTGTAAACATAGATTTTTCATACGATGTGATTTTACTTGCTCATATTTTCAAAATGTTCTATTCAATATTAAAAGTTCTAGCACTGACACATTATACAAGAAATAGGATTTTTTGCACCACTACACTTTGCCGTAATTTTATCGTAATGCTACATGTGTCTACCACTTTGTTCTTCTACAGTAGAGTGCGTTATACGGCAATACAAATTTTAATAGCCTTCCTATGGATATAAAAAATCAAACTCAATACATAAGATCATTTATGCCATCCTAGCGTTATAAACTGGTTATTACAACCGATATCATGCATAATCGCCTTATTATAGCACGCGTGCCAATAAAAGCAATGGCGTATTCTCTATGACGCAATACCGGAACGCTTGTTATCTTGCTTACCGCTTGTACGCGCGACGTAACAAGAAATTAAATGCAGAACAGAAGAGAAGGTAATGTATAATTTATTTCCAATCTTTAACAATCTTGTATCACTTTGTAACTTCACATAAAATAGTTCTGTGGTTCAGAGAAACTACAGGGTGTTTCCGAGGTGCTGTTACAAACTTAAAGGGATGATGGCGAAGGGCATATGTATCAATTTGAGTTAAGGAATCCTAGTCCGGAAATGACCGAGTCGAAAGTTACATAAAGATACATAAAGTACCAAGTCGGAAACTACAGAGTGATCTATTTCGACACAACTACTTAATGATTAGTAATACGATATAAATATATGTGGTCTTTGTTGATGCGGTATATGACTCCACTCCAAAAGCAATGCATAATATTTATTTAAAAATTATACATTTTTATCCTACAGCTTTGATATTTTTACAGAATGTAGATACATCCTTTAGGAACAAATGACACTTTTCCACATAATCCCCGTCCCTTTCAACTACCTTACGCCACCTTGGAACGAGAGCCTGTATACCTGCAAGGTAAAAGTCTAAACCAACATGTCTGAGCCACTCTTCAGCAGCATGCACGAGGAAATCGTCATCTTCAAACCTCGTTCCGCGACGAGATTCCTTCAGTTTACCAAAGAGATGGTAACATGATTTCCAGATCAGGACTGTAAGGCAGTGGTTTCAGTGTTGTCCACCCACGTTTTCTGATTTGGCCTGTGACCTTGTGACTGACATGTGACTTGAAGTGACAATTCTTTCACTGTTACGCGTTTTTCAGCCACAACCATGTTGTTAACGCGCTGCACATTGTCAGACATCGTGCAGTACAGAGTCTGCCGCTGCGAGGAGTACCCTGAATATATATTGGCGTGCTCTCATTCACCAGATAATCTGCTTGTCCACCGACTAACAGTACTGCAATCGACGGCTGCATCTCCATACACCCTTTTCAACATCTTGTGAATTTTCACACTGTCTCGTTCTCACAGAATAGGAACTCGATAACAGCATGTTGCTTCTGACGAATGTCAAGTACAGCAACCATCTTCAAGGAGTGCTATCATGACGCCACTCACGGGAACGTCTTAAATTAAATTTGAATACAAACGGGAATGATGTATGTATGAAGGTGTAGAATAAAATATAAATAAAAAAAAGTTATGCATTACTTTTGGAGTATCCTCGTACCTTCAGGTGGCGCCGCGAATGTGGGTCGCGGCAACTGACGTCCATTTTGAGTGTGGGCGAAAATTTTCGGGCATTATATCTCCGATGTGGTAGCCCCCGATTTTGGTGCCAAATGATAGATCTCGTCTAGTTCTCTCTATTTATATTAGACGTACAGACCGATTATTTAGTCCTAACAGCTCAGCGACGCGAAAGAGGGGAAGTAATAGGAGGAGTGGGGAGAGTTACGGAGTAGAGGTAAAGGCGAGTGGTCGGCAAAGGAATGCAGTAAGTTGAATTTATACTGGAAACATACCGCTCTACCGCACGCATGACATCCGATCGCTGCGAAGGCAAGCGAGTGAATAACCCAAACATCCCTTGGCGTAAGTAAATGGACTCGCCTGATCCAGGCGCACATCGCAGGCGACTGCCAGGGCTAAATAATCGTGCTGTACTCACGTAAAACTCACGGCTATGGTCTCGACACAGCTACATCCCGATTTTTTCCTTTATAATATTGACCCAAGAACAAATTTTAAAAGAATATATCGGACTGCTTTACATGGAAGATTCCCTTGTTACTTATGGTAGTTATTTTTGCTTCTCGAATCACGAACTTACGAAATAATAAATCAGTATTATGAAATAATGACAAAGACGTAGTGTGTTCACACTTACCAACACAAATGCAGGCACAGAGAGAAGAATTAAGCAGTAGACGGAGAAACGCATCTCGATTGCAGTCACTCCTCCTGATCCCAGCACATCGAATGTTATGGTGAACTCTCGTGCAGTTGCGGTCCAATGCAGAAAAATGGAACTTGGTACATTGTCTGCTTCACAATACCCTGGGAAATAAAACACCGGACGTTTCATCCAAATCTGGAATTCCTATCTCAACACATTTACGCAACTGTGTTCCACAGTAATTCTATTTATTAGTTTTATTAATATTAATATGCTAGCCAACATTGTTTGGAAAATTATAGGATAGCTCAAGTGTTAATATATTGTACAAACATTGTAGAGATAATAATAATAATAATAATAATAATAATAATAATAATAATGATAATTTTTATTAATGGGGTTACAATGTAAACTACATCTTCCTGTATCCAAAGTGTTTAACTTCTTATCTTCTTCCTCATTTCTTCTCTTGCCTCCCAATCCGTTCTTCCAAGCTTCTCTCCTTCATTCCACTTCTTATATCGTCCATCCAGGTTTTCCTTGGTCTTCCCCTATTTCCTCTTCCTGGCGGAATCCCTTCCAGAATCTCTCTGGGCAATCTTGTTTCTGGCATTCTACGCACGTGGCCATACCATTCTAATTGCTTGTAGCTAACGAAATCTAACAATGTACTATTAACTCCCACTTCTTGTCTAATGGTTGTGTTTCGAATTTTTTTCCAATTTAGAATGTCTAGTGGAACGTCTAAAACAATTCATTTCAGTGGAGAGGAGTTTCAATCTCAGATTCGTGTTTAAATGCCACGTTTCCGCCCCATATATGTTATAGTACTCCGTATTATAGATTTATAGACTTGGAGTTTTGTTTCAATTGTTATTGTCTTATCCCACCAAACCCCATTTAACATAGCTATTGCCGATCTACCTTTCTGAATTCTATTTTTTATGTTACTTTCCTGGCTGCATGTTGAGTTAATTTTTACCCCCAAATGTTCACACTCCTCACATCCTTTGATACATCCCATTCCATCTTTCAGAACCAAATCGTCCATTTCCTCCCCACAGGACATAATATATAGTGTTTTCTCTAAATTTATTTTTAAACCCCATTTATTATATTCTTCTATAAGTTTTCTGGTCATATATTCTATGTCCTCATAGTCCTGTGCTGTAACTAGCTGGTCGTCTGCAAATAACAGAGTATAAATTGTAGAATTAATAATAATAATAATAATAATAATAATAATAATAATAATAAAAATAATAATAATAAAAAAATAATAAAAATAATAATAATAATAGTAATGATAATAATCATAATAATAAATCCCTGGGCTTCAATCTTCCGATTGCCCTTCTCCATTTTCTCTATCGAGCCACAGATCATGTTCGAAATTCCTTGCTGTCATAACTACTATTATCCCATCTCACCAGGTAGTAGTGTCGACCTGGTTGGCGAGTTGGTATAGCGCTGGCCTTCTATGCCCAAGGTTGCGGGTTCGATCCCGGGCCAGGTCGATGGCATTTAAGTATGCTTAAATGCGACAGGCTCATGTCAGTAGATTTACTGGCATGTAAAAGAACTCCTGCGGGACAAAATTCCGGCACATCCGGCGACGCTGATATAACCTCTGCAGTTGCGAGCGTCGTTAAATAAAGCATAACATAACATTTCACCAGGTAGTTTTTGGTCTTCCCCTATTCCTTCTTCGTTCTGGTATCCATTTGAATACACTTTTAGGAAGTCTGTCTCTATCTATTCTTTGCACGTACCCATACCATCTCAACGATTTGTTGAGATGTCACTCAAATTTGTGCATTTGACTCCCATTTTTGCCTAATTTTATTTTTAATTTTTTCTCTTCTTGAAGCCAAAACTCCATTTGCGTTACCAATAATTTAGCTTTATTTATTTCCTTCAATGGCCGAATTTCTGCTCTGTAAAGGATGAATTTTTAAAAATTCTGTTATAATTTTTTGTTTTGTTGATATTTTTACATTCTTTTTCCACAACACTGCATAAAAAGTTGATGTAGCAAATTTATCTTTATTATTCCCAGGTTTAATTTCTTCATTATAAGTTTCAATTTTATATGCTTTTAATCCTGAGAATTGTATTTCGTCGTAACCTCTTATGATTATTTTCCCATTAATTTCTAAAGTTTGTATTTTTGTGTCTCCAATTAAGAAATAATTGATTTATTATAATTTACCGTTACTCCCCACATATTAAATTATTCTATTAATTTCCTGGCCATATACTCCATATCTTCCTGATCCTGAGCTATGACTATCTGGTCATGACTGAAATTAAGAGTGTAAATAAATTTATCTGAAACTTGAATACTCATCGGTGAACATTTTCTTCTCTTAACTTGCAATGCTTCATGTACTGTAGTATGTTGTTTACTCAACCGTCCGAAAATAGGTCTGAACCTCACAAGTGATACCAAGAAGACACCACTTACGAGGCAAATAGGCCAAGAGATAATGGGGTAGGGTGGCCAGTTCCTTTCCCCCTTCATTGAATACATAGCTGACTAGCTACACAGATGCATATAAACAATTGTTCTTCCTCTGACATATATCATCAAGACGTGAGGTGTACTGCCTGATAATAGATGTACATTTCAGTCAGAACCTCAATCAAAGGATATACTGCAGTATATACATTTTAAATAAAGTTGCTGGTATGTAACAACTTTGACGTAATCCTTTGGTGACTGGAAATCCATTAGACATGAGGGTGGAGCGTCTCGGTGTTGCGTGAGATTCATTCAGGGTAGCCGAGGTACGATTGTGATGTAGGATGGTGTCAGGAATATTACCAAGCCGGCTACTTATATAAAAGGCAGTGTAAACTCCAAAACTATAAGTTTATTGTCGTATTCACTTGGTAAACCCTAGAGTATGCATTTCCGGCTGACTTATAATTCAATCGTTGGTCGCACTTCTGTATCGACTCTATGGCAGCTCTGAATAAGCTCTATCCGATACTATAAATTCAATACTCTGCCCAGTACACTATGATCGAAGCTCCTAAACGTTGACGAGTAGTCTCACCGATGACAACTTTCTATCTATCGAGTCTTCGCCGGAAGAAAGACTATTAAGTTGGGCCGCCGACACCAAAAAAAAACTCAGTGTGTCGTGCCGTCGACACGAAAAGAAGTCGTAGTCCTGTCGACACAAAACGAAGTAGTTATTGTGCCCTGTATGTAGGGCCGCCGACACGATAAGAAGTTGTGTTCATCTCCGCTCCCCGTCACCCTTATTTATAAAAACCTATCCTACGCTAAAACTAACTATCCTATTGGTTAAAAACTACGTCACTTAACCGGCCTAAAATCTATTCTCTATTGGTCCAAAGTGACCTCATAAGCTGAACCAAGATCTCTTCTTATTGGGCGCGAAATATGTCATCTCTAAATTTAGAATTTGGATTTCCCATAACATCAAATTAGTTTGTCGATCTTGGGGAACCCCGTTCTTTGGAAAATCCTGAGCTTGCAGTTGCTTTCCCACGGGTCCAGTCTAACTCTCTGATTTTACGCCTCGACGAGTATCAATGCAGAATCCTGCCCAAGGTGGCCCTAAATCTGTCCGATTCTGACAAGTGACGCAGACGAACACCTGCGTGGGAAGCTAATTCTAACCAAGTCGCCAGAACATCCCCGCGAATACATGTAATAAAAGTATGGAGATATTACTACGCTAATAAATCGGTCTCTCCCTCTCCTAATTACTGCTTCAGACAATAATTGCTTCACTCGTTTAGAGCGGCAGTGAACCTGCGGATTTCTTAAAAGCCATTTGTAAGTAAGTAATAATCTGGTAAATATTTTAGAATCAGAAGTCCACCGCAATAGGGAGCTAAGCCATATCAACCATGATTTGAGAAAAATAAGACTGTTGCGAGAAGTGCCGTATCTAGATTTAGTCAGAATGCTGTAGAATTGACTTGTGCAATGCCTTGAGGCCTATCTACATAGTACTTTAAGGAAAGGACAACAGATGGTAAGAACTGCTTGAAACACATGACATTTCACTGATCAGAATTTTATGGCATAGCTCCTTCTTGCAGTGGACTCCTCAATTATGCAAATTCTAATCTATATTAATAATAAATCTGTAGCCGAAATTTTTCTAGTAATTTTCGATTTTCCAAAAATAATTGGTCCTAACATATATAATTAACCACCCTGAAACCGAAAATCGCTTTTTTTTTTTTTATTTTTGTTTGTATGTTTGTCTGTCTGTCTGTCTGTCTGTTTGTTACCATTTCACGCGATAATAGCTGAACGGATTTCGATGAAAATTGGAATATAAATTAAGTTCGTTGCAACTTAGATTTTAGGCTATATGGCATTCAAAATATAGTATTTAAAAGGAGGGTTATAAGGGGACCTGAATTAAATAAATCGAAATATCTCGCTTATTATTGATTTTTGTGAAAAATGTTACATAACAAAAGTTTCTTTACAAATAATTTGTGATAAGTTTTATTCCTTGAAAAATTTTGATAGGACTGATATTTAATGAGATAAATGAGTTTTAAAATTAAAATAACTGCCATCTAAGGCCGTGTAATGAATTAAAAAACAAATGACTTCGTCTTTAAGGGGCCTTGGACAGCAACAATCGAAAGCTATGAAAGATAGCCTACAGAGAATGTTTCTCTGTTTGTATGAAGTAATATAGGAAGCTAAATTAACCGATTTGTATAATTAATTATTATTTCACCATTGGAAAGTGTAGTTTCTCTAGATGGACATAATGCTATAATGTTATTACAGTAACTTCTGATATAATATAATATAATATAATATAATATAATATAATATAATATAATATAATATAATATAATATAATATAATATAATATAATATAATATATAATATAATATAATATAATATAATATAATATAATATAATATAATATAATATAATATAATATAATATAATTTAAGTTATTTGAAGGGTTTAGAACCATAGTGAGCCAAGCGCCATTTACTGAATACGTAGAAAACAAGGGTTAAAATTAAGTTATTACCATAATTCAATGGAAACCTATAACAAGTAAAATAAAATATACACATTAAATCTAAATGATGTCAATCTTCATTAAGCTATGGTTGCATGTAATAAAAATTAAGAAACATGTTAAAAGGAATTGTCGTTGCACCAAATGAGTGTCTCTGGACCAAAATGATCGCATTTTAATTATTTGGATGCAATTTAAATTAAGTAACATATTAAACGATTTATCCTTCTATCAAACACGAATGTTCTCTGGATCAAATGTCCTATTTTAATTATGTAATTACTTTATATTTATTTCTAACGGGTGCAGCGGAGCGCACGGGTACGGCTAGTGCATAAATAAATCATTATCATCGTCCTCACAGGTTTAGTCGTTTGAAGAGTTATTACGGCCTACTAAAGTTTTCTTAGGACGTCCTAACAAACTTTTTCCTGTTGGGTTATAATTCAGGATTGCTTTTCGGTATTCTGTTGTTTGACACTCGATTTACATGTTGGAACCAATTGCTTTGATATTGGTGTATGACTGTGTGTGGTCCAGAACAGGTATCGTTTGGAGCTCGTCCTTTTCCTGTCCCATTTTCGTATAACCTGCTGTTCGGCATCAACTTCATTTCACTGGTAGATATTTCCTCGGATATGTTCCGATTCGACACACTGCAATAAAATATGTCTCCAGGAGTCCTTTTCCCCGCACAGTGACAAAGACGCTCTCTTTCGTTGAAATTTTTATTACTCTTCCATGCCCCCAATCTTAGCCACGCTGAACCTACTCTACTGTCTTTGTTACAAGAATTTATGTAGTCACATCTCCCCCAGGAAAATGTGTTGTAGCGAGTTGTACATTTCTTTTAAATTTATTATTACACTTGTAGATGATTATGTCTGATATCCTTGATAAAAGGGCACAATGTGATATTATTTGATTTATAGGCTTAATGACAAACTTGCGTCTTGATATCATATCTGAATGCGAGTTACGCTAAAAATTCTAGACAAAATTTAACAAATGCTGTAATATCTTAGACAATTATGTAGATGGGCTCAATTATGTAGTAGTTCACTTTAATTATTAACATGCATTTTATTTCTATTTGATGTTATTTTCATAATTGTGAGTCGTTAACTATCTTTGATTGGTGCTGATTAAATTATGCGCATTTTAGGAAGACGAAAGAAAGTGCACAGTTATTAACTTGACATCCGTCTAGCACCTTAAGAATTTTGGTGAAACAGGCTCTTAGAGCGTATCTCAACTAGGAGAGAAGAAAATGTTTCTACGCCAGTTAAGTTCGTTGCTTCTACTCAATGAGAACAAAGTGTAGGTCTTACGTAGTGCTTTATTTCGTCCAAGAAAGGTCTGGTCTCAGCTTGAATTATTCTTGAAACACGTCACCTCGCTGAGATCAAGACCTGCTTATACTGTATATATCTTATATTAATAACTACCTTGCAAAGTCCAAACTCATTGGTAATCTGTGTGGTTAAGGTTCAAACTGTTGGGCGGCCAGCGGCCAGAAAGATAAAGTTCGAGCCCAAACAGATCGTCATTAGAGGCTAAATACACATTGGGTTTATCAATGTTAAAATTGATACTTTGTACCCCCTAATGACGACGCTGAGTCGGCTTGGCTTCCTGGATGACTCGGAATGCGAAGGCCCTTCTCTGGTGAGCTTGAGGAATATAACTCATGTACGTATTGAACACAAATGAAGAATTCCATGTGTCAATATAGTATGAGGTCGAAAATCTCTGAAATAAGCCGTGAGGAGAAGGTGGAGGAGAACCACCGAGTTCTAGAGAGGCAGTATACCTTAGATAAGCGCTCCCTGCGGAGGCTGGCGGTACTATGGATCGTACCAAACAAAACATGGCGGTCTATAGTACCGCCAGCCTCCGCAAGGAGTGCTTATCAAAGGCATACCACATGCAAGGAGTTACAATACTACGGAAGACTTTGAATAATCATGTGTCCCATAGTTTTCAATTAATACTTTATTTCATATTCTTGTTTCGATAACAGTATTTCACAACATATCTATTATTATTATTATTATTATTATTATTATTATTATTATTATTTGATACATCAGTATTTAATTTAAACATTTCGCTATTGTTTCTGTAAAAAGCTAATTTTTAAATAAATAAAGAAATAATGAATTTCTAAAAATGTCTCATTCCCTTGGATTTAAATTAAATGTACCGTAAATCGTAATATTCGTTTCTAGATAATTAAACCCTCTCAGTACAGGTTGCATTGCCCCAGAGAATTATAAGATAAGACGGAATGAGCATAAGCGCAATATACGTATATTTAACTAGTGGCTTGTGCAGCAAACTAAGTCCATAAGAAGTTTAAATAAATATTGTTCAGATTTATTTTCAATGAAAAATACCAGACATTTTGGAAGTTATTTGCTTCCATAATAGTGAAACATACTCCCTCTGAATGTTTTTTATGCCAAATACTTTTCCTTGAACCTATCCGTCTTCAGTTCTTGAGTTTCAATGCGAAATCGCAAGTAACAATGTCAGGACGATCAGCGAGTTTTTCATGTGGGAGTAATGCAGTAGCTATTTCAGGTCATTGCGGATTGTAGGTGAAAGTTAAGAAAATGTAAGGTTTGTCATGCTTTGAACAAAAGACTTAGCATCTTGGTATAGCTGCTGCATGTTTCGTGAACTACCCTGAAATGTAGAGGGTGGAATCACTTTTTCCCACTAAGAAATCTTGCTGAGGTGATCAAGAGACTACAAAATCTTGTAGGCTTCTTATTTTATCAGTAAGTAATACCTTTTAGTCTTTTCTTAGGAACTGTAATTTTGCGCTTCCTCCAGACAATACTGATCTATCAAATACTGCTGGATTAATTTGTGTAACAATGAATGATATCTAGTATATTTTCTATAATATAGGCTGTTGTGAGGAATCCATTGCTGAGATGCGGAAAAGGAGGCGAATGATATGTCAGAGTTGTAGAATCTTATATGCGCCCTAAATAAAATACGTAAATCGTTAGCGGTTTCAGTGTTTCATTCGTTGCTGGTTACGGGAAATAAACTTACTCATCGCGGTAGCAAGAAGCGAAATGGCATGCTATTTTTCCTACAACAAAATATGCTTGGCAGCAGTCACAAATCTAATCGATTAAACCAAAGAAATATGAAATTAATTTTGATGTAGTTTAAAGACGCAGCTAAAATAGGGAGCATGACTCAATTACTACCAAGGAAAATTAGAGAATCAGACATATAAATATCTATATCACACTACCATTACATATATGAAAAAGACCCACACAACTTGATTAATAATTACAAAAGTATTTCATTTTTAATAACAATATTGCTACCTAACGTAAGTTTCATAGTTTTCAGTAACATATTATATAGCCGTTACTCAGTAAATTATAGAAATGAAGATCTAATATAAAATATTCTTTCTCTGCGTCTACTTACTTAAAGCCCCAAAAGGTTTCGCTTTCATATCATCAGTATACCATTATGTGTTGCATTAACTATAATAATATTTCATTTTTAATGGTAATAATGCACGCATTGTATTCTTCACCTGACATAATTAGGAACATTAAATCCAGACGTTAGCGATGGGCAGGGCATGTAGCACGTATGGGCGAATCCAGAAATGCATATAGAGTGTTAGTTGGGAGACCGGAGGGAAAAAGACCTTTAGGGAGGCCGAGACGTAGATGGGAGGATAATATTAAAATGGATTTGAGGGAGGTGGGGTATGATGATAGAGACTGGATTAATCTTGCACAGGATAGGGACCGCTGGCGGGCTTATGTGAGGGCGGCAATGAACCTTCGGGTTCCTTAAAAGCCATTTGTAAGTAAGTAAGTAATGGTAATAATGTCATCAAACATCCTTAAGTTTTATAGTTCTTAATATCCAATACACAACTGTACTCGGAAAACTGCAAACCAGAGAATCAGACCTGTAAATTATTTTTTATGTGTTATCAAAAAATTACACAAATGAAGATCGACATATTGGCATTATGTGAAAGAATCTGAGCCATCTGAACTCTGTCAGCAATCCTGTAGGTCATAGCCTTCGTGTAATAGTCTATTGTTTATTTTTGTGTTTTGTTTTATTCTGAAATGTAATTAATTAGTTCTCAAAACTAACGAAAGATGGATTTTGGAAAATAGGAAAATGATGTAGAAAAATTGACATTTCACTGAAAACTACTATTTTTCTGAAAAACTTTGGATTCCGAGCTTCAAAATGAGGGTCATTTATTAAAATCCGTTCAGCCGTTTTCCAGTAATTTCCATTACCAGTTCAAATTATATATATAGATAAGTTTGTACCATCAAGAGGTTAGTATTTATTGTTTTTATAGGGCCTACTCCAATTTTATTTTTATTAATGCGTAGGGCTCTTTTTGTTGACAAAGAGGAAAGTCAGCACCATTTGTCATTATTGCTTCAAATGTAAGAACAGTTTTATTCTGGAAAAGCCTCTGCCTAGTTGCGAGACACGTGTGAGATCAATATTTGTTTAAAATTATATTAGCCTACATGATGTGTCCATCACTCGAAAAGAAGTGTAGCGAGCTGTGGCTCCTGTTGTTTCTGGTAACAATGTTAACCATAAATCGTTTCAATAAATGTGGTTAATTATGATTATGAGTAGCTTTCTATTAGTGTTATTCTTTAATTTTTATGTTGCATGCTAAGAGGTTATTTGTAGTTTTAATAATTGCAGTTTTCAAGAAGTCCCTGTGTTAATTTCATTTTCAAATGAATTTTCCTAAATAATTATTGGATTTGTTTTAATTTTCGCCACCACCTTTCCTATATTTTAATCCTATTACTTACATACGTCGTCTCTCTTAAAATCACTTGGTGAACACTGAATTACATGATTTTATATTAGGTTAGATTAGCTGTAAGGTAATCAAATTTGTGACGAAGCCAAAAATTATGTATTTTTCTTTTGCCAAATACATTCATCCGTCTTTAGGTGCTTTGGTTTAGTTGCATTGAGTATAGTGTGACAGCCACCTCGAGACTCGAACACGCGTCCCGCATGAGAGCAGGTCGCGCGTGAGTCGACACGGGCTCCACGGAGCACTGGGAGACGGCGCGCGGCTTGGAGAGGAGAGGGGAGGTTGCGACACGCTGTACTGCGGCAGAGAGGGGAAAGTAAAGCAGCTGGTGACTGAGGAGAAAAATCCAGAGAAGTCTGGATAGCCGTTATCTTCTAGGCATCTGTCGACCGACCGCGAACTCTCCAGAAACTACAGTTTGGTTATAAAAAAGAAGACGCAAGCGAACGTCAGTCAGTCAGTCAGTCAGTCAGTTAGTCAGTCAGTCAGTGTTGTTACAGTTAGTGGACAGAAGCCAGACACTCTTGTGTAGCTGTAGCAGTGAAGCCAGCTTCGAGACCAGAGCGCGACTTGAGTTGTGTCCGTAACTGTGGAGCGTGAAGCCCGGAGTTCGAGTGCAGTGGACCGCAGTTGGGGGACCTGAGTTCGAAGTTCAGCGGATCGTCTCTGAAGGTCTGGGGTTCGAGATTCTGTGAACGCGGGTGACTGAGCTAGAAGAACTAGCCAAGACAAACGAGCTGTGAACTGAGAACTGACAGTTCTGTGTTGTAAATAGTACTTTGTGAATATTAGTTAAGATTAACAGTTCATTGTTGTTCGTAATAGTCCAAGTAAATTGTCATTGTCGTGTGTGGAGTGCACTAACGAATACTGTGTTACTGTGTGGAGAGCAAATCCTATTGTTGAGATAATAAAATTACATTGTTGTTTAGTATAAAATTTACAATAGGTTGTCTTTAATATCTCGCCTATATTTAATGAAATTAATAAAACATAGGCCTAAGCTGTTATAAAACGTAAAGTTTTGTTTTGTGTGTATTTTACTTTTTACTTATTAACATAGGCTTAATATGTAACTCAATTTACAATAATACTAACTTCGTCACTGTCATTTCCTACAACATTCGAGCCACACCCCTTTGTCTTGACCAAACAAAACATGGCGGACTAATGTTAAATTGTCTTCAACTAGAAGGCGTTGTACCCTCTCTATTGTATATAACTCGTTGAGGAGAACGAGTAGGAGTAGGGCGATTTTTTTCTGGAATGTCTTTTGCTAAGTATCTATTTATTTACACTGCAAGTAGGCAAACACCTGGTGACAGTGGTAACGTAATTACACACAATAAAAATATTACATAATGCAATTAAAATGCACAATAAAATAATACACAACAATTACATTAATAATTTTTTATTTTTTATTTTTAATCTTCCTCAACTTGGTGAGGTTGCCAAAGACAAAGAATGTTAAACAGTAACATTTAAGATGTGAGATTAAAAATATCTTACAAGAAGTTTGTATACAATAAACTGAAACTTACTGTAGATAATGTTTAACAATAATTAAAATTTGCAATAAAATAAAAAAACAGATAAAAAATAGAATGAGAAAATTCAACTGTAATTTGAATTGAAGTACAAGTGTCGCCGTAAAATCTGCAGAGAACCTTTCAAAGCTATCATAGAAATTTCCGTAATTATTGTTGTTGGGACTCCAAATTTATGACAGAATGAGACGAATTGTTTTGTTGTGGTCCCTCTAGCGCCCACCATTAATCCGATGACTTCTATATCCCTATATACATAAAAATAACCAAATTAATAAGTGGACCTAATGTTCTGTTACAACCCACATATGTATAGGCCCTTCATAAATTTTACTAATAATGAATAGCATTAAAATAAACATAATTCATTAGTCAAACTTCCACTGTATGTCAGTTTATTGCTATTCCACGAATGACGACTTAAGAAGGGAAAATTTTGCAGAATTTCTCCGCCTGAAAAAGAAGATAATATATTATTAACATTTTAATCTCTATGGGCCGTATTCATAGACATTCTTCGCGCGTGCTTCCGGTGGATGATGAGCGAACTAACGTTTTTCGTATTCATAAACCAGTGTTAGCGATGTGATATGATATGAATCCTGTACAAGTAACCAGTCGATAGCCGAGGCTAGTTTAGCGCGCTTGTAGCGGGGGCTAGCGAAATGTCTATGAATAGAACCCTATCATACTAAGGCTAACCAGAAGTAACAACTGGGTGGCGGAGATAATTTCTCTCTCTTTTTTTGTCTATTATCAAATAAATTAAATTAACTCGGATCACTTTCTTATCATACATTGTTGCCACATTATTTTTGCGAGAGATCCAACTGGAATGATCGCTTACAAAAACATACTCAAGCGGGAGCGCGACCTGTAACCCACTTCGACATGGTGATATTTGAATATATGTTAGCTGGAACATGATGTCATCTGCCTTAATAGACCGGGAATTTAAAAAATTTGAAATAAGATATATTAATTTTTAACAAAGTTCTTGAAAGAAAGCGATGCGAGGACACAGATGGTAAGTTACTTTATTTTCCACCCGCAACTCCTGATTAGCCTTACCTTAGTATTAGTATCGAGATATATAGTAATGTTTAACATTAATATTTGACCATTTTCTCAATTATGTCTGAATACACATGTCTATGATCCGTATTGGAATCTTATGACCACCGTAAATATGAAAGAGACTAACCAAATTATTTTATGTCTATTTTATAAATAATAATAATTTATATTGCAAATAAAACGAGACATGTTTTACTAACAATGATATTGTTAATTTTGATTAAAATTAGTTGAGTATTAATATGGTTTTAAAACTCAGTTCATTTTATATAGTTTTTAACATTACTTTTAGCAGTGGCAGATTTCGTTGTTGTGTTTTTGTATTTTATCCATTAGTCCTTTAAGTTGCTCTCTGAACTAAACACGAGTATCTTCTTGTGGGGATAATATTATATCGTTTTTTATTTGTCTGTACAGAGTATAACAAAAAAGTATGTCAAAACTTTAGGAAAATATTTCTCACATGTAGAAGATGAAAATATGATATATAAACACGGGTCAGGGGCTCCGTCATGCTGGAAGAACATACCCATCCTTGTAGCCAAAGGAACCTCTTCCAATAATGCTGGAAGCTTGTTTTGAAGAAAGTCGAGATAAGGGGCCCTGTAAGACGATGCGGTAATACAACAGGCCCAAGCAACTGATTGTCTATCATGCCACACCACACATTTACAGAAAAGCGTTCTTGAAATGTGTCTCCATAATGGCATGTGGGTTTTCTTCGGACCACTGATGTGAGTTTCGAGTGTTATTGATACCGTCACGAGTGAAAGTGGCTTCATCAGTGAGGAGTAAGAATGGGATTACTCGGCGATTTACAAGTAGCCCTAATGCTCGTCTTTTTTACGATGAATGTTGTTGCTCTTGATGATATCAACTGTAATACCTGGATGAATAAATGTATGAATAAATGACAGAATCAACTAATGAACCAATCAATGACAGAATCAACTAATTAATCAATGAACCAATAAATTGGTGAATCAATTAATTATTCAATGAATTAATGAATCAGTCACTGAATGAATCAATGAATTGATGGATGACTGAATCAATGAGTCGATGGATAGATGGGTGGATGGATGGATGGATGGATGGATGGATGGATGATTGATTGATTTAATGTAGTGAGAGAGGAAGATCAATTAAATGATAGACCTACACGATGAAAATCAAAGAAATGGGCCCCGGACCTGCATTCATATCCCCATGACCCCTTTACTTACTCTAAATTAATTAATAATTACATCTATCATAAATTCATAAATCAATCGACCTATTACCTAAAAGCCAAATTGGCTAGTCTCTTATATTGAGACAACTCATCCTGCCTAAGGTATTTCCGTGGTTTTCCTAAGGCGTTAAGACAAATGTCGGGATGAGCCCTAAGAGAAATGGGCCACGGACCTATATGCCCTTCCCTATAAGTTCCTCTTTTTTCTAACAAACAACTTAATGCCCTAGTTCAGAGTCTATAAAATTATGAAATACATGTGCAACGACACTCATGTAGTCGCAATGCGAAAGGACAGGGAACCTTTCAATTTGAGATTCAGAATTCACGGCGTCTCTCCTGGCGGTCTTCACCTGCCTTGTCATCGAACAACAGACGACAGAGTCTTCTCGACTCCTCCTGCACTGCGAAATGACACAGTTCATTTCAATGTGCAGATTTACGACTCTCCTCCTCGTCCCGTCCCGTGATCATTTTGATCACATTTCCGTCCCTCTCGCGTATGTGGTACCTAAGAAGTTACGTCCATTTTCGGTTTTCCCCTTCAAAATTTTCTAGAGCTCCTTCAGTGGAGCAGTGTAACCCGGAGTGAGTCTAGTGACCAACAGGCTTGGAGCTCACATATTTAATTTCTTGCAGCCCCGAACCCCTTGCAAGGACGCGATTGCATACCTTTTAAATTTGTCCTCCCAATTCACCTCTTTCAATTCAATTCAATTCAATTCAATTCAATTCAATGAAAATCTCGTCCTTGCTAGGGTTCTTGGAACTCCTGCATGGCTCACTCTAGTCTCCCTTTGCCGTCCATTGACAGAGAGTGGGAAACAACTCGAATATTCGTTAAACCGAATACTATACTCCACGAATCGGAAGAGCTTTTACTTAGGCTGACTAAGACGCCAGGTGTTTTATTTATATTTTCGTAACATGTTGTGCACGACTCTAACTCAGACTGAAAAGAGACACTTTTACGCTCTTACGGGGAAAGAAACATACCATCACTGTTTTATGACTATCTTACCAAAACATCAAAAACGGGTACCGATGCACCGTGATACAACCTTTATATCTATCTACTTTAATTTCTATTGGACTCATTCCCCCCCCCCTTTTTACGAAATATTAAATGACAACACGATGACCGATGTTTTCCATTTTGGGGCACTTGCATGACACACTAATAGAAATATTCAACTACGCAAAATATGTTCAGCATATGATCTCAATTTCTCTCTCACGATTTAATGAAAGGCGAACGCTAACAGTGATGGAACCCGGCCCCGGAACAATTTTTCCTTGAAATTATTCAAACCTGCTTTACAGGGAGCTACTACCTGAAAGCCAGATTTGCATAATACATTCGTTACTGGAGGTACGTTAACAGAAAGCCACAATTAAAGTCACACAGTATTTGTGTGCACTCATAGTTGAGTACTGGCGTATTGTCAGCTCATTTGAGTTGTGTGGATACAAAGGAAAATTGTGACGGTGTCGTGTATGGTTCCTGGGGTAGCTCAGTCGGTAGAGCGTTCGCGCGCTAAGCGAAGGGTCCTGGGATCGATACCCGGCCCCGGAACAATTTTTCCTTGAAATTATTCAGTGATGGAACTGTTGACGCGATTCCAATGCCATCTGTATGTCAGGGTATGAATTTTCAAATAGCTCTCATAAGTAAGAATATTAAACTTACCGTCATACTATTGCACACACATTCGAAGAAGGGAATAGAGGTTTCATTACAGGGTTTACCAACTGAAAAAAATATATAATGACTAATTAACTTACAGTGTAATTTCAAACATATATTTAAATTTGCAACGCAAAAGCATCAATAAAATTATTGGACATTACAGTTAGTTTGCTGTTTTCTATTATTGACTTCTTAAGATGAGTGCAACAAAATTGTACATTACACAGGATCCTTTTCTTACGAGATTTGCAGTAGAGTGAATCTAATGCCTACAACAGTTTCTAATAAATGTACTCACGAAATTATAAAGAATATGTTGCAAATAAAGGTCACTTTCACTTGATGATAAAGCTCCTTCCCTAATGCTTGAAAGGACTTCTGTGGCCTTGCATTTATCCCATCTGGAGCATGCGTGTGTTCTTTTTCATATAGTACCTCTAAGTTACACTGACATTCAGAGCTGTCTGACCTACGATCTTATGATCATGTAAGCCAGTGATGTCGAAGCAAGTGCATTTTTCTGACCTTGACGTCGTGCGCGGGCATTAAACTCTAGATATGGAAAGAGGAAGGCTCATATATATGAATAAGCAGCCTGTTGGATTAAGAAAACTGTGGTGTACAAACTTCAGACGGAACGTAAAATTTTTATGTCGTTATTTTTATATGACTTCCTCCTGTTTGATATTATCTATATTGTCTGTAAAACAAAAGTACTAACATCAATTTCTTAATATTGCAGTTATGTTTTAAACGTTAATAAATATTAAAGAGTTAAGAAGGAATATTCACATAAATTCCATAGCAGTGCAACTGTATTGTACTAAATGAACAAAACACATCATTCATAAAGAAATTGATATTCCAAAGAAAGAGATTGAGTATGACATGGTAAGTTGGAATTGATATTGATGGTATCTTTAGCCTTATAA
Source organism: Periplaneta americana (assembly GCF_040183065.1). NCBI lineage: Eukaryota > Metazoa > Arthropoda > Insecta > Blattodea > Blattidae > Periplaneta > Periplaneta americana. The sequence goes on along the minus strand of NC_091120.1, from coordinate 68,992,994 downwards.
AAGTGATCAACAAACTAATCAAAACAATATTATAGTACAAAGTAAAGTTACCTAGGTATATGTTATAACTGTAACTAATATTACATAACAAAACTTTTGTCTTATTATGCTTTTAAGATGATATTGTTGCGCAACTTCCTATCATCAGAATATTAAATTATTTTCTCGAAATCTGTTGAAACTATAGAGCTGACGTTTATACAACATAGGCACATATCTCTTGTTTATGATGCAACAGTAGTTGCTTTGTTAATTCATTTCCTTGCGAATATTTTCAAAATTTGTAATACACTATATTCAGTAATACGTGTTTACAATATATTAGATTTACGAAAACATTGCTTCAGTATCCGTAAAGCTCTAAATAAACGTATCTGAAAATTCACTTTTCTGTAAAAAAGTTGAGAAAATATTTCTTTTGAATAAAAAAGCACGTTTGTGAAGAAAGAGCATTGAAATTAAAACTTACATTCTTATAATGCATTTATACTTCTCAGACAATTCTAAAAATTAACATGGATACAGTTTTAATAAGTTCTCTTCCCTTTATCCATTGAACCAGTGCTGGCCATCCCTGTATACAGCTCAGCCAAGCGGCATATACTATCTCTTTCGTCTGTCTCTTTCCTTTCCGCTGTAAAGTGCTCAGGCTCTCCTGGGCTCTAAAGCGCGCGCTTGCCCATATGGGCATCAGTTAACATGACTGGTGTAGGCGAACTTTCTACCCACGAGAGAAGTCTGAACTAAAGATATAAGAAATTGACAAACTTTGAAATAGTTAAATTCCGGCACATCCGGCGACGCTGATATAACCTCTGCAGTTGCGAGCGTTGTTAAATAAAACATAACATTTTTTGAAATAGTTCCGCTATTTCGCAATAGGTGACCCTATTATTAAGACGGATAAAAACGTATCTGGGAGAATGTCGATGTAGATTAAGTATAAATTATTCTAATAATTGACATTATCAGCGGTTTCCCGCTAAATCTAATGTTTTTACACAATCATTAGAAGGGGAGGAAATTTTTAATTTTATATATTTATGTATTCTAGGCGACACTGACTGTTACCTTTGCCATCTGTTCATAGAAGTAATAACTAAAGAAGCGACACTTACACGAACAAGTTATCGAACACTATAGATTAGTGAGGTCAGATACCTTTGAACGCCAATGTACTTACGACCAAATATTATCGACCTGAACACTGTTCTCTCTTCTCGGATCTCCGTTCGGTTTTAACATCTCCTTCCCATTATTTTGTTTATAAGAATCCTTCGTAAATGAGTTTATGTTTCCCCCTTTTAGACGTAGCCAACCTTGCTCAGTTCATTTAAAGATAATATTGTAATTTACACTTCCAATTTAGAAACCTATTTATTATTATAATGTTATAGCAACGACAACAAGCACTACATTTTTAAGTGAAATTGTCGTGTGAGTTCTGAGAATACTCTAACCATAACATATAGGCTTGTGGTTATATTCGTACCTAACAAGTGGAACGAACAGAAATTTAGGACAAATGTGTATCGCTTTAGTTCCAGTCGCGTGGAACGAACATTAATTAAGTACGAAAACTGTTTGTAACAAAATAACTCCTGGGATGTCAGTGATCTGGGACGAACCGCTCGGGACGAAAAGTTGTACTAGGCATTAGAACTCCATATTGGTCCTGAATTTAGTAGACAGTAGATGCGGGATGACTTCAGGAAAAGTGAAGTTGTTTCGTATCAGAGTATATGGCACTTGCCGCGCTGTCCTTCTTTTATGTACCTGGCGAGTACAGCAGCGTACAAAACGAAGGAACCCCGATCCGTTCATAGTAACATCACAGTCTACTATATACAGTCACGAAGCTTAATACTTACTAAATATGTAAACATAGACATTTGAAATATGCATCCATCGATAGTTGCTCACCACCAGGATCGCCACTATCGCCTCATCACAGAGACTTTCCCTAGCAGACATAAGGTTTATATATAATTTTCATAAAATATATATTATATTCTATAAACTCACCTTCCTGGATCTTTCGGAAGAAGGATAACTCTAACCTATTTTTCTTACAATTTATAGTACTACAAACGTCTCCTTGTCCCATATTATTATTCATATTATTGTATTTTAGCCATTTACAGTTATTACAACCGATAACGAACATTTCACAGTTTACATAGCATTTTCACAAAAATGCGAAATACGGCACAGTCAATGCTTTTTCGATCTAGAAAAGGCGTAATCTTTGTTCGGGTTTCCTATTTCAGTATATGGAGCTCAGTGAAATATTATATTATAACTTTATTACTTATCATTGCTAAGCTTTATTTAGTGTAATTTGTCCATAAGTTCCGTTTACTTCTTGTTGCATAATATGTTGCAGAAATAATTACAAAACTGTGTTATTTTAATGTTAAGAGAATTTTACATGTTAACATAATCTGTTCGTGTCAACATTTTAAGTTTAGAATGGAAGCTATTTTGAGGTTCAATAAAGACGAATTTATATTGTGATTTTAATTTAGCACATCTACCTTCCTTAATTGTAGGCAGAAAATTTACCATACCACTTCTATGAAATTAGTGTACGTACGATTGTGTTACTTCGTCTCTTAGGTAGTAGATAAATACAATAATTCAGTACTCAATTGTAGTATTAAAATACAGACAAATAGAATGTGACGGGTGTCATACATAACATTATGTTTAATTATAATGTATAATTGCGAATATAGGAATATAAGTTAAATATAGTAAACATAATCTACAATTAATTGATTAACTAGTGAACTTACATAATTAACACGAGTAAGTCCACTAGTTAATCAATTAATTATATTCAAGTGTTAAAAGTAGTGTACGCAAGATTCAAAATGGATAACCTCTAATATCCATATGACATAACATGTCCATACATGTGTAGTGACAGGGCATTGGGGACCACTAAAATTAGACAGAAAGGGGCAACTGGTACAGTAAACATAACCTATAATTTCACCATATCTAAATATCCGTGCGGTGCAACTGAAAATTATTGAATCGTGCATAAATGAATGTACAAGAATTTCGCAATATTTAATCGAAATAAAGGCAGGTATTACACATACGAACAACATAATTTTCACATCAAAAATAATATTACACCTTAACTCGCAAGGAATTATGTCTGAAGTGTCCCCTAATCATTGTTTTAAATTTTATTAATGCAATTATACTACATTTTAGAGAAATATATGTTACTCTTTATGCATTCCAAATAATTTATATGGTTGAAACGCCGCCCTTCGTGTTCGGGTTAAGCGAGTCACATGGCCTGCCTTACGGCCTGTATTAGATCACGATGGCAGTGACAGTCTATTGTTCCTAGTACTCACAGCGCTCCAAGCGGCTAGCAACTATCGCGAGAAATGCAACTCGTTGGCAAAAAATCATCCCAAGAATTTCTGAAGAAAACCTCTAAAATGGGTAGCACTCAATTTCTCTAGAGGAATATTTGTACTGAGCATCATGTTGCATGTGTCGTTAGACCCACACAACGCAACATTGCAACATTGCAACGCAATGTGTGCAGATGTGTTATCCTGCTCAAGTATTTATTACGCGTTGAATATGTTGTGCTAAGCCATTAATAATGGCAAAACGTTAAATTCGCTCAGAGATACGAAATGCAATTAAAAAGTATCAGAGTGACATTTTATGTATTAACGAAGACAATATCGTGTGTAATGTATGTAAAATTGAAATAAAAACCAGAACAACTGAGGCTATAGAGAAACATTGCAACAGTACATCGCACAGGAAAAGCGTTGAAATGAAATCTGAGGAACCATCTACATCATCATCATCATCATCATCATCATCATCATCATCATCATCATCATCATCATCATCACTTAGTTGTGCGAGTCTAACGACACATGCAACATGATGCTCAGTACAAATATTTCTCTAGAGAAATTGAGTGTTACCCATTTTAGAGGTTTTCTTCAGAAATTCTCTCGATACAAAAACTGTTTAAGCGATAGGCAAAGACGATTCAGCTTCGACAACTGACGAATATAAATCATCGTTTACTGCAACGCTGGTAATTGCATCAATGATGACGAGGACTGAACCTTGCAAGGTATGCACTACAGTACGTAATTTTTCTTTTCCTTCTGACTGTACGGAGATACAGTAGCATGTTGACGTCGTCTGTTTACGTTTAAAACCTGTTCAGCCAATGGTCTGAATGAAAAAAAATGTAACATTTAGTAAATGTGCAGCTACATTCAACTAAGTCATCCCGCATCCACTGCCTAGTCATTAGGTAAATTGCAACAGCATTAATACACTACACATCTTTGATCAACAGATTAATTTATTATCATAGCTTTTATCTTGTGGTTTTTATTTAAATTGCGTTTCTTATTATTTTATCACATTTCATTTGTTGTATTATTTTTACCTTTTACCTCGTAACCATTTGTACCAATTCAGTTACTTATATTGTATTCCAGTCTAGAGATCTGTGTTTTAATTTCTTTTATTATGGTATTATTTCAATTTTGTATAATATCAATTTTGTTGTTATTTTGTAATATGTTAATATTTTCTTGTTTTCATCTTCTGTCAAGTTACACTTTTTGTGTATTTTGTGGCAAGATGAAGTGTAGGAGAAGACCCTATGACCTTGTGCCCGCCAGTAAATAAATAAATAAATAAATAAATAAATAAATAAATAAATAAATAAATAAATAAATAAATAAATAAGTAAATAAGTAAATAAATAAATATATAAATATATAAACAAATAACTATATAAATAAATAAATGAACAAATAAATAAATCTACGTTTAAAGAAATAAGTATTTAAATTAATTTTAAATAAATGAATTAATATTTTAATTAATAAACAAATATTTTAATTAATTAATACTTAAATTTGTAACTAAATATAAATATTCATGAATAAGTAAGTAAATAAAACCATGAGTAGGTAAATACATAGATGAATACATAAATAAATTAATGAGTATTTAAATAAATAAATACTGTAGTAAGAAAATATGAGGTAAAAAAGTCTTAATCTTTTAAGAGTAAATGGTAAACTTAGCTCCGTGATAGTAAAATGTGGATAAACTTCATATCACGCTTGTAAGAGTGTGGTAAAATAGGCTCCACACTTGCAAAAGTATGCAATGAATTGCATCTAAAGCTATACGGTAAATTGACTTCTGCACTTTAGAAAAATTATGCTGTAAACTGGGAATTCATATGTGAAAAACTGTCACTAAACTGTATCGTTTGTAACCTTACATAATTAACAGGACTTTTTGTTTTAGACCTAATGATTTTGAAATTTTCCCTCAACAACACTAGTGACATTTATTACAGTATTACTGAAAATGACGTCTCTGTTGAATTACCTTTTACACCACCACGACACTCTTGCACGGCTTTCTTCAAAGACGGTCTATATGCTTCTGGCAGTTTCTCAATGTTCTCCAACCCCTGATCTGGACAGAACTCGTCCCCTTTGTACTGAAAAGTCAGATTAAACTATTATAGTCTGCTGATAGAAGATTCAGTTTTCATAGGATTAAATCTTTAGGTCGTAACTAACCAAAAAGTCTAATGTCACTTTGGTATTTGAACAACGGTCTAGCAGAAAAAAAAATAATTTGTGTCTGAAGTTTAGCTTCTATTTTATGGTAAACTATTGGGCATTGAGACGTATGAGTGGTAAAGGCTGGTTCACAATAAACCGGAAACGAGAATCGGAACGAAAACGAAAACGGTAAAATTGTTAAAATGTGTACATTTAAATATGAGCATTCACAATTAATGAAAAGCTTCCCGGAGCCCGGGATCGGGAACGGAGATTTGGCCAAGTTTCAACTTCGGCGTTCACGTTTCCGAACACAGCCCACTAGATTCATTCTATTGCCATCTAAAAGCTATTTTGTCGTCGTATATTTTGTAGCAAGAAGACCGTGACATAACCTATGCATTATTTTCTTCTGTGCTTTGCATCATGGAGCAAGTTTTATTTGATGAGATTCTAATATGGAGTGTTGAGGAAAATCCTCACGTTTACGATAAGCGGCGTGCCTCGTATAAAGATGAGAAATAGCTGCATCTTTTAATACCGATCGTAAGTGAACCATATTTTATTACTGTATTGGTTGTATTACACACTACATATTCATGCTTCAATTCAATAACTAGTGTTGTGTTCATTTTTGTTCTGTTACAAATGTTTCTTCTCTAATTATTTTACGTCATGGTAGACTTAAAATAGGTTGTGATAATAAAGATGCATGGGCATATTTATAGTACCGTACCTAATGAAATGTTTCAGTTGAAATTTCGAAGTTGGTTAACCTGTGTTTATGTTGGCTGCCTTGTACTCATGAGAGAACGCCATTGGTCAATTATACACACACAAAATCAGAATGCGTAATATCAACTTTGCATATCGTTATTGACATGCATATCGATATGCATAGTCGTCTACGTTCTTGGTTTATTGTGAATAAAAAATTTTCATATACACGTCCTCTGCTTCTCGTTTTCATTCTGGTTCTCGTTCCCGGTTTATTGTGAACCAGCCTTAAGACATCAACACGAAGAACAAGCCGAAAAAAATATTCCCTTGAAATTTCTCCGGAAAATGCTTCGTTTGTGTAATAACGTACAAAATTAACTGATTAAATTTACGTCATACTGAAAAAGTGTTTTTAATCAGTTAAATTTTGTACGTTATTACGCAAATAAAGCGTTTTTTGAATAAATGACAAAGGGGTATTTTTTTCGGCTTGTTCTTCGTGTTCATATTTTACTACTCGTACCCTCAATACCCAATAGTTTTACCACTTTTACCACAATTGGGATTCAAACTTAAGACATAAATTATTTTTTCCCGATAAACCGTTATTCAAGTACCGAATGGAGATACGACTTTTTGGTTATTTACAAGCTAAATATTCTGTTCTTAAAATTAATACAGTTATGCACTTTCACCATGTTCCAATCACTCATTTTACTTCAATATTTAATTTATTTAGCACTGTTTGTACAGTAGTGGCAAAAAAACCGGTCCGACCCTTGTATCTGATTTCAGAGCCGTGTTCACAGTGACAGCACGACACTAGGACTTTCGTGGTTCGAATCCTTCCTGGGAAGAAAACTTTTTTTTTTTTCCTTATTCAAATTTATTCCCAATACTTTTCGATTGCAGCAATATTTTACTACTTAATTAACTTATTATTCCCAGAACATGAATTTTATCAGCTTCTTTTCTAATGGCTTTCGAAATGGGCTACGTCAGCAGTCGAAACTACAACAATTCCAATAGATTACTCGCTATCCTTTGAATGCGGGCGTGGCATGCGCAGTGGCTCATTTTTGGGACTTTGATTATTCCGTCGGTCCGGTTTTTTGCCACTACCGTACAAAGAAGTTCTATACGGCAGTAGAAGAAATAAGTTACAATTAAAGAGTTATACATAATTTTTTCGAAATCTAACTGTTCATTGCTACATTCCTCTGTCACTTGTAAACAAAAATGTAAACAATAATAATTATATAGTAGTAGTAATAATAATAATATCATCATTATTATTATCATTATTATTTTTTATTACTATTATTATTATTGAAGCCATAACGTACATTAACCTCATTTTACCATAATACAGAGTGCACTGCATAAAAATTATCCGTCATTCGTTTTTTTTTTATTTCATAATCTAAAGATTCAGACGCGAAGCATGGCCTGGCCTGACAGTGTACTTTAGCTCTGTTTGGTGGTAGTTGTTGTAAATACGTTTTCACAGAATTCAGTTGTTAGTTTATTTCTGTAAGATTGTTTTGTTTTTTTAAAGAATGCTGCCCTCTGTCAGACAGAAGATTTGTACTGGTGAAGTATACAGACCGATTATTTAGTCCTGACAGCTCAGCGAAGCGAAAGAGGGGAGATAATCGGAGGAGTGGGGAGAGTTTCGGAGTAGAGATAAGGGCGAGCAGTCGGTAAAGGCAAGCGAGTGAATAAACCAAACACCCCTTGGCGTAACTAGATGGACTCGCCTGTCCCACGCGCACATCTCCGGCAACTGTCAGGACTAAATAATCGTACTGTACTTTTCGTTCGTTTAAATGTTCAGGAAGGACGCCATATAACCAATTCGCTCTACAAATCTGCAGTGTTATTTCACTACCACTCTGTAGAGTCCGGAGAAAACCGGCGTAAAAGCAGAAAAGTTTTCCAAAAAAAAATAAATAAATAAATAAAGCCTAAAATCTCGTATGAAATTCAAATGCTTATAAAGTTATTTGGAATTATTTTCTTTTCATGTGGTGTGTATATTATTGGTTTCATTCTTAAACTATGGTCTGTGTGAAGTTCTAGTGCTTGAGAAGGCAGAAAGTTTTTACGTATTTGAAAGGAGGTGGAAAATGTTTGGCTCTCAGTCTTCGGCAACCGCAAATCAAATTATCTTAAAAATTTTAGCCTTTAAATCTGTTCTTTCCAATGATTTTGTAAATAGTTGGTAGCAAATTATATACCCTATTAACAGACTCCATTTCAAAGAGATCAGCATCACTGTTATATGATTGCTCTTTGAAAGAATGTATGTCAAATATTAAGTATGAGAGACTCAGCAACATAAGAGTAAATCTACACTTCACTCATCGGAAGTGGATCACGACTCTGCTTACACGAGAAACGTTATGAATAGATATAGCGTCTTGGGGACTGATTGATGGGAACACTGTGTATGCAAGTTAACTGAATGCTGGAGTATATATTTGTGTATAAGTGCAAGTGCGGCACATGTACACAAGGGACTATGTAGGGAACAACACTATGAAAAAACAACTGTTCACCACGACATTATATATAGTTTGTAACTACCATTCAGTACGCTACTTATCTGCGTAAATAGTGCATCACATTTTTAACTGGATTTGTGTGAGATTATGGTAAAGACTGGCATCCCGTTCTTTAAACTACGTACCAAACCTCCACTTTAAAGTCTTTATTGAAAAATACTCAACTAAAAAGTTGTCAATCTTTGTAACATTAAGCAAAATTATTTTAAAATATGTTACGATAGCACATTGCATTAAATAAGACAGATGTGTTTAGGTTATTTTCATGTTTAATATATTATTTATTTAATTTTCTATAAATGTTCTTATTGTAACCCATCGTTCCTTGCAAGCAGGTTTATGTTCATTAGACGACTAAAATACAATATTTGTACAGGGACATCATTTTATTTTTACTAACATTTCTGATATTAACCTGGCTATACCTTTGGATCAACGGCTGCTACCCCCTTCCACGACTGGAGTTCGATGGCGTAATATACAAACAAATCACTTTACTAGGTATAGGAGGGAAGAAAAGTAGTTCATCCATTTACGTAAACTAGGAAATATCACGCTTTTGAGTTTGATAATTTTCATTAGGTTTTTGTTTAATCAGAATACAATACAGTATTAACAATGAGTGTTTTTACTCACAAACTGAGCTGTTCATACGGACGTATTCATTATGCAGTGTATATTATACTGTCTATAGTACATAAGCGTACGCTATAGAGAATGAGGTTAAATTGAAAAATAATCATAATATGGATATTTAAACACATTTTTCAAAATGGTGGCGGTTAATTTCGATACAGGCTTCAGTTCTAATGTGTATAATTCCAATTACCAGTTTCGTGCTTCGTACTAGTAACTCATGTTGAAATAATTCTGTACCTACTCTGTAAAAGAGTACCTTACGTACTGTAAATTCAATCTTCACTTCTGCTCGATCCGAAAAGATAAAATTACTCAGACTTGCTATCTATTGTCCGTCCAAGTGATTATGTCGCAGGATCGTAGAAAGGAGGGAAATCACGTGACAGTTAATTACTTAACGAGGCCCTTTTATTTAAGTTATTTTAAATAGTTGTATGGGTATAATATTACGTAGATGTCCAATTCATAACAGAAATTAATGTTCTCAGAAAAGAGCTAAGACAGCCCAGCCTGTAGCCTTTACAGAGAGGCGAATAGAAGCTGGTGAGGAAAACCGGAATGCGACGTAGGCAAGTGGACGACAGTACCTGTGCGAAAATGATGCAATATTGAAAGCTCTTTCGTCATTGGAAAACGCGAACATATTTTTGGAACGTACTGTGACGGTAAGGCTACTATGACTGTATATGCGGTCTTGGATCTGTGTGGAGGACGGTTGAACTTCATTAGTAGGAGTGAAGTACATTAAAAAACTCGGGTACAATAAAATTGAAGTAAAAATAAAATGATATCCCTATATAATATTAAAACTCAAAGAATCGTAATTTACAATTCATTTTAATATATCAATATGCCTGGTAAATTATTAATAAGTATTTAATGAATTTCAATCTTAAGGCATATAAACTTGCAAATGTTTATTTGCTATTTAATAACAATATATGAACGTTTTCGCCGTTTAGGGCATCTTCAGATATAACAAAACATATAATCTGGACCTATAATAGTAAATTATGCAAATAACAAGGAAATAGAGAACAATATATGTGATACATGAAATTCATGAGCTTTATGTAAATATAACATAATACAGGATGAATATTGAGATAATCTTTGAATTTGAACTTAGACTGGACGAATATTTTATTTTATACATATAGCTCATGTTACAATTAATATACAATGTTTAAAATTTGTCAATGATGTTAAATTTAAAATTTACAATGATGATAATAAAATATTTAAAGTAATCATGGCTGAAAGTTGTCGTACTATCTTGTAACTTACGACAACTTTCAGCCATGATTACTTTAAATATTTTATTATCGTCATTGTAAATTTTAAATTTAACATCATTGACAAATTTTAAACATTGTATATTAATTGTAACATGAGCTATATGTATAAAATAAAATATTCGTCCAGTCTAAGTTCAAATTCAAAGATTACCTCAATATTCATCCTGTATTATGTTATATTTACATAAAGCTCATGAATTTCATGTATCACATATATTGTTCTCTATTTCCTTGTTATTTGCATAATTTACTATTATAGGTCCAGATTATATGTTTTGTTATATCTGAAGATGCCCTAAACGGCGAAAACGTTCATATATTGTTATTAAATAGCAAATAAACATTTGCAAGTTTATATGCCTTAAGATTGAAATTCATTAAATACTTATTAATAATCAAAGAATCGTGCCTGATTCTGAACTACAAGGTCAACACTCATTCAGCAGTAAACAACGCTTCATGAGTTTTGATCTTTTCTGTATACCTCCATCTTCTGCTACTAGCAACGAAGCCTCAGTGTATACTCCGTGTTGCAGTCAACTTAAATCATCGGTCCCCAAGATGATATGTCTGGTTATGAACTATATTTCATTCCTTTCTTTATATAAGTTCTAGTAATTTTGTTTGTTAAAATATTAATAAAACTTTACTTACACATTGCAATAGGCCTCCCACACAGCACAAGTATTTCTGTAAGATAAAACACAGTTCGCTTTTCAGATTCATGAAGCTTCCATTGTAATACAGGTACTCTCTTAAAAATAATGTCGGTTTTAGAGCAAAATTTTAGTTACAGTGTATTGTGATAAGCGGGCCTGACGGTTTCGGTACCGTGGACGTAAGGTTAGGGGAGAGTCGGGTAGTATCGGACATCGGGTAATATCGTACAGTGAGTTTCTTTCATCTACCACACGATGATAGTACCTGATTGACACGGTTACGTTTCTGTGACGTCTCATAGATAAACGTAACCATGTAATTCAGGTACTACCATATGGTGGTATATGAAAGAAACGCACTGTCCGATACTACCCGATGTCCGATGCTACCCGACTCTCCCCTAATCGTACATTTACTATAGTATACTAGATGTTGGTCGCGTGGCATGAGTAGACGGTCATATAAACAAAGGTGTGTATGCATCGTTGGACTATCGGCTGTGTGCACGAAGAGTTCTAGGAGGCTACAAATACATACCTACTACTTACGTAGACTACAAGTTGTTCCTAAAATAGATAGTCAAGGCTAAGTTGCACATCCCTGTAAGGATACATAATATGAAATAACATTAAATCTCTACATACCTTACTTACATAAACTATTAACAGTTTTAATAGTAAATCGTGTATAGTTTTTATACGAGACTTACGCAGAGTTGAGACACAAAACTTTACTAATAAACCATGCATAAGCAATGGATGTATAAACAGGCTGTAACTATACAATGGGAATTGCTTTGCAGTAGTTATTATATACATGAAACCCCTTGTTTAAGCGTTGTATATAGAGAAAAATGGCCGCCCCTCTAACAGCTGTTCGTATCGACCGTCATTTTATGACGATGATTGCCTTGTAGCCACAGAAGAACAAATCAAAGAGCACAGAATAATTAGAATAATATTGCTGTAGCTTGTACTCTTTGACCAAAATATAGTATGGTAATCGATTAGAGCCAGTTGTACTATCGATATTTAACACGCCACACTAGAGCGCTCTACCGGATGCAATAGAGAACCTCAGATATTCTATTACCTTTGTAACGAAGTAATAACGAATCTACAACGTAGCTGTGTAACAGTTATACTGTTATACACGACGTATGTAGTCATTATTAATAAGGAATTTACACACGACGTATAAAAGAGCTATTCATTGTATACGTGTAAGACAGTTAAATATCTGTAAATAGAATTTTATTACTAAGACCGTACATATTTAAATAACATATGAATAATTTAAATTATGCATATTATTTATCTATAATTGAAGAATCGAATTTCTGAAAAGCCGATATACACACATTTTCCAAATGGTTTACGATTGGAATTCAATGTTTTTCCTTATCTTTATATTCCATAAATGATTGTACCATGAAAATATTGGTGTTTTTGCATTTACAGAAATGCAAACGTAGAACATTTGAAAATGCCTTACAGTAAGATTTTTTTTCATTTAGATATTCTTGAATTTTACACAACTCTCAGGAAAAGTCAATTTTGCGTCCGGGTTTGTTTGTGACGTGCAGTGAATATCTGCAGCATCCTTATTTTTCATTAATGTATATTTTTTCCTATATGTATTAGTATTACAATAGGCCTATATACTTGCGTCTTCATCTTCTTATAACTGAACGGCAAACTTTGCACTCAGTTGCTTTCTGTCCAGTTGCCTCACAATATTTTACTTAATATTTATTTGTTGGAGCATATTGTTTCCGCTGCATGCACTGAACAACTGAACTCCCGGTACCTTCATATAACACCACCACCTCAAGATCACTGTAATCGGTGGTTGTCTTATGCTGAGTGTAAACAGGACTACATGAATTATACTAGTCGTCTCAATCTTATGTCCACATAGCTTGTTCTTTTCTTTCTTTTTTGGGGGGGGGGGGTTCCGAAGCCGCCAGCCCTGATGATAAGAAATTAATATAATCTTCAAAGTCAGGACCATTAAATTCTACGGTCTTGAGCTAATTTTCATCGGGGTTTGTTATTGCACGACGGTACCAATTTCTGGGTTTTGATGCGAAGAATTCGGTGGTAGGCCTACCCATTTCAACGTGTTCTAAGTTTTGAAAATAAACTATCTACCAGAAAGTAATTGGGCACTCTTTTTACACTTTAGAACATCGTGGTATCACCTCTTGTTGCTATAACAGCAGCCACCCTGTCAGGCATGCTCTCCACTAGTTTCTGTAGGATTTCCACTGGAATGCGTCGCCATTCCTCTTGCAACATGACACTCAGTTGGGCAATGGAAGTTGGGCCCATGTTTCGGCGGTTACTATGCAGTGGTATGCAGACAATGATGTTCACCGGTTGGACTGGCCTGCAGAGAGTCCTGATCTCAATCCCATTGAGCACCTTTGGATTGAATTGGACCGACGATTGAGGTCTCGGGAGATGTGGCCAACTTCCATTGTCCAACTGAGTGCCATGTTGCAAGAGGAATGGCAACGCATTCCATTGGATATCCTACACAAACTAGTGGAGAGCATGCTGACAGGGTGGCTGCTATTATAGCAACAAGAGGTGGTACCACGAGGTTCTAAAGGGCCAAAAACAGTGCCCAATTACTTTTTGGTAGATAGGTATCTTCCAAGTAGCAAGTAGGCCACAGATCGAAATACGTGGATGATAATGTGAAGGCGCAATATCAGGACTACAGTTCGATGCCTCCGAATTTCTGGACTTGTTACATGGTTGTTCCAGTGAGCGATATGTCCTGTTGCAAGAGAATCAAGTTTCGATTAAATAATGTCGGGTACATCTCTCTCTAAACTTCATAAAATCGTCCTCTTAAGAATTAAGATCCGCATGGACTGCACGTCCACGATTCAGCACTACGATCTAAAAGATCTATTACGCTAACCATCGAGAAAGGAACATTCCACACCGGATGGATACACTGCGTACCCAGGTTTCGAACAGCCAACCCTACTCGTCCCTAGGTCAGTCCTCTCCGTGCATCTCCAGCTGGTGTTTGGGAATGCTATGGAATGATAACGGAGATCCGACGGAACGATGTGGAGCCTAAATTTGGGAAACGGGAGAACCTTGAGAAAATCTCTAGCTGCGACTTCGTCCTCCACAAGTGTGTGTCTGAATTTTTCATATCACTAGACCGGGATTCAAACCCGGACGACCTGCGTGACAGATTGAATGTCTGACCAGTAAGCCACCGCTGGGGTGCGAGTGTGGCAGCATCACACAATTAATATTGATCACTCTCTGTATCTCAGTGTGCTCATCTTGAAGTCTCATTCTTTGTTACAAATGTGAAATATAATCGTGTGATTACCCACAGGTCAGCCACTTGCCGATGTTTTTCACCACAATGAATAACAGTTTTATTACTTTTGTGGGATTTTTCATACACAGAAAAATATGAAGCGTGTTTCTCCAGATAGTTAAGTTTTCTTCTCCGTTATAGTTTCATTATTCACTCCAGTTCATTTTATCGCCATCATTATCATCCACATAATCATCATAACAATTTGTGTGAATAAAAAGAAATGTTAAAATATCAACTTTCATTAGAATAATAACGATATTTCATACACCATCGAAAATAAATATTTGATTTATTTTTATGTATCTAATCTCAACTCTCTGAGTACTAGAGATAAACTACGATCGAGAAAACGAGACTAACAGCGTCCACAAAGTCGAAAACCCGCACGACAATGTTGTATTACGTCGCGTTCTTGACGTAAGAGACTGGTTGTGAGTCTTCCGAGACTGGATATTGATTATCTCCCGAAGTCCCGAAGTCAGCTGTTGTTTATACATGTCTGAACTGTTATCTACTTTGGCAACTGTTATATATGTATAAACAATCAAGTAGCCTATTTGAGACATCTCTATCTTTCAGTGTACAATAATCCGTTCCCCAGTCTTTATTTAATTACTAGGCCCTTATTAAAAGGCTAGGAATTTTCTTTTCATATGTTTAAGATCAAATGTGCAGTCTCAAGTAAAAAGATATTAATATCATGTTTTATGTTTCTTAGAAATCCAAATTTATTTGAGAATTGTTTTTAGCCTATTTATATAATCAAAGATAATATATAATAGAACTAGAACATTTTGATGTCCACACCTGTGGAGTAACGGTCAGCGCGTCTGGCCGCGAAACCAGGTGGCCCGGGTTCGAATCCCGGTCTGGGCAAGTTACCTGGTTGAGGTTTTTTCTGGGGTTTTCCTTCAACCCAATAGGAGCAAATGCTGGGTAACTTTCGGTGCTGGACCCCGCACTCATTTCACCGGTATTATCACCTTTATATCATTCAGACGCTAAATAACCTAGATGTTGATACAGCATCGTAAAATAACCCAATAAAAATAAAAACATTTTGAAAACGAAGATACTGTTCTGTTTTGTCTGTTATTTATTTCAGTGATGTATGTTATTCAAAGTGACGAAATCTTTCCACGCCGACCAAATGCTATTTCGAGAATGATGAGCGAGACTCGAAGAGCACGAGAATGACGAGCCGAGACTCGAAAGACAAATCCAACGAACACAGCGAGCATGAGCGGCAGTTAGTTTCGTTTATCTCTACTGAGTACCCTTCGTATTTAAAAGTGGACTTTTTATACAGTTTGTTAGGAGTGCAGATTTTAACAGGAGGTTCTTTGTATGAAATAGAACCAATAGGCTACTTATAATGAAATATTTTTCTACAACGCATAGCCCAACCAATAAAAAATAATTGTGTGGAAAGTTTCGTTGCCAATGGTTTTATATATCTTTAAAATTATAAGATTTACTATGAATGTCGCGATGAATATTAAAAAGATGAATAATTTATGTCTCTTTCTTTTTTGCATGAAGTGAACCGTTTATTCACAAATTAATGCCACGTAAAATGTTAATAGTTCAGTTACACGGAATGTACAAGTAAAAAAAAATTGAGTATTAATTTGTGAATAAAGAATCTCTTTATGCACAAAGACAAAGACATGAATTGTTCACCTTTTTAATATTTATCACGATATTCATAGTAAACCTAAAAATTTTAAAGAGATATGAAAACTTCGGCAACGAAGCATTCCACACAATTATTTTTTATTGGTGGGACTATGCGTTGTAAAAAATTATTTCATTAAAAGTAGCCTATTGGTTCCATTTCATACAAAGGACCTCCTGTTAAAGTCTGTGCACTCAAACCCCTAACATTCTGTATAAAGGACTTAACACACAAATTATAATGAACACTTTATTTGATATGTTGTGGAAAAATTAATAATCATAATGTCGTCTTCAGTATAAACTCGAAATACCTTCTGTTGTTTAAAAGGAACTTTCATGAACTAATAATTGTAAAAAAAATCAATAATCACGAAGTCTTCAAAAATTGTATGTCATCTTATGTTTTTAATTATCATCTACACTTAAAAGAGATGTTACTTATAAAATTTTTATTACAGTGAACAATAAACGTGATATGTCTAAAAACAATTGACTAAATCATAATTATTTTATAATCAATAATAGGCGTAGTCACTAGTGTCCCAAACATGCATTTTAAGAGTGCAAAAATACTTACAGCCAACTCCTGATCCTTTGAGAATTTACAGACAGCTGCGTTTGCAAGTTCCTCTGAAACATGAAAGTAATTCATGAAGTGTTGTAAAATGTTGTACGATCAAATACCCAAGAATAAATTTGCTTCACATTAAACATTATATTTTATACGAGTACTATATTGTGTTATGAATTTATGTACAGAGAGATATGTTTATAATTTGAAAGTAAGGAATTCCGGAAATTTTCGACGAAAATTACAAATTCACTTCTTAATACGCTTCGTATAGTTTTAATTTTGCAAATAAGTTCGGACTGGAAATTTTTTTTTCGTAATAATTATTATTCCGAACGATTGCGTTAAAATGAAAGATGCTACTGTGCAGCAGAGTAATGCACGGTAGCCCAATGACGTTACAGTTCTGCAGCGCACCGCTCAGCAATGCCAATCCGCGCGCGTCAGCAGCCTTGTCCACCCAAGACCAACATTTCCTGACGCAGTCGCTGCCTAGCCCAGTGATGTCAAAGCAAGCGCATTTTTCTGACCTTGACGTCGTGCGCGGGCAGCAAGCGCTAAGTATGGAAAGAGGAAGGGTTGTGTATATGAATAAGCAACCTGTTGGATTAAGAAAACAGTGGTGCACAAACTTCAAACGGAACGTGAAATTTTATGTCGTTATTTTTATATGCCTGCTTTCTGTTTGATATTATCTATATTGTCTGTAAAACAAAAGTACTAACACTGATTTCTTAATATTGCATTTGTGTTTTAAGTATTAATAACATAATAGAGAGTTAAGAAGGAATATTCACTTAAATTCCATAGTAGTATAATATTATACTGTATTAAGTGGATGAAACACACCATTCATAAAGAAAGTGATATTCCAAAGAAAGAGACTGAGTATGACATGATAAGTTGGAATTTATATTGATGGTATCTTTAGCCTTATAAAAGTAATCTGCGGGTTCGATCCCGGGCCAGGTCGATGGCATTTAAGTGTGCTTAAATGCGACAGGCTCATGTCAGTAGATTTACTGGCATGTAAAAGAACTCCTGCGGGACAAAATTCCGGCACACCCGGCGACGCTGATATAAGCACTGCAGTTGCGAGCGTCGTTAAATAAAACATAACATTTTTTTAAAGTAATCAATCAACTAATCAAAACAATATTACAGTACAAAGCAAAGTTACCTAGGTGCTGTATATGTTTTAAGTGTAACTAAAGAAAAGAAGAGTGACGCAAGCGTGGAAAGCCTTCTGGGCATTAAAATTCATACTACAAAACAAGTCACTAAATAGGAACCTCAGACTTCAAGCACTCACCTCCTATATCTTTCCAGTCCTTTTGTACGGCTGCCAAACTTGGGCCCTGACAGCTAGACAGAAAAACACCCTAGCAGTATGCCAAAGGGGAATGGAGGGGAAAATACTCGGCATATCTTTGAAGGACAGGATTAACAACAAGAGGTTGCAAGAAATCACGTCCTCCAAGAACATAGTTCATGAAGCGGCAAGGATAAATTGAAGATGGGGAGGACATATGGTAAGGCTGCAGGGGAATAGATGGGTGCAAATAACTACTACTTGGGACCCTTACCAAGGAAAGAGAAGACCGGGAAAGCCGAGAGTCAGATGGGCTGACTCCTTCAGGCAGCAGATCGGAACACACTGGAGCAGAGTAGCACAATGTAGGAGAGGATGGAAGGAGCTAGGACGACAGCTAGTTGAGTAGAGACAACGCATCCCAAGGACAAAGTGATACATATCCTAATATGTTAATTTAGTGCGAATTAAACGTAGACCAATGAGTAGGAACTGAAATCACCTGAATGACAAAGCCTAAATATTCTAATGTGATAACTAACGTGCAGAACAGACTAACAGCAATGAGTACAATCCTAAATGACAAAAGTGTTGAATATCTTGATTATAATTAAGTGACAAAGTGTTAATATTTAGTCATAATTGTCGATGTGTAGTACACAACTCCGCCCACGTGGACTAGCTCGACACGTGAGCAAAACGGAGCCAGAGCTTTCCTCTTGCAGGAGGCCTTAGCCCTTCTAAGGGACACTAATAGGCTGTTTCATTCATTTCATTCATTCATTCATTCATTATTCCATAACAAAACACTTATCACATTATGCTTTTAAGGTGACATTGGTGAGCAACTTCCTATCATCAGAATATTAAATTATTTTCTCGAAATCAGCTGAAGCTATAGAGCTGACATTTTCACGTATCTTTTGCTTATGATGTAACAGTAGTTGCTTTGTTAATTCATTTCCTTACAAACAATTTCCATGCGAATATTTTCAAAATTTTCAATACACTATCTTCAGTAATACGTATATACGGTATATTAGATTTACGAAAACATTCTGTAAGGCTACTAAATAAATAGGCCTATACCTGAAAATTTCACTTTTCTATACGAAAAGTTGAGAAAATATTCCTTTTGAATAAAAAAATCAAACTTGTGAAAAATGAGCATTAAAATTAAAACTTACATTCTTATAATGTACTTATACTTCTCAGGCAAATCTAAAAATTAACATGGATACAGTTTTAATAAGTTCTCTTCCCTTTATCTATTGAATCAGTGCTGGCTATCCCTGAATATAGCTCTACCAAGCGGCATATACCACCTCTTTCGCCTGTCTCTTTCCTTTCCGATGTAAAGCGCTCAGGCTCTCCTGGGCTCTAAAGCGCGCGCTTGCTCCCCTGGGCATCAATTGACATGCCTGTCCTAGCCCATCACATTGGGCTTCGAAGCCCACCGTAGCTCACCGCACTGATCACCACTGCACTGACATCAACCAACCAGTTGGTTACATTCTACTGCTTTCTCGCATTGGTTTGCTTTCTCTTGTCGTGTGGCATGAGCATACAGTTCCCCGCATACCGGACAACATAAAAAATTAAATTATTTTCCATTGTAGCCGAAAACAGATTTAAAAACTGTCCCAATGGTGCTTTTTAAATTTCCATCCGATCCTGTTGTTTTAAACTCTCTAGCAGAGATTTTCTCCTTCACTACTTCTTCTCTAGGGAGAATGTATTTTAGAATGTATGCTTTCACGTCCGGTGTCTGCGATGAAGGTTTTCCGGGCTGAGATACCGTGGTCTACTAGTCTACCAATAGGCCATGGCATCCCCGCCTGGGAAACAATCACAGAGACTGTATTTAGGGCCTACTTTGCGATGCATCATTACTTGCACTAGTCTTGAAAAACAGAAATAAAAAACTGAAACAGTAGCTGATCATTGATCGAACCGCACACGCAAATGGGTTAAGGGAAAAAACCGTGTTCAACAATGTAAAATACTGCAATGTTTTAAAATATCTCTTGGAAGATTTCCATGGGCAATTTAAATATATTGACCTGCTGCAGCCCAAGTTGGCTTTGTTTTATGATCCTTACTCATAGACTTATAAAATATGCCATTACAGTTACAATTTAACACCTGAATTTAGAAACCTCCCAAGTCCAAAATTTACCCTATTCGCCTCTTTACCTGACAGGTTATGTTTTGCATAGGCTACCATTCTGTAAAAAGAATATCCGAAGTCCGACTCTGTCTGTATTTTTGGATCATACAAATGTTTATTTCAATAATCATATTGCAAGCCTATAGCCCATAGTTTCTTTACTGTCCTGAAAAATTTATTTCAATGGGCTTGGAATATTTACTAATTCAGGTCTTCCATTAGAAATTATTTTGCTGTAGGAAACAACATTTCACCGGACACAAGAAGGCTGGTGTCAGCATAAAAACAGAAGAAGCCCTTCTGATCTGGAACTTAAATTAATTTGTTTCTAGAAATATGATGCTCATATAAGTAGTACATGGTTATGTAACAGTTACGTAACAATAATTAGGCTAATTATATAGGTCTCATTATGTAAAACTGCTTAAGTTGAAGAGAATATAGGTTTATTATTTGTTGTAGACCTCTTATTTTATTTTATCATAGGCTATGCATAATGTCCTGTGATTTCTTCTCCTTTCGTATAAGTTTAAAATAGAAAAGTAATGTTCATGTACTAATTGCATTATTACAGAATTATAATAACAATTTATTAGGTCATGCTTATTATCTGAAACTGTATAAGTTAAGGAGAAGTTATGTTTTTTGTTTATTGTATCCTATTATTTTATAATTCATTGCACTTATTAGAGAGATAGGCTACAAACTGCAAAATATGTTTCTATTTCTTTTTCTTGTATGATTGTAACACGTTATCTATTAGAGCAGTTTACTTCATCTTGCAGTGGTAGACCAGTAGAGTTCATTTTGCTCACCCTTTCTTGTTTACAGCTACTGCCTGCAGAATAGATTCATTGCAACAGTGAGCGCTTTATAGCACGTAGAGTCGGTCACGTGCTCTTGACCTTGACATTCCTGCTCTACATTCATTGCGAACAATGCTGCCCTCAAATGAGTTCAGAAGAACATACACTATTCAGTTTTACGTAGTCAATAGGAAGTATTCATTTGTAATCCCTTCATATCATTTGTATGTATTATTATGAGTGACATTCAAAGAGTTGTATCTCCACGTCCATTGAAAACTAGACACATGTTTATAATATATGAAATTTTTTTATTCTGAAAAGTACATACTACTATCCCTAAAATATTCACTATTCCTTTTGAACCACTCTGTATAAATAGATCCCATAAAATGGTAAAGTTATCGTATTTTATCTCTGCCCCTGTGCAACGTCACTTTTGCTGTGGGAAGGTGAGGCGATAGGAGGAAAGTTGTAATACTTTTCAATACGTTGACGCCCACGTTGTAAGATAAGTCACTTAAAATTTAACGGCCACTGACCGGCAGAGATATAATCCGAGATCTGTAGCAAGTGGCCAGCAAAACTAAGAAAGTCAGGAATTTTTTTCAGCCAGAGCTTTAAGAAACGTGGTGCATATTTTCTTACACTATCGTATTGTACAGTTATTCATATCTCTTAGTTCTAATTGTAATACCATCGGCGCCTTGATTGATTGAACAGAGGAATCACCATTGCATATACACAGATGTAAATATCTAAATAAAAATGTTCAACATTTCTGTAAAGGGTGATTATACCTAATATCTAATATCTTAATATGAAATATTTCGAGAGAAGAATTGTAATTTTCAAGTTTGGGACATGTTGAAAGTTATTTTTGAAATTCTTTTGAAAATGAAGTTTTGGCATTACCGAAGATTCGTTCATTCATTTTGGAAATTTCCGTAATATATTCCAGAAACCCTCATGTTTGTTTCTCGTATAAATCCTTCGCAATTCATTAAATGCACAAAAACAACTACTCAAAATAACTAATACAACACTGTCTCTAATTCTTTGAAATCTTGCAAATAGTAGGAAATCTAAAAACTACATTGGCGTTTGAAGTCCAAATATCTCGTAAAAGTTACATCTCTACACCAAATGCATTTAAATGCAACGTTTAGCCTCGCAAAAATTCAGTGCGAGACAAAATGCTGTATTTCGTGTTCGCCCGGTCCTAATAATGCTCTTAAACAAGCAATGATACGACTACATTAGCCATACAATTTGCGTCACGTCAGGGCAAATGATAATACCAAAGGGAAAGTAAAATAGTACCTGGTTTGACACTACATTTTGCCTTGCAAACATTTTTAATCATTCTCTTGGCCTGCTTCAGTTGAGGATCTTCTCTCTGCAAAAACAATAAAGTATAAAAGCTTTCTTAGACTAATTTCATATTACATAGAAAACATGAATAATTTAATAAAATTATCATTAGCAAAGAAAGGAAAGTTTACCCTGGACCATGGAGAAGAATGAATGCTTTCGTAAGCTTAGTGCAATGGCATAGTGGTATATGATTAAAATGTTATTTGTTCGTATAAGTGTGGCTTCATTAGTTATTATAATACTTGTACGAATAGATGAAGCAGGTAAGTCAATGTTGCCAAATGTAAAATGATAGTATATTATGCAAAGAGCCTATAATGGTAGTAATTAAGACGCGAGTATGAGCGTATAATTTTCATACGAGCGTCTTAAATTATCATTATAGGTAAGATGCATACGACTGTTTTGTTTGACTGTAATTAAATGTATAAGTTTTGAGTTTTACAAATACCTTACATTGTTACTTTAATGATAATAGAATGACGAGTATGCGTGTATTTTCAGCGTGTTCTCGACTATTGCAACAGATGGCACGAGCGTAAGTGTCTTTTCAGCGTGTTCCCGAATAGTGCAACAGATGGTACTTATTTATTTTTTGCAGGGCTTGGTTTGGAGATTTTAACCTCAAAGGAACACATTAAAACACAGCAAATGAACTCAGTTTACTAGAATATTAAATTTTGTATGAAAAAAATGTATTTTATTTTAAATAATCGTACATGTTGTTGATTGTGCAGTTTGTGAAATTTATCTGGAGAATGGCTCGCATTGGAATGTTTGAAGATAAGTTAATGTTTATTTGAGTGATTCGATCAATGCCACTTTCAAAACTCGCGCCTGTCATTTTGGATTGGTGCTCTCAAGGCTTGCGGGATTTTACGTATACATTATTAATGAATATCGCAATACTCTAATGTCTGGCATTAAGATACAGTTACGACACACATAATTAGAGTATTATAGTACAGACGAATAAAAATATTTTAAAACAATGCGTCTCTCGGGCGATTTCGCTAGTATAAATGGAGTCCACAATAACAGATAAAATAATGTTTTACCATACTGATTTTCTATACATCTTTTAAAAGGCAAGGGTAAAAGAATTCGACATGCTATATAACAACAACAATATTAATAATCAATAGATAAAAATATACAATAACGAATTTTTCATTTCTTGAAACTCTCCAAATTGTTCTTACCCACCCAACTCTTTACTTTTTCATTCGTTTAATAAGTTAATAAATAAATGAATGAAGAAGGAAATAAGGAAATAAATTAATGAATAAATATTGTTGCCATCATTGTTATAATAATATTTAAAATCTGTAATTATTATTATATTTCGTAAATACTTATATTAGCTCTCGCAACTTAGCTGCTCTAGAATTTCGTGCTATTTATCTGGGTCTTTTTTAACCTCAAGATTGTTGTTGTTAATAATTAGGATATATTATAGTTTAATCCATTTTTGTATACAGTATAAGTATATTGAAAGTTATTAATGTACCTAGATTTACTCACTATTTTAAACGATGTATAAATGAATGAATTAATTAAATTAGTTTAATGACAGACTATTTCGTAATCTATGTTTTTATTTTTTTAATTACAAGAGAACATACTGCATCAAGTGTTAATTATTATGTTTAAACAATTATTGTACAGACGTTGTTTTTTCGATAAGTTACTAATGAATTAATTATATTGGGTTACTGTTCAGTCTAAACATATCACTTTTACACAATGAATTATATCATTGAGTGTAAACAGGGCTGGGCAGTATTTGAAATACATGTATTTGAAATAATTTGTATTTTGTAATTTGTAAGGATTTTCGAAAGTATTTTGTATTTTGTATTTAAATACATAAAATTGATGTATTTTGTATTTCAAATACTTAAAATACTTTTTTCTTCTTTTTGTTCTTCAAGTTTTGGATTTGGATTTGAAGAATGAACTTTTGTCTTATTTGCCTACCCATTTCAGATGTGTTAGCCATACACTTAGTTTTCTTGCCACAACTGATTTCCTTAATGCCATGAAGAAATCTCCAACAGCATCAAGGATCCATCACCCAACACTTGCTACATGTTCAGCATTGTGGAATGCGTCTAGGAGACTCAAATACTCAGAAATTATATCAGATGTCTTGAAATGTTCAGTAAAGTTTCCTTGCCCAACTCGATTGAATTCTCTTTATGACTCAATCTCTCAAATATTGCAATTCAAACATGATATAAACAGTATATGTGAAAAACTGGGATTGCCAACCTTCAAAGATGTTGAGTTTCAGTACCTTGAAGAATATTGTGCAGGTCTGAAACCCACTTCCGTAGCCCTTAATTTAATGCAAAATGAGAAGACGTGCTATTACGGCCAACCTTTGTCCACATTGATTTCCCTTAAAATCAGATTACAAATTCTGTTACCTAGTAATCTACGCCATCTATTCCAAGTAACTTCAATCCTAATAAGTTCAATTTCATCAAGATTTAAAGTGATGTTTGATCTGATCCCAGAAGCAAATTGAGCTATTTTGGCAGCTTGCTCCACCCACCATTAAAGATGAGATGGCTACCTGACACTGCCTCACCAAATGATAAGAAGAGGAGACACAATATGTGTGTGAAATCAGCTGAGTAGTTGTCTGCTACATCTTTGGTCAGTTCAAACGATGAAGACGAAAACAATTTTTATGTTTTCAACTCAAGTAAAACAGACTTTGAAAAGCAAAAAGAAAAGAACTTGTCTGCTGTAGAGTATGAGCTCATATAATTCTTCAATGGCAAAGGGACAACCCTGTGCACTTTAGAGAATTACCCAACAGTGAAAAAAAATTTTATAATACAAGTTTGTGTTCCTCTGCGCCTGTAGAAGACTGTTCTGTTTTGCACGATTTATTCATTCACAAGCAAGAGGATCCTTATCTGATGAACGTTTTGAGGAACTGGTTGTTTTGAAAGGGAGTAGTAATTATTCATATGTAGCATAATTTCATTGCTGACTGGGAAAAGGAAGAATCTTTAGTTACAGTGTTTATATAAAACTTCGAGGTAAAATAATGTTAATATAATATTTTAGATTTTCAGTAATATTCTTATTTCTTTAGGCCTATAAATTGTATCAAGTATTTGAAATACAAATGTATTTTGATTATTTTTTTTAAATTATTTTGTATTTGTATTTCAAATACAATTATTTGAAGTATTTTGTATTTGTATTTGAAATACTTGGATGTCAGTATTTTTCCCAGCCCTCAGTGTAAATATATTTTGTTTTATTATATAACGAGCACCTTCGCCTTACTGCATCATCAGGTCTCATGGACATAACAGGAACACATCATAAACCATCTGGTTAACAACATATAATATTCATGAATTATAACATTGCGATGAAGACTAGAAACTCTGGTGAATTTTTAGGAGCATGTCAGAATGCATATGTGATTTATGAGGCATTCGCACATTATTGTATATTCCCCAAGCATTCTATTCTGTAGGTGAATTCATGACATTCAACAACGCTTCATGAAATTGACAATAAAACTTTGTCTTGTATTAGTGGACTATATTGTAAAACTTCTTCTGTATATATTTCAACTAGACTGTGACTATAAATTAAGACTTTATAGTAATATTAAGTTTTTTGACTTGTTGCATATTCTAGCTGTGGAGCAATGCATGAATACCATGAAATGATAATAAATACAATACAATAAAATACGTCTCAAATCAAATGTAGGAAACAGAAAACGGATGTAGGTAAATTCTCATTTTTAAATAGCACTATAAATGATTGGAATGACCTACTTACAGCGGTCTTTGGGGGCTGTCCTTCCTTGAGAAGATTCAAGAATAACTTAAAAAGTTGTGTATAAAGTGCAAATTAAAATTAAGGTGATATTTAACATTTAATTTTTTAAGGTGACATGTATTTATTTAGCCTGACGAGTTACTCCCTTGGTTTGAATTGTAAATTATTTAAAAATAGCGTGTAAGAGAGTCTGAGACTAGAAATGTTTAACTTAAATATAGTTCTGTTTATAAGTATGCATAAAGGTGTAATATTTGTCTTATTTGAGCTGTTGTATCAGGGAAGCGTGGTGAGTCAGTGCAGATATGGTTTTATAGTGCAGTGAATAATTCCGATCAGTGATAATTTATAGCGTAAATGAAATGTGTTCTATAGCGTCAGTGAAATGTGTCCTAAAGTGTCAGTGAAATGCGTCATAGTGGCAGTACAGTGAGTGAGATGAGAGAAAAGTGAAAGACTATTATCAGTACCAATGTGAAACTTATGTAGGGCCTACACATATGTAGGTTGTATTGTAAAATTAGGTTCACTTATTAATTAG
The DNA here is from genome assembly GCF_040183065.1 of Periplaneta americana. Lineage (NCBI taxonomy): Eukaryota > Metazoa > Arthropoda > Insecta > Blattodea > Blattidae > Periplaneta > Periplaneta americana. The sequence goes on along the minus strand of NC_091120.1, from coordinate 68,965,883 downwards.
GTTATTTTATGTATAATAATAATAATAATAATAATAATAATAATAATAATAATAATAATAATAATAATAATAATCCGTGGCGCTACAGCCCGTGAAGGGCCTAGACCGACCAGCCGGCTGCTGGCCTCACGCCCACATGCCGAAGCAGAGGTGGACGATCATCCAACCAGAATGGAGGTATCGTGTGGTTAGCACGATGATCCCCCCAGCCGTTATAGCTGGTATTCGCAACCGGATTTCGCTACCTATCGTAGCTCCCCAAGTGCATCACGATGCTGGGTGGGCACCGGTCCCATACACTGGCCGAAATGTCATGAGAAAATTTCTTCCCCCATGAGGACTCGAACCAGCGCGCATTCCGTAACGCGAGCCCTAGGCGGGATGCCTTAGACCGCGACGACCGTGTTAAATTGTATTGTGTATTCTTATTGTATTGTGTATATAATTGAAGAATCCAGTGCAAGAATGATGGATGTCACTTTCTTGTCGAAAATGAATCGAGACTGTCAATGCATAGCTTAAGATATATAGAATGTACATAGAGAGTTATATGGCGTTAAAACTGAGAGTCATTGTCCAGTAATGATCGGAAAATCACAGTTAAGCTTTGAGCGCTAAGCATTTCAAACTTTCAATTGCTTCTCCTGCAAAATGTATTCCAAATGCCATCCATCATTCTTGCAGTGGACTCTTCAATTGTATTGTGTATTGTATAATTGTATTGTGTATTGTAATTTTATTGTGTATTGTTTATATTGTGTATGGTCTACCACTGCCACTGGGTGCTTGCCCACTTGCAGTGTAAATAAATACGTACATACAATACCCAATAGTTTTACCAAAAATAGGAGTCAGACTTCAAGCACAAATTATTTTTTTTCGGCTAAACCGTTATTCATATACCAAAATGACATTTGACTTTTTAGTTACTGAGAATCTAAAGATTCTGTTCTTAAAATTAATTCAGTTAAATCTCTTTCCCCTGCATAATACAAGTTTTTTTTAACTGATGTGTATATGTCTTATTTAGTATGTATTATTGTTTTAACACTTTAAATTAGTGTAATAAAACGTATTTAATGTTCATTAGGTTCACATCTAATATGAAATTTAAATATTGTAAATCACTATCTGACGATACCGAATTCGGCGAAAACATATTATGCGACTAAATAACAAATTATTAATGTGTGCTATTACAAATTTGTTTTCTAAATCGAAATGATAATATTATATAAGTCATTTAGCCTAGACTGAAAAAAACTGTATCTTAAATCCACACATTTTAAAGACAACAGAAATCTTAGTTAGGATATATTTTATTTGTGATCAAGTTCCTTAAAAGATTTTGAAACATTGTTGATTTTATACTGTCTCTTTAGTTATTCTATCACTGATGATTCGCAACTTTTTTCACATACCACTAAAAAGCACAACCCAGTAATTAAGAAACTGATATAAGCAACATCAATTAATCGCTATGATGTAACGAAGTACATATGATATTTCCGTGCAGAATTCATCCAACTACAATTTAACTAGCATTAAGTAGACCTACATACAATGAATTCAATTTTTCAGACTGTTACTTTCATAATTATCGAATTATTTATATTTTCACTTCCTTAAATTGTATTGTAGTACAGTATTATTTATATTTTGTTACTGCAATTTATGTGTATTTACAGTAATTAACACTAGATGGCCTTGGTCGTATTTGAAAATATTTTCATTCTTTGTTGACGTTCCGAGATAGGTAAACCAATAAATTATATTACTGTCTTTATTTTATTAATTAATTCTTTATTATTGTATTCGCGAAATAGCCTTAATAAGTACCACTCCAGATTTTCGTTTATTTTGCATAAATTGAGGGGCGCAAAATTCGCACTTCGCTATGGTGATTTTATTGACAGAATGAAATCTTGAGAGTCTACCTGCGACGAGATTCAATTTCCAGGCCCTCTAGAATTGATCATTATAACGGTCCAGGAGACCTCTCTGTCTCTCTATCTAAAAAAAAGTTGGGAACGTGTCGATTAAAAATGGTATATTCATAATGTGCTGTGTTACGATACCCACCGTTGTACTAGAATACTAGAATAAGATAGACAATTTATAAATATGTATCAAAGAAGGCGAGAACACTCGTAAATTGCCATTGACTTAGCTGTTAGTATCTCAATATAACAGTGAAAAACGCAAGTCTTTAATGGTTATTAGAGGAGAAAAATTCGCTTCGGTGCCGGGGATTGAATCTAGGTCCTCGGTTCTACGTACCAAGCGCTCTAACCACTGACTATTGTGGCCTGACTCCAATTCCGACATATATGTTGACATATGAGGCTATCAAATGCAAAACTCGCCTTATCCAGGTAAAGTGGTTTGTTACAAAACAGGAAAAACCGTTATGGATATGGACAGTTTTGCATTTGAGAGCAGTTTTCTGAGCTCTATGGAAGAGGAATTAGACAAGATTTCCACAAACCGACTATAAAAAGTAGATAGAGAGCTGTAAGAAGTGAAGAGTCCACTGCAAGAAAGATAGATGCCACTTTCTGGTCGAAAATGAACCAAGACTGTCAATGCATAGCATAAGACATATAGAATGTACATACAGAATTATATGGCATTAACACTGATAGTCATTGTCCAGTAATGATAGGAAAATCATAGTTAACCTTTGAGCGCTAAGCATTTCAAACTTTCAATTGCTTCTCCTGCAAAATGTATTCCAAATGACATCCATCATTCTTGCAGTGGATTCTTCAAGTACAACATCCCATATGTAACTCATTTTTTTTTTTATTTTGGATAAGGCGAGTTTTGCACTTGATAGCCTCATATATTAAGTCAACTGACATTATACAAGGAGCGCACTTAATTGAGTGACTTGGTGGCCGAGATTCCAAAACAATTAATCTTTACTATGGAGTAATATGCAGTGTTGGGCGAAGAATCTACGTAAAGATTAATTGTTTTGGTTCTACGGAATAGCCTATATGGTAACAATGGTTATTCTACCCGGTGCTGTGGATTGAACTTCGGCGTAGATCAGTGGTTAGAGCACTTGGTACGTAGAACCAAGGACCCGGGTTCGATCCCCGCGCCGGAGCGAATTTTTCTCCTCTAATAACCATTGTTGCCATACCAGATATATTCTGTAGGACCAAAAAAAAATATCTTTACGCAAAAGTCTTTAAAATTATCTTTAGATTTCTTTGGAACAGGAAAAAGTTAACTCACCTCTTTTAGGAAGACTTGGTCCCAGAGAGTCACTACAACTAGGAAAAATATTACGTGGCGTATCATCTTGACAAGGGTATCTCACAACGATATAAACTTAGTATGCTCACAGCTATATATACTGGTTAAAACGGAAATATTTCCGGTAATAAGAAGTCTTCGTAATATGACGCGTGATAAAAAATTTGAATAATTCTATTGATGACCTTAAATAAATATTTATTTAATGTCAATGAACATTGTCAGAGAGAAAGAAACCGAACATATTATTATGCTGAAAATTTGTGTAGTGCATTTGTGCATGAAGACATTTCGAAACACAGATTACAGTAGCAACTGTTTGCGTCAGTATACATAGTTCAGTCTGGTTTCACACCGATGTATGAAAACGAAAGTGAATCTCATAAGTCACACTTAAATAGGCTTATAATTGAGACCACTAAAGTAAATACTATATTCGTTAATTTATTTTCACCAAAATTAGTATACATTTATTATTGTTTTTCGTTAAACGATGTTGATTACATCATTGCAAGTTGCCACATAACACAGTCTACTTTTTCAATTCTGAGTGAATATAATTACCTATATATAAAGTTTAGGAGAAATAAAGGGCATAAGTTCACTTTTTATAATTTTTCAGGAGAGCATTTTTAATTATATGAAACCCAGTAACTTTTTTACGATTATTGCAATCCAATTTTAAAAACTTCAAATAATAATAATAATAATAATAATAATAATAATAATAATAATAATAATAATAATAATAATAAAAATAATAATAATAATAATAATAATTTACTTATTTATTTATTCATTCATTCATTTCATTTATTTATTCATTTATTTATTTACACATTTATTAATTTACCTATTTGCGTATTTATTTATTTACTTATTTATTTAATTACTTATTTACTTCTTCACTTATTTATTCATTTATATATTCATTTATTTATTCATTTGCTTATGGCATTTAATTATTTATTTATTTACTTATTTATTATTTATTCATTTATATATATTTTTATTTATTCATTTATTTATTTACTTATTTATTCATTTATTTATTTACTTATTTATTTCTCTATTTATTTATTTATTTATTTCTCTATTTATTTATTTATTTATTTACTTAGTTACTTACTGACTTATTTATTTATTTAATTATTTAATTATCTATCTATCTATCTATCTATCTATCTATCTATCTATCTATCTATCTATCTATCTATCTATCTATCTGTCTGTCTGTCTGTCTGTCTGTCTGTCTGTCTGTCTGTCTGTCTGTCTGTCTGTCTGTCTGTCTGTCTGTCTGTCTGTCTGTTTGTCTGTCTCTGTCTGTCTGTCTCTGTCTGTCTGTCTATTTATGTATTTATTTATTTATCAAACTCTACCAGGTCACAAAGTATACAAGCAGTGAAAATTAAACAAAAAGTTAAAGAACAGAATATTAACATATACAAAAAATAATAGCATAACAAAATCGACATTAAATAACATGAAAATAATACCATAATAGAAGAAAAAAAGTAAAATACAGATCTAAGGATTGGAATATAATAAAAGCAACTCAGTTAGTACAAATACTTAATAGGGAAAACGTAAGGAAGAATATAACAAAATGAAAATTATATGTAGGCTATGTAGAAAAAATTAACAAAAGCGTTTCGATCAAAGTATTTTAATATAAAAAATAACACAAGTGCAAACTTTTCCTGTAATTAAGGGGCTCAGTCCCGTGGATTTATCTCCTTTATTTTGCCCACTGTAAAAACAAAATAATCTTTAGTAAAGGAATTAACAGTAAAAATATTTTTTACCTTGCTTAGTTATGAGAATGGTTACATTTATTTGAACATTTCTGTTGGACTGATCTCCTTTATTCCGCTTGGCCCATTTCTTTTCCTTTCATTTTCATATGGATTAAACCTCTTTATTTCCAATCTGATACGTGTAGTGCAAAGCTTATGTTTCACTATTTCATTACAAAACAAAACGAAACAAAAAAAAAATCTGAAAATGGACTTATCTCCTTTATTTCTCTTAGTCTTCTGTAAATAATGAAAACAAGTGAAAATATTAACTCTAGGGTGACCAGATTCACGTCGATGAAAAAGAGGACACAAAGTTTAAAAGACGAGGGCATAGAGGACAGAAAATATGTACTTAGATTTAGGCTTAGGCCTGTATTATGCTTTAAATTACGTCAATATCTACTTTATTACAAAATATTTACAGTACAAATTTAGGCTCATATCATACTTAAAAGTGTATTAATATCTATTTCATTACAAAATAATTATGATAAAAATTAATAATAATAATAATAATAATAATAATAATAATAATAATAATAACAGTAATAATATAATGATTATAATAATAATGATTTTACAGTTAAAATATGAAAGCCAAGGGAACTATAATATTAAAGAGGAGAGAAAATATCTTTTTAGATTTAGGCTTAGGCCTATATTATAATTAAAATGATGTTAATATCTATTTTATTACAGCATACTTATAATGAAACTTAATAACATAATAGTACATTATGCAACAAGCCTATAATGGTAGTAATTAAGACGCGAGTATGTTTGTTTATGAAACGAGCGCAAGCGAGTTTCATAATTTTCATACGAGCGTCTTAATTACCATTATAGGCAAGTTTCATACGACTTTTTATGCTCGACCATATTGATTTTTCCGGCAATTGGTGAAATGAATTTGCGGGAGTGTGCTTTGTGAAAGGCTGGAAGATGACGGTGAATTGATGTTAATTTGTGTGTTGTTTTTTTCGACTGAGTTTAATATTGTCTCTTCTCGCGCTAGTTGTCTTTCGATTGCATATCCGAGAATAATCGATACTTGCGCTTTCATATTGCTACAATGGTATTTTTTGATTGGTGGAACACTGAACTTTAATGAATAGGTGTACTTTAATGAGGTCCATTAAAGGGCTGCTACCAGGTGTATAATTACTACATTTCGGTATGATCGAGCATAAAATTATTTTGTGCGAGATCGTGCGTATTTGCTTGGTTTCCGCACAAAACCAATCCGCGGAAAGTCTAAAATTCCACATTCAGTATTCCTAACCTAACACACATAACAATTTCCCTCTTCTTACCGCTTAAGTGACATATTGATTTTACTGCTTTAGGCTTTTAACATATTATTTTTAGAGACGTTCAATATAGTAATAATTATAAATTGGAAACTTACCACTGCAATTTCACCTAAATTGCACTGTTAATTATTGTTTTTAAATATTTGCAAAAATTAAGTAAACTCTACAACTCCACTAAAGTTACTGCATTCGTGATGCAAGTAACATTAAGGAAGCTGTAAAAAATCAACAAGATTACAGACGTAATATCACGGCCTGCTGGAGTATAGTAAACACAGAAAACATTTTAAAGCAACAATGTTGAAGATAGATATTTTTGTTTTGCAAATTTGCCGTCATTGAACAGAAACCAAGATGGCGATTTCATTGCAACTAATTAGAAATTCCTCGTTCAGGTATGTAATAAACGATCTTCGCACAAAATAATGTACGATTCGCGAGCGGTATGTTTTCTTTCAATTCTCGGAAATTAAAAAAGCTCAACTACGTTTCGCTTTTTCAAACTTTTCCTCGAACATGAAAACTTCAACATACCGCTCTTGTAACGCATATTACTGTTACGGTTACCTTCATATGAAAGCAACGACCATAACTCTCCTTGCTCCTGTAAATTATTTGTTACACTAATTTGTGTTTCTTGTTGAAAACGACATAACGTAAGTTCTTCAATCCTGGTATAGTAAGCACCTTTTGTTCCTACCAATGAAAAGTAATTACTAGATATTATCTGAGTGCCGTACGACTACGGTTTTATATTCCGAAACAGTTTCAGAATTGATGCGTAGTTTATACAGTAATGATGGTGATGAGAAAGAAGGTAAGATTACTAGTTAGAGAAGTTAATGAAAATGAATATAAAATTGTTGACTGGACTACATCTGATCCGCCATGATGTGAGTATAGAATTATGTAATAAATAAATAAATAAATAAATAAATAAATAAACAAACAAACAAACAAACAAACAAACAAACAAACAAACAAACAAACAAACAAACAAACAAACAAACAAACAAACAAACAAACAAACAAACAAACAAACAAACAAACAAACAAACAAACAAACAAACAAACAAACAAACAAACAAACAAACAAACAAACAAACAAACAAACAAACAAACAAACAAACAAACAAACAAACAAACAAACAAACAAACAAACAAACAAACAAACAAACAAACAAACAAACAAACAAACAAACAAACAAACAAACAAACAAACAAACAAACAAACAAACAAACAAACAAACAAACAAACAAACAAACAAACAAACAAACAAACAAACAAACAAACAAACAAACAAACAAACAAACAAACAAACAAACAAACAAACAAACAAACAAACAAACAAACAAACAAACAAACAAACAAACAAACAAACAAACAAACAAACAAACAAACAAACAAACAAACAAACAAACAAACAAACAAACAAACAAACAAACAAACAAACAAACAAACAAACAAACAAACAAACAAACAAACAAACAAACAAACAAACAAACAAACAAACAAACAAACAAACAAACAAACAAACAAACAAACAAACAAACAAACAAACAAACAAACAAACAAACAAACAAACAAACAAACAAACAAACAAACAAACAAACAAACAAACAAACAAACAAACAAACAAACAAACAAACAAACAAACAAACAAACAAACAAACAAACAAACAAACAAACAAACAAACAAACAAACAAACAAACAAACAAACAAACAAACAAACAAACAAACAAACAAACAAACAAACAAACAAACAAACAAACAAACAAACAAACAAACAAACAAACAAACAAACAAACAAACAAACAAACAAACAAACAAACAAACAAACAAACAAACAAACAAACAAACAAACAAACAAACAAACAAACAAACAAACAAACAAACAAACAAACAAACAAACAAACAAACAAACAAACAAACAAACAAACAAACAAACAAACAAACAAACAAACAAACAAACAAACAAACAAACAAACAAACAAACAAACAAACAAACAAACAAACAAACAAACAAACAAACAAACAAACAAACAAACAAACAAACAAACAAACAAACAAACAAACAAACATGTAAAATTAATTTAAATATAAATAAATGAATAAATAAATTAATTAATTTGAATAAATAAATTAATTAATTTGAATAAATAAATTAATTAATTTGAATAAATAAATTAATTAATTTGAATATAAATAAATGAATGAGTAAATAAATGAATGAGTAAATAAATAATAAATATTGGAATAAATAAATATTGGAACAAATAAATGAATAAATAAATATTGGAATAAATGAATAAATAAATAAATATTGGAATAAATGAATAAATAAATAAATATTGGAATAAATGAATAAATAAATAAATATTGGAATAAATGAATAAATAAATAAATAGTTAAATAAATATAAAGGTTTTGGAGTGAATGTCAAAATGGAGATAATAGGAGTTGGAGATGATGATGATGACGATGATGATGATGATGATGATGATGTCGTTATGATAGGTTGTGTGTATCTATTCAACAGTGAGCGGGCGTAGCGCCCGTTTCGTGGAGATCCGACCGTTTTCTCGAACGGGACGAAAACGAATCAGCGGTGATTAGCATTGATTTAGGTCTGTAGTCCCATACAAATAAAGCTATAATTTCTGAAACATGTTAAAATATTCCTTTTTCCGCCTTCTATAACTTTTGTGTCAAACAAAATTACTAATATACAAAATAATAATTAAACCTATAGTAGTTTATGGGTGTGAATCATGGACCATGACTGAACAGCAACAACAACAACTTAGAAGATGGGAAAGGAAACTTCTGAGAAAGATTTATTGTCCTGTTTTATTTTATTTTATTGGGTTATTTTACGAGGCTGTGCCAACATCTAAGTTATTTAGCGTCTGAATGAAATGAAGCTGATAATGCCAGTGAAATGAGTCAGGGGTCCAGCACCGAAAGTTACCCAGCATTTGCTCGCATTGGTTTGAGGGAAAACCCCGGAAAAAAACTCAACCAGGTAACTTGCCCCGACCGGGATTCGAACCCGGGCCACCTGGTTTCGCGGCCAGACGCGCTGACCATTACTCCACAGGTGTGGACATGGTCCTGTTAAAGGACAAAATAATTGGAGAATCCGTAGTAACGTGGAATTAGAACAAGTATATAAGGAACATAATATAGTAACTTCGAAAAAAATTAGAAGACTTGAATGGGTAGGTCACTTAATTAGAATGGAGGACGAAAGAATGGCGAAGATGATCTTCACTGTAACACTGAAGGGAAGGAGAGATAGGGGTCATCCCAGATGGAGATGGTTAGACTATATTGAGGAAGATTTGAGAAAAGTGGGAACAAAGAGATGGAGGAGGAGGGCAGAGGACAGAAGTGATTGGGCTTTTGTTTTAAAGGAGGTTTTAGCTAAACTATAAGAGCGGCATGCCAAAAGAAGGATATGATAACTTTTGTGTATATTGTAGAGTTTGTTCCCAAATTAAGAAATAAAGAAACTACAAGCAGTGTTCCACACTTTTTGCTCACCCAGTATATTCAGATCTCGGGAATTTATTATTCTTTTTTGTTACTGTTTATTCTACTTATTACTCTTCCGAATGAAAAACATAATTATATGACATTTTATTGTAAGCTTACAAATCGTTACGAAGCTATGCAATTTTCATAAGTTGGGTGATGATTCCCTAAAGCTCACAAACCATGCGGAACGCTTTACACAAATGCACGCTCTTGTCATAGTCAGGATATCGTTAGTGTGTCCCTTATGGAACAAAAAAAGAACTCCCTTCACAAAAAGATGTAATATAATTTTAATAGGCCCTTAATTCCCAGTTCATTATTTGACATTTTTCCGATTGCACTTTTTTAGTTCCTGGCTATGTGTGGCACAGAGAGAATGAAATGTCTTTACAAAAATTCCATTTAGGATTTTCTACAGAAATATGTGGTTTTTGTAGCTATTATATCGGCGTGATAGTTTTTGACATGTCTGTTACTTGTCTTTCTGTCCAGCTGCCCTTCTGCATGTTTGTTAATCTGTTCTACCGTAAATCGTATTCACCTAAACGTCTGGATTGATTTTGTTCACATTAAAACATATGTGCACCATTTAAAAAATGATGATGATGATGATGATGATGATGATGATGATAGAAGGGAAATGGTAAGAGAAAAAAAATAAACATAAGCGATCTCACGTAATTATAAGGACATTTGAAAATGGAACAATACAAGTCGTAATGCTCAAAAAACGCTTCTTTGAGATAAAATAATTATCTTAAATGAGCAATAATTCATTAACCACCTTAGCCTAGGGGTTTTTGAGCTGGATTCTTGCTCGGAGAACCCGTTCGGGCGTGATCTTCAATTCTGTGTGGGCAAAACAAAACTGACATGTTATGAAAAAAAAAAAAAAAAAAAAAACAATACAAGGTAAACTTTTTCTATTCTTTGAGATATTTCAAATAAAAAAATAATACGATTTTGCCCCTTTCTGCTTCATTTAAAAAAAGTTTTATATTAAACATTTCATAGTGTGTTTTGGGAAAGGTATTGACTGAATTACCAATATGCTCAGTAAATTCAAAAGAGCAGTGTATTATGACAATATATGATTGAGAGAATTTTAAACCTTGTCCTCTAAATGTGCAGAAATTTGTTACGAATAAATGAGCCGTTCAGAGCAGAAGTGGTGTAAGTCAAAATTGGGTAATGAGGTTTAAAGTAAAACTTCTGTAAAATACAGTGCAAAGTAGCAATTAATATTCAATTTATTTAAAGTATTAGTAGACAGTGGATAGCACCAAGGACATATCAATTGTTAATTTGCGCTGTATTGTACAGAATGTTTACTTTAAACCTCATTACCCAATTTTGACTTACACCACTTCTGCTCTGTACGGCTCAAATGTAACTTTCCATTCTGCAAAGGAATTTTTCAATGTTACATTTGTTCGGATCAAATTTCTACACATTTAAAGGCCAAAACTAAAATTCTTTCAATCATTTATTATCATAGTACACTGCTCTCTTAAACTGACTGAGCAGATTGAGAATTCAATCGATGGCTTTCCCAAAACACGCAATGAAATTTTTTTATATAAAACAATTTTTATCTCGAAAAGGAAGCAAAAACGAGGAAAATTGTATTGACTTTTTTTAAATATCTCAACGAATAACCCCCTTAAATTAATGACATTATTTACGGTTCACTCTGTATAATTTAAGTGGCATTATAACCAGTCGCAGCGAGCGTACTTAGTGGGGAGATCCAGAGGACGCCAATTCCCTCCCAAAAATGATATTCCGGTTCCCTCCCCGAAAAGAGTACAGTCCTATTCCCTCCCAATTTTTTGTTGTTTGAATTCAGTATAGTCCTATTCCCTCCATCCCTTAACCAGACACAATTTTCCGTCACATTTTACACAGACTTTGGACTGTCAAGGATAAAACTGAAATAACCAATCCATACCCTTCTTGGTGTCTTTAATCTTCTATATAAAAGCATTGGGAAGAGCTTTGTAGGCATTGCAATATTGCGAAAGATTGATCTGTTCGTTATCTAATTGTTCAATTTTATTCTTTAAATAGTTTTTTTTTACAAGTCTTTGCAGTTGTACCTGGGTGGGTAACGGCAGAATTTATTTTAATTTTGGTATCTGTTTGTACTTTGCATAAAACATCTAAAAACGCAGACATGTTAATGTGTTACGTGTAAAAGCAAGTGTTAAATTTCGCATGGAAACTTTATCTATTTACGTGTATAAAGAAAGTGCAAATATTGTTGAAAGTAGTCGAGAACACTGTTATGAACCAATATTTTCTACGTTTTTCTTAGTTACTTCTAAATGAAAACATTACTATGTTTTTAGATTTACTAAAAGATGTACTGTTTATATGGATACTAGTGTACATAGAGCATTCATGTCGGCAACGATATGTAACCAAAAACAGATAGACCATGACACTCACCCACCCTCCCACCCAGACAGCTAGACTTTACGGGAGGGAGTCGGAGGACTTAATTCCAACAGCTCCATTTTGGCGGGGAGGGAATCGGTATATTTACAATTACTGTTTCGGAGGGAATCGGGAAGAAAAATTAACCGCGGGAGGGAGTCGGTAGCTATCCGGGAGATCTGACCTTTCTCTCCCACGGCCACGGGAGGAAATAAATCGGCGGTGAATAACTGTGATTTAGGCCTATAGTACAATAATTCGCCTGTAATAGGTAATAAGAAAGCGTTATGTTGATCTTACCTTTCATCAAAGCTTATACTGAAAATAATGTCCATCCTTCTGGATGCAAGAATCACATCGGAGAAACTTGCACATATTCAAACATGAATATAGCAAAGTCCTAGGAAATCTTCATGCTGATTAGAACAAGAATGCGACTTGTCACAAAGATTAGCATTCAGAGAAATGAAACTGCTGCTCTTTTGACTTATAGAGTGACAGTGGTTCATCGATTACAGTAAGGGGATGCACCCAATTACGTGAGTAGATATTGCAATCTGTTCATTACGCACTGTTGATCCATCTCAATTAATAATGACGGACGAAGATTGGTTCCATTTAGGCGGTTACTTCCTCTCTCAGAACACAAGAAATTAGGACACTGAAAACACCCATTTAATGCATGAAGTTCGTTTTTACGATCAGGTGCAACATTACTGCACGCAAAGTAATTATCCCCATTTTCTCCTAAGATAGTCAAGCCACAACGTTATGTGGCAGCCTACTGTGCCTTCTGTTGCAATATTGACTGAATATGAAACACAGTATGCTTACTTCCAGCAGGATAACCCCACTGCACATACAGACACTATATCGTTAAAGTTTTTGATGATCGTGTAATTTGTTGCGGAAGTTTGTCAACTCGTTCCCCGAATTTAAAAATCTGTAATTTTTATCTGTTGTGGAGTTTAAATCATAGAGTGTATGTGAACAATCCACATACTCTTGAAGAGCTGGAGAATGAAACCAGGCGAATGCTGTGTGCAATTACCAATATAGAGCTGCAAAAGATGTTTCAGAATTACTACACTGTATCCAGAAAGGTGGGCATCATTTTCGTCATATGCTTTGGTAAAAGGTAAGATCAACATAACGTTTTCTTATTACCTTTTACCGGTGCATTATTATTCGTACAAGTCTATCAGGCTAAATTCGCCGATTCGTTTTTCTTACGTGCGAGAGAGCGATCGGATCTTCCCACTAAATATACGCGCTACGACCGGTTATAATCCCGGTAAGTTGTATATGCCGCGCTCTGTAGAAACAAAATAAACTTATATATTAGTTCTATGTGGGTTATTTTACGACACTTTATCACCTTCTATGGTTATCTAGCGTCTGAATGATATATGCCTAAAGGTGATAATGTCGGCGAAATGAGTCCAGGGTCCAGCGCCGAAAGTTACCCAGAATTTGCTCTTATTGAGTTGAGGGAAAACTCCGGAAAAAACCTCAACCAAGTATCTTGTCCCAACCAGGAGTTGAACTCGAGCCCGCTCGTTTCACGGCCATACAGGCTAACCGTTACTCCACAGCTGTGGACTGTATATTAGTTTGTCTTTACAATAACCGAATAAAATAAATTTACTTTCGCCAATATAGATTATATAAATAACTTATTATAGTTAGCCCTGAGTCCGTCAGTAACAGACCGGTAGCTGTTACCTCTTATATCTGCACCCCCCCCCAAGTTGTGTACACAAGAAAATAATTTTTTAATTAAAGTACATAAGTGGATATAAAATACAGCGACACAGATGTTTGACAATTACATGTTTGAGTATATTTTAGTGTAGTTCTTACAATATTTTCAACTAACTAAATTAAGGGATGCTAGTTTATATTATGAAGTCAGGGGGGAGTGACACAGTGCAGATTGTCCCATTGTGTATACTTAGAGTAGCAACTAGAGGTGGAGAAAACATTTATCTTCTGCTCTCAGTAGCTTTTTAATGTGCCAATTGATATAAACAACAATAAAATTAAATACAAATGCTTGGTATAGATTTTCGAAATATAGATTACCGGTAAACATTTTCAATAATAAGAATTTTCACTATGTTCAAAGTCAAGTAGTCGAACGTTAGTAAGATGGACAGTAGCATCTGCCCCTTCACGGATGGTAAAGAATGTGAGTACAGGGAAAGCCTATCAACCAAACTGAAATGGGGATTATATACTCAAAGGTATTTTCTAAACTTCGAACGCTCTATGCCAACCTATCCTAAGGAAAAACGAAATTACTTTCGATCTTAGGGAAATGATAAATGTACAGATAAATTAATGGAAAGTTCATTATAACAGGATTAATGGTTTTGTTGAAGTCATAGTTAAAAAACATGTTTTGTTGAAATATTTATTTAAACTCCGTAACAGTAATATGAAATTTAACAAAAACACTAAACATTTCCATACCAGTTTGTGACGAACATCATATAATTTTCTTTTCATTAAAATTGTGACTTTTTTTTAATGCACAGTTTAAAAATTGGTAAAAGTATGTAATATTATTTTGTCTTGAAGAACTCCCACATGTCTACTGAGCGGTACATTTCCAGTCAAAATAATACATTAACAATCTCATGCTTCTGTAATCGCTCAATTGCACCAGATTTGCATTCCAAGATGTAGCTGTACCTTACTGTGTCATCTGTTGTAAAGAATGTTCTAGTATTTGTATGATTATTTCAAAATCTGCATGAACTTTTTAAATTACTCGTCGAATATTAATGTACAATTCTATTTTGTGCATTAGAGTCCGAAATTTTTAAGTGGTCCACTGTTCCACGTATTAATCCTTTCCAGCAGGTCTCAATGTAATCATTGTGTGAAGTAATCCGTGTATATTGGAACATTGTTAAATGCTTCAACATCTTGAGTCGTAAACTTGGTTATCTTTTATCAATCAAAATGTTGTATGAATGTACACTTTTCTAAAACTAAATAAACTTTTATCGAAAATCTCTTCAGCAAATCATTCTACAAGTCCATGAGTAAAAAGTGACGACCAAATTAAATATTTTTATAAACCCTCTTAAGGAATCTAGCTGAATGTTTTCGATACTTTAGTGAAAAGTGTGATTCAAATTCTTACAAATTGTCTTTCTGCCATGCACGGAAATATTTCTCAATGATGATGGTGATGTTCCTTGATGAAGACTGGTACCTTCTTCTCAATGTAGACGGGGACCTTAACTGGGTATGGCTTGGGAATATGGACCTTGACGGGGTAAGGCTTGGGAATGTGTACTGGTACCTTCACTGGCACAGGTACCTTGACTTCGACCTTGACTGGATAAGGGATCTTCTTCTCAACTGGATATGGTACCTTCTTTTCGATGTAGACGGGGTAGGGCTTGGGCACGTGGACTGGGTACGGTTTCTCCACCTTGACCTCCACTGGTACTTTCACAGGGTAAGGGACTTTCTTCTCGACGTGCACGGGGTAAGGGTGCGGCACCGGAATCTTGACTTCCTTGGTGATGGTGATGGCCTTGATGTGTGCTTCGTGCTTGGTTTCTGGGATGCTGAAGTGCTCGTGACTCCCGAAGTCGAAGCCGTGAGTTCCCCGCTTCACAACCCCTCCTTCTGCGAGATAGGCGCAGAGAACAGCTAACAATGTTGTGGTCTGCAAAAGTAACAATTCGTCGCACTTGAAATATATTTTAGCTTACCTTACCTTATCTTTCAAAATCCATTCCTTTTTGGGCATACAGCAAGTGACCTCCTCAATAATGGAATATATTTACTTAAAATGCAAATATAATGGTAGATCAAGTCCTAATATTATTTACTTAAAATGGGGTATAATTTGTAATTTTAGGCAGGCTACTCTGGTGGTAAGTTTTGTAAATTAAATTACTGACATAGTATTCCGATTTATGACTTGAGGCTTTCCCGGCATTTGATATAGAGTAACTCTTCTCGGGTTCTCAGCCAGGTGAGTTGGAGATTTGCTTCCAAGCTTCGACGGCTAGCTCTGCATCTTCTTCAGAGAATGAAGAGCTAGCCGTCGAAAGCTTGGAAGCAAATCTCCAACTTACCTGGCTGAGAACCCGAAAAGAGTTATTCTATAGCATTCCGAATTTAAAAAGCGAATTTAATGATGATGACACTTCTCTGTTGAAACATTTCAAAATTCCTTTTTAAAACGAAAAGATGTAATTGTTTAGAACAAATTTCTACACATTTAAATGACAAAACTGAAATTCGTTTACTAATTCTGTAATGCTATGGAAAAGTGGCACAAGTCAAAATTGTTAATTTTACAGTAGAAGGAAAAAAAAACTGTCTTCACACTGGTTTATGTCGATTCGATTTTCTTATGTATGAATTATTGTAATGGGAAAATACTTATGTCTCTTTTTCCAAGCGAGCAGATGTTCCGTAAGTTGTCAATAAATTAATAAAAAATGTTTGTGGAAACTGACTTATGTCACTTTTTCCAAGCACTGTAGAATTTCTCATCATAATACACTGTTCTCTTAAATTTACTGAGCATATTGGGAATTCAATCTATGGCTTTTCCAAAACACGCTATGAAATATTTCACATAAAAGAATTTTTATCGCGAAAAGAAGCAAAAACGAACAAAATTGTATGATTTTATTTTGTTCGAAATATCTCAAAAGATAACCCAGTGAAATTAATGTCATGGCTTACGTTTCACCCTGTATGAGCAGGGTGGAAGGGAACCTATTACATTAATTCACAGAGGTAATAGATCAAGTCAATGCGAACAAGTTTCGTCAAATAAGTTTTTTTTATACGTCCCAATAGTTTTGAGAATACGAAGTGCAACGTGTTGCAACGCTATAGAGAGTACCAGTGCTCCTGAAGGTCATTGTTTCGCAGTGGGAGTGATTGTAACTGCAATCATACACTCCGCAAGATTTTCGACAGGAGAATGTAAACAAAAACGTCTCTTCAGATACGTTTCGATCAATTACTACACATTTGTAACACGTAAACTTAATATCTTTTCCATTTTTTTTTAATTTCTTAAGAGATAATAAGTGAAATGGAGATTGAATTACAGAATGTGTGTTCGTAATAATGCTATTTTGAGTTTGCGTCAAATGTAAAGGAATCTTTACTATAATTTTATAACAATGCACATTCTTTATTATAATTACGTGAAAAGTAAAGAAATCAACATAATATTGTGAATGTTAAAAAAGTCTCGTAGTATTAAATTTAGAGTTAAAGGGCCGTATTCATAGACATTCTTAGCGCGGGTTTCCGGTGGATGATCAGCGAACTAACGTTTTTCGTATTCATAAACCATTTTCAGCGATATGAGATGATGTATGACATGATATAATATATGATATGATATGATATGATATGATATGATATGATATGATATGATATGATATGATATGATATGATATGATATGATATGATATGATATATATGATATGGTATGATATGATATATATGATATGGTATGATATGATATACAGTATGATATATGATATGATATATGATATGATATGATATGATATGATATATGATATGAATCCTGTACAAGTAACCAGTCAATAGCCGGGGCTAGTTTAGCACGCTCGTAGCGCTGGCTAGCGAAATGTCTATGAATAGCACCCAAAGAGATTATAGCGTAATAAAGAATATTAAAACCAAAGAATTTGGGTAATTAATTCATTGAATGCTGTACATGAGACGTTTTTGTTTACATTCTCCTCTCGCAAGTCTTGCGGAGTGGATGATTGCAGTTACACTCACCCCCACTGCGGAGCAATGATCTCTAGAGCACTGGTGCTCTTTGCAGCGTCGCATCACGTTGCATTTCGTATTCTCAAAAATATTGGACATATCAAAAAACTTATTTGACAAAATTTATGAAGATTTTAGCATGATATTTCGGTTTGACTCGCAATTTTATTTTTAACACAACTCTTGTAGCTATCGTCACATAAGCTTCATCTTCTTGCAATAATTGTTTAGAAAAAAGAAATTGTTGAACGAGTATCTGTAAATTTGTAAGGCAGCAGAAAATAGTAGTATTACTGTATCCTTTCAGTTCTCGCATTCAATCGTCAGAATGGGACATTAACGGAAATAGAGGAAATAAATAATTTAAATTGAAAGTTGCAGGAAATGGACAAAAATGCATTTAAAACGAAAAATTACCGATAACACTGAAATATAGGAAATAGCATGACATAACGACCCCCATGACTGCGATAGAAAGCTGTTAAAGTAGCAATGCGACCCGTATGCTGTTGATAACGCTCCGCGGTTACAGGCTGGGCTGTGATGTAACATATCTCACGTACAGGATACTCTTCGGAAACATTAACATCACTTTTCTTCTCAATTAATAAGATATTGCATTGTCGTATGTGTTTGTTTAGCAACTTTTCAAGAAATTGTTACCATACTCGATATGGATATTACCTATTAGCGAGTATATCCACTCTATCTTTCACAAATAGCCTATACATTTACGTAAATGACAACCCCTCGACTCTACAGCTCTGTAAGCATCACTTCTACGCAGACGATTTACAAATCTATATCCATACAATCCCTGACTCACTCAATGACGCAATACAAAATCTTAACGGGGACCTTGAATCTATATCTGCATGGGCCAGGAAGTTTGGTTTGACTCTCAATGCAAGAAAATCACAAGCAATCCTAGTGGGACATCAACGTCTATTATGCAATATTACTCCTGCTCTTCCAGTCAAGTTAAACGACACAATAATCCCTTTTTCTTCCTGTGTTAAAAACTTTGGAGTTTACTTTGATACGCATTTAAACTGGAATAACCAAGTAACCCATATTACCAAAAAAGTGCTTTCCATACTACATTCCTTAAACAGCATTTGAAAATTCCTTCCCCTATCACTCAAGAAAATACTAGTGGAAACACTAGTAATGCCCCACTTCGATTATTGTGATTTTCTACTGACTGACCTCAATGTCAACTAGTCGCAAAAATTACAACGTGTTCATAATTCTTGTGTTCGCTTCGTCTGCGATGTCCGTCGCGCTGACCACATTACCCCATCCTTCCAAACTCTAAACTGGTTACTGCTTAACGAACGTAGAAATTTTCATTCTCTTGTTTTCCTTTTCACAATCCTTCACACTTCTACACCTACCTACCTTGCCTCCCGTTTCAGTTACTTGTCATCATATCATAATCTCTTCACACGCACGCAAAATAGCCGCATACTAGCCATACATAAGACATCATCGTATTCATCATCATATACAATCTCGCTCTCGCGCTTGTGGAATACCCTACCCAGTGACATCAGAGACTGTCGGAATTTAGTAGCGTTCAAAAGCAAGCTTATTAAGCATTTTATTACTGCGTAGAGTAGGTTTAATTTGTACTTAATCAATAAAAGAAATGCTTCTCTCTTCTTAACTCTTACAATAAACTGTCTAGCTTTTATTAATCAGTTAATCTTTTAGTACTTTGATTTTTATTATATCTGTAAATTTAATATTAATTGCAATTATAATTGTATTCTTAATATTGTAGTTGTAATCCCTTGGTAGAGGGGAAGAGAAGGCCTGATGGCCTTATCTCTACCAGGTTAAGTAAATAAATAAATAAATAAATAAATAAATAAATAAATAAATAAATAAAATAAATTTGAGCTATGATAGGTGAGAGATTTTGTGGCTTATACTAGTAAACTTCACGCTGAAATTGTGTTTTCTTTCCCGTGTTTCTTCTCAGTTCAACGTGCAATGGATTTTGAAGATTGCTGTGCACAAGGTCAGTATTTGAACTATTCTTCTAAGTGTTTAAGTATTATCACATTGTTTGATTTTCACCAAAGGTACCGGATTTAGATTCTCAATGGGTAGTATGACAAGTGTGATTTCATGACTGTTATATGAAAGTATAAAATATTACGATATGTAATATTTCAAAATGTTTTTATTCTGTCGGTAGGTTCACGAAAGTCAAATGCGACTGTATTTATTCAGAGGACTTGGAAACTTTGCGTGGTATTTAACAAGTGTATTTCGCGAATAGAATAATTAAAGAATAACTTACAATAAGAAGATACTCACGTTATTAAATAGAGTATTTAATTTATTAATTCAATATACGTATTTTACTGACATGATGTTGACCCCTTGAAATACGAAGGCCATCAGTAAACGTTTGACAACTGTTGATGCTATTAAAATACATCAAAATTAGACGAATATTCTACTTGAAAAGAAACAATTGCGATTCGTCTCCGATGAAACAAAAGTGACAATGTAAATAATCGGCAGTATTACAGAAATAGGTGATTCTGATTGTTTTAAATACAGTGCGTTCGTAGCTCGGCTGGACCGTTCCGGTCGTTTACGTGTAACTCTGGCGGCAGGCGCGCCAATCTTCACCCAGTCCAAGGCCGCTGCTGAACGGCGGAGCTACGAACGCACTGTATAACGGATACTTACATTCCGTTGGTGTATTGAAAGGCCTATATGATTGAAATATTAAGCAAAATCACAGTCATCTACAAAAAGTACTATTGGACTCGTAAAGTAAGGATAAATCCGATCAAACTATTATGAATTCTGATCTCTGGACCAAGCGGGAAAAGAGTCGAAGGACGCCTGATTGAATTAAGAAAATTAAAAGAAATCGATCATGATGTATAAACTTCACCGCTGCTCCTGAAGAAATATTGGTGATCACGGATGCCACTGTTGGATTATCATTGTCGTAAAATAATTCTTGGCAGTAATAACTAATTAGTTGACACTAATTGTAATTGAAAATGTAGAATTTATAAATACTCTACTTCGTTCTTATCAAAAAAATGAATGATCAGTAAATAGTATTGATCTACTTTAAAGTATAGTCTACGTATCAGAGGCAATAGGTGAAGAACTTAATTTTTATGAACGTGAAAACGAAGTGAGGATGCGATTGCCAATATGGAAAATATTGAAAAATTGTGAGTCGTTGGATTGCTGTACTTACAAAGAACTTCATGTTGCTGCGTGTGTGGGAGAGGTTTGCAACCAGAAGAACTGTGCTGGATGCAGGCTCGGGCACGCATTTATACTCGAGACTCCGCACTTACTTTCACTCAGAACTTTCTCGTTGGGATCCCGTGTGTGTCCGCCCGCGACATTGAATTCACACGGAAGTATCAGGAAGTGCCCACCCCAGAATTTCTTAATTTCTGGAGTTTGTTCTTTCACTATGAGGAATATTTTTAGTAGCGTTGCGGGGTTTAGCTGGAAGTAGCTAGGAAGTAGAGATGAACAAAACTAACTGCCGCTCTCGCTCGCTGTGTTCGTTGCATTTGTCTTTCGAGTCTCGTCTTGTTATTCTCGTGCGCTTCGAGTCTCGTTCATCATTCTCGAAATAGCATTTCGTCGGCATGGAAAGATTTCGTTACTTTGAATAACATACATCATTGAAATAAATAACATTATAAATGTTTAAATGAGACAAAAAGACAAAAACAGAATAGTAGCTTAGTTATCAAAATGTTCTGATTCAATTATATGGTATTACTTATTATATAAATAGGAAAAAATAATTCTCAAATAAATTTGAATTTCTAAGAAACATAAAACATAACGTTAATATCTTTTTACTTGAGATTGCACACTTGATCTCAAATATATGAAAAGAAAATTCCTAGCCTTTTAATAAGAGCCTAGTAATTAAATAAAGATTGGGGAAAGGATTATTATACACTGAAAGGTAGACATGATGTTTCAAATAGGCTACTTGATTGTTTATACATATAATATAACAGTTCCCAAAGTAGATAAAAGTTCAGTCAGGTATAAACAACTGTGGCGATTCAAGGCTGCTTGACGTTCGGGACTTCGGGAGTGATCAATCTCGCCGTCTCGAAACACTCGGAAGCAGTCTTTATGTCAACGACGCAACATATAGAACATTGTCTTGCGGGTTTTCGGCTTTGCGGGTGCTGTTAGTCTTGCTTTCTCGATCGTTGTTCAACTCTACTAGGAAGACTTCACGGAACACGAGGTTCAATTTCTATATAGGTCTGTCAAAGGGATGCTTGATGTACTTCATTGAAGTTTCATGTACGATATCTTAATTGAGGATGGGTGTACTGTTACCTTGTCTGCGGAAAATCCTGTTGTGTGCCAGACAAATCCGTGACCCCCTTAACTAAGGAATCGGACTTTATTATTTTTACGTAATATAAATATATTCTACCCTAATGCAACACAATTCCATGTAATACAATAGAATATATAAAAAATATCGCTAGTTATCTCGTTACAGTATTCTCTTCGAAGGCCTTAGTGTGGCGGGCTGTTAAGGTCAGTATGGGGTGTCAGTCTTACATGTTGGTCGTCTTTGTCTCCAAGAAAATACCTCTGGAACTCCTTTTTGGTACAGGCTGAGTGAACCTATGGCTACCGATAGCATTACATTAACGGATAAAATGTATTAGCCCAACTGGAATCGAACTCGGACCTTCTAACTTGCAGAGCGAATATTATGAAGGGTGACTCAGGATGAGTTACGCTGCCACCGTGTATAGTTCATACTACAGAACGTCCATATGATAAAATGTCCATAAGGTAAAAATGTCCATGTTGTCAAAATGTCCATACGGTGAAAATGTCCATACGACAGAAAACCCATAAGATAAAACGTCCGTAAGATCAAAATGTCCATAGTATCAAACGTCCATAATATCCAAGTTCAAAGGAAAATTATGCTTGTATACAACACAATAAATTTTATTCCATAACTTGTAAAAATAAGTTAATCATCGGGAACAATAGTCCCACTTTTAAGATGGTAACCAATACTTTTAAAGTATATGAGAATTTCTCAATTTTATTTGTACCTGTTGTAGTTTCTCATAATCTGGAGAATTTGTCTTTGATTCGTCAAATACGTTTTATTCACAGGCTCTTTAATTTGTGTATGCACCGCTCTTTCTTGCAATATTTGTGTCCAAATTTCATTTTTTTCGCGCTTCAGGCACTGTAGGCCTATAAATTGCCAAATGGATGGATGATGTACAACCAACACGCGTTGAAGATGATTGTGCCAGCCTTCTACCGCGTTGTTTGTACGCTGCATGCCTTCCAGGCTTGGGAGATACAATGTTCCAAATATCTGTACGAAAGCGAGGTCGTACACGTCTTCGTCTCCTCTCCGTACCTCTGACGTAATTTACCTCTAAATGTGTGACCATATCATCAATACGTTCATCCATTTGTTCACTCACCTCTGCAAAGACTTCTTGCATATCATCGAGCGGGATGGAAGGCAGCTCCATTAATGCGGTGACATCTTTGCAAACAGGGCTGTTAACCTCATCATAAAGCCTTCTAAGACCAAGATTATTAACATGCCTTCAGATCATTTGGTTGAAGTGAAACAAGAACCCCTTCACATTGGCTCCCATATAGCTTACTTCTCCTATACGTCTTTGGTTTCTTACTATTTAGGAACTAATCCCAATATTCACCCTTTCTAAATATCATATCTACAATACTGTGTACTTCTTTCTATTCTGTTTTAGTTATTAATTCTTTTCTACTTTTACTATCACCACTGTTTTCTGCAGTACTCATCTTAACTTTTCTAATATATACAGAATGTTTCCGGGCTGGTGTTACAAACTATCAGGGATGATGGGGAAGGGCACATATATCAATTTGAGATAAGGAACCATGGTCCGGAAATGACTCAGTCGAAAGTTATAAGCAAAAATAGTTGTGTGGAGATGGAATTGTAATTTGGCACCACGTGGCCTCCTTCCCTTAACCTTTGGAACAGTCGTGGAAAAATGGTATGGGCCGGATGTCTCTTACGTGGGTACTTAGCCCGATACAATCTGTGAGCTTGTCTACCGTTCCCATTGACTCATCCGTATTCGAAAATCAGGTCTGCTTATTCCACTCTCGTGTACTCCATTTCATTAGGACTGATTGACTGGACACTGCAACTTGTACACATACACTGCTGTCTACAGATGTGCATATCAGGACCGACCATGTCCGTTACACATTACGCTATCTGCATTGCTTTAGTGTAGTTTCCTGTCCCCAACCCTCAGACAGCGCACTGAATGGAATACTGTAAGTAGACAACGTAAACGTCAAATGAATACAGTATGTGTAAGATGTACAGATAAATACACATAAATAAGGTGTACAGAGGAATAAAATTATTTCATTTCGACAGAACTATTTTTGCTTGTAACTTTCGACTCGGACATTTCCGGACCAGGTTCCTTATCTCAAATTGATACATGTGCCCTTCGCCATCATCCCTGAAAATTTGTAACACCACCTCGGAAACACCCCGTATAATTTACTAATTCAAGCTGTATAATTTCTCTATTTACTTGTCATTATTTTTCCCAGATAGAGCCTGTATATACAGGGTGTATCAAAAATACGTGTACGAACTTCAGGCATGGGTTCCTTACACCAAAAGAAGGAAAAAAGTTCATATGAGCATATGTCCCATAATCCTTTGTTTCCCCGTTATTCATTTATTACTAAAAGTTTGCGTTCAACGGCCTTCGAGGTCCAACCTCAAAACTTCATTTCTTTATGCACTCATTCATAGAAGGCTGTGACTCGTTGTATCAGAAATGGACTGCAGATGGCGAAGTGTTGCCATGGAGACTTGTTTACATGTGTCATTTGTCATTAGTCTGTCTTCAACGTTGCAATTGTGAACGTAGAGTGAGTTAACGTGCTTCGTTCAACCATGGCAGAACGATATTCATTTCGTGAGCAGGCTGACATAATTTTTATGTATGGTCGCGCGAATGGTAATGGATGCGAGGCTGTACGGCTGTATCAGATGGCGTTTCCAGACCGAAGACAACCGAATCATCAAACCTTTGTTGCTGTGTATCGTCGCGTTGCTGAGACAGGAACCGTTGCACCACAGACTGGTGATCGAGGAAGACCAAGAGTTGTTCGTACGCCGAACCTCGAAGAAGACATTTTACACTGTGTCGAAGACGATCCAGGCATCAGTACAAGACAATTTATTGGCTATGGCAACTGGTACATCACACAGTACAGCATGGAGGGTACTTCACGAGCAGCTCTTGTATCCGTATCATATGCAACGAGCGCAGGGCCTTTCGCCTGCCGATTATCCACCACGGGAGAACTTTTGCCGATGGTTTCTAGCACAAATAGCCAATCCATTGTTTGTCTCATCAGTTTTGTTTACAGACGAGGCAACGTTTGGGAGAGATGGAATTACCAATTTCCACAATGAACATGTATGGGCAGATCGTAATCCTCGTGCTGTATTTCAGGCTAGACATGAGCAACAATTTAGGATTAATGTGTGGGCTGGAATTGTAGGTGACTGTCTGGTAGGTCCATACGTTCTACCAGCACGTCTTACAGGTGCTATCTACAGGGACTTTATCCAAAACACTCTTCCAAAATTACTGCACGAAGATGTGCCTCTGAACATAAGACAAAACATGTGGTTCATGCATGATGGGGCTCCAGAACAAATTTAATCGCCTTGTTCGAGATACACTGACTGGTGTCTACCATGACAGATGGATAGGCAGAGGAGGACCAGTTCAATGGCCAGCACGTTCTCCCGACCTCAATCCTTTGGATTTTTATCTTTGGGGGCACCTTATACAATTGGTTTATGGAGCAGACATCCCGGATCAAGAAACTCTTCATCGACGTGTCATGGAAGCCTGCGAAACCATTCGACATCATCCCGGAGTATTACAAAAGGGTGCGACAGTCCATGATTCGACGAGTGCATGCATGTTTAGAAGCAAGAGGAGGATATTTCGAGCATTGGTTATGAGTTTTGTGTGTTGACACATTATGAGTGTACCAATGTGTTGAACAGTTCCTAACGGGGAAACAAAGGATTATGGGACATATGTTCATATGAACTTTTTTCCTTCTTTTGGTGTAAGGAACCCATGCCTGAAGTTTGTACACGTATTTTTGATACACCCTGTAGATCCGAAATGTGAAATGTTAAGTTTCAGCTCTCGGTGGAATATCCGGAATTCTATTCATATTTTCTGTTATTAATTTAATTTTCTCTTCCACTTACACTCAAAACTGTAATTAACTCTATCGTCTTGTTCTGTAGTTCTACAGGCCTATCAAATTAACGAAAGGTCATGGGGATTCGGTAACTATGGACCAGACTTGTAGTAAGGTATGTAGAGTCTATAGCATTTTGAAGAATAAGAAAGACGGAAATACTGTATTATACTTAATGAACTGAGTGTAGTAGTGTGCATTATAGTAGAGCTATTATTAAAATTCCACACGGGCTGAAAGAATTTATGACTCTCTGTAAATATGATTTGAAGCCAAATACCTTCGCTATGATTTCTAGGCCAAGCGAAACGAATGTTGCGCCCATTACTTCTGGGCTTTCGCTGTCAGTTGAATTAGTGTTGAAAGGAATGAACCACGGATGGCCAGTGTTCTGTCCAGCAATTAATCTTCAGTAATAAGGTATACGAATTTAAGGTCACATTCATGCTACAGCCTATTTTGAAGGATCCAGTCTAGTTGACGTTCTCGCTTGAATGAGGATCTTTTAATGCGTTGTTCTTCCAGTGTGTGCTACAATTAGGTCAATATTACAAGCATTTATACCGATCACTTGTTCCATTTCACTTAGGACAGTCGTAATATTCGTATCATGCGAAACTTTATGCCACCACCAAAAATCATACCTTTTGTTCTCCATTCACTTACTGCATTCCTAAGAGCAGTTCCTGTCTTCTTTTCACTATGATCACCATTGCCCACATATTTAGATTCTTAGCAAAAATATCCATTAAAATATTCAAAATACGGTTTATAAAGGATACTACAAAAACTACATCCATGCCACGCCCATCAAGAGAGCGCAGGCATTTAAATATGGCATCAAATAAAGTATTTCCAAGCGCCGTATGACTTTAAAACTTTGCAGACATATAAAGGAACAATTTTATGCAGAATTCTGAAAAAGTAATTTTTCACCAAAAACGCCATTTTCAACAGTAATCTCATTAGAGGTTTTGATTTATCTAGAGAAAATCAAAACTCGAGTGAGATTTAATTGACTGTTACACGATAAGAAGAAAGTATATAAAGATTAGAAGTAACGAAGTACTCTAATACAATAAAATATTGACTTACGAAAATATTAAACTGTCTTCAAATGTATTATTGTACCATTGTATTCCGCTAGATGGCAATAGTGTGTTTAGCTGTTTTCTTGTTATCAGTTGTGCCAACTATAGAATCTTCATTCAACTCTATGGAGGTTACTAGTCAAGAAGGCTTTGTTGATTCAGTTTCACTTTTATTAAAACAGTTGCATTCCACTTCAATTATCCGGATCCCAGTAATCAACCTCACTTGAGAGATGATTTTCAATAAATCTTAGCATTAAACAATCTCTGATACGTGACTATGCATAATATCACACAGCAGAAGCTATAACACAACCTAAATATAATAAACAAATGTTTGATAAGTTATAATTAGGAATGATAAAATAAGAAAAATTTTAATTAAGGATGATGAAATAAAAAATAAACATGAATAATTTTAAAAGGAACAATTATTGAAAGTACAATTTTCAAATTTGAATGTATTAGTGGTTGGTGGTTCAGTTTATGTTATATTGGACGTGTGCGTAAAAGAAGTGGAACTCGTTGATGTACATGGTGTATTCCTCAACTTATTCAGGATTTCCGAATGGTGCTCTTCATTTATTTGTAAATAGAATTTCAGGAAAGATGCAAGCTATGACCAGTGATCTTTATTAATTCTTGTTCTTGAATGCCAATGCGAGTCATATTTGAAAGTGCTGTGTATCGATTGGAGTGGTTTGTAATTTTCTGTTTTTTTTTTGACGTCCAGACCAGTGTAGTTTGAAATGTTGGCAAACAAAGAAACAAATGCTAGGGTATTGATAAAAATAAACAAATGCTAGAGACGCGATAAAATTAAACAAATGCTAGGGACGCGATAAAATTGTGCGATAAGCAGCCATGATTGGTTGAAAGACGTTCTTTCGTATCGTTTTATTGGCCAAAAGTAGTATGACGTAGTAAAAGTGTAATAGTCAGTATAATCCCCCCTTACAATAACACTTTGAGCTCTGAATCAGTTTTAATATTCAATCTGCAGTTAGTTTATCATGAGATATGAGTATGAGATATGAAGTTTTAAAGTAAAGAAAGGGAAAGACAATGAATTTAGTTGGCCACCATTCCCATGTATTACAGGGAATTTAGATTAAGGAGTTGAAAATCTTATCTGGAATCTCATGAAAGTTTTCGTATAGTTTTATGGCAGATATTTCACTTGCGAAGAAAGACGAGAGATTTACTGTGTCTGCCGGTGCGGTGAAGAAAATAGGAAGAGAAGATGGGTGTTAATGAATTGGCTCCAATTAGACAACAATACACGTCACGCCGATGTGGTTAGCAGATTTTACAATATCGTGACGCACTTCTGTTCCCTTTGCGTGCCGTTTCGTGGCTGCATGTTGTATTCAGCGGTACCTTGAATGAAATAGGGGAAATTTTGTTATCTTTGTGAGCAATCTTACTGACAAAGTAAATTGGCTTATACGCATTCCCGTGGACGGACGAGCATCTGCACTGGGCTATTTACACACACATTTTTGTTAATTAATTAGAAATTCAAATATTCGTGAATCAGGACCGAATCGTCAAGTCAAGGAACCGCAGTACGGAATGGTACTGTTTCGTGGACGATCACAATTACTATTCGTAGGTTAGACCTTTTATTTTAATATGTTGTCAGTAAATGTCCTGGTAGCATGTGGAAATTATGGTCATGTGTTCGAGTCGCACCAGGAACATTGAAACTTAATCATTGTTAAGGTGACGAAGCTAGGAAATTTATGACATCTTTTTCGAGAGTGGGCAATAGTAAGTTCCAGAATATGACCTGCCTTCCTCTATAGGATGTTGTTTTTGCAGAATGGAAGATATTCAGTGACTGTTCTTTTAAGAGACAAATTCTTATATCCAAGTGCCTCAACATCGGTTAGTGCAGGCTTGGAGAACTGGGCGACAATTGTGGCGTTACGTCACTCATCGGATACGTCACTCACCCCTTCCTTCCATCCCTGCGTCATTGACTTGGTAGGGGAAGGGATTTGTATTCAGTGTCTGTCTTATGTGATTGCGTTCGGGCCACAGATACGTCATTCAACGCCGGTGGACTGTGGACGGGGAACCAACGCTTTCCCCATGCTTTCCACCCCTCTCTCGCCAGTTCTGTATCCCTGGGTTAGTGTAACCATCGGTTAAAATTGTACCTAACCCCTGTTTGAGCATTTTTACGGCGCATCGAAACTCGATTAATACTTAAGCAGGATGTTAACCGCGGTAATCTTTAACCGGCCATATTCGAGCGGTTAAAGCAGATAACCAATGATTAACAGGCCTAGTAAAACAAAATGGCGGCCAGATCTACAGCTGATTATGTCGAAGAGGATTAGTATTGTAGGGCGTACATAGATAGGGATGACAGTGAGCGTGAAGTTTTACTAGTGGAAAGAGAATTCTTTCCAGGAATTATATTATGACAGAAAATTTCAGAAGAAATTTAATTTATCAAAGTCTGTCGTGTCATTTCTGTTGTAAGAAGTGGATCACTTGGAGTAAAGCACAAACAGTCCTATTTCTTCCATGAATCGGTTGTTTAAATTACGATTCTATGCTAATGATATCTTCAGTATTTTAATGAGATAACTCGAATATCGCTTTTCCTACGTTGCAGGTTGAACAAAGAGAGGTTATGCATGAATCTTAAGATATTACATACTTCTCTGGAATTGGGGCTCTGGATTGTGAAAATTTCATTTCTTGTAAAAAAAATTAATACACTCCCTAGATAGTTTGCTTTTGTGTAAAACAGAATCACATGCTTTGGTTATAATATTGCAGAGAGGACACATAACAAGTAAACGTATTAATTATTATTTCGTCATTATATCTACTTTAAATAGATTTGAAGTTAAATAATAATGACATTGCATAAGAGGGAAATACTCTGACGAGCTTTCTCATAGTAATTTTGTCCATTATAAATGCCACTGGATTCTACTCTGATAATATCACCCTATTACCTTCAATTGAGTGACGTCATCTGAATACCTTGGCCAATCACACTAGTTAATGTTTTATTGGGGAGTGGCTTTTTCCAAGGTCGGACTGTTTTCTACAACCATGAATTACTACATCCGGGAGATTCTCCTCGTCCGCCAGGCATTGCGAACTAGAGACGACTATCGGAAATAAATTTCACGCAACATTCTTTCGAGTTAATTTGCAAGAAACGTTATATAGCATTATCCTCACTAGCTTTACTTAAAAAAGAATTGCTCTAAAGTTAAGTAAGTACGTCGTAAGTAGTTCAGACTCTGTCACCTTCTGAATTAGCTCAGTCTGTTAACGTCTCTCTTCCTAAGAGATCCACTTGCATTTCTTGGAAGGAACTGTGATATTAATAAATGTATACCATCTGATTTTCATATTTCTCTGACATTTATTCGAATTATTTTGTGACTTTAATTTTATTGATAGGATTAGATTTTGTTGGGTTTCAAAAAACAGAATCTTACTTTGGCTCCCCAGAACTTATGATTGATTCTTCAACCTTTAACGGTCCTTTAATTAGGCCTACTATGTGTACTTGTTTTAAGCCATTTTTCTTTGTCTTGTTAGTTATTTTATGTACGTATTTCCGTTATGGTCTCAAGTTGTTTTTCTTACCTTATTTAGATATTTTATGTACTTCGGTTTGATTTTTAAGTTATTTTTCCTTATTTTATTTATTCATTCATGTTAAATATTTCGATTTGATTTTAAATTGGTTATTTTATGTATTTCTGTTTTAAGTTACTTTTCTTACTTTATCTAGTTATTTTATGTTTCAGTATGGTAAGTTATTTTTATCATATTAATTAGGTATTTTTGTTATATTTACTTATTTTATCTATTTTGGCTTGGTTTCAAATCACTCTTCTCACTTTATTTAGTTATTTTATGTATTTTAATTTCATTCTAAGTCGTTTATATTAATCGATTTAATTGTATTTTTGTTTGGTTTGAAATTACTTTTCTTAAATTACGGTGTTCAAGTTTTTTAAATATTTAGGTTTGGTTTAAATTATTTTTTTTTTTACTTCTCGTCATTATTTAGTTGCTTTATATATTTCGATTTACCTCTAAATTTTATTATTGTTCTTACCGTCATTGATGTATTTCAGTTTTGTGTTAAGTTCTTTCTTACTTTTGCGTCATTTAGTTTTTATACCGTTTATATTATTTATATAAGTAATATTCTTATTCAATTTGGTTTTCCCAAGAAAATAGTTACATTAATTATAACATATCTCAGTGAAACGTACAGCAGAGCCCATATAAGCTAGTTTCTATCTGATGTTTTTCCAATTTACTGCGGTCTAAAGCAAAAACAAGGAGCTGCATTATCATCTTTACTTTTTAACTTTGCTCTAGAATATACCATTAGGAATGTGCAGGATAACAAAGAGTATTTGGAATTGAAGGGTTACATCAGCTCCTTGTTTATTCGGATGACGTGAATATGTTAGGTGAAAATCCACAAACTATTAGGGAAAAGACAGGAATTTTATTTGAAGCAAGTAAACAGACAAGTTTGGAAGTAAATCCCGGAAAGACAAAGTATGTACACGATCATGTCTTGTGACCAGACCATAGTACGAAATGAAAATATTCGAGAGGAAAATAAACGCAGAATAAATACGGGAAATGCCTGTTATTATTCGGTTGAGAAGCTTTTGTCATGTAATATGCTCTCAAAAAAGCTGAAAGTTACAATTTATAGAACAGTTAGATTACCTATTTTACTGTATGGTTGTGTAACTTGGACTCTCACTTTGAAAGAGGAACAGAGGTTAAGGGTGTTTGAGAAAAAAGTGCTTAGAAAAATGTTTGGTGCTAAGAGAGATGAGTCGACCTGGTTGGCGAGTTGGTATAGCGCTGGCCTTCTATGCCGAAGGTTGCGGGTTCGATCCCGGGCCAGGTCGATGGCATTTAAGTGTGATTAAATGCGACAGGCTCATGTCAGTAGATTTACTGGCATGTAAAAGAACTCCTGCGGGACAAAATTCCGGCACATCCGGCGACGCTGATATAACCTCTGCAGTTGCGAGCGTCGTTAAATACTGTAAAACATAACTAAATTACACCCAGAACTTCTAACATGTAACCCACTAACATATAACAAGAAAATTAGAAACGTGTTAATATCTTAAATTTGATTAAATAAATTTATAGCCTATGTGTATGAATTAATCAACCTATATTATATTTGTATTCTATAATTTTGAAATATATATTAATCCTACTTTTCACGTGCGATATTATTCTTCTCTAGTGTTAATATTATAGTATATACTTAATTCCATTGCCGCTGTAATTATATTTTAGTTCCTATTTTATTTTACTTATTTATTTATATTATTATTATTATTTTTTATTTTAATATTATATCTGAACTGCGACCGAGCACGAGCGCTGCTCATTCGGTCTCAAATTTTGTTAATACTACTGTATCTTCTTTTTATATTGCTTGTATTATTTTATTTGTATTTATCTTTGTTTGTTTTTGTAATTATATTTCTTTATTCTGTATATTTGAATTTAAATAAATAAATAAATAAAATAAATAACATTTAATTTTAAGAGAGATGAAGTTACAGGAGAATGGAGAAAGTTACACAACACAGAACGTATTGTATTCTTCACCTGACATAATTAGGAACATTAAATCCAGATCTGGCTTTCAGGTAGAAGCTCCCTGTGAAGCAGATTTGAATAATTTCAAGGGAAAATTGTTCCGGGGCCGGGTATCGATCCCGGGACTCTTCGCTTAGCGCACGAATGCTCTACCGACTGAGTTACCCCAGGAACTATACACGACACCGTCATAATTCTTCCCTTTATATACTTTATATCTAACTTATATATATATATATATATATATATATATATATATATATATATGTGCGTGTGTGTGTATATAAAGGGAAGAATTGTGACGGTGTCGTGTATAATTCCTGTGGTAGCTCAGAGCATTCGAGTGCTAAGCGAAGGGTCCCGGGATCGATACCCGGCCTCAGAACAATTTTTACCTTGAAATTATTAAATCCAGAGTTTGAGATGGGCAGGGCATGTAGGTCTAGCACTCATGGGCGAATCCAGAAATACACATAGAGTCTTAGTTGGGAGGCCAGAGGGAAAAAGACCTTTGGGAGGCGAGACGTAGATGGGAGGATAATATTAAAATGGATTTGAGGGAGGTCGGATGTGATGGTAGAGAGTGGATTAATGTTGCTCGATGGCGGGCTTATGTGAGGGCGACAATGAACCTCCGGGTTCTCTAAAAGCCATTTGTAAATAAGTAAATACAGTATATATTAAGGTTGGATTTTAGGGTATTTTTCTTAGTTTTTGTAAATTATTTTAATATTTATTATTTATTGCTACATACAATACAAAATAAATACAAATACACCCGTTTGAGCAAGCTATTTTATATATTTCGATTTGGTTTCAAGCAAGATTTCAAATTGCATTGTTGTTAATTTCTTAATATTTATTTTTAATTTCATTGTCACTTTGCAGTATTATGTAGCTATTTTACAGTATACATTTATGTTCTTTTCAGTAGGACTATTGTTCGAGCTTGCGTTGTCATTAATTTTTTGCGTGTTTCGATTTGGTTTTAAGTTATTTTTTTCACATTGCTTCATTATTTAGCTGTCTTTTGATTGCTTCGTGATATCTCCAGACCTGAAAAGCCGTCCATATTCACTCACTTCTTCAGTATCTTCTGGTAGATTTATGTAGTCTATGTGTTTCCCAATTGAGTGATCTCCACACAGATGGACATTCGTTCGTCCCCGACCGCACGTTTGGTTTTCATGATTACGCGGGGTTATAAAATCAGCTGTTTTTTAAAGGTTGTAACGAGCATGAGCTAGTTTTTAGAAATCTGGTTCCTCTTCAGATCGTGGCAGAAAGTTAACTAGATTCGTGCTAACATTTGGATGCGTCAGAGCATGTACACAGGCCAGTTTGAGCGAATTAATTTGTGCGTAAACAGTCTTTAATATAAATCTGATTATAAAGATAAGGCTCTTGGAATGTGGTTCTTTATTAACACTCTGCTGACAATGGCATGTTACTGAGACGATAATTCGATAGTGTACAGAATTTGTGGAATTGACTGGAAGAAAATAATTCTCACATAATCAACCATATAATCCAATGAACTAGCCATTCAATTGAAAGTATGGCAATATTGTTACCAGAAAAAAAAAACAAAAGTTTTCATTGTCATTGTTAACTGCTTTTTTTGCTTTCTCCGACTTAACATTTCCTGTTACGTGTCGTACCTCTAATAATAATAATAATAATAATAATAATAATAATAATAATAATAATAATAATAATAATAATAATAATAATAATAATACATGGCGTTACAGCCCGTGAAGGGCCTAGACCGACCAGCCGGCTGCTGGCCTCACGGTCACATGCAGAAGCAGAGGTGGACGATCATCCAACCAGAATGGAGGTATCGTGTGGTTAGCACGATGATCCCCCCCCCAGCCGTTATAGCTGGCATTCGCAACCGGATTTCGCTACCTATTGTAGTTCCCCAAGTGCATCACGATGCTGGGTGGGTACCGGTCCCATATACTGGCCGAAATTTCATGAGAAAATTTCTTCCCCCATGAGGACTCGAACCAGCGCGCATTCCGTAACGCGAGTCCTAGGCAAGATGCCTTAGACCACGACGCCACGGCGCGGGACGAAGTATTGAACTAGTCACTGAAAATTCACCTGGGATAGAATTTCATATGATGTACGAACCAGTATTATACCTCGGTAATTTTCACATTTTAATTTGTCACCTTTCTTAAAAAGTGGTAGGCCTACTATAATTGCTTCTTTCCGTATTTTTGGAATGCTTAGGGTTTATGTACGTGAACGACCACAAATATTATTAGAAAATGCAGCCTCTAAATTTCTAAAATTTTATAATGAAATGAACTGACAATTGGACAAAAATCAGAAGGTACCACAACAAGACTTATTACAACTTAAATATCTGATAAAAGTATGAAAAGGTTACTAATAATATTTTTTATAATTCACTTTTTACTTTAAATTAAATTTTTCAAGATTTGAAAATTTTACACATTATTTCATAACTCATCAACCATTAGAGATAGAATTCTGAAATTTGGTACATTGATTTAACATGCATTTGTGTAAAAGGTAGATTGCAATAATGCCCGTATCTTTGAAAATAGAAAAATTAGGTCACAAAACATTATGTAAATTTTAATATATTTTATATAGGACAAATAAAAAATTAATTGTATTAAAATGAACAACTCTACATGTCTGATAGTAGTCTACTTTTTAGAAATAAGTGTTTGTTACATGCAGGAAAACTAAATATTAAAGATGTCAGAAAGACCATAACAATGTTAAGGTTACCAAATGATGTAACTGCAGACTTTTTTTCTTCATATTTTGGTAAAACTGGTTTGAAAAATATTATTAGTAAACTTTTTTATACTTTCATCAGATTTTTAAGTTCTAATAAGTCTTGTTGTGGTACCTTGTAATTTTTGTCCAATTGTGAGTTCATTTTCTTAAAAATTTTAGAAATTTAGAGCCTATATTTTCTGATAATATTTGTGGTCGTTCACGTACATATACCCATAAAATATTAAAGACTACTTACCTCAATTACACAATAATTACTTACATCAAAATCAGATATATTTACTTACTTAAAAGTCTAAAATATTTAATTATTAAAAATAAGTATTTACTTAATAAGTCAGAACTATTTATTAACCTAAAATCTCGGTGTTACTAGTACTTAAAACTTGAAAATTTTATTTAGAAATGAAGGAAAATTTGTTTATTAAAACAAAGGTATTTACTTAGTCAAAACTCAGACATAACTACTTGTTTAAGAAGTTAGAATCATTTACTTCAAATTCAAAACTATTTACTTTTCGGTATGTGAAATGTCAAAACTGTATCCTTACTTAGAATATCACAAATAAGTTATTCAACTAATAAAATTCATGACTATTTACTTGCTTTAAAATGTACAGTTGTTTATTTACTTAAAAATTATAAATATTTACTAAATTAAAATTAATAACTAATTACTTTCTTAAAATTCAGAATTGTTAAATACAAATTCAGAACTACCGGTAATAACTTAAAATTCAGAACACTTTATTGACTTAAAATTCACTGTTTACGTACGTAACAAGTCAAAACTATATACTCACTTAGAATGTCATAAAAATTCACCTACTTAAAATTCAGAACTATTAACTTAAAAATTAAGAAAAATTTATTTACTTAAAATTCAGAACTATTAACTTATTTAAAATTCAGAGCAATTTATTAACTTAAAATTCAAAACTGTTTACTTACATAAAATACAAAATTATTTACTCAGAGTATCATAAATATTCACCCGCTTAAAATTCAGATCTATTAACTTACGATTTCATAACAATTTTTTTTACATATAAAATCAAAACTATTTACTCACTTAGAATATTACAAATAGGCCTATTCACTTACTTAAAATTCAGTAATTATCTATTTATTATTTAAAGGAACTTCCCCTAAAATAGAGGTCCTGAAGGAGAAAGTGTACCAAATATACAAGTATTAGTAAATACTTACGTACAATTTTATTAAAATGTTTCAGTGAAAAATATAATTATAATTGACATAGTTATACAACACCTGCTTCATTTAAATATGCCTTGGTTTGTTTCATTTATTTATTTATAGAGGAGATATTTATTTATCTGTTGAAAGGTCAAAACTATTTCCAACTTAGAATATAATAAATACTCCCCTATTTACAATTCATAACTACTGTATTTACTTGCTTAAAATTCATCACAACAAACAGTTTACATACTTCATCCATATGTGATGGTAGA
Organism: Periplaneta americana; assembly: GCF_040183065.1. Classification (NCBI taxonomy): domain Eukaryota; kingdom Metazoa; phylum Arthropoda; class Insecta; order Blattodea; family Blattidae; genus Periplaneta; species Periplaneta americana. Next base: position 68,928,415 of record NC_091120.1, on the reverse strand, counting down.
ATATAGTTAAGAATTTGGAACTTTTTACTCACAAGGTCATGACCATTTTCTCACTCAAAATGTTGACACTGCAGCATATATTCTGTTATTATTTACTGTATATACGAATTTAAAAAAATTCTTGGCTTTAGTGTAGACTTCGGTCAGACATATCACCCGTGTTTTTTTGTTATTGGATAAGCAAACAAGTTTTAATTTTCATAATATTTATAACTAATTATTTTTTACAGTTTTGCAACTATTCTTCAGTTTAATTGATCGCTGTTACATATATTTAATTCCGTAATATTTTCTTACATTTTGACTGACTGTAGAAAATAAATTGACCAGTAAATCCATCGGTCTCGGAAATTTTCAGTCGGAATTTGGACTCATATCAGAAACTCCACAAGCTGAAATAAATAAAACACATTTTAATAAACAAATAATAAGAAAAGAAACATCCGAGATTTACATAAGGGTATAAAGGAATTTAAGAACGGATATCATGTAAGGCTATACGTGATCAAGGATGAGAATGGTGACTTGCTTGCAGACTTTCATTCAATCCTGAACAGATGGGAAAACTATTTTGGGCATAGGCGAAATAGAAATGATCGTGACGAAATTCAAATACAAACTGCTGAGCCATTTATACCCGAACCCACACTTTCAGAAGTCGAAATTGCGATAGAACATCTGAAAAAGTACAAGTCTCCAGGTATCAATCAAATTCCAGCAGAATTAATACAAGAGGGTGGAAGCGCATTATCTAGCGAAATTTATAAACCTATACTTGTTATTTGGGAAAAGGAAATTGTACCAGAACAATGGAAGGCGTCCACAATTGTACCTATTTTTAAGAAGGAGGACAAGACTGAGGTAACTTTCGAGGAATATCACTTTGGTTGACGTCGTACAACATTTTGTTCAATATTATTTTTAAGAAAATTAACTCCGTATGTAGATGAAATTATTGGAATCATCAGTGCGGTTTTAGGCGTAATAGATCGACTATTGATTATATTTTTTGTGTTCGACAAATATTGGAGAAAAAATGAGAGTATAAGTGTACGTACATCAGTTATTCGTAGATTTTAAAAAGGCGTATGACTCGGTTAAGAGAGAAGTTTTATATGATATTCTTATTGAATTTGGTATTCCCAAGAAACTAGTTCGATTAATTAAAATGTCCCAATGAAACGTCAGCGGAATCCGTATAGGCCAGTTTCTATCTGATACTTTTCCAATTCATTGCGGACTAAAGCAAGGAGATGCACTATCACCTTCACTTTTTAACTTCGCTCTAGAATATGCCATTAGGAAAGTTCAGGATAACAGACAGGGTTTGGAATTGAACGGGTTACATCAGCTTCTTGTCTATGCGAATGACGTGAATATGTTAGGAGAAAATACACAAACGATTAGGGAAAACACGGAAATTTTACTTGAAGGAAGTAAAGCGATCGGTTTGGAAGTAAATCCCGAAAAGACAAAGGATATGTTTATGTCTCGTGACCAGAATATTGTACGAAATGGGAACATAAAAGTTGGAGATTTATCCTTCGAAGAGGTGGAAAAATTCCAATATCTTGGAGCAACAATAACAGATATAAATGACACTCGGGAGGAAATTGAATGCAGAATAAATATGGGAAATGCCTGTTATTATTCGATTAGAGATGATATTTAGTTAGTGACATTACAATGGCAATAACGCAGCAGGAGCAAAATGAGATCTTTACAGAAGTGGATTTTCCAACAGTAAATCTCACAGGTTCTGCAGGGATTTTTGTAATGTCATAAAGTTGGTGAGGTTGAGAAATCATATTTAAATTGTCACAAATATTGGGAAAGCCACTTCTGTAAAGATCTCATTTTGCTCCTCCTGCGTTATTGCCATTATAATGTCACTAACAAAATATCCTCTGTAACTCAGAGTATTTAAATAAAGCCTACTCTTACGAATATTGCCTTTCTCCCAGAGTACCGCAATCCTTTGCGCCGGAAATGCCGACAAATCAGCCATTGTTATTCCAGCGCACGCTATTTGACTTGTACAGTTGTAAGGGAATGAATGTAACTTATGTAGCCTAAATCAGAATCAGATTTTTTTAAATTTGCCCACACAACAATAGTGACTCCAAAAGTAACGCAATTTAGACTACACAAACTCTTGAGTACATAATATATATTGATTTGTTTGCACAAACCTTGTTAGTGCTCCGTTGCGATGTGAAGAGGAACAGAATTTGTGCAAACTGAGGTATGCGTATTATAACTTCCACAAAGGCAGCTGATTATATTGCAAGTTATACCACACGCAAGGCAGGTGAAAAGACTTCTCGACAGCAACTGAGACCGAAACAGGCCATTGGGCCTATAACTTGGATGCACTATGATGATGATGATGATTATGATGATGATGATGATACCAAGTCTATGCAGGCAGAGTGGTCATTAAGCGGGAGACATCGATTTTGGAGTCATCTGTAGATAAGTTGTGACACGCACGGAATACACTTCTCACCAGTTAGTGTGCTCAAACAACTATATATGCAAGCCAATTCATGCAAATTGTCTGTACGTGTGAACGGTACTTAAAATCTAATGTTGTGTTTAAAATGAACATGGAGTGTAATTCATTGTAGATAAAAATATCACATTTGATGTGTACCTTGGGGTTGGCTTTGTACATGCAGACTACCACTTCATAAGCTGCTGCACATTCATCTGTCTGATCTGAAAACGAAAAGATGAACTGTTTACATCGTTTTATATATTTTCATTGATATAAACGTTTCAATCGCAAACATAAAATTAAGTGTATTACAGTTCCTGTATTAAACAAACGTCCTTTATTGAATTCATAACAGCGATTTCAGTGTCTTGTTCCTGATGGCCTACACTGATACGTTAGAATCCATATAATATGAAGAGGCGGAGATCATACATTTCAGGGATCGGGAAAAACTGACTGCGTATTGTCTCAAAAAGAGGGATGTGAGAAGCGATTAGAGACTTCAAAGTACGCGTGACTTGTGCGTGCAAGCGACAACAGTAACGGGACCTGGAGACTTTCTTTTAATACTTCCCTCATCCCCTTTCTTTCGCTGGTAAACCCCGAAGTGACCTGAGCACTGAGGGTTATACTGTTCAAACATCTTTGTTAAGTGACATAAAAGATGGAATCGATAGAGGAGAAAAGTTTACGACTTCTTGGAAAAATATATATTCCTGGAGAGTAAGATTCGTAGCAAATATTTATGTGAGGTGAATATACTAAGTACATTTTTAATTTGTACAACTGTCCTTTTTTTGTTTTGTTTTTTATGTAACTTATGTGCGGTTTATTTTAAATGCATTAAAAATAAAGAAAATGTGCAATAACGACGTAAAAAGGCTACAAAAAGTCATTTAACCTTAAAATAGCCAACAGAAGCTAAATAGACAGAAAAGACAAAATAAAAATTGCGCATATCATCCCCAAATGTGTGGAAACGTATTTATCTCTAATAGGCCTTTCATACATATATTCAGTTTAAAAAAGGCATTTTGCCTAACATCCGGGAATTACAAAAATTCAGTACAAATCATCAGTAGAAAAGTAGAAAATATTGATTTTTAAAAGTCCTACATAACCAGACCGTTCAACAATTATTTTAGAAAATATAAAACTGGTACAAATGGGCCTACGAAATTTAACTTTCCTGAGTAGAATTTCTTATGTAGACGAAATATATAAAAATGGCAAAAGAAATAGATTAACTCTGTAGCTGGAAAACTAAGACAAACTCTGAAAAGGCTATAATCAATAATTAAATTGTATAAGACCACCACATTCCCACTGTCACTTATGGTTCAGAAAAATGGATACTGACCGAACATCATTACAATGTAATTCACATGACCGAGATGAGATTTATCAGAACTATAGCAGGCTACACAAATATGATAGGGAAAAAAATACAGGTATTCTGCAATAACTTAATGTTAAGTTTAATAAGACAATCATAATATAGGATAAGTGAAGGTATTAACGCCATGCAGATCATAACGCAGTCTAATATTTTATAATTAAACTCTATACCGGATGTCTTTGGAGCAGATATAAACAACGGAATGAAATGCAAGAGAGCGTGGTTCACACTATACTAAGTGTATGTGTATGAATTAAGTGACCGAGTACATTCATATAACGAAAAGTGAAAATTAAAGTAATATTGTGTCTCTGAACATACCTTCTTGCATCAGTCACTAGTTGTACTGCTGTCGTCTGCTCATACACCGCACAGATGCTAGACGCAATAGAACTGTAGTAGTGGACGCGTCTCCGAATACCGTCTCGTAACCAGGATATGCACGCGCTAGTGTCTACAACGCTCTCAGCTAAGTAATGACTCGCCAACCAATGGCAGCGCAGCGATAACATGAGATGCATCGAGACCCTTGTTATGGTCTGCTCCAAAGACATCTGGTATAGAGTATAGTTATGTGAAAATCGGTGTTAGCAACCCTAGTGAGAAAAATGTTGTGTTCACAGGAACCTTTCTTAAACATTTGGAACAAACAATGAAACGGATTTCTGTCTTTAGCGTGCGCTTAACAACTTTTAAGAGAGGAAGTGCGCGCTTCAGCTGATTGACGAGTGACATGAATATTGTATTCTGCATGAGGTGACTACAGATAATTGAATTTGAAATGTAATGAGTGATTAAATGTTATGAGAAATTCGTTTATGTGTTCTTAAGTTCAGTAGAGTGGTGTTGTTTTAAAATATATAATATATAATGGTAATTATCCATTTAAAACAGAATTTGTGACTCTTCCTTTCTTTTTGCATACAACTGCAAACATTCTAGATTCGTCCACTAAAGCCCTGATTTACGTAGATTTTACATAACTATTATAAGGCAGTCTGGTAGTATATATTTATCCAGTTTGCCAAATTATCTCACAATCACAATTTGGTTTCGGACAATACACTTACCATGTCCAGCATTTTTGCATTTGTCCACAGCATCTAATGCGCTATGTTTTATGGTGTCTGGTAACACTGCATTTGCCAACACTTTAGCTATTTCTGAGTTGAACTTTCCGTTTTCAGTCTGTAACAGAAGCAACGAGTTTTTTTTTGGCAATTTAAACTACAATTTAGTTATGTTCCTAAACTTTTTGTGGAGCATAGTCTATGTCCTTAACAACATTGTACAATGCTCGTCTTCATGAACAAAAACCAGTTTAACTTATATAAGATATTGAAGAGAATGAATTTTATATTTCAATTCAAGTTTCTTGTGTCAATAAAAAGTTTATTGTACGTACACTATCTACCAAAAAGTAATTGGGCACTGTTTTTCCCCTTTAGAACCTCGTGGTACCATCTATTGTTGCTATAACAGCAGCCATCCTGTCAGGCATGCTCTCCACTAGTTTGTGTAGGATATCCACTGGAATGCATCTCCATTCCTCTTGCAATATGGCACTCAGTTGGACAATGGAATTTGGCCGCATCTCCCGAGACCTCAATCGCCGGTCCAATTCAACCCAAAGGTGCTCAATGGGGTTGAGATCAGGACTCTGTGCAGCCCAGTCCAACCGGTGAACATTATCGTCTTCATACCACTGTATAGTAGCCGCCGAAATATGGGGCCAACTATTTGAACTGCCCAATTATTTGAACTGTCTCCTGCCTCCCTTTCTGGCTACAACGTTGCAATCTGGTTGCATTGTTCATTGACTTGAAATTAGTGATTTTTAAATTAAATTTACACGAAAACCGTCCATGCGTTTCAAATATTTCAGAGAGATAAATGATTCTTCATTAGATTTTATATCGATATGGACAAAAATCACGTTTCTACTCGCAATAGTTGCCGAATAAGAGGTTGTTAAGCATGTGGGGGAAAAATTTTTTTTCTGAGAAAACTGTGAACTTTCCATCAAAATGGTATTACACTTTTTCGTTACATAGGCCTACAATATGAGCTATTTGCTCTGAACATCAGCGGGGTTATTTCACTTCCACCCTGTATTGTAACACTTTTGTGGCGATATTACTGTCGGGCTGCTTATTTAAACGTACCTTCTATTTACTTTTGTTATTTAATACTATTAATAATATTTTTACATTATAGTTTGTTGTTTAGTCGAATAACCGTTATAGCACTGATTCCGTAATCAGCATGTGGGAGCACACCCGACGATAGCCAGTTTCCGCTTTCCGGGCGGTACATAAATTGCTCACCTCACGTCATGTCAACGCGTAATCTGTCGGTAATCTTTCCAATTCAGCGAGGAAGATTTTAGAGTTTTGAACTCTGTGTTGAGAGTTACTTCTCCGATATTTAGGAACTACTCGCTGATTTCAAATTCAGGATCGTATTCATCGAGATCTAGAGGGGCAAACTGAACACATCTCTTCTTCATAACGCAAGCCTTAAATCTTATTTATAAAATATTTACTTACCGATCGCATGAAAGCCATGGCGCACTTTGTGAAACACTGAAATCAAAAGAAGATGCGTTTGGAGTCAGGACAATGATTGTTTAATGTATTGTAATGTAACATAATGAATTATATTCTAAGAGCTCAGTCTAGTTTGGTAAGGTAACTGACGTTTTCTTACAAAAACCTAAACTAAAGTATCTCCTTAATATTACCGTCTAACCATTCCAACATGAACTAGTTTAAAAAGGAAATTTATTTGAAGGAGCAAAACTACGTTATAAGTTCGTGAATTATTTCAGAATGATGCTTCTATATTTATTCGTAACTGTCAGAAATAAATGAGTCAATAATTGAATCGTTAGAGAAACCACACAAGTTCATTTTTAGCTAAAACGAGTTTATTATTTTTCTGACATTAATGCATGTAGGAAAAAAGCGAGCATGTCCGCCTGATATCATGAGAGTATTTCCCTGAAGAGAATGAAATCAAAGGATTTATGGAGATATATTTCCCTGGTCTAGTCAGAACAGTAGTTGACGCACCTAAGGAGCTGTAGTGTGGAACTTCAATAACATATCTATGTTTTCACTTTCCAACATTTTAGAATTTTTCTATTCATTTAGTATTATGAAAGACAAAATATATTATATACTAGATCTTTACTTAAATAGCTTTTGTTCTCATTATCTTAGATACAAAATAAATACAAACTATTATAATTTTTACTGCAGATATTTAATGTATTTGAGTAACAACACATGTCCACGAACTTTAGGGCACCTTCGCACTCTCAAATATAATTAAAGGTTGCTTTAGAATATGTAGAAATATTGCAATTCAAATTAAAAATTCGCCCTAAAAAGATATCCTAAATCCAATATTTATAAATTGCAGATATATATATATTTTTTTTTTCAATTTTCTCTAAACTAATAGCTAAGGATATGTGCGATTTCTCAAATAAAGAAAATGTTGTGTAATTTACTCTAAACTTACAGCTAAGGATATATTTGGTTTCTCTATTAATTAATAGTAATTATTAAACAAATATCGGAAATAAAATAAAAATTAAACAAAATCTTAATATTAATGGTAAGTTTTATAACTATTTCGAAGTTGGATAACTGTAAAAGTATTATATTCTGTTGTATGTATTTAGTAGGAATATTTTTTTCAAAATATACTTGTGCTTAAAAAACTCTAATAAGAGTTAAATAGCTTATAAACACAAACTTTTGTTTTAGACTTACCTCGAAATTTTGAACTTACATTAGACATAAACATGGTAGAATTTCTGTTATTCGGAGTACACTTCCGCCTAAGATAATACAACACTTTACTTTGATAACAGACATCCTGTAGACGGGATTCAAACTCACGATATTATGCCCAAATAATTGATCTGTGCAACATATAGTCTTACGTACAGCAGTGGCAAAAAAAAAACCGGACCGACGGAATAATCAAAGTCTCCGAAATGAGCCACTGCGCATGCCACGCCCGCATTCAAAGGATAGCGAGTAATCTATTGAAATTGTTGTAGTTTCGACTGCTGACGTAGCCCATTTCGAAAGCCATTAGAAAATAAGGTGGTAAAATTCATGTTCTGGGAATAATAAGTTAATTAAGTAGTAAAATATCGCTGCAATCGAAAAGTATTGGGAATAAATTTGAATAAGGAACAAAAAAAAAAAGATTTCCTTTCCAGGTAGGATTCGAACCACGAAAGTCTTAGTTACCAGTCTATCGTGCTGTCACTATGAAAAGGGCTCTGAAATCAGCTACAAGAGTCGGTCTGGTTTTTTTTTTTTTTTTGCTACTACTGTACATACATGAAGTAAATAATACATGATATTCCTAATACAAATAATGCATGTACAGTGGAAAAGAGGTTCCGTTCAGTACGGCGCCGTTCGATAAGTGAAATGGGCATAAAACAGTCCGATTAGAACGTCAATTTTCGGCAATGAAACCTCACGACTTACACATTATATTACAGATGTAATTTATTGGCTTAGCTTAATGTAATAAATGCTGGAACTAACGACCATCCTATATAATGCACATTTCACATTTGTGAAAAGATTTCAAGATAGATAAAATTCGATATAATTGGAGCCTAGGCACATTCAGTTAATTATGAACGACTGTTAACATTAAGATTTAAGTGTCAACAAATTTGCCTGGAAAACAAAGATTGTTTTCCAGGCCAATATTTTAATTGAGCCCCTTGAGCTAACCTTGTTTACGATTTCATGGGAGGCTGTTCTAGCCTATAGCTTAAATGTCAAGTTTTCCTTCAGTTAGCCTATAACGCCATTTATACGCCTTTTTTTTTATTTAAAAATGCTCTTTTTCACTAATTCTTCGATTGTTCAATCAGATGGTTGTTGAACGTTATTTTCATAGAAATATAGTTTTTTGTACGATTTATTCGTAATAAAATATGTATTATAGAGGAAGATTCACTGTTCTAATGTGTACTGCATTGCCACGAACTAAACTGAACTGCACTGAAAAAAATCAGCTGTATATTAATGCTCTAATCTTGACGTTTCTTCAGCGTGTGTTATCTATCTATGGCTTATACTACGTAATACAGTACGTCCCTACACTTGATCCAGCTGAAATATACAGTGGCATTCGATCTATGTATGGTATTAAAAAGGGCGACAGCATTTATTTCATCGAAACCTGCTTCCTGGCGCACGATCTCTACTATGGGCTCTAGCCCTTTTCCTACGTTAAGATAAAAGCCAATGCATACAGTAAATTAAATGGTGGCAACCACGGTAAGCGTGCTCATATTTTAGCTTTATACTGATTCATGCTCGAGAAATCTTTGAGAATACATTGTAACTGACCTTAAAATCGTAGTCTTCTGAGAAGTCCCCTTTTAATGCTGCTTCAACTGCATCTGAAATGAATTTGCTGTTTTTAACATGATAAAAAATAACAATCTTTTAATGATAAAAATAAAATATTTTAAGAATAATTCCAGTCTCTTGTTGTCTCTTTGTTGCTTGCTTAAGAAAATAGGTGGTATAAATGTGTTGTAATTAAAAAGTAATATCGAAAATTACCTGTAAACTCACAAAAGAAATTCATGGACTCGAATTAATATGTATAACGGTATAAGAAATATATATTATTATTATTATTATTATTATTATTATTATTATTATTATTATTATTATTATTATTATTATTATCATTATTATTATTATTATTAATATAAATTGGAGTAAGTTATATTACATTTTCATACTCACCTGAACTTGTGCCACTTCTGGTTATGCACAAATTGGTCATCACATGAAATCCCAGACGTATTTGGTCTTCTGTTAATGCCTGAAAAGTAAAACATCACTCCATCAAATCTACTGAAAATAAATATGTTCTTGTTACTCTTGTTTTCTCTTGTCTGAGTTGCCAACAACGGGTTTTGTATCACGGTACGCGCCAATTTCCTCCTGATAAATATGATGGGACTATGTCTAACTTCTTACTTCTTCGAGTAGCAGACTATATCCTTTCTGCAATGCGAGTTTAAGGTTTATTGTATTTTCTGACATATTTTGGGGGAAAAGAATGAAATTAGTAACTTTCGGGAATGGATCTCAGCACTGAAGGCTACAGAGATAGGACAGTCAATTCCTGACAGTCAGCAGGTTTAAAGATCAATCGACGCTGACAAATTGGGTCTCGTCCTCAGTTTCTAGCAGATTTAAATACCATTCAAGGCTGAAAAATTCAGTTTCATCCTCAGTTCCTAGTATTCAGGTGATTTAAAGGTCAATCGACGCTGAGAAATAGGGTTGTTCTCAGTTTTTAGCTGTCAGCAGATTTAAATACCATCAAGGCTGAAAAATTGAGTCTCATCATCAGTTCGTAACAGTCAGGTGATGTAATGATCAAGAGAAATGGAATCTCGTTCTCAGTTTCCAGCTGTCAGAGATTTAAATACCATCAAGGCTGAAAAATTGAGTCTCATCATCAGTTCGTGGCAGTTAGGTGATGTAAAGATCAAGAGAAATGGATCTAGTTCTCAGTTTGTGGCAGTCAGAAGATTTAAATACCACCAAAGCTTAAAAATTGAGTCTCATCATCAGTTCGCAACAGTCAGGTGAAGTTAATATCAAGAGAAATGGGATCTCGTTCTCATTTTCTAGCTGTCAGCAGATTTAAATACCACCAAGGCTGAAAAATTGAGTCTCATCTTCAGTTCGTAGCAGTCAGGTGATGTAAAGATCAAGAGAAATGGAGTATTGTTCTCAGTTTCTAGCTGTCAGCAGATTTAAATACCATCAAAGCTGAAAAATTGAGTCTCATCATCAGTTCGTGGCAGTTAGGTGATGTAAAGATCAAGAGAAATGGGATCTCGTTCTCATTTTCTAGCTGTCAGCAGATTTAAATGCCATCAAGGCTGAAAAATTGAGTCTCATCCTCAGTTCCTACTAGTCAGGTCATTTAAAGATCAATCGACGCCGAGAAATTGCGTTTCGTTCCCAGTTTCTAGCAGTTAGCAGATTTAAAAACCAATCAAAGCTGAAAGAATGGGTCTTATACTCAATTCCTAGCAGTCAGTAGATTTAGAGATCAATCAACGCTGAGAAATTTAGTCTCATCATCAGTTTCTAGCTGTCAGCATTTTTAAATAACAATCAAGACTCAAAAATTGGGTCTTAACCTCCTTTCCTAGCTGTCAGCTGAATTAAAGACCAATCAAGGCTGAAAATTGGGTCTCGTCCTCAGTTTTTAACAGTCACCAAATTTAAATGCCTATCAAAGTTAAAAAAATTTGATCTCATCCTAGTTGTTCCCAACATTTCTTGTTAACATTACAGACAGAAAATTGTATCTAGTTGGCAATCTCTATCCGTTATCACCGTTGCTAATACGTCGCAATATGCTGTATTTTTTTGGGATGAAGTGCTGTGAAATTAAGAGAAAATTTTGGTAAATTAAATAGTTTTTGTTAAATTTTTAGCGTTGAAGTAAATATGAAAATTCGAGGAAGAGCCTCATCTTTGATCTTAAAATCGCAACAAGTATTACTCCTATTCTATAGAACTCTGCCTAACATAATGTTTCATGTTTGTTTTTTACATCTCATTATATTCCACCATCAACGCATAGTTATTTTAGCAAGTGATACAACTGTGATATAAGTTTCCCTTTTCTCTTGTATTCTAGTCCTATATCAAACTAGATTCATGCTAGCATGTTGTAGCGTGACCACGGATATTTAATAGATTTTATTCCTTGGTTTCGTCAGTAATGCATGGGGTAAAGTTGCCTAATTCCGTGATACTCCTAATTCCGTTATACGATTTTTTTACTGAATGTCACGGGATTGGGTATCTTACTATGAAGTTCACCGATGTCTCAAAAGTAAGCGAAAAATGCACTCTTTTGAGAAAGATGTCTGGCGCCATGGTCGAACGGCAAGGCATTGAATGGCATTCACGGGATTAGGGATATCACGGAAATAGGCAACCTTTCCCTACTAAGTAAATGTTTTGGATCCAAATCTTGATTAGTTTGGTATCGGTAACCCAAATGGAAACATTTACAACCAAAACTACAAAGTTTCATGTTCGTTTCCCATGAAGAAAGTTGAGCTTTATCTCCAAATGTGGCTGGATGACCAAAAAGTCTCTCTACTACTGAAAGAGTTGAAGATACTTCGAGCTATAAAGAAATGAAGAAAGAGCTGTCAAGCCTTGACAGATGGATGACGATGATGATGATGACGATGACGACGACGCTCGGAACTGTGGAAAAATTTGTGTTCACTAACAAGTTTCCTATTTCTCTATTTCTGACGGAGTTTCTTCAGGCTCATATTTTTTACTTCTTTCGATCTAAGCGTACACTTAACAAGGACAAAGTACAATTTTTTTTTTACCTGGGCCATCACAATATTAGAATTTCGTTTAAGACACATAGGACACGGAAAGATACCATTCAATTGAGGCGTATCTTCGGTACAAGACTAATCAGTAATAATTTTTGGCCTCCACGATGCCCAGATATAACACTCTGTGACTTTTATTTATGGGGAACACTAAAAGGTAGGGTTTATAGGAAAAATCCTCATTCTATAGATGAACTAAGAGACTATATACGGGAATAAATCCAAGCTATCAATGATGTGGAACTTCAGAGGGTTGTTCATTCGTTTATCAGAAGATGTCAGTTGTGTGTGGCGGCAAACGGGGGCCATTTTCAGCAACGACTGTGAGCATGGTAAGTTCAAATTATTGAACATTTATTGTTAGTACTGTTATATGTTGGAGAAGCGCCGGAGAAATGGTTATGCGCTCGGCGGAAAGAACGCAGGACGCGGCCGACCGGCCGGCTGCTCTTTTCTGGGACGTATGATAATAATGGCTCTGTAGATTAGAAATTTAAAGACGGCATAAAGTCTCTCCGAATCTAGTCACTTAGATGAATTGTCGGTACCACATAGTTTAAATATTTAACTCAATGAAGTTTTTTTTTTATTTACAAGCTCGTATTTAGTGACTAATTTCTTCACCGAAATAGACCGTATGGTATAGAATTTGTGGTAGATAACGATGAAGAAGAAGAGAAAGGTTATGATGATGATTACACTGGTCAACAAAATTAAACATATTTTTTGTTAAAAAATAAAGAAAGGGTGATTCTTATAGCATTTTTCGTGCTGATTTCAAATACGTTTTCAAAAATTTTCTATCACGCAAGGTTTTTGAGTAATTATGTGAAATGCAATTCAAATTTTTCTAGTAGGCCTATTCATACCTTGTAACATTTTACCTAAAATGTGTGTGAAATAGATTTTAGGCTATACTTCGCTTGTAAAACCTCTTTTGAGTGTCCAGCATTTGGGCTACATTTTTCCTGGTAACGCCTTTCCATTTAAGAAAAATCCTGATGAAAACGCTCCCCACTTTCGTCGCTCACTACCGAGGGTTTTGAAGAAAGAATAATAGAGAACCCAAGAAGTTATTTTGAGAGACATAGTATACCCCATCACGTTATAGTTCTGAATCAGCTCGCTGATAAGTTCTCTGCAATCTTCTGATCTGTGGTTCGTAGAAAATAAGTCTGTTGAATTATCCGTAGATTCCCGGCATATCACTGAAACTGGAAAAGGCATATGACGGGATCCTTTTAGCCAACCAGTTAATAGAATTACATGGAGCACAACAGATTTCAGGGGCCCAGTTCCTATCCTCATCTATTTTGTAATCAAAATAACACTCGTGTCCACACCTGTGGAGTAACGGTTAGCGCGCCTAACCGCGAAACCAGGTGGCCCGGGTTCGATTCCCGGTTGGGGCAAGTTATCTGGTTGAGGTTTTTCCGGGGTTTTCCCTCAACCCAATATGAGCAAATGCTGGTTAACTTTCGGTGTTGGACCCCGGACACATTTCATCGGCATTATCAACTTCATCTCATTCAGATGCTAAATAACCTAAGCTGTTGATAAAGCGTCGTAAAATAACCTACTAAAATAAATAAATAACACTCGTAAGCTCTTTTAATTAGTGTAGTAAAAATTCGCCTGTATGCTCTCAGAGTTAACTACAAACGTAACAAAAATTGTTTATGTAATTTACACAGTATTTCAAGGTATGTTTTACGTTATAAGATACTTTTACCATGCTTAAAACTAGGATAAAGAAAACATAAGTTAATGAAACTTGTTTCATGAATGTTAAGTTCCAACTCAACTGAGAGTAATTATTAATACCAACTCTCACAGTCTTATGAGGAATAACATTTATTTTTATAAATTCTGACTTCACAGGCAACAATGATCTAAAGTTATAGGTCAACTGTTAAGCAATAAAACTATATTATAGTTGAAATAATGTTAATGTTATCTTTTATTTAACGACGCTCGCAACTGCAGAGGTTATATCAGCGTCGCTGGATGTGCCGGAATTTTGTCCCGCAGGAGTTCTTTTACATGCCAGTAAATCTACTGACATGAGCCTGTCGCATTTAAGCACACTTAAATACCATCGACCTGGCCCGTGATCGAACCCGTAAACTTGGGCATAGAAGGCCAGCGCTATACCAACTCGCCAACCAGGTCGATTAGTTGAAATATTTTCTTTCCATTAGCATATTAAGGACTGAATATAGCAATAAGAATAAACCTATTTTTTATTACAAAAAAAATTATGGGTGGTAGAAAAATTCTGACTTCATTTTTGGAATCAGCAGACGAAATTCCATAAGAGACAGCAGAAAATTTTAATTTAACAAAATCACTGTTGACCAGTGTTGTTATGACGACGATGACTATTTTTGTGCAACTAATACGTATGAAGTGATAAGGCATAATACTATAGTCCAATTAATCTATTTAAGATTTTTGATATTTGACCTTGGCATACTCACCGAGAACGTTTCCTTCAGCGTCAGGGCGAGCAACGCCGCCACAACAGGTGCCACATCCGACCAGTGCATTGTGGAATACGGTGTGCCAGCTGAGATGCATAGTCAAGTCTTTAATACTGCAGCTTGCAACTCCAGAGTTAGTAATTAGGAAGGAAGCTTGGCAAGGTCGACTATTACATCGTGCGTAGCAAAACGGATGCTTGATCATCAATGTAAACCACAGCATATGCCATTTATATGTCCCCGGTACGACACGCATTAATTTCTGTGTGTACGGAAGTGGAAATGTTATAAATTAACCAGTTTGAGTAAATATGATACTTTCTGGCTCTACGTATGCAATAATGGAAGATTCTGATTGTTCTTCATACATTTATCTTATTTTTCCCCTTGTTTCGTCATATTATTTTTTTCTTGTTAACCTCCCTTTTTTAAGAACCTAACCGTCTTTTTCTCTGTCTTAACAAAACCTCCTCTTTTGGAATCCGAGGGTCTTATCTTTTGATTATTGCTCGGACTAATTCTTTCTGCAATAATTTGTCTTTTCCATTTTAAATATGTTTATTCATTTTGTGCAATATTTCCTCCTTTACAGCTAAAAGGTTTAGGCCAGGACGAATGGCCTATTCCGATTTCAGAGGTTCATATCGTCTGTCCAGCTATTATAGATCTAAAAACTCTTCTTCTTCCTCTCGGCATGTCGCACAGTGTGCAAAAACGCAAAGCTAGCTGGACAGAAAAACCCTCTGCATTCTAACGGATTGTTATGAAACTTTGTACAGAGATTATAGATAGCACATACTTTTTGTGTACAAGCTCTCATTACGTTTATTTAAGAGGAACTACTTCTTTATAGGGGGTGGGTTTAGACAAAATTAATAACCTCTCCTAACAGATTAAACGTTGTAGGGAAGTTAGAGGTAGTATATATTTTTTGTGCACAAACTATATTTACGGTTCCATAAGAGAAACTACCCCTTTATAGGGGGTTCAATTATACAAAATTAACTTCCCTCCTACATAACGTCCACACCTGTGGAGTACCGGTCAGCGCGTCTGGCCGCGAAACCAGGTGGCGCAGGTTCGATTCCCGGTCGGGGCAAGTTACCTGGTTGAGGTTTTGTCCGGGGTTTTCCATCAACCCAATATGAGCAAATGCTGGGTAACTTTCGGCGTTGGACCCCGGACTCATTTCACCGGCATTATCACCTTCACCTCATTCAGATGCTAAATAACCTGAG
Source organism: Periplaneta americana (assembly GCF_040183065.1). Classification (NCBI taxonomy): domain Eukaryota; kingdom Metazoa; phylum Arthropoda; class Insecta; order Blattodea; family Blattidae; genus Periplaneta; species Periplaneta americana. The sequence goes on along the minus strand of NC_091120.1, from coordinate 68,912,343 downwards.
ATGTTGATAAAGCGTCGTAAAATAACCTACTAAAATAAATCCTACATAACAGATTTATGTGAAACTTTTTTTACGGGAATTACATTTAGCATATTCTTTTGTGTAAAACTCTGATTACATCTGTATGGTACCCGTATGCCTAATTGTTGTACAAAGTTTCATAAAAATATATTATATAGGAGAGAAGTTATTAATTTTGTCTAAATGCAGGGGCAGTTCCTCTTATAGAAACATAATCAGACTTCATAGAAAAAAATACAGAGTGATTCAAAAGTCGCGCGACATAGGACATCTTCGTTATTAGTTAAGTACAAAAAATAGTTTCAAATAAATTTTTTAGATATTGGTACGTGTTGTTGATGTGCAAAATTATAAGAAAATCGTAAGAGCCATTTTTTAGAAAATTGCAACAAACATGTTCGCGTTTCAAGTAAAGTACCAGTTTGGTTAGGGAAAACACATCCAAAACTGAGGTGTCACATCTCTGGAGGGTACGAAACTTAAATTAGAAATGTGGTTTAGGTCGCGCGCCGTAATTAATAAATTGTGTTTTTTGTGTAGACAGGTAAGTAAGTGCTAGTTTCACCAGTGAACCGGGTAGTAACAGACAATGTACACAATTCCTGAGAGGGTGGAAATGGTTCTCATCCATGCGGGAGGCCTGAGTCTACGGGAAGCAGCAGAAGAATATCACAGACGGCATCCAGATCAACCTACCCCACATCACGGAAGCATTGGTCGTTTAATGGAACGGTTCAAGACAGCAAGCAGTATCCACGACAAAAAAACATTCAGGGCGGCCTCGTACAGCAACAGGGGATGCAAACGCAGCTAGTGTACTAGCTAAGCTGGTAGTCAGTCCATCACGGTCAACCAGGGAAGTGGCGCAAGAATGTGGCACCAGTCAAGCGTCCGTGTCCAGGATATTATCCGTCAATCATTTCCATTCCTATCGTATGCATTTTGTGCAGGAACTGCATGGGAATGACACAGATATGCGGGTGCAGTTCTGTGAGTGGTTTCTTGAACGACGAACGCACCAGCCAAACCTTGAAGCTGATATTTGTTGGAGCGATGAGGCCTGTTTCCATTTGAACGGAACAGTGAATCGACATAACGCTGTGTACTGGGCAACCGAGAACCCCCACATAGCTGTAGAGGCTCATAATCAGTTTGACCCAAGATTAAATGTGTGGTGTGGCATACACGGGGATGTTGTCGTCGGTCCCGTGGTTCTGAACAAGCTTACTGCTCCACTGTACAGATAGCATCTCGAGGCTGCCCTACTTGGATGATCTGCCCTAGAAAGAAGACGTGGGTTTTTCTTTCTGCAGGATGGAACACCACCGCATTTTAGATTGACAGTTCGCGAATTGCTGAATGAAGTTATCCCTGGGTGTTGGATCGGTTGCAGGGATCCAGTGGAATGGCCACCTAAGTCGCCAGATTTAACGCCACTTGACTTTTTTATGTGGGGACATCTCAAGTGTGTAGTTTACAGAAACAGGCTCCAAAAACTGGATGAATTGCAGGAAAATATCAGGAGAGAATGTGCACAAATAACACCTACTGCGTTAGCTAATGTGCGGAGCAGTTACCTCAACCGTGTATGGATGTGCCGTCAACAAAATGGCCACCGATTTGAACACTTACTCCATTAGTGTGTCTGTGAAACAATTACACAGGTCATGAAATTTCAAGTGCTAAAATGTTTGTTTCGCATTGTGACTCTCAACTTACTCACTTGTCTACACAAAAAACCCAATTTATTAATTACGGCGCGCGACCTAAACCACATTTCTAATTTAAGTTTCGTACCCTCCAGAGATGTAACACCTCAGTTTTGGATGCGTTTTCCCTAACCAAACTGGTACTTTACTTGAAACGCGAACATGTTTGTTGCAATTTTCTCAAAAATGGCTCTTACGATTTTCTTAAAATTTTGCACATGAACTACACGTACCAATATCTAAAACATTTATTTGAAACTATTTTTTGTGCTTACAATAATAACGGAGATGTCCTATGTCGCGCGACTTTTGAATCACCCTGTATGTATTCTGTCTGTAACTTCTGTGTAAAGTTTCATAAAAATCTGTTAGATAGAAGAGAAGTTACTTTGTTTGAATGCACCCCCATGAAGGGGTAGTTCCTCTTATGTAACCGTAAATATAGTTTATATACAAAAAATATATGCTACCTGTAACTTCCGTACAATGTTTCATAAAAATCTGTTTCATAGGACAGAAGTTATTAATTCTGTCTAAATGCACCCGCTATAAAAGGGTAGGCCTAGTTTTTCTTGTGCAAATTAGTATTAGTATTTAGTATTTATTTATTTAACCTGGTAGAGATAAGGCCATCAGGCCTTCTCCGCCCCTCTATCAATGTAGTCAGAATTTGTACACACAAAATATGTGCCACCTGTAAGGCCTGTACAAAGTTTCATAACAATCCGTTAGAATAAAGAGACGTTTTTAATTTTGTCCAGCTAATAGATTTGCATTAGAAAAGTTCAGGATAACACAGAGGGCTTGAAATTTAAGGGGTTACATCAGCTTCTTGTCTATGCGGATGTTGTGAATATGTTAGAAGAAAATCCACAAACGATTAGGGAAAACACAGAACTTTTACTTGAGGGAAGTAAAGCGATAGGTTTGGAAGTGAACCCCGAAAAGACGAAGTATATGATTATGTCTCGTGACCAGAATATTCTACGAAATTGAAATATAAAAAATGGAGATTTATCTTTCGAAGGGGTGGAAAAACTCAGATATCTTGGAGCAACAGTAACAAATATAAATGACACTCGGGAGGAAATTAAACGTAGAATAAATATGGGAAATGCCTGTTATTATTCGGTTGAGAAGCATTTGTCATCTAGTCTGCTGTCAAAAAATCTGAAAGTTAAAATTTATAACACAGATATATTACCGGTTGTTCTGTATGGTTGTGAAACTTGGACTCTCACTTTGAGAGAGAAATAGAGATTAAGGGTGTTTGAGAATAAGGTTCTTAGGAAAATATTTGGGGCTAAAAGGGATGAAGTTACAGGAGAATGGAGAAAGTTACACAACGCAGAACTGCACTCATTCTAATCTTCACCTGACATAATTAGGAACATTTAAATCCAAACGTTTGAGATGGGCAGGGCATGTAGCACGTATGGGTGAATCCAGAAATGAATATATTTTTTTTATCCAATGCCACCAGGTTGTCTTTCGACATTTCTGATCTTCTCTCTTGGCCGTGGCTTAGTTGTAACCCACTTCTGAGGTTGGGGCGCCTGGAAGGCGGAGTTACATTACCCCGATGATGTAATAGGATGATTATGATAATGTGGTGCCAGGAGAGGTCTTAAATCTAAACTTAACCTAAATTCCAGACCATGGACGAACACAGGAATAATCCCCTTTAAGGAAAAATTCCTGTGCTCTAACCGGGAATCGAACCTGGGACCTCATGAACTATATAGAGTGTTAGTTGGGAGGCCGGAGAGAAAAATACCTTTGGGAAGGCCGAGACGTAGATGGGAGGATAATATGAACATGGATTTGAGGGAGGTGGGATATGATGATAGAGACTGGATTAATCTTGCACAGGATAGGGACCGATGGCGGGCTTATGTGACGACGGCAATGAACCTCCGGGTTCCTTAAAAGCCATTTGTAAGTAAATAAGTAGATAGATAGATAGCTTTATTGATATTGTTCACAAAAGTACAAAACTTAATAATTTAACAAAAGATCTATATACAAATGTAGTTCTACATAATAAATATACAATTTCCTAAACTAATTAATCTATCGCAAATCTCAATAATTTATTGGTTCAAACTTGCACTTACGTCTTGTTTTAGTGCATGTTTAAACCAATCGTGATAATCCTTAAGACTTTAAACCTTAATTATTTGCTCCTTTTCAAAAATCTAATTGTAATATTTAGGTCTTATTTTACAAAATAATTTATTATTCCAATTATATGATCAGATGTCGACATACTGTAAGTCATGAACTTGAAATAGCTGAATCGGTACATTCCATATGTAGGTTAATCTTTCTTTCTTACAATATTTTCATGTCAGCAGAAACGTTTGCGTAACTTCTACGAAGACTACCGCATGCCTGCTTAAAAACAAGCTTGACAAATTGCTTACATAATCAACCTCAATTTAGTTTCATCATTATGTCGCATGTACTCATTATCGATTCATTTCTATTATGATTTCTATTATGATCTAATAAATTTATTATAATTGCATTCTTATTGAAATTAAAATATATTAGTTAACCAATTTATAAAGTCAAATTTTCTTCTGAACTTTTACTAATTAATATAACTATCGGAATACCTTAATAACTACCTTAGTTCTCTATTTTCAATTTTTTTTTTATTATTTTAAAAAAAACCTTGACGTAATTCTATCTTATTTTCAAAACCTGTCTTCTTACCTTATTTAATTAATAATAAGTTTTTCTGATTTTAGGAAAATTTAATCTTTGCTGATGCCTATCTCTTAGTAGGTAGTTTCGTTCAGTATCTATAGTTTTGATTGAATCTACTTTATTTCTGTTAGAGTTTGTATTTGTCATTTTACCTCTTATTAACTGTTCGTCACCTGCTTCTACTTCATCGGTCGGTATCGCACAGCTCCTCCAAATTGTAGCACTTCCTCTCGCGCACCCCGGACTACCAACGGCATGTGGCATTCTTATTAATTGGTCTTCACTTGCGCTGACTTTGCCGGTTGATCCACAATCGCTTCTCCTTGATTTATTTTCACTTGCGCGCCTCGGACTACCCTCACTGGTCGTTCTCTCAGTCTGTGCCCCAGCTCCCCAAACAGCATCTTCACTGGTTCCAGCTTCTTCTTCCATACAAGGTTTTCCTTCTTCACTCTTCTTTCTTCTAAAGGGATCTGTGAAAACAGTGCTGTCTAGTTTATTTAGGTATGCTCTAATATCATTCACTGCCGTAAGCTCATCAATTCTTCTATTTGTTAATTCTGAATCCTTCTGCCCGCTTGATGAGTTACTTTTCTTATCAGTCCTCTCTACGCTTCTAGACTTCCTGTTTCGTGATGCACTTCTGTTTACGTGTGGTGTCGATGATGCTCTATTTCCACAAGTCTCTATTTCGTTATTTCTGTTGTTGCAGCAACTTAATAAATCCTCAGTGAATTGATTATTTAAGGCCTCTACGTTAACTATGTTTCCGTTTATCTTCATTTTATCTTTTACTAAAGTTGCCCTCAATCCTTTACCTCGAGCTTCTTTTAATATTGGAATTAGTTTCTTTCTTTTCTCTCTAATTTCTTTTGCAAAGTCATTTTCTATGAATATATTTGTGCCTTTGAGTTGACGCGTATTGGCAATGATGTGCTCTTTGATAAAGTAACTGTTCAATTTCACAATAATTGGTCTTTTTTTTTTTCCGTTACCGACTCTATACGCGTTATTAATCGCACTTATGTCCAAGTTTAGGCTGAAATACTTAGTTAATAATTCTAACACTACGAAACCAGTATCAATTCCTTTTTCATGATTGCGCTCTTCAACACCATAAATTACAATGTTATTAATTCTACTGTCATTTTCCCATTTTTTAACTATCGATTTTAACACCACCTGCTCTTGGATAACCTCCTTTAACTTCTTTTCCACTTCAGTGTATCTGTTTACTAATGTATCTATATCACTTGCTACTTTGTTTAGTAGAAAACTTGCCTTTAGTCTGTCTTCTCTCGTTTCTTTCATATAGTTTATCCATTCTCTTTGAAACACTTCATCACTGTAGACTCTTCCTTCTGTATCTCCAGGACCAGGGTTTAACTCCACATTTCCAATAATCAGTAGAACTGATAAAACAGCTGCGGCCACAAATATGTTGATGCTATCAGAAACTATTGCATTTTCACCTTTTGAACATCTGCAACACTGCCCTGCATTGAAGCACCCGATTCGCGCCCTGTAAGAATTTAGGTCGTCGCCCATACCTTCTTCACACGCTAACCTACTTGTATATGCTGCTTACTACACAACCGTTCTCTACGACTGCACTTTGTGAACTGAAGTAAATAAGTAATAGATTTGCATTCTGATCCACTGTGTGTTTGTTAAGGTTAGATAAAAATACGTTCGATGTATTTTTAACCTGATGTTCGATGTCATGTAAATAATTTTGCAGGTCTTAAACGCTCACACAGTGATTAAAAAACTTCCTTATTCCATGATTCTTTCCTGCTGTTAAGTCAAACATGTAATAGTTGCCGCCGAGTTACCGTATGTCCCACCACTAAAAAAATAATTACTGATAAATGCGCAAGAACGCGCAAACTTTAAAACAAGGATTCAACACTCTAAATGATGCTCTATGAAGTGGTAAAAGAATTGTTGTAACCGGACGTCACCGGCTATACTAAAATGCAGATTATATTTGGAGAATTAAAAAAAAAATAGGGTATATTTCAATAACAGTATTTAACCACTACTATAAGAAGAAAAATACGTCACAAACTTCGGGGATCATTGTTCTAACCACACGTTAATCCCATACTAGTTCATTATGATTCACTTCTTCTGATGCATGCAACGTTAGGCCGCCAATCGATTGCAAGTTTTTGATCATCCATGGGCCGTCGCACCACGATTTTAAACTTTTATGAAAGTAAACGGAGCATTAATTCAAGGAAAGGGAGTTATATATGTAAAAAAAAAAATAGTATAAATATCTGCATTCTTGTACAATTATGACTCTTTGAAAGTAGCAAAATTCCTCGTAAGCTGATGCAAATTTCGGCATGCTATTTGTCGGAATACAGTCATTTTTGTTAAACTGTTGGACTTATTCTGTTAATACTTAATATCTATAGGTTAATTCATTTGGGAACAATACATATGGAGTAGGTCTATAGTAGCTTTACTTGTCCAGAACAGATAGAATTAGAAATTAGGAGATCAAAAGAAGAATGAAGACAGAACAGATACAGCAAAGAAGTGCATTTTATTTTATTTTGCTTTGTTTTATTTTTCTGAAGACTTCTTTATATGAATTGTCCTCGGTAGCTTAGTTGGTATAGCGCTGGCCTTCTATGCTCGAGGTTGCGGGTTCGTTCCCGGCATTTAAGTGTGTTTAATTGCGACAGGCTCATGTCAGTAGATTTACTGGCATGTAAAAGAAATCCTGAGGGACAAAATTCCGGCACACCGGCGACACAGATATAAAACCTATGCAGTTGCAAGAGTCGTTAAAATAACCATAATTAAAATCTTTATAAGATTATGAGAACATAGGTTTCCATAAAACTTTGCTGCGGCCATCCTCACCAACAGACCGAAATGAAGTCAGTCAGCATAATCCTCCAATGTAGAATGGTGATTGTTCCTCTCCACGCATCACACAGAGAAAAGTTTTCTTGAAATAAAAGCTAATCACTTGGTTGTAGAAATGGAATAAGAGCAACTGAAAATTTTATAACATAGACAAAAGACTTTGAATATAATGAAGAATCAGAAATAAATTTGTAAACTAAATGGCAATGTACTGGTCCATCGCGGAGTGAAAATAAAGAGCGTATTCCGAATATCAGCGCTGAGCAATCTGATGGCATCACGGTGTTCCGAATTTCAACGATGACGTCACTGATGCTCCACCAGTGTCGCACCGGTGCCATCAGCTTGCAGAGGTGGTGGTAGTCTCCATCAACCGCCATCAGTGAATCTGATTGGTTCTTGTATAGGGCGGGAATTAGGAGACGAATGACATCGTGCACTGTTGTGTCATGGCGGTGTGTTATTGTGTATTGTTTGTAATGAGCACAACGTAAAAACAATAGGCTATGTTAATGGCTTATGAACGAACATGTCAACGGATCAGTTATTACTACTGGTTCAAGAAATAAATTGTTTATGCTCTCTTTTCTTTGAACGAGATGACAGTACTGAAATTTCGCAAAATCTTGCTAGCGTAGCACAGACAACAACTTGTACAGCCGCCATAATAACCATCGAACCTTCCAGCAGTTTTGTTCCTAATTCGCTGCAGCGTGACGTCATTGATGACCACCGGTCCGGTGAGATTCGGAATACAGTGGGAATTGGTTCTGTGTCTTGAAGTGATACTTTTGTCGAACAAGACAAAACAGAATTGAAAGTTCAGTCTAATAAGGGTAGTGGGTGTGGCAGATGAAATGAATATAAATTCTTATTGGTTATCCATCAACTAATACAGTACTGTACTTGCATTTCCTGCCCGCCCCGAGACTTGAGTATGCGCTTCTAGTACCACAGTGGGTTTCGAAAGTTCCGTCTCACAAACGGCACAATTCTGAAATAGAAAAAGAAGAGCTGATTAATTTAAAATCGGTGATCAATACGGATGTCCTAATCAATAAAATATTCTGTTTTCCTTTAACAAAAGTATCACTTCAAGACACAGAACCAATTCCCATTCAAATGGCAAACCCAATTCTTAGTGCCCATATAGGAGCGTGTCTAATTCTCCTACGTAAGCAGTTGATCTATAGGATGTCGAACTTGATTTTTTGCCGTACCTAAGAGCTTCCACTGTACGCTGAAAGTAATCTGATGCTGCAAGAGTCGGTAATATGTCCCCGAAAATATGTTTTCGGCGTTAATTTCATTTTATCGATTTTTTATATTACCAAAATGCTTATTATACATATAGAAAGCCAATAAAAAGAAAATTCAAACTGTAGAATAGTGAGCTTTATCAGGTCTATACTGAAAGTAACATTGAGAGGTAGGAAAAGAAATGAAGATATCTTTGATTAAATGCAAGAAGAGGAATTAGTATTAGTTACGACGGTATCAAAGAAAATTACAAAATCATTTAGAAAGAATGCTTCCTGAACGCCTACCACGGCAATTAAAATAAAGTTAACCTAATGACATGCCAAATTGGCCCAGAGCGTGGAGAGAAGTTAATAAAATTAATAACAGCAGGATGCCCGCCGCCTTTATCCCTAAGGAAATGACCATTCGTTATCTCGTGAAACCTACTTGCGCATAAGGAGAAGAAGAGAGTGAATTGAGGAGCTTCCCTCCCTCGCTATACATCTACTTGTAGGTTGATAGCTTCTTAACACCACTATAAGATTAATACCACAGCTAGGAAGTTAGTTCCAAAACTGTTAAGTTATGTAAGCTTGGACTATATCTATATCGAATGAAAAGTAATAATGCATCTCTCAATGCCAGTGAACCAGACGATAAATATGTACAGCCGGGTGTAACCAAACATGTGTTCCAATCGTTCAAAGCCTTAGAACAAGAATATAAAGAACGAATAATATATAATAAACAGTAATTTTTAGTTATAAACTTCGTAACTCTCAAACTAAAATAATTTACCCATACATATAAAAAACATACAACGTATACAATTATGATTCTAGCCTCATTATAACAAATAACAATGAACATTTTCATTTTATCAAAACAATTAATAATTATTTTATGTTCAGAAAAAAAAACAATATTAAATTTGTACTCTGAAAATATTCGTTCTATGTCACAAGACGTTACTGGAACAAATCTGAAATATGACATAGTATATCTTATATCATCAGGTGAACAACAAATTTGCGAATCTAATAGTGTATCTCTTATGCGGCACATAATATTAAACCCATAATAATGTTTTCAAGAAAAATTTTTATTTCTATTGTAATGACAATTAGAAGTTCGTATCGTAATTCCGAAGTTGGACTTGGACTGTAACGCAACCGAATGTATAGCAGTACGAGACGTCAACATTTAACGAAGAATAATCCGGGAAAAAATAAACGTGTTACACATTCCTGTTTGCATAATTTAACAGATGAGTTTACATTTTTCTAATCTTGCATAATATTAACATTACGTAAATAATACAGTGATAACAGAATAGCTCACTTTATTCACAACCTAAAATATTAATATAAAGTAACAATGTTCTTCAAACTATTCACGACTCTATACAACTCCACAGAATGCCTCTATGCGTTGTTTTTGTGAACATACTGTATATCGTCTGTAGCGAACGTGAGCAGGGCGAGACGCGCGGGTGACATTTATACTCCTCGCTGTAGCATGCTTCCTACGAACTTCCTACCTATGGTTCTTACTGTTAGCTACGGCACACTCGTGCATTTGATTTCACGAGATAACGAATGACCTATACTCATTTCTGTTAGAGACTGAGTGGACCCCAGAACCATAGTACGGCTGAAAGGATTAGATCAGCGGAAAAATCCATGACCCCGTCGGAAATAAAACCCGCGACCTTCCGTCTTGCAGTGTTAGACTTTACCGCAACGCTATCCCGCGCCCCACCACTGCAAGTACCTTATTTTAATCCATCGAAAAACGGAAAATGGAGGGAGCAGTTTCAATTTACTTAGTCTCGCAACTGACAGAGAGACTCAGTCCTCCATATGGTGGAAGAAGAAAAAGAAAAAGAAAGCCAGATATTCATTACGGACAGTGAACGAGCGAGCAACATGTGTTAGTCGGTGACTTGCAATAATGTCTAACAAATGGAGATAGACCCTTCACCTGATGAAAGGGGCTCACGTTCTCATAATAAAAGAATGTGTTTTTTAATGACAATTATTAATTTATACGTTAATTTATTTTATTTTTTTAGTCCATTCGAATTTTGTTCTGGATAAATGTAGGTTTAAAAACAGCTCTAAAAACCTTTTGCAATTGAAAATTTTATTTTAAAGATAATATTATGGGATCCATTTCTTCTTCAAATCAATTATAGTTTTCTGTCTGTGAGGATACGTACAAATAAGGATAATATGTGAAAATAATGGATCTACGCTTTTACGAATTGTAGAAATAACTTTAATACCATTTATAAATGCAAATTAATGTTTTTATTTTATCATGTAATGATTACAATAATTTGGAAAAGAAAATACAAACAAGATGCTGTGTTCTGGCAGGGACATTACAGGAGTGCATAAATACTAAATTGAAACAATCTGCTCGTACATAGGCTGTTTCTCTTGCCATTCTTCTCATTCTGTTCTCTACGGAAAGTAGAACACCTGGAAGGAAAAGAAGAATGTATTGCTCAATAATTCCTACTGAACTGCAGGACATATATTTCAACATAGCATAGATTCATCCACTAAAACAGTCATATCAAGCTCGGCCACTGGTGGCAGCTGCCACAGGTTTGCCACAAGGCCCACCAAAAGTTTGGGGACATTTATATTTTTAATGGTTAAATATGGGAAATAGTTAATTTCTGTGTTCACAGTTGAGTTAGTACTTTCTTCGAAAAAAAAAAAATGTTTGTAAATGTATGTTTTTAAGATTTTGGCCGTGGTTATTATTCCAAAATTAGTTGTAATGTGGGCCTTATTGAAAGCATAGGTTCTAAATAAGGTCCAGGGGCGTCTTCATCGTTGTTGATCGCAGGGGTGCTTGGAGATTCTTCGTTGTTAATGACTGCTGACGTTAGATCAGTAACATCATCAGGATTATCAACTTCTGCCTCTTCGTCGGATGATAGATCTGGTACATCTGCATTTGAACCTGAGTTTCCTTCAATAGATCGCAGATTCAGGAATAGCTAAGGAAATATTCCTTTTCCTCGAAACTTTGCAATCAAATTACCTGGAGCAGTGCTGCTCATCGGAGTGACTACTACCGCGGAGGAATCGGAGATTGCGAATAAAGCTCTCCACCGGTGATCTCCGATAGTACCGTAGATGGGACAGGGGACATACGGAGGGTTGCGGGGGTTTGGAGCGAAGAGACAGTTAGCTCAAGGACGACCGGCGCTTACGGACTGACCGTAGTTGTGAGGGGAATAAAATGGCACCAAATTGGATATCCGTCGCATGGAAATTCTTTAATTTAGTTGAAAGTAATAATAAAGTCGCACACTGTAAACTTTGTGGGCGAATTTACTCTAAGGATGGTGGAACTTCGAATTTGTTAGACCATTTGAAGCGATCGCACAATTGCGAACTTGATGAAAACAATTACGCAAAACATTTGATACGATTTCTTTTTAAATTGTTTTAGTGCTATTGCTCCCAAAGGCTCACAGTCTATGAAAAAGTCTTAAAATTTCTCTAAAACGCAACTTTCGAGGCAATAAAAAACAAATGAAATATTTAAAAGACGACTTGAGTTATATTTTACTGTTTAGACAATTTGAGTTATATTTTACTGTTTGGATTAAAATATTTCTGAATGAAACTAAAGAAATATCTGGTAATAATATAATTACAATTATCCTTAAGTTGATATCCACTTATATTTTTATTACAGAGCAAAAGTGGCGCGTTTTAGAAGAGGCAGTTCAAATACTGACACCCTTTAACACAATAATCACAATCCTGTCCGGTGAAGAATCTGAATAAATTATGTTGGACAGTAAACTTTATCTCATTGATAGCCCACGTTTCTTTTGTTTCATTCTGAAGCTCCCTTAATATATTTTACGTTAACTAAACCGATTAGAATAATAATTGACAAACACTGTTTGAGATTAAACGAGAGTTTCTAGGAGAATTAAAGTATAAATGTTTACATTAGCTACTGAAAAGCTTTACTTCTGCGTTAGTTTTGCAGTTAGATTGAATGTTATTAATTTGATCAATGACATAAAACTAATACGGCTTTCCACATATACTATGAATTTCAAAACTAGAAAAAAAATCTGTCAGCTAACTTAGCACTTTAAGCAACACAAAAAAGAGCCGAAGAAAGAGAGAGAGAGAGATTAACATAAAAGAGAGATTAAACAACAACAAATTACAACTTATTTTAAAAGTTACGCGGACGTCAGCGGACTCGAATCACTATCTGATCCGATTAAAGGAATGCTCAGCGGAAAGTGTATGTCTGCGCCACAGCACATATACAACCTGCTCGGCATCAATCGGAGGTAACCGGAGGTCTCCGATTGAAAGCGCGCAAACAACCGCTCCGGAGAAAACCTATCATAAGCAGCACTAACCTGGAGTCATTGCTCTGAGTCAAGCAGATGAAAACAGTTCACCAAATCTTGAACGTGTAATCGTTCTCTTCATACACCAAACGAGGCCTTATTAGAGACCAGCAGTTTTTCTTCAGTCTCTTGCTCGCTACTCACTCGCCATCAATTATATCTTAAATCTAATTATATTATCTTCAAAAGGAATAAAAGAGCTTTCGAAAAATGTATACTACCTGTAATATTACTTACAAATGGCTCCAGAAATACGTAAGAAATGCACTTTTCGTAATTGGCCAAACAACTCAAACACAGCAACATACAATGGCGGAAAACCAGTTACAGCTGACATGTGATATTAGCACTTAAATACTAGATGCGCACTAGTAAAGAATCCAATCACTGTAGCAGATATCGTATATACTTTCAGCATAAAGAGGAGTGGCCTTATTTGATACACCTATCTTATTCACATTATAATTAAAGATAAGAATTTTGTACCACAACAGGCCACCGGCGTGGCTCAGTCGGTTAAGGCGCTTGCCTGCCGGTCTGAAGTTGTGCTCGGGCGCGGGTTCAATCTCCGCTTGGGCTGATTACCTGGTTGGGTTTTTTCCGAGGTCTTACCCAACCGTAAGGTGAATGCCAGGTAATCTATGGCGAATCCTCGGTCTCATTTCGCCAAATATCATCTCGCTATCACCAATCTCATCGACGCTAAATAACTTAGTAGTTGATACAGCGTCATTAAATAACCAACTAAAAAAACTATACCACAACATGAGGATATTAGGTTAGTAGTGCTTAGACTATCGTTACGTCACGAATGACGTGAAGTCTGAAGTATGGCCAATTGAAATGTGTTTTGTATCGCAGCAATTTAATGGGGATATGTTTCTCGTGCGTACAACGAACACACTATGCATACCTAATCTTGTAGTCTCTGTGGGTAAATTCCTATCTTTAATTATAATATGCACTTCACACCGCTGGATTCCTTTCAAGATTGTTTAACTTACAACCTCTTTCACTGGCGAGGCTGTAGCAATGTCCTATTTTTCCACTATAATCGGCATTACAGTGAATTACGATGTTCACTCAGACAGGTTTTGTATCGTGGAATGGAGCGATCCGCATCATAGGACGTAACAGAAACGTATCTAAAGTAGTGATGTTACTTTCACTCAAGTTATATTCCTGCAGGTTTGCTTCTGTGGAACCAGTAAACATAATATTATCTCGTATTATAGCCAGAATTACTGCATTCCGACAATTATAGCTATTTTTCTTTATTACCTATATAACAAGTTCATAGCACTTCACTGGCATTATCACCTTCATCTCACTCAGATGCTAGATACCTATAGCAGTTGATAAAGCGTCGTAAAATAATCAATTAAAAATTTTATGTTTTAGATTTGTAACAATTGGTTCTTTATGTAATCCATTGAGAATATGTGAGATTTTGTTTATTTGTTTTTTTTAGAGTTTCAGCCATTAGCAACTACGGTGATTCTAAAATGGTGATAGTTTCGGAAATAACTGAAAAGTTATAGGTAGTTAATCATAGTATTACGGACGGGCAAATCCTATGAGACTGACTGGAGTTTCGCAGATTGTAATGCATGAGTGTTATGAGTTGGTTGTACGTTCCTGATGCATGACGCAGCAGTAAGCAGATGTAATGCTATCTATTCTACCACGTGTTGGACCACATCTGTGCTAGACCTGTCTATCTTAATTACTACACTAGACGATAACCTATATAAACATTCGCGGCTTCTAGTTTTCACTTACCCTTGAAATAAGATAAAGTTATGCTCTAGATGTTGAAATAAATTCTCATACTCTACTTCAATTTATACGTTCGAAACTCCTTATTACTACTGACAGAGTATGATACTGTCCATGCATTTGGCCTTTACGTATCATAATATTCCGTAAGTTTTTTTTTACAGTTCAACCTAATTACTTTTGTTCCTTCTGATGCCTTATTGAAAAAGCATCAGCTCTGCTTCTTACCTCGGGATCTGCTTCATAGGTGCAAACTGTCACTGCATATGAAGATTCACACGGGTCGTCATGTCCTGAAATGAAATGAAGCTTTAATCATTACTTCAATATTTACCTTATAAGTTATTGACTGCAATTTTTTAAGTAAACCGCATAGTGTGAACTACAGCCAAAATGATTGTTGTTACGTAAACAATCTTAATCTCATCAACTTCTGCGTGGATTTTCATGAATTATTTACACATAATCCTAAGATTGAAAAAATAAACATGAAAATTTTTATATTTCTAATGATAAGATTTGATTTAAAAATTATTTCACATAAAAATACAACTAAAAAAAATTATCACATAAGCAAGTGGCTCTCTTTCTTAGAAACTAGTCTATCATAAGTTCGGAACAAAAATTTAATGTACATATTTTTCATTTATTTCTACATTTAATGATAAGGTTTCGTTTATTTTAACGCGATAAGTAATGTCTATCATATGAAAAAGCAACTAACTTGTTTACATGTTATTTAAAACATATTCGAATAAAATATTTGAACCATAATAATGAAAGTTTATCTACATATTGTATGTAGTACAGTAGGGAATATGTACAAGATTTGAGAACTGTAACTTTAACATTTCTGAGAAAAAGTGATCTGTGTTTCTAAAAATGTTAATTAGCAATATGTAACATTTCTTACCTAGCATTTAAATGGAGGAGCGGACTAATTTAAATACAATTTTGGGGCCTAAAAATACAAGGAAATGACATAACCCAGTACATGTTTTTATAGGTTATACAAATAATCTTGAATTTTTATAGTCAAAAATGGAAAATGTTTCTTTTGGACATCAAAATTATCAAGTTCCCTCATAATTCTTTGATAAGTTCGTTTTATCCATTTATTTATTTATTTATTTATTTATTTATTTATTTATTTATTTATTTATTTATTCATTCATTCATTCATTCATTCATTCACTCACTCACTCACTCACTCACTTACTTATTTAGTTATTTATTTACTTACTTATTTATTTATTTACTTATTTATTTACTTATTTCTTTATTTATTTATTTACTTATTTATTTAAAGCTGTGAATTTCATTAGAAAATTATTGAAACTGAATGAATTTCCCACACATTAAGAATGTTTCCAGTGGACTCGCCTTGTTCCGTTTCCCTTCTTATTATGTAAAGTGTGATTCGAGAACAATGGAATACGAAAAACTCCGGTTTAAAGATTTTTCTAATGTGGTTACACCATTGATGTCTTCATAAATCTAATATTTCAATAATCCCTGCCATCGTACCAACTTGTAAAGTCATTAAGACTCACGATAACTCGCAGAAATTATTTTTAAGAGCCGCGCCAACATACTAGAAGTTACTTAAAACATATCCTTAAGTTACCATTCATAAGACTTACTACATGTAAATAAAATTAACACATGTAATAAATTTGGATGCAGAAATTGTCTTCTTACATGATTATGTTTTAAACGTCTCTTTTGGTGAACCTAACATTTCAATGAAAATTTTGTACTCATACTAATATGTGTAAATTGCTCTTAAAGATGAAGATTGCAAGACGTAGAAGTGATTTTTAAACTATTCTATTACTGTAACATGTATAAATAAAATTACTCATAAAAATAGATTCAGATAAAACTATCATGTGGAATTAATTGATAATAACCGAAGCAAAGAAAATTAACACATAAAATTATTTGTAACGATCACACTAACATAGGCCTACATAGATTTGTAAAAATCATACTGACATGAAGAAAATCCAGGGAAAGATGGAATGGGTCTAACGCCTAAATCGAGAAGTTTATTATGATAATTCATTAGCCATTGTTATCGAAAATTATAACTAGTTTCGATATATTTGACAGCTAGCTTACCGTCCCATTCGATGCGACATTTCTCGATAGCGGCTACGGATCTGTCCTTAACGTCGTCGGGCAACATCTTTTTGGCCAGCGCAATGGCTACGTCGGCGTTGTATTTCGCGCCTTTCACCTGTTAAAAAAAAATGAAGGATCATTACACATCTACAGTAAAAATTTTTGATCAGTATATGGTAAATTTATTTTGTAACTCTTTCTAAAGAATGTCTCTCTAGTAACAAAATTGTTTTCAATTCTTTTTATATTTTGTATATTAATTGTTAATTTTTACAAGGAATAGTAGGTTGATGCATAAGCTCAAAGCGTTTTTATTCATCACAACACTCCGTTGTTAGGAGATTGTTTATCGTTTGTCATTTGTTTTGTTACAGCATTTGGAGTATTATGCGTGTAAATACTTCTTGAACCTTTCAAATTTGAAGAAAATGTGTGCTATAATTAACATTAAAAATAATTCTGGTCAACAATGATTTTTTTAAGTGTACAATTTCTGCCGCTTCTTATGTAATGTCATCTGCTGATTTCAAAAATTAAGTCAGAATTTCTCTACCAAGTTTTTGTAATTTAAAAGAATAATAAAGCCTATATTTATTGCTATATACAGTCGATAATGGGAAGAAAATGTTTCAAAGATTTCATTTTATTGCTTTAACAATTGACCTATAACTTTAGATCACTGTTGCCTGTGAAGTCAGAATTCATAAAAATAAATCTTATTCCTCATTAGACTGTGAGAGTATTTTGACTTGGAATTTACATTCTTGAAACAAGTTCATAACCTGTGTTTTCTTTGTCTTAATTTTAAGTGTGGTAAAAGTATCTTATAAAGTGAAACATACCTCGAAATACTCTGTAAGTCATAAACAATTTTTGTTACGTTTGTGGTTAAATAACTTTGAAAAAACACAGGCGAATTTTTACTACACTATTTAAAGAGCTTACGAGTGTTATTTTTATTACAAAGTAGATGAGGACAGAAAATGGGTTCCTGAATTCTGTTGTGCTCAATTCTATTAGCCTAACTGGTTGGCTAAAAGGACCCCGTCATATGCCTTTTCTAGTTCCAATGATATGCCAGGAACCTAAGGATCATTCAACAGACTGTTACTTTCTAGGAACCACAGATCAGAAGATTACAGAGAACTTGTCAGCTAGTTGATCCAGAAATATAACGTGATGGGATGCCACGTATCTATCAAAATAACTTATGGATTCTTATCTATTTTTTCTTTCCTCAAAACCTTCGGGTAGTGAGCGACGAACATGAGCGTTCTCATCAATATTTTTCTGAAATGGAAAGGCGCTACCAGAAAAAATAGAGCCCAAATATTCTGTCAGACTGCTACCGGACTCAAAAGAGATGTTTCTCAAGTGAAGTGTAGCCTAAAATCTATTTCACACATTTTTGGTAAATAAATATGATTTTGGGTAAAATGTTACAAGGTATCAATACTAGAAAAGTCGGAAGTACTTTTCATATAATTACTAAAAAAGCCTGGGTGATAGAAAATTTTTGGAAACAGATCTGAAATCAGCACGAAAAATGCTATAAGAATCACCATTCTTTATCTTTTAACAAAAAATATGTTTAATTTTGTTGACTAGTGTAACAGAAAGATGTTATACATTTTTCTTCATCATACTTCTAGAAATCATAACTAAAAAAGGAATGTATTAATACGATCTGTTCCGATCTGTATTATAATTGACTTTATTTTGGCATACACCAGTAACCAAAACAGCGTATCTGATGTTTAAAGTAACGTATAGATAAAGATCTGGCCGAAGATACAGAGAAAGTGTACAACTTCAAAATTATTAATATGGTATCCTTACTAATATCCAAATATGTAAAGGAAATTGAATGTTCATGATAGACAGGGTGAAGCGTATAAAATATTAAAATACCTTAAATCAGAGAAAGACAACATCCAGTTGATATTATACATTTCAATGAAGAAGAATGGCTCCACTATTTAAGATGTGTGGAATAGAAATTGTGCACATAAAAAGTAAAAAAATAAGAATTTGATCATATTCACCAAATTACATCAGATGAGCTACAATTAGCTATTCAGAAAAGTAGGAATAAGAAAACTTTTTGACAGAGATAATTTTAATAGAGAATTAATCAATCATGCTCCATTCTCAGTACTCAAGAAAGTACTGGGATTCCTTAACAGCCTATTGGCTGGAAGAAATACTGTCACGTGCCTGAGGAATAAAAATTGGCTAAAGTAATCCCAGTTTTTATGAAAGGAGACCGAAGAGATTGCAATAACTATAAAGGAATATTAACCTCTTAAATATTTACTACAAAATATACGCTAATATATTGAATAAAAGGCTAGAATAATAGCGAAGTGTATTTTATGTGAAATCAAAAAATAACTTTAGAAAAAGCACATCCTGTTCAGATTGTTTTTTTTTTACTATATACTACACAAATAATTGAGGGTGCACGATCATAGAAAGTTTAATCTTGTAGCTTATTTTGCATCTTTAGATATTAAAAATGCATTTGACAGAATCAATAGAGACAAATTATGGAAAATCGTATTGATTAAAAACATTCCACAACATATTATAAGAGAAATGCAAAGCATATACACCGAAAATAAAAATATAACAATAGGAATACCAAAGTGTAAAAATCAATAGGATAGAAATTAATTACAGAGTCAAACAGGGATGTTCTTTGTCGCCGACGCTTTTTAACGTGTATATCGATGAAGTGATTAATGAGTAAAAAAAACTAGTTTAAACTACTGGATAAACAGTATAGAGCGGAACAGGTTTCACGGCTCGCGCGACCTTGAATCCCCCACCTTCACGCGCAGAGCCAGCCAGCCGTGAAACCTGTTCTGCTATATACTGTTCACCCAGTATAATCTTAAAGTAAATAATATTGTAATTGATATTTTACAATTTTCTGATCATCAAGTGCTAATCGTAGATTAGGAAGATAAATTATAGACAGCAGTACACAATTTAAATAAAATATTAAATGAATATGGGTCAGAAATATCAATAAATAGAATACAAGCATTATCACTTAGATGCCCAGTATCAGTTAGTGCAAAGATAATTTTAGAAAACCAAATATTGAATATGTCAGTTGCTTTCATTATTTAGGCTATGTGGTGACATATTCCAAAGATAAAGATGTTGACGTCAAACTTAAAAAACTTAACTAATGTTTAGAACGAATAGAGACTCAACATACAATGATTGTGTTAACAAACTAAACTCAAATTCTATAAATTTACGACGGTTCCTGTGTTATATTATAGGTCAGTAAAATTTTATTGGCCAGAAACTAACTAAAGAAAATAGAAACAGCTGAATTGAGACTTATGCACAATGTGGTAGATATTCCCGCCTAGATAGTCTATGACAAGAAATACATACGAGAAGAACTGCAAATATTTAGGCCTAGTACTATTGAAAATATAGAATAATACAGGAACAATTGGCTAGAACACCTTTATTTTAATATACGATAGCCGTATAGGCAATCAACTACTAAACTGAACTGCGTCCGAGCACGAGCTTCTGCTCTTTCGGGCTGCAATGCCTAATGTAGTGTTAACCTTGTGTATTAAATTAATAAATTTGAAATTAATGTAGGACATAACGAAAATTAGCTAATTTGGTTGATATTTTATTAATAAAGTTTCCATATCATAAATAAATCTAACATGTAATTAGGATGTGTAATTATGTATTTTACTATGTAATTAAGTAAATATGCAATTAATTATGTTGATATTTACTTAATTAAGTTCATGTGTAATTAATTAAGTTGTTTAATTAATTTATACACAGTTAAGTTGATCTGTAATTAATCGAGTTTAAGTGTCATTAATTAAGTCGGCGCACTTAATTCTTACATGACAAAAAAAAAAACACTTACAGTATCTTACAACCCAAAGCGATGTAGAGATTGAAAAACCAAGAAAACGCTGGAGGGATCAATCTTAACCTTCATATGAATCTGAACAAACTACTTGGTTTAACCTATAAATGATATTGTTGTTGTTGGTGGTGGTGGTGGTGGTGGTGGTGGTGATTATACTAATTTCCATTACTGTTATAATATGCCTTACATTATTTTAATGGTTTTACAGGATACAATTCTAGGAGTTTACATTATCCAGACTATAGCGTTCAGCCATTCAGTGACTTCATAATTATGTTTCGTAATCGTAGTTTCTACGATTGTGCATGACAATTCCTCATACATATTATTACATTGACTAAGTTGCTTGTTTAAATTTTTAAAACACGGCATTAATTATGTAACGATTCAGTGGAGGAGAACAAATAATAGGCCTAATAATCCTCTACATGCAAGGATTAGGCAGTTGACATATTCCAACTTCAGGTTCAGTTCCGTTTTTTCTTAATCTGGCAACGTCGAACATTTTTTTTTTTTTTTTGGATTGTACTTTATAGTTAATTAAAATAAACAATAATAATATTAGTAACATACAAAGAATTCTTGCTCGGAGTTAAAGTTAAAATACACCGCTTTATTTTATTTTAGTAGGTTATTTTACGACGATTTATCAACATCTTAGGTTATTTAGGGTCTGAATCAGATGAAGGTGATAATGCCGGTGAAATGAGGCCGGGCTCCAGCACACACCGCTTTAATTAAGAGCAAACTTGAGTAGTTTATCGTGTGATTTTATCATGTTTGTCATAGATTACGTATGATAACAGGGGGCAAGGCTAATTGAAATTTCCCTATCTCTGATCGAGTTATAAACCCTGATGGAACTGATATTTAACCCTTATGGTCAGTTTTGGTGAAGTCCGGAAGGCCTAGTTCAGAGATACAGAACTGGCGAGGGAGGAGTGGAAAGCATGAGGAAAGCGTTGGTTTCCCGTCCACAGTCCACCGGCGTTGAATGACGAGTCTGTGTCCCGTACGCAATCACATAAGGCAGTCACTGAATACTAATCTCCCCCATCAAGTCAGTGACGCGGGGGCGAAATGGGTGAGTGACGTATTTCGATGAGTGACGTAACGCTACAATTGGTGCCCAGCTCTGCAAGCCTGGCCTAGTTAGTCAAATCCACTTTCCTCACCTTCACAGTGGGCCACCCCTGGAATTTTTCAAGACGGGAAATAACGGAAAACTACCGCATTTGTCTTTCCCAAAAAAAACTGCTCAACATCAAGATAAATGAATCTTGTGCGGAAACTAAGAGGAAGGTGGGAAAAGGAAAGATTTGAGAATGCTGGGTTTGCAGTGAAAGATCTGCCCTTGGGCAGAAAACTATGAATGAATGAATGGATGAATGAAGTAACACAATGGATTTTGTTAACAGATATGTCAGGCTTTTCAAGGTCCTCGAGTATTAGAGTTATTTCTTTGTGTGAGCCATATACTTTTATAGCTACACAGTGATCATTATAGTTGTTGCAACTTCTAAACCGGATATTTCAAACTTTAATATATATACGAAATCATGACAATTGACTGATAGTGCTACATTGCGTGATTAAAAGCTGACGTCTAAGGAGACTGACGAAATAACAAATAATATCCTCTGCAAGGCAAAGTACCATAAGCGCCACTTTTACGGAAATGAGTTATAGTGTTTAAGATAAATTGCCCAACATTGCGCATCCAGTGTAAAAGTTCCGTGAGCCCAAAAAGTGTTTCTCTCTGATTAGTTAGTTTAAAGTTTGACTATCGTATTCACCACCATGTAGGAAAAGTATCGTATCTGTGTCTATTGTAAGGTTAGCAAAATAATAGTCTGCCTTGCAGGGGACGATATGCAAAAATATCTCGATTGAGTTAAGAAGAATAATGGGTGTAAAAACTTAGTTTGTACCAGTTATACTTTATAAATGGTTTTTGCTTATAAGGCACATAACGATGTTTGATACATAATACCTAAAAAATCACAACATGCAAACTTTTGGAATTACAGAACACTGCACTATCTAGAACTACCAATAATATAGAAAATAGTTATGGGGAAACTACAAGTACTAGATCTGCTAGTGAGAAAGATGGGTGTAACAGAGAGTGGAGTCTCGATACGCAACCGACACTCTTGTTAAAATATTAAAGTACCTCATATAATTTCATGAAAATTCTATGTGGAAAAAGTAGTTTTTCTACTTACCGATTGCATCATCCCCATCACACATTTCATGTAGCACTGAAAAAAGCAAGCAGATGATTAATTGATAAGTCAATTGATCATCCAACACATTTGATTTATTCGAATTTTAATGTTTTTCAAATTGAACAAATATAAAAAAATATAATAATCGTCAAAATTATAAAGGAGAACTGCATGTTTATTCCACCAGAATAAATTTGACATGTCCTTTAGCGTAACCTAAATATTACACAACCACTGGACTAAATCACAGCCATAGTTACTGGCTAACTCCATATTGATAATAAATCCAGACCTATGTAATTTAAACTTAGTTTAGTATTCATACCCTTATTTTCTTTTTTCAATTTCTTAATATCAATATACTAATTATTTCAAACTTATATTCTATTCTTAACTTAATCGTCTTTTTTATCTATAGTAATGTCACAAGAGTTCCGAAATTTGCCGATAAATTCACGAGCGAAGCGAGTAGATTTATTTGGGAAATCTCAGACCTCGAGTGACATTTATTAGAATTATTTCATGGATAAAATAAAAATGTAAATAAGATATCCCTAAAATTCGCTCACAAAATGTTAATAATTGTATATTTATGAATACTTCTCCTATTCAGATATTATGAAGTCGAAATAGATGAATAACGATTACTGCAATAAAGAAATTGAATGTTATTCAGTAATACCAATTGAGAAAAGCGAAATACAGATTTAAAAATCATTACATGTACTACGCTTTTCTCTTGTTATTATAATATAAATACGTTTCCATTATCTGCTGTAATCATAATTTAATTTTAACATTTTATAGTATAATTACAAATAACCTGATTAATATAATATTATTAATTAAATGAACAATGAAGGAGTGTCATTTTCTTTAGATACATTGGACATGGAATTAGAAGATGAATATGTAGATATGGAAGTAGGATTTATCACTTTATTTAGTACAATGGATTCATGCTCATCGAGTTGGCGACACTGATTAAAAATAACGACCATGCGATAAATTGATAATGATAAATCGAGCTGCAGAAATTATCGCGATCTCGCGATGTATGACTGTGATAGGTTGGAATTCAAAACTTCATTATATTTCATTGGCCGAAAATGGAATAACGTCATATAAACGAAATAGTCTTAGTAATTCCTATTTTGTAATTTTATTGAATTTCTGTTGTAAGTATAAAATTGTTATTCAAAGGAACTGTCCCCGAACACGAGCTTGCCTAGAAGGATGTACGCTGTATCTATTCTATGTAGCCTGTTCATTTTGTATTGTAATATGCAGTAAAAAATACAATAAAAATTAGAATACATTTCATTTAGAAATACAATTCATTTTAAACAGTTGTAAACTTCAACGTTTTACACATTAGAAAAAGAAATAAGAACATTTTCCCAGTTAGTTGTCTCTTAGTGGGTAGCTGTAATGAAATTATTTAATTTTTCATTAATTTTTAAGCACTTCGCCGAACAAATATAAAATGTTTTGAAGTTGGCTTTCTGTGAGTAAAGAGTCAAAGGCCTATTATGGTGAATGAGAATTTAGTAGGATCAAAAACGTAACATGATTTTCATTAATTGTATTATGTGAAACGTGTATGTCCGACATACAAGGAGAGAAAATTTGTAACGCTTTGACATGAAAGTTTCATTCTTACATCACTTATGCTACCATGCAGACAGAAGTATAAAATTAACTTCGTACCTCATGGTTTACTACGCTGTCTCGTTTCATGCTCTCTATTTAATGCGTCTCAAAGTTTTTCTCTTAAATTCCTTCAGCGAAACGGTGAGAAACGGAATGAGATAAGTGGTCAAGAGGCTTGGAGCTCAAATAGATTTTTTACAGATCCAAATTCCCTTGCAGGTACGCGTGATTGCATACCTTTCAATTAATTATCCTTCTATCACTCTCTTTTTCATTGTGAGGTTTTCTCTCAATTATATCATGGAAATATTGGATGTAACGTTTATGTAATAGGTCTATATCAGGGGTCGAGAGCTCATACTGAAGGGCAAATACAGTGGCAACCTCACTTCACTTTTTGTTCGTGTACACAACACTAAGTTAATCAATGAACGGCCGCTCGACTTCAGTACAGTCACAGTCTGCATCAGTGGTGTACCATTATTATCTGAAAAGTTAATAACATTAAATATGGCCAATTGAACAATATCTTTGTTATCCGTACTTTCATCTAGTGCCAAGGAGTACCATTACATAGTTCGTATTTTATTTAATAATTGTGCCCCTACATCAGAACTAAGTACCACTGTTCTGCCCCCAACTGTGTGAGGTCACAGACTGATGCATTAGAATTGTTCGACTATGTTAGGGCAAACATTTTCTGTAGCTAAAACTAAACAGTTTTTAACATTCTTCCTCATTGCGCATGATTTCATTCTATCCGCAATATATTTTGAAATGCGGTAGCTGGCACGAACCAATTTTTCTCCTGTGGTTTGTTCACTATCTTGTGCGATTTTTTTTTTATTTTTAGATTTTCTAACTACTACTTTCTCTCGTCTCCTGTATGTAATAGATAACAAATTCTTATGTTGATACAAAATCGTTTAGAATTAATAATAATAATAATAATAATAATAATAATAATAATAATAATAATAAAAGCCGTAATTCCCAAGTGGGGCAAGGGTTCCTGCTTGGGCAGGGGTGGCTCGAGTCTTGACCATCAGAAGAGCCGACCTGATGGTCTATTTACATTCCTAGTTCCCCCCCCCCCACAATTTCACTAGCACTGGTTGTTGCTACCTCTCATAGTTGGTTGACTGCGTCCCTCCACCGTGTTCTTTGTCGTCCTATTCTGGTCCGAAGTCCTCCTAGCTGCAACTTGAACTCGTCCCCCCATCTGGTTCTCGATCGTCCACGGTTTCTCCAGCCAATTCTTGGATCCCACAATGTCGCCGTGTGTGCCCATCTGGTAGGTTGCATTCGTACCACATGTCCTCCCCAGCGCCATTTCATCCTATTAGCGAGTGTGACCACGTCCTCTACGCCGCTTCGTCGTCGTACTTCTTCGTTTTTGATTCTGTCCTTCGGGTTTATTCCGAGTATTTTCCTTTCCATTCTTCTTTGACATCTTCCTAATTTTAATGCCTGTTTCTTGGTGAGTGACCAGGATTGCGCCCCATATAGAAGTACAGGTGCAATGCAGCTGTTGAAGATCTGCCTCTTGTTCTTCAATTTCTGGCTCTTGTCCACTAGGATGAAGGACAGACTTCAAAAATTTTTCCATACTGATGCTATTCGTCTACCGATTTCTTTATCCATGCTGTTCTGAAATGATATGGTCTGGCCAAGGTAAATGTATTGCGTGACAAATTCTATGTTCACATTGTTGACGATCATCTGCCCTTCTGCGTCGTTAGTCAGTACTTTGGTTTTGCTGGTGTCCATTGTTAGGTCTATACTGCTATGCTTTCTTCGCACAAATCGTTCAGCATCTCTTCTAATCGTTTCCTGGATTTGGCAAACAGAACCACGTCATCAGCGAAGCGTACATTATTCAGTTTTCTTCCGTCAATAGATATGCCGTGCTCTTTACATTATTCTAATAGATAAATTTATTAGTTAACAATCATTTGACGCAGCTATATATTAACTGATAAGTTATTAATCCGTAATTTATTACATGTTTATTTTATTAGAGTTACAATAATTCTAGAGAAATGACGTTTCATAAATAATACCTGAAATTATACTTTTTCCATACTTCTTGGTATGCATTGAAGTGTCGTCTGATGTTAAAATGTGCAATAAAGCGAATTGGTATGCAACATATCAAACAAAATGTTTTTTTTTTTATTTTATTCAATACAAAAATAATCTATTTCCCATTCCTTACGGAACGAATGTTTTCTCTTTGGCTGTGTCATACTCCTCAGGTAACGTAGTACATCACTGATTGCTTCAAACCTGTGTAATGTTACGTAAATTGTGAGCGATAGCGGGGTTAGTTTGAGAGAGTGGGAAAAGGTGTAACGGAGGGAAAATACTTTCTGCACTCATTGAGTACCAGCTCACAGACCCTGGTCTATATGAATATCAAATAAAATGCACTAGTGTTAAAGAAAGTAAGAAAATTATGTTATTACTTTGGTTCGTGTACAGAGTTTCACGCAACCATTGACATTTTCTTAAATCCCGTTTCAATTTTCTGTAGTATATCACTTTTCATGCCAATCCTTACCTTCAAATCTTTGTCGTCAGCGGCAAACTGTCCCTTAGATGCCGCTTCCACTATATCTGCAACAAAAGACATCACATTAATAATAAAAATACAGTCACCTTTCTCTTCTGAAGTAAGTCAAGGAATTAGCAGCGTCTATTGCTGTTGATCAGCACTATCTTCCATCCAGGCGCCACGGTTCGATATCCGGGCTTATCGTGATGAAATTTGTAGTGCACGAGTAGACGTTGGACAGGTTTCCTTGGGTACTCCCGCTTCTCTCCTTCATTCCACCAACAACCCACATGCTAGTCATTAGTCCATCATCTGCTATAGTTAGAAGTAGACTGGGATGAAGTTTAGGGAGCAGCTTTCGGGCCTCCGATGTTGAGGGCTTGAGGGTCCGGGCTCAGATACTCTTCTGGGAATGGAACTGGCTCTATCACAGCTGATGCACGATAGATCGCCTGTCAACATCGGATTCACAAACATTGCGAACCGGCTGGGATTTGCAGAATCACATACACGATGTGCCAATTATTATATCTCTTGTAATCTAGAACATTTTATGTCTATTGCAATAAACTGTTGCTCATGACATTAATAAACGATTGATTGATTGATTGATTTATTGATTGATTGATTGATTGATTGGTTCTTAGTTAATGAATTCAACTCAGATCCGGACACCGTAAAGTCATCCAGCTAGACTCAAGTATTTTCCATCGCTTGATTGTGCGTTTTTGATAGGGTGACTACCTCGGAGAAATATGTTCATTATTTCCCCATTATCTTTTGCAATGGTAACACCGTTATCAATGAACAATTGAGAAATTAGAGAAGATAGAAAGTGAAACGTAAAGAGCGTCGAGAGAGTGCCATCTTCGTGAACTACATACACAACTTCACTTCCTAGGACTTGAACGCAGATCTTCGATACAGAAAGCCAAGTCTATTTATCCTAAAATTATGTCGATCCCAAATTGTTTTATTTTCATCAGGTTAAGTATATATCGACCTACCACCTCGGACAGGTACAAAATTTGTGTGTGTATGTATGTATGTATGTATGTATGTGTGTATGTATGTATGTATGTATGTATGTATGTATGTATGTATGTATGTATGTGAGAAGCTTGTTTTCAAAACGACCCTTGTTCATTCCCATAACTTTGTGAGAAATCACGAAAAGCGTTTTTAGGACTAAAGTTTCTTTGCAGTTAGACAAGAGACATTATGAAACCAAAGAGGTTGGGCGAATTTAGAATCAAATGGGAGCATGAGAGTCTTCAATTTCAAAGTTGGAACTAATATTTTGTTGGAAATTCTGCTATTAACTCCAATAGTCACTTTTAACGCAAGATTTTAGTGCTTTAGAAGACGTTCTGAAGCCAAATCGTGGCAATTATATGTAGAGTTATAATTGAAGAATACATGGATACTGTAAACTCATTTTCGTTGTCAGGTGGACAAGAGACGTTTTGAAAATCAGCTCCTCATTTAATATAATGTATGTGATGTAATGTGATGTGTGTAATGTATATTTATTTCTTCCTGTAACCACTACAGTTTGCCATTGACAAAGAGTACCATGATACAATAAATATAGAGTAAATGCCTTGAGGCATAGTGAAACATTGTTGTTAGAATGAAAAATAATAATTTGAAACAGACTGAAACACATAATAATAGATATACGAAGTAACATCAAGAAGATGCGAATTTAAGTCATGGTCCATATGTATGATGCCTGAAAATAGCTATTGATCCTTTGAGTGTTGCAATTGTTAGATCTCTTAAAATATCTGTGCGCAGGCCAAAAGATTTACAGAAATCGACTAGGAATCGAAGTATGGTCCCACGGGCTCTTATCATTAGTTTCGTAATGACGATAGATTCCAGATGGTATTTGTCCTTATAAAAATTGATGGAAAGTTCATATTTATTCATTTTTTCCTTCTGGCTGATGTTCATGCGATTCGAATCTCACAGTAGGGTCTATGATGTAACCTTCAAGAGAGGAGAGAGGGAGGTTTAAGTGCGCTTATGTCGATTCTTCGATTACTGTCCTCACTGGATATGCCGTGTACTTCTTCATATAATTAATGCAGTTTCTATTATAGATCTTACTGTATGATGCCGCGTATTTCGTAGAAGTTCACCGTGTGGACAGGCCCCTAGGACATGGGCAAGGGTTTCAACCTCTCTGTCGCAATGTCGACAGAGGTTACTGTCCGAAGACCTGCCAGGTACACTGCGCACAGCTGATACGTTCGCATTCATCTTGATCGCTTCTCTCCACTCACTACAGGAAAGACCCTTGTGATTCCGAGTCCACTTATTGGCCGGGGTATATTGTTGGTATAAGAGCACGCCCTTGCCTGTATACTGTATGGATGGATGGATGGATGGATGGATTCAGGTATTTTTTGTCCAGTGTTAGGACCCTAAACTTGCTGTTTTCGTCCCAACTCTATGAACGTACTTACAGATATTGCTAGTCCGATATGCAAACTCCCTTTGGCTCTTCAGAGACTATCCAGAGTGCGCCATTACACTCGTAATAAATTATGGTGGTGATGATAATACCGGCGACGACGACGATGATGATTATGATGATGATCATCATCATGGAGAATTATTGGCATGTCACAGAGTAACCGGAGTACCCGGAAAAAACTTGTTTTTCCCAGATCGCGGGCTAGCCAAACACAAGTTATAAATTTAGGATGGAGCGGGATTTGAAGCTGAACCACCTGACTCGTAAGTCTAACGCGCTAGCACTGAGCCACTGTGACAGTTATCCTGTAAACTTTAGTGGATGTTTAATTCTTCATCATAAATGTTTGATGAATGCATGAAATTTAATTAGTTTACTTTCAATTATGCTGCCATCGTACAGTAGACACGTTAAGCGCGAACTGAGAGCAGCGCTTGCTTATTGCGTAAGCCTATATGGAAGATATAATTTTTTGAAACAGAAATATACTTGTGTGAGATTTGGTTCCTACCTGGATTGGCCCCTGTTTTTGAGAGACATCTGCCTCTCATCATCTTTCCAGCTTGGCGGACTTGATCCATGGTCATACCCTGAAAACACGCGTTTGCACATCAACATTAAACGTATAAAATTGAGCTGTAGCAAATTTTACTGAAGTAGCCAGTTCTATCTCAAAGGTTGATTTAATATTCAATAAGTTTGTATTTTACCACCACAAGCAACTCTTCAGCATTGTTTAATCTAGTGAACATTTTTACACATATCGCGAATATTCTTATCATTTTTCTTGTTTGTTAATGCACCGTCATGATAATACTTAATCAAAGTGATTTTCAACTCCATTTTTCCCTTGATCTCAATACAGAATACTGTAAGGTCACATATGGTTGGAGGGGCACTGAAAAGCTCACTAGATTAGATCTTACCTCTTGCTGATTTAGAAATTTTAATCTATAAGAAAGAGCGTTACGAGGCAAGACGTTTGGAATTGATGAAGTTGTGAATAATTCCAATCACTAGCTTCTTAAAGCTGCAAAAAAATATATATATATTAATCTCGTGCGGCAAGAGTTTTATAAATGTAAACGATGTCGTAAAAAGTGTGGCGCTTCCGAAGGAATGTTTTTCGAAAGAAAAAAGATTATCTTGTAATTATCAACCAATAATTTTCGAGAATAAAGCGAATTGACATAAAAAACTACCCTGGTATCTATTGCCTCTTAAGTTTCATTTTATATGAGAACCTATCAGTATTCCTGTCCACTTTGTATTCGAGTTTGAAAATGTTCACCGTCTACCACTTATGCATTTCTTATTATTTTCGTTTATTAATTATATATTTTTCGTCTTTACTAATTTATTTAGCATCTTGATTTCACAACTTTTAACACTATATCACTTCGCAATATGTATTATATGTCTTTCTCGTGTTAAATTTTACTGTACCTGGTTAACTTGTTTCGACCTTCTTCAGAACTGGTTGTTGCTGGTCTTGGCGCCTTTTATTTTGTTTTCTGTGGGGGCGTGTTTGTGTAGTGTAATGTGGATTCAAAGAGGGTGTGTGTTCTGAAATTGAGTTGTGTGTTGAGAATTTCATTTGGATGTGTTTTTGTTTGTATATTTCGTATTGTTCTAGCGTGTTTAGTTTCTGGCTTTTTGGTTGGATGTGTAGAATTTCCATGTCTGTTTTGATATCTCTGCTGTAGGTATGGTTAGCATTTGTGATGTGTTCTGCATATGTGGAAGTATTTTGTAATTTTGTTATGGCTGTGATGTGTTCTTTGTAGCGTGTTTGAAATGATCTGCCTGTCTGTCCTATGTAGAAGTTGTTGCAGGTGTTACATTTGAGTTTGTATACGCCTGTGTGGTTATATTTGTTTGTTTGTGTTGTTTGTGTGTTGAGATGTTTTTGTTGAGTATTATTTTTTTCTGTATGCGATGTTGTAATTTAATTTCTTGAATGAGGTTGCAATCTTGTGTCTGCTAGTTCGTGGAATCAACACCGGTGAATTTACAAGGGACGGGTAGTAATAATGAATATCAAAATCATGAAACGAGTTCATATGTCTTGTATAACTTTATTGTAGACAGTAATCTTACTTATAGCATAGATTGCTAGACGGGGAAGTTTGAAAAATATTATTCTAGCAGTTGAAATGCAGTAGAAAATTAGTACTTTAAGATTGAATGGAGGCAAATTGCGTCGATATGTAAAGAAGAAATGTTCCCGTTCAGGAAGATTGGAACATAACTATTTTTAAAGAGTATATTTATGGAAGAGACATTTGTATTCTGTTACGCGGAATTCAAATCGGCTGCAACTGGTTACCAGACTTATAAAACCAATAAGCTATGCGAAACAAGTATTATACGTTACTCGGTGCTTCATCTGCATTTTAAATACTTTGTAATGAAAATTAAGTAATGGATTGCGCCGTCGACAACAACATAGTACTACTGTAATCACTGTTACTTTTATTGCATATTTTAGATCCGGCGGAGAAGAGTTTCTGTAATTTATTTTGAAATTTAATTGTCTTACTTTAAATTTAATCAAGTTTGAACATGTACACAAATCAGGACTTCAATTTTGTTTCAAACTCCTGAACTGTGATCAAAACAGTAACATTTCTGGCTATAATTTAAGGTTATTTGGGTTCGATTCATTGTAGGAAAGCGAAAATCTCTCTCTATCTGAGGGACTGAGTAGTCCTATATGTTTCTTGTCGTTTTTGAAGAGATAATTCTTCAGGGAGAATAACAGTCGAACGCTGTGAAACAAAATTCTGTGACGGACATTTTAAGAGAGCCTTGCCTGTTGTTGCTTTGGTATTGTGTAAAAAAATGGTTGGTGGTATTTCTGGTTTTCCACAAATTTACATAAATTAATTCGGAATATGAATGATAAGAACTTTTTGTGTTAAATTTTAACGTACCTTGTTTACATGTTTCGACCTATTTTCGGTCGTCTTCGGAACTGGTCGTTGTTGGTCTTGGAGCCTCTTGTTTCCTGTGTGGGTGCGTTCGTAGTGTAGAGTCAAAGAGTGTATGTGTCTTGGAATTGAGTTGTGTGTTGAGAATATCATATATGCATATGCAGAACACATCACAAATGCCAACCACACCTACAGAGACATCAACACAGACATGGAAAAACTGCACATCCAACCAAAAAGCCAGAAACTCAACACACTAGAACAATATGAAATATACAGACACACGAAAACACACCCCAACGATATTCTCAACACACAACTCAATTTCAAAACGCATACACTCTTTGACTCTACACTACGAACGCACCCACAAGGAAACAAGAGGCGCCAAGAACAACAACGACCAGTTCCGAAGATGACGGAAAATAGGTCGAAACATATTAACAAGGTACGTTAAAATTTAACACAAGAAAGTTCTTATCATACATATTACGAAGTGATACAGTGTTAAAAGTTGTGTAATCAAGATGTATCAATTAATTCATAAACTAGTATGGGGATGCTGCCGAGCAGTATGTCTTCTATTTAGAGCTGTGGAGTTACACAGTCGAAACCAGTTAGTGATATTTGTTATAAATAAGTTATTGTTCAGGAGACTTTATTTTTACAAAATTTGCGTAATTCAGGGGCTTAAAAACGAGAATGTGGCGTGAAATGAAATTTAACTGCAGAAATGGCACCAAAAACGAAAAGAAGCAGACTGTAACGAGTTCTAGAATGCAGGGTAAGGAAGAAGTCATTTTATAACCTCTCTTCTGCAGTTCAGTTACAAAGTGTCAATGATTTCGTGAACGTTCGTACATCGGCAACAATTAACAAGTGCAATGCTTGATCCAACCAGTGTCAGTGATTTATAATTAAATCTTAGTTCATAAATGACTTTAATCATATAAAGTGCTCATCAGTTGTTAATAATATAATAATAATAATAATAATCATCATCATCATAATTTACTAACTTATGACTTTTAAGGAATCCGGAGGTTCATTGCCGACCTCACATAAGCCCGCCATCAGTCCCTATCCTGAACAAGATTAATTCAGTCCCTATCATCATATCCCACCTCCCTCAAATCCATTTTAATGTTATGTTCTCATCTACGTCTCGGCCTTCCCAAAGGTCTTTTTCCTCCGGCCTCCCAACTAACATTCTATATGCATTTCTGGATTCACCCATACGTGCTATATGCCCTGTCCATCTCAAAGGTCTGGATTTAATGTTCCTAATTATGTCAGGTGAAGAATACAATGCGTGCAGTTCTGTGTTGTGTAACTTTCTCCATTCTCCTGTAACTTCATCCGTTTTAGCCCCAAATATTTTCCTAAGAACCTTATTCTCAAACACCCTTAATCTCTGTTCCTCTCTCAAAGTGAGAGTCCAAGTATCACAACCATACAGAACAACAGGTAATATCACTGTTTTATAAATTCTTTCAGATTTTTTGACAGTTGACTAGATGACAAAAGCTTCTCAACCGAATAATAACAGGCACTTCCCATATTTATTCTGCGTTTAATTTCCCACCCGAGTGCCATTTATTTTTGTTACTGTTGCTCCAAGATATTTGAATTTTCTACCTCTTCGAAGGATAAATCTCCAATTTTTATAGTTCCATTTCGTACAATATTCTGCTCACGAGACATAATCATATACATTGCCTTTTAGGGATTTTCTTCCAAACCTGTTGCTTTACTTGCTTCAAGTAGAATTTCCGTGTTTTCTCTAATCGTTTGTGGATTTTCTCCTAAAATATTGAAGTCATCCGTATAAACAAGACGCTGATGTAACCCGTTCAACTCCAAACCCTCTCTGTTATCCTGAAGTTTCCTAATGGCATATTCTAGAGCGAAGTTAAAAGGAAAGGTGATAGTGCATCTCCTTGCTTTAGCCCGCAGTGAATTGGAAAAGTATCCGACAGAAACTGGCCTATACAGACTCTGTTGTACGTTTCATTGAGACACATTTTAATTAATCGAACTAGTTTCTTGGGAATACCAAATTCATTTAAAATATTATATAAAACTTTTCTCTTAACCGGGTCATATGCCTTTTTGAAATCTATGAATAACTGATGTACTTACACTCCCATTAATAATAATAATAATAATAATAATAATAATTTATTGCTAGAACAAAGACAAGTTACATATTTTTTTACATATGAAATCACCCTACCACCCCCCGAAAAAGTTCATACTCGTTCTCAAAGGACATTCTACAAACTTTTTAAGACATTTTATTAATCAACATAACAAAAAGGAAGAGAGAAAAAGAAAGCACACATATTATAATAATTGAAACTAAGAGTATTTTATAAACAATCAGTTTAGTTTCATGTAATTCATTTTTACGCGTTAATACAGTTATCATAAACCAATAATTGTTTTTTGTACTTAGTTGAAGAGTGTGATTCTAAAACGCATTCAGTCCATTTTTATGAAATGACGGGCTAGTATTTTTTATTCACTCGTTTACGGACTGAGTGAATTTTCAAGTGACATGCACAATAACACAAACTTTTAGACAAGGATTGACACTCCACCGATCGCGCCACTCAGGCCGACAAGTTTGTGTAAAAAGAAAACTGTAAAATATTAATGTATTTTATGTTTCCGAAGACCATAAAAAGCTTCGTTATAGTCTGTCGTATTTTATTATAAAGTCTTACACATTCTGTCTTTTTTATATCAAGATATCGAATCAAATGTAAGTTTTCTTTCATTACACTGAATTATTTGCTTCAGATTCTCGCAACTTGGGTAAAGCATCAAACATAATGCTCGTCAAAACTGATATCTATTCATATTCTATTTATATTAAATGTAAACGAAAATATTTGTTCATATACATATTGCAATAACAATCGTTAGTAACAAGTGATTACTTCTATTTCATTGAAAGTGATGTTGAAATCAAGCATTTCAACTGTAAATTACTCTGTTTTGACAAATTGTTTAATAGAATGAAAGAATTAACATGAAAAACTTATCTGCAGATGTATTATCTAATTACTTATTTCTAACACGTAAAGATTTGGCTACAAAGATACAAATATTTCTTGTACTTACATCAGTTGATCTTAGGACTGCCAAGACCGAAATAATCGCCACAAGACAGAAGCTGTGGAGTAGATTCATTTTTGAAGTAGTAAAAAATGTCTTAACTCTCACAACAACTAATAGTCCAATCTGCAATCCTTCTGTATCTTTATATATGTATTGCCGTATAATTATTGTCCACACAAAGTTACCTTTGATGAATATTTAATAATGAATATTGACTCGTTCCTGCAAAACATGACAAGGCCAGGAGATAATCAACTACAAGGTACGTACAGGGCGTCTTTAGTCGCCCAACCGTCTCCAACTTCAAATAAACGGTTTGTTCTCTGTGCCATTTCAACTGTAAAACTGGAGGTTATACTCCCTTCTCAGAGCTAAAAACACATATCAAGCTTCGGAACCATTTTAAATCGGCCGACCTCTTTAAAATACTTAAATGTGCAATGGCATGTTATGTCGGAAGGGGCTGAGACTCTTTTGTGACGTAGGCCCTTATCCTTCTGTTTTGCAGCATTTCACATATCATAATATCTATAGGTTGATACTTATGGAGAAATCTAACTTAAGGGCGGGGGGAGTGAAGGATGAAATTTGTATTTTCTACATTTTTGTACAGTAGTGGCAAAAAATCGAACCGACTCTTGTAGTTGATTTCAGAGCCTTGTTCACTCCAGAGCAGGGACGTCGCTAGGGGGGTGCGAAAGGGTACGCACGCACCCCATAAAAATCTGAGTACCCCTTTCCGCACCCCAAAGGATATTTGAAGTCCTGATTTGAGCAATTTATTTTTAAAGTACTAGGCATAAGTTATTTTGAAGAAAAAAACAAACATATTCCTGTAAGAGTGTAAAACAATTTTCATTAAACGCGAGAAAAAAAACTAGCCATTGTTCAAACTGTACATAACATTTGACACGTAATTACAGCATTGTCATAAAGAGAAACTTGAGTCAGAAGGTGATTACTATGCGGATGACTTTCAGCCAATTCTTGATAAAATTTTAAAAATGAATTGGAACACGGATTTTCTGAATATAGATCAATAAGTAAAGGCATGAAGTGTTTGCAACCCGGATCTAAGAATTTTCTTGGATGTGAAAAAACTATGTCCCTAGGTGCATCGTTATGGATGTAATGAACAAAGTGTGGAAGCCGAAGTGAAACTAATCCCTAAAACAATTGAATGTTATGAGAATGAACATGATGTCACTACTGACAAATTTTAAAATTTGTTAATTTTCTTCAGGAGTATAAATTGGCATTTCACGAAATTCACAAATTTTCCATAGTTTCTATCGTAACACCAGCATCTAGTGAGGGATGTGAAGTGCATTTTTGTGTTTACGTTGCATTAAAACTCACTTGCGGAACAGAATGGGCCATGAATGTCTCAGCGATCTCGCAGTCCTTCTGTAGAGCAGGATCTCGTAAAGGTACTGGATATTGAGGATCTAATCGACAAACTTGATGCTGCCCATGTTAATCGACGTAGGCCTATAGCTTTATATTAGGAAACTCAACACACATTCCCAGGTAAGTAGTAAAAGTAGTAATCATCATCATCATCATCCTTGCATGTATTGGGCCTAGTGACCCGTTACGGACTCTTGCCAAGGCTTGAACGGTCTGCCCAAGGATCTCTTGCCCATCAGGATGGTAATTTAAAATTTGGCATGGAATTCTAGAACGAGGCATTCTGATGACATGTGATCTCCAGTTTTGTCTGTATTTCTGTAGATATTCCATAATTGATTCAATCTGCAGTTCTTTCATAATGTCAAAATAATAATAATAATAATAATAATAATAATAATAATAATAATAATAATAATACGTAGTAATATTAATAAACAGATGTATAGTATGCGCGCAACTGCATGAGAGAACATTTTGGATTTTTTATGTACTACATTTTTACTGTTCGCACCCCATTTTTACAACTCGCACCCCATCCGCACCCCCTTTGCTCTGATCCTGGCGACGTCACTGCTCCAGAGCACGATAGACTGGTAACTAAGACTTTCGTGGTTCGAATCCTGCGTGGGAAGGAATATATACATTTTTTTTCTTCCTTATTCAAATTTATTCCCAATACTTTTCGATTGCTAGTAAAATTGATGTTCTGGAAATAATAAGTTAATTAAGTAGTAAAATATAGCTTCAATCGAAAAGTATTGGGAACAAATTTGAATAAGGAACAAAAAAAAAGTTTCCTTCCCAGGCAGGATTCCAACCACGAAAGTCTTAGTTACCAGTCTATCGTGCTCTGGAGTGAACAAGGCTCTGAAATCAGCTACAAGGGTCGGTCCGGGTTTTTTTTTTTTTCACTACGGTACACATAATCACAGTGTGACAGAAAATGATGTGGTGAAGTTTCATTTCCGTAAGTCAATTAGTTTCTTAGTTGTTAATAAAAATGCTTTGAAAAATTTGTAGATTACAAATTCAGTAAAATGTCTGATATCCTTATTTATTTATTTATTTATTTTTGCAAGACCAGTGGCACATTTGAAGAGTCCACTGCAAGAATGATGGATGTCATTTGGAATACATTTTGCAGGAGAAGCAATTGAAAGTTTGAAATGCTTAGCGCTCAAAGCTTAACTGTGATTTTCCGATCATTACTGGACAATGACTATCAGTGTTTTTTTATTAGGTTATTTTACGACTCTTTATCAACATCTTCGCTTATTTAGCGTCTGAATGAAATGAAGGTGATAATGCCGGTGAAATGAATCCGGGGTCCAGCACCGAAAGTTACCCAGCATTTGCTCAATTGGGTTGAGGGAAAACCCCGGAAAAAACCTCAACCAGGTACCTTGCCCCGACCGGGAATCGAACCCGGGTCACCTGGTTTCGCGGACAGACGCGCTGACCGTTACTCCACAGGTGTGGACACTATCAGTGTTAATGCCATATAACTCTGTATGTACATTCTATATGTCTTAAGCTATGCATTGACAGTCTAGGTTCATTTTCGACAAGAAAGTAACATCCATCATTCTTGCAGTGGACTCTTCATTTATAGAAAGATCACGTATTGTCGTCCTATATCTTTACTACATAAGGGGGGAATTTTTATATCCGCTGCATATCTAAAAGTAGAAATTATATACTATAATACACTGTTGATAGTGCCGTCGGACGGGAACATTAATCCTGGCGGACCCCTTGGTGCTATTCGACAGCAGTAGGCTACGTCCCGGTACCGGGTTTCCCCTTCACCCTTCCTCATCATCATCACTCATTCCAGACACTACATTTACACGAACACTTACACATACATTCACTCTAGTACACGATATAATTCTCCACAGATACACATCATGTACAGTACAGTGTGACCCACCGAAGTGGTGTATAACTAGAAAATAGGCCACAGTCTTATCATCTATCCGCAATATGCGGAACCCGAATCATGTAAAGTGAAGTGGATAGGCATTGGCTACATACACATATGCCACTATAAATCCCGGTGCCGGAAAGAATTTTTCTCCGTTCCACTCATCTTCCATCATACGATGATGCAGAATATCTACACGGAAGTATCATATGTACTTCGGTACAGCTGTCAAAAGAAAAAGTGGCCGCTCTCCTGTATCAAAGTTCCCTTCGGGTATCTTCGCTACAATTCGGAGACAGGCGATGTTACATGTTGTTGGACCACGTTGCCTGATATCTACAGTTATAATTGAAGTATACTGTGTGTTATTCGATAGCATAATGGTAGCATTCAGGCGTCTTATTCATGAGGTCCTGCGTTCGACTACAACCTCCTGCTTTTTATGTCCTTTTTTGTTCTGTTTTTGAGAGAGACAAACTAGACATAATGGTTCCTTTTTCTTTTATGATTATTTTAGTAATTAACATCAGGTTCATTAATATATTATGCCATGACTTTATCATTATCATTATGATATTGTGGCTGCAAATGGAAAGAAAAAAGATTTTATTCTCAATAAAATATCTTTCGTGGCATAAACATAACAAATTTACTGGCGTCGGCCTTAAAACATTCAAACAATTAAGCGTTCAAAAAACAAAACAAAAAGCCACAATTCAATATTTAGTCTATCTTCCTCTTATCTCGATCATCTTGCAGTCGAGTGGGGATGGAATTGACTAGTCTTTGCAAATAGCGACTGTTCTTAGACACGATATTCCAGGCATTCTGAACATACACACATAAATGTTCTGTCCATGGGCAGGTCTTTAACTGCAAACCCAGCAATCTCCAATCTTTTCTATTTTCTGCCTTCCTCTTAGTCTCCGCATATGATCCACATATCCTAATGTCGTCCATTATTCTTTTCAACCAGAGACCCAACCAATTCCTTTTTCTCTTTCTAATCAGTTTCAGCATCATTCTTTCTTCACTCACTTTTTCAAACACAATTTTATTTCTTATTCTGCCTGTCCACTTTACACGCACCGTTCTTCTCCACATCCACATTTCAAATGCTTCAATTCGTTTCTCTTCATTTCGTCGTAATGTCCATGTTCCTTCCCCATACAATGCCACACTCCACACAAAGCACTTCACTAGTCTCTTCCTTAGTTCTTTTTCCAGAGGTCCGCAGAAGATCCTTCTTCTTCTATTAAAAGCTTCCTTTGTTCATGTTTGCAGTTTTCTTAGGAAGGATAGGCCTAAATGCGGTAACATCCCGTTGCTTTCCGCACACCACAATCTCTTTCGCAATTTATTAAATTCCAAGGGGCCCAAGCGTGGAGATGAGGAGAGTGGATTTGACTAATTGGGCCCTCCGGACTTCACCGAAAGTCACGGCAAGGGTTAAATATTAATTCTATCAGGATGTTTGACCCGGTCAGAGACCGGGAAATCTCAATTATTCTTTGCCCCCCGCATCCTGGACTAGCTTCTACGAATCATCAGAAGATCTTAGAGTGTGATTGGGCCAATTTTTCCAAAAATGTTTCCACACTTTTGCTCTCGTAGCTCAGCGGCCGAACGTCGGAATTTAGATGTCAACGTCTCAGGTTCAATTCCTCGTTACTCCTTTTCATTTTATTGTGGTTCAATTGTATGTAATAATACAAAAAGAAAAACTAATACCAGTATTATGCAACT
This sequence comes from Periplaneta americana, assembly GCF_040183065.1. Taxonomy (NCBI): domain Eukaryota; kingdom Metazoa; phylum Arthropoda; class Insecta; order Blattodea; family Blattidae; genus Periplaneta; species Periplaneta americana. The sequence continues at coordinate 68,871,460 of NC_091120.1, read as the reverse complement.
GGATTTTTCCAAACCTAATATTAAATTTATGTTATTTATATCGCTAAAGAACGATTACAATATAAATAACTTGAATATTATTTATACAGTCTCACTAAAGAACGATAACAGAATATAAATGATAAATATCGGTTTGTTTAATTAATATATTGCGAAAGAACAATAACAATATAAATAACTTGAATATTGTTTTATAATGCTAATGAAGGAAAACAGAATATAAATGATAACTTGAATATTATTTAAATCGCTAAAGAACGATAACAATATAAAAAACGTGAATATTATTCATATCGGAATTTCACAGATTTATTACAGATGTATTTAAGGAATTGTAGAAGAATAGTAACTAGTAACAGTGTCCTATTTATTCTTCTTGGAGCCAAATTTGTAACTTTTAAAAGTGTGGTTACTATGTTGAAGTGTATGTGTTGTAACGGATGCTTGATTTGTTATGTATGTGAGTCAGTTATGTGATGCTTGATGTCGTCGCAATGTCGTAATTATGGTTTGATTGTGTTTGTGTGACTATTGTGTATTAATTTATGATGTATGGTACGGAAAGCTGCATATTTGTGTTATAGAAGTGTTACGTATGTGTGTTGTTAATGTTTTTGTATGTTACAAATTGATACCTGATATTTGTTTTGCAATCGCAATGCCTAATTTACGGATTGTTTATGTTTTGTTTACATCGCGTAAGCTAATTTAATTTTCTTTTCCATTTCTCTTTATGCTTATCTTTTTTTGTGTATAAAACTATAGCTCTAACATACATATGTAAAATACGGCTAACCCCCATTGGAAATACAATAATAATTATTATTCATATCGTTATAATACGATAACAGAATACAAATGATGACCTGAATTTTGTTCATATCTCTAAAGAACGATAACAAAATATAAATAACGTGATATCCATAAAGAACGATAACTGGATATAAATGATAATTTGAATATCGTTTACATCGCTAAAGAAAGATTAAAAAATAAAATGAAAACTTGAAGAAGGCCCGAACCCACAACCTTTGAATCATTAAACAAGCACTCTACCACTGGTCCACGAGGCGTAGATATGGAACACTTTCATAGTTCCGGAACTGCTTGTACAAGCACATGCATCGTGTAACATCGCCGCGACCCGAAGTGGACTTTGAAAATATTCGCTGTTCACGAGTGCGGCCACTTTTTTTTTTGACAGCTGTACATCATAATAATATATGATATGCGAAAAATAATCACTTAGTGATTTAAGGCGGCGCTTATTTCGTCGGATCCCGGCCACTTAGTCACTCATAACGAGTGCACCTCTGCACATGTGTGAACATTGTGCCACTGTCATACGTCTATGATGCAGTGCTTGAGGGTAGGCCACTAATATGGAACCCAAGAGGTGGAACGTAAACTGAGAGGATTCGAGCGGACATCAGGATGGGAATCCGGTGTGGCTTAGTAGATAGAGCATCAGCACGTGGCGTTGAAAACCCGGGTTCAAATCCCGGTGCCGGAGAGAATTTTTCTCCGTTCCACTCATCTTTCATCTTACATTTTTTACTTCAAAACATATTCCCTTAATCATGAAACCCATTCCCTGTTTTGTTAACCACAGTGCATAGAACATACAGTAAAAATTTCAAATTCCTAACATCAAAATCGTAAGAACCTTTACAATTCAAACCTGATGAAATATGTTGGAAAAAAAAGAGTGAGAAAACAGCTTGTAAAATTTGCATGAAATTCAAATTCAAGGGTGCAGCCATTTATATATTGCGTAATTCGTATGGTTTTGAGCACCGCAGATCATTGAAACTTGCTCAACATATACTGTAAATAAGAGATTGCTGATTCATTTCTCATAAGAAACCCAAAAACGCGATTTTTGACTGAAAATGGCCAAAATTTCAGCCGTCTTCCCTCTTAAAACGTCAGTGTAATTATTATTGTTATTAGGAATATTCCATCATGGAGATTTAGTGGATTGCCACAGGAGAACCGGAACTTCCCGGAGAAAACCCCTGTGTTACCTGCACCACGGGCTTGCCCAACACAAGTTATAAATCGGGGTTACTCCGTAGATCGAACTCGGGTCAACAGGACTATGATTATCCACCAATTCAAACCAATCTGCTATCGCCAAATGTCCCTGTCCATAGCATCATCATTGCTTAGTCCTTCCAGCTTCGTTAAGTTTGGATCTTTTAGTAGTTCAACATCTAACGTAGAATGAGGAACTATCCCAACGCTATAAACCCCAACCTGGAAGACTGGGTAATTTTTAGTTTTAATTCTGGATCTGTTATTATGACATGTTTGTTTGATTAAATATCTTTAATGTTTATGGGTTTTGTTTTTTTTTATTTCGGATAAGCTCTCTAATATATTTTTATAATTTTTATTATTTTTGATTAGTGTTGGTTTTATAATAACTATCAGATCGAGGTTTTCTTCCTCTAGCCTTTAGTGATCTAACACTAAGCTGCAAGGCAGCAATTGCTAGTTTTGGTTCGCTCCAGGTATTTTATTTCCCCAGTACCACCCAAATCTGAGAGGCATTCTGCTACCTGCCACCTGGAGAGGCGCCCGATGGGGGACTGGCAACCCCACAGGGGAATTATTATTATTATTATTATTATTATTATTATTATTATTATTATTATTATTATTATTATTATTACAGTAAAATTCTTTAGACAGTTTACGAGTCAAATGCTGTGAAATGATGATGATGATGATGATGATGATGATGATGATGATGAAATGATGATGATGATGATGATGATGATGATGATGATGATGATGATGATGATGATGATGATGATGATAGAAGAGAACGGGAGAAGGAACGATTAAATTGTGCGCAATCGTGTATCCTTGCGAAGGAATTTGGAGCTTTGAAGAAAAACCTGTATGAGCTCCAAGCCTGTTGGCGAATTTTCTCACTCCATTGTTTCACAGTTTCGTTGGAGGAACTTAAGAGAAGTAAGAAGAAGAAGGCGAGGAATGTCGCAAGCACGATTATTGGCACGTTCCGAAACCAGCAGGATAGAGTCGTCAAAGATGTTTAAATGTCTGAGCAGAGCGAACGGAGACGTGACACTTCCCTATTCCTCGCTAGACAAGGGAACCGAGGCCTACACTAGGCCCTTAGTGCTCTATATTCTCTTAGCGTCTTAGAAAAACAAAGGAAAACCACAGACAAGATTAGTTATTTCAATTTAGGAGATTAGTAAATTAACCAGGAAATAATAGTGATTGTTAAAGAGAGAGAGAAATAAATCGTCCGGCCTTAATTAAGGGCGACCACGAGGATCTGGAAATTAATAGCAAATAAAATATAATGAATTAAATATGAATATTGTTATAAAATAAAATGTAATAATTAAGCACCGTTGATTATCAATTATAAAATAAAATCTTAGAAGGTGACCTTAAAATTATACTTATAAATAAAAGATTTCATTTAAAATTAGCATATCCTTAATTAAGACCTTCTGAGTGGTATAAATGAAATTGTATAATCTGCAGGGAATATTTAAGAATTTGTGAGCTAATTTTTTGAATTTCAAAAGATGATATTGGTAATTGTTTTAAAAAATTATATGTAAATTTTGGTAAAGGACTCCGAGCACCAAAAAATAAACCTGTTACTGACCAATTGAAGAGAGGGATGTTATACTTGGCACTAAGGTAGGGAATAAAAGGCTCATAAATGGCCCTCTTTTCATGATCAACCTGATAAGCTTGGTTTATATCTCTCACCATGCGTATAGTTGGATCTATGATAATAGCCTTTTGTTGTTGCCTTTTTAATGCTATTATATCCGCTCTTCTGTAAGAGTCCTCTTCAGAAATATAATGAACCGCTTCATGAACTTCCCAACTTCCGAAGAAGACAGGCGATAGCTCCACGGACTCTATGATGCCTGTTGTTACGCAATAACTCTCCTTTCCGACAAAAGCCCAACACGTGGCCAAGAGTTTCTGTCTCTTTGCAGCCAGGTTGACGGCAACGGGTCGTGCTGAAAGCTCTGCCAGGAATGGAGCGCATTGCTGTAAGGTTGCAGGACATCTTGATTGCATTAATACATTCCAAAGATGACAAATTCTTTTTGGATCTGACCCATGAATTGGCTCTTGGATATTCTTCATAGATGACTAGACCTTTCCCCTTATGAGGCAACTGACACCAGGATTCAAACGATCTCTTTCGAAATTCATCATTTAGATTCTTCCAGTAGTTCGAGGTGTTATGCTGGCTTCAGAAATTTTCAGCCGCTTGAGAGCAGTTTTCTTCTCCTCTTCAAGATTTCTGACAAGGAGGAAATGATCATCACTGACTTGTGAGAGTCGTTTACAGATGTTGAAATGCTGAATATTAGCTCCCCATTCAGCCTTAATAAGTCCTAGGCCACGTACTTTTTTTACAAGCTTATAGTATGTTGTTAGGTGTATCATCAAGAAGAGATATCATTTCTTTGACAGCACTTCTAATTGCTTTATCTAAGTCTTTAAGGAAGCTGTCAGGGAGCTCATCAAGTGGAGCACATTGCAAAGGATAGATGAGCCCAGGCCAAATATATTCATTCACAATCTTCAATTTCTGATCAGACTTCAGTAATGGAGTTTGTGTAAGATTGTTAAGGTCACGTGTTAAATTCGTTATAATTTTCTTTTTATATGAGTATATTTTGTCGCGCAATTCAACTCCCAGATATCTAATTGTTTCAGATTTATCATCAGTACTATGTATAGCTGATCCATGAAGTAAAATGAGAGCTCCTATAGTGAAAGTATCACTTGCTTTTAACAGTGTTAATTTCAAGACCTTGTTCATCTAATTTACTTTCAGCCAAATCAATGAGAGCTATTGCTGACTTTTCATCTTTTCCAACGAGAGCCAAATCATCTGTAAATGCGAAAGCAGTAAGATTTTTAAGATCATTGGAAAGTGTGAAATCAGATTGTTTCCCAATTTCACGATCTGTTAAATTTTATAGAACGCAATTCAGTGTCAAATTGAAAATTATTGGAGACAATGGAGATCCTTGAACAACGCCTCGCTTTACGCTTATTGGTTTGGTTTTTGTGTGGTTACTTTCTATTTGAATTGTAGACACGTCCAGAAACACGACACAACAGCCCTTCGTATTAAGCTTAGATGATTGAAAACAGTCATTTATTAAAGATGCATTGATATGAGTTCCAGGTATATTAATAAAATCTCTCTGATGACCATTTAATACAATATAATATCGAAGCTTAATATCAAGGGCTCTTTCAGTGACGCTTCGAATGACGGAGTGAATAGTAATTGGCCTACAATGTTTTAAATCATTCACGTTGCCTCCTTTATGTATTAAAATTGTACGCGCTAATTTCGCAAATTTTGAAATATGATTAAAATGAAGCATATTGTTTGCAAGCAATGTAAGAAATTTGGTAGCTTTGAGATACCTTAAAACGCGTACTGTTATTCTATGTCATACCTGCACAAACAGCGCTCAACGAGCGCGCGCGCTCTTTCGGAGCGGGAGAGCTGTGTTTACCGCTCGCCGAAACGGAGAGGAAGATACGTCAGAATGACATAGACTTGCTATAGGTAGAGGAGAGGGAAACGACCACTCAGTTATCTAGTGGAGTGCAGTGTGTAGGCCTATTCTCAGTAACTGTTTCACGTTGCTTACCTACTGCTACAGTACAGTATGGAGGAATCTAAAAGACGGAACGTAACATTTAATATTTAACGATTTACAGCTCGAACTTATTGATCTTCAATGTGACCTAAGGGCTAAAGATCGTTTGAATAATACTATTAGCCTGGTTAAGTTTTACAAGACTAAACATTAGCAATAATATCCACGACTACATAGGCTGGCTGTATGTGAAAATTATTACCATGTTTGGGTCAACATTTATATTTGTGAACAACTGTTTTCTATAATCAACTTTAATAAAGGCAGGCATCGAACATCTGTAACTGATGTTTCATTATGATCAGTAGTCTACTGTTCCTTTCAGCTGCCAACAGCATAAAACCCCGTTTTGATGTACTGATAAATAAAAATATAACAAAATTATATTGTACATTTAAGTAGCTATAGAATTTCTATTATTTCTGTAAAATAAATATTTCTTCATTAATTAATAATAGTCCAAGATAGTTTTGCAAACACTGAATGAGAATTCATTTCATAAACACTCTTACTAGTACTGTATTTACTTTTGTGTATATTTGTACGAGATCACCCCTTCTTCCAGTCCACCCTTATACAGAGCGCAGCTAATATCTGCATTCCGCTCATGAGCGGTGAGCCGGCGCAAACCTTGTGCAGGCCTGTTCTATGTGCTCCAGGGGAAGTGTCAACTTTAATACCAAATAATGCTTTATGAATATCATCCTCAGTAATCACTATATATGTTCGGCGGATTATGCTACTAATTCCACAATTTGGGACATCTGGCCGGCATCTACAGCTGACCACTATGATCCAGAATACAAAGTAGAGATTAATTTAAAAGTAAAATAAATATGATTTGCGGAGAGAATACAGAACAATGATAAGTTTAAAAATGAAGTACAATTTGATTTCGGAGAAACATGAGATGAAAGTACAATGAAAAGTAGTGAAATGAAGTAAAAAAATATTATGTAGTGTTATAGAAGTGACTGTGTAGAATGGACAATGAATTTCTCAGACAAATTTTGTTAACGTCCTCATTAGAAAATTTGAGAGAAAGAGAATGGTTTTGATTAACTTAAATGAAGTTCCCCTAGCACCAAACAGAAGTTCTTTCTTCATCCTCATAAAATAAATAATAAAAAAATTTATTACGGACGTTTTAAATAGTTGAATCGTACCTCCGAGAAAACACATGATGTTTCTGTTATCGATTTGTATTTGTAGAGAAAACCATGGCAATATGAACAACATGATAATGGGTATATATGTATTTATTACATGTTTTCGGATGAATTTTATTAGTAACTGTGTTTCTTCAAGAAGTTGATTTAATTGTAGATATTTTGCTACATATACAACAGAAATAGCAACGTCTATCAACAACTGGTCAAATGTAATTTATTAATGTAATATTTTATAATAATTTGAATATCATATAAATACATTTTGTAATAACACCTCACAAATTAATAAATATTTATTTTCTATAAAATATTTAATTCAGCAGAAAAGTTATTCCGTAGAGGAAAAGGTTCTTCTAAACCAGACTTGCAGAGCTGTAGCTCCTCAGAGCGACTGCCTTACCATCCCTTCTATCCCACCCACCTTTTCTACCAGTGCGATCACAGCGTTCTAGTTACGCTTGGCTGCATCAGAATTCATTCTCGCGGCGACAGCTATACAATACGCTATCAAGAATTACAAATGAACAGATATTAAAATCCTTAGGAACATATCTTTAAAAAGTAAGAAAAAAATGAATGTGGGAAATAAGTTAAAAGACATGTAAAACAAATTTTAAAATGTATGTGTGCATATAATGTGAGAAGATCTACTTATGTATATATCGCCCTATTACTAGTAAAGCCAATTAAGTCCACTCGTTGTGTAAAATAAGTTAAGTACAGTCCCCGACTTGTCTTTCCGTGCTCTGTATTCTACTAAAATGGAATAAGTCCGAAATGTTGCATGCAGGCAACAAACCAATTACTTTATTTGAAGAATTTATTGTGATTTTTCGTGCATTACTAAAGTTTTAATTCCTGTTTTTTTTATAAAACTTGCATTACTGGTCTTAACTGGTTTTACTAGTAATAGGACGATAAATAAATTGTACGTTGATAAGTGAGTGATAGCTATATGACCGGATGTCAATGCTGCCATTCAACATTGTAACGTACTCCAGCCAAATAAATAAATATATAAATAAATAAATACCCAATACGTGTACTGCAGTTTAAAGAGAACTGGAAAGTGGCAAATTCTAAACCCGTGAAGAATTACTACTTCCAAAGGAAATGGGAATATGGTTATTTTGTTGTTAAAGACGAAAGAATTGCTTGTTTACTGTGTCCCATCCAATTTATTTCTTCTCGTCATTTCAATATTAAACCACATTTCAACAAAGCCCATATTAAGAATTATGGACTGCGCAAACTTTCGGGTAAGTTCATTATTACGAACGGCATATTGATTATTTATTTATATACTGTTAAATTAAAACCGTCACTCGTTGTGTTCATTTTGAATTGAAATTAATAGTGACTTTCAAGGTTCATTACTTAAATGCTATAAATGTATGTTTTCATAGATGATGATAAGAGGAAAGTTTTCGAAAATCTAAAGCAGGCTAGGTGCAAAGAAATTTTAAAGAACCTACCGCGACAGGAAATCTAGCATAATTGTAAACCTTGAAACGAGATAACGTATTATAAATACAGTACAATGAATTTATTACAATGCTTTTTTAAAATTACAGTGCCGTCACTGATGAACCTTGCACGAGAAAAGAATGTAAACAACTCTACGCGGAAGTCGATTTATCCCCAATAGAAGTTGAGAGCCACCGGCGTAGCTCAGTCGGCTAAGGCGCCGTCCTGCCGATCCGGAGTTGCGCTCGGGCTGGGTTTTTTCCGAGGTTTTCCCAACCGTAAGGCGAATGTCAGGTGATCTATGGTGAATCCTCGGCTTCATCTCACCAAATATCATCTCTCTATCACCACTCCCATCGACGCTAAATAACCGAGTAGTTGATACAGCATCGTTAAATAACCCAGTAAAAAAATAGAAGTGGAGTGAGGCTGACGTCATATTTCCCCTACTTACGGGCTCTGTAGGCCTACTCTAATTGAAATGAAGGCGATAATATCAGCGTAATATGTCCAGGGTCCAGCGTCGAAAATTACTCAATATTTGTTCTTAATAAGTTGAGGAAAAATTCATCTCATTCTCATGGATTTGTACTGTACTGTAAAAATGACAGATTTTTTTTTTTCATTGTTACCGATGACGGGTAGACGTTAGCCTTAGCCTTGTACAGGGAGAGCGTGCATCCTGTAGAGAATAATATGAAATGCATTTTAGCCTAATTTCAGGAGTTGTGCGTGGCTTTCTGTGACCCTTCAAGGTGAATTCCAAAGTAATACTTTGGAATTTTAAATTTTCTCCTACTTATAAATCCTTACCTAATCTATTTCACCACAGTAAGTACTGTACAAGGCCATTTCTTTTAATATCCTGTGCATTTCCGCGAAAATTAATAAGAAGGATGCACAAATTAAAAATATATGAAGTACTCAATTATAGGCATAAATGTTTTTCCTGAGTAAGCAATCTACGCATATCATCATAACCATAAAGAATGTCTCCACCCGCCCTTATATTTATACACTGTCCATCCGAGTTATGTCGCATCCCAGCATTACATTTTCACACCTTCTGGCCTCTGGCCTCTGTGATGAAATACTAGCGTTTAAGACAACATACAAAAACACGAGTTTGAAGACACGCACTGCTTCCGAAGGTAAAGAGAGAGAGTAAATTATATCTCCGACATATTTTTATAAGAAGTCCATCTTCTGCAGTCTGTCTATCATGCTGTTGCTCCTTAAATTGTTTACTAGCTTTGCAGGTCAGTTGCAAAAATTTAAAATTTAACTGTAGATGGAAAGCCAGCTATAATGGCTGGGGGGGGGGGATTGTCGTGCGAACCACACTATATTTTCAAAGTGGTTGGTTGATCGTCCATCTCTTCTTCGGCATGTGGTCGTGAGGCCAGTACGGGGTGGTCGGTTTGGGCCCTTAAAGGACTGTAATTCCACGGATTATTATTATTATTATTATTATTATTATTATTATTATTATTATTATTCTTATTATCATTATTGTTATTATTATTAATTTTTTTATTGTTACTTAGTATTGTTTATATCGCATCTAAATGCAGCTTTGATTTTATATAAAAATGAGCAGAATTCATTTTTATGACTTTTTTTTTTTGCAAGATGAATAGTATTATTTCACTTTTTTTTAATTCCTGCAATGTTTATCTTTGTTTCAGGGAAATGAAATGGCGTACAACTGTCTGTCCTTTTCTTTTGCTTCATTAAATGGACATGTACGTTTAGCATTCATGTTTATAACTAGGGAACGGAATTTGGAGCAGTAAAAGCTAGTATTGGCATCTACACAGTCATTTGTTTACAACCCTTTATACCAAGTCCTCCCCTCTATGACATACTCGCAGCTCTCTGCACGTCAACAGCAGGTGAACGGGACAGTTGTCGCATAAGAACTTCAACATGCAGGTTTGCAGTTCAGAGTATGAAGTGCAGGTACAATGCAGAAAGTGAAACCAACTAACAATACAAAATTGAAAGACTAGCCTATATTTGTAAAAGCTCCAGATCGAGTATCAAAATTCAGGAAACAATTCCCTAAATTGTCGCTCCCCCCATTTCCAGTTCTTAAGCGCTGGGGGTCATGGTTAGAAGCTTGCAATTATTACGCACATCACCTCCAATCTGTGAAGAAAGTGGTCCAGTCTTTCAATCCCGATGACGCGGCTGTGATTCAAAACGCCAGGAACTGCTAAAGGATAGAACAATCGAGAAAGAAGTCGTGGATATTACGTAATTTTTTTTCTATTTACCGGATGCCATTATTCGATTATAAAAGCCAGGAGTGGAACTAGATGAGCAAATAAATATTATGAGGACTATTGTAAATAAACTGAGCGCAGTAGAAGGTGAAGTAGGAAACCGTGTTGGTGAAAAAATGAACAGGGTTTGATTAAAAATGATGGATACGATATTCTTAGTCGGATTTCAGATGTACTAACAAAGACGTGTCCCAATGACGTCATTCAACATATTTACAATTGATTACAACAAGGAACAGTAGGAATAATTGTTTCATCAACAAAACATAGCATTAATTGAAAATGCCATTTCGTTTGGTTCTATATTTTGTTCAACTTTTAATGATACTACATTAGGCTATGTTGTAAACATTGTAGTATATTGCATATATTGTAAATTCTGTAGTATACGTTGTATACATATTATCATATTTCATAATATTGTAAATAAAGGTTTTAATTTAACACGCTCCTGACAGAAAAAACATACATATTCAGAGGCGAGTTCCATACAGAAGACAACTGTCTATCAGCCATCAATGTTTCCACTGACACGCGAGGACGCAGAGATTGATATTTAATTATGTATATTTGTAATGTTGTTTATTGGTGTCTTATGCGTTGCCAAGAAAAACACATGTAGTTCAAAATGAAATGCAGATTATATACATTATGTAGGCCACTATATATCATTAAATTATATAACATTTGTTTATTCTGCAATACGTTTACAGCACGTTGCGTGTAAGTTTGTATGAAGTAGACTGTACTCGTCCATGCTCTGTGACGCAGCTCGCTTGACAGTCACTGAGCTACAAATATCTATACTACGTTTCACCATTCTTTATAATACTCCAAATCCCTTTCCCTGGTTATAACGTATGTAGAAATTCTTTGCCAGACTAAAGCAACTTTTGAGTAAATTTCTGCGATTTATCCTATGCAAGTACAAATATTTTAGTCATCTCGTCATTTTGTCTTACAAAAAAAAGTGTTTAAAATCGTGTGGTCTAAATCTCGAGCCAATATAATCCCAATAAATATAAATCTGTTCACACACTAGACGTACACTACTGTCTCTAGGAGATTACTATCTACATAATGAATGGTTGTGAATACACATAGAAACCTCTTTAAAAATTGTGTTACAAGTAAGGAATAGGCAAAGAGATGTGTTATAATATATGTTCCTGGTAACAAAAGTCATACAACTTACATGTAATTAATGTTTATGAGGAAATTTTACAGCAATAGAAACGACATTCAAATGGAATCTATACCGACAAAATACAACGTTATTCTTCGTTCTCTTACACCTCACCACCATGAAAGCTGAGACGCACAAAAAACTCATCCGTTAGGGTATCCAATGATAAGCGAGCACTGCAGTGTGGTAATATTCACCATACAGTCTGCAATAAATAGAGACGAATATTTTCCTTGGACCAAAAGGGCAGGAGACGAGGACTGTGACAAAGTTGGGTTCGGTTAGAAGAGGGGATAATTGAGTGAGAGGAGACGAGATTTTCTTTCATTAACAATGCTACAACTTTTCAAACGTTGGCAACATTATTTCTACGACTTCCGCTAGAGACCGCTCTAATACTCGTACAATCAGAGCAGTGTATATTAGAGAGTACCGCATTCTCGGCGGCGGCAGCCATATTTACTCCTGGCTCGGCACAGAAGCATAAGCAGTAATGCTAGAAGGAAGGTCATTAAAGGCGATATCATACATGTTGTTGTGGTTTATTGAATACTGGAGACAAGGATTAATAAACATTATTGTCATAGTGAAATGACTCATGAGAGATAACACTTTATTATTTATGTTATGTCCATTTCAATAGGGATAACATCAGCAATTTTCTATGCAGTTCTCGCACCAACACTACCGCTACCACCATTTAGCAGATTGTTGTAGTGAACTTGCTATAACAGACAATTTTCTTAACAATAAATAGGCTACATTCTAGTTCTAAAATACAGCCATAAACGTTTTAAAAAATATGACAAGTTGGGAACGTACGAGTTGAAGTGTTAATAATTAAAGACTTCAAATCCTTTAGTGTCAACTCATTTTCTACCAACGTTACACATTTTTCTACATATATCAATCATAGATTTACAAGGGTATACGAGTGACATATCCTTGTACGACTTGAGAGTCACTAATGTGCTAATAAAATTTATAGATTCATCCCTGTTATCAGTTATTACAATTAGAGATGAAAAACAGTTTTCACAAATGATATATGGCTATAACTTTTGTTTTATTTTGAACAAAACTGATCCCAACAAGTAGCAAAGAGCTTGTTGTTCACTTAAATTAATATTTCTGTTTTCAGTTAAATTACAATTTAGCCTATATCAATTTCCTTTTGCTCACATTCATCTTCACTAGACCTTTCTGTTTCGGGATTACTTACATCTTTACCTAGAAACTCAACTAATTGTTCAGAATCGCAAACTGCGTAATTTCCATGCTTCGTTTATGAGAAAAACTGAGAAATTGTAATGCAGTTTTGAATTCTTTTGCATCCGGGATTGGATTTATGGAACGGAGAGTAGAAAATAAATTTTCTAACGCATCCTGCGTGGATCTATCTAGCATAAGATATTTGAAGTTCGCTTTATTATAACAACTTTCTTGAGAATCAAGAACTGTTTTTTTTTTTTTACCAGTATTATATCAGTTTGGAATGGTTTCCAACGTCCGCTTTTGCCCACCTTGATATTTTCAATTGTAAATATTATGTCATTACCAAAGGACGGATCAGAGTGACTGTTCTTACAAGTTTACTTACCATTTACTATAGTCTGTTTATGCTGAAGCAGAGACGGTGACTCCAGAAGTACACAACGGGCGCGTACCTGCGATGTCCGTACAGTTGTGTCAAAAGAATGCGTACACTGTGCAGTACATGACGGCTGTGAATTTGTACTCCGTTATAAAACACTACATTGTACTTAAGTGTAAAGTGAATACTACAGAGTCTGTGCATAGCAGTGGACAATAATGTACATGCGGAGATTGTCCAAAGTGAACGTTCTGCGTCTCTCATTTAAACAAAAAAATATATCGTGAGAAACTCCTTTCGACATCGCAAGACGTAATAGGTGCATACGAATAATATACTATATCAGGAATATCAATACCAATATCTGATATATTTCTTTCACTGTTTGATCTGGAGGGCTCTCTTTGTTTTTGCAGCAACATATCTCGCACACCACACATGATTGAAAAACCATTATTTTTTTGCTAACACATTCTGAAGTTTCTCGTTCACTTTTTTCGTAAATTGTCCGGCTTTGGTTTCCTTACGGTTTACAGATAGTTATTCCATTATATTTATAGCCTTCGGCATTTGTAAATCAGATGTTTCTAACAACGTTATGGCTTTCGGTAAGTGACAAAAGTTATTCTGTATGAAATCTAAACTGCCCGATATATAAACTGAAATTAGGGATTTTGCTATTTCAATTGCATGTGCCTTTGTAGAATCTAAACTATTGATCACGTTCACAATTTGAACATAATATGTGGCATAATAGAAGGCAGCCTCCAGCCAGCTATCCAATTTTGTTATTATGGGGTTTGGTGGAAGGGGAAGCCCGGTAGCGATTTCCTTGAATTTTTGTGTTCGGAAAGGTGCTTTCAGAAAAATTTTCTTATCATTGCCTATAAAGCTATCGACGTCACTATAAAAAGAGCGAATTACTTCCGCCGCCCTATGGAGTCCATGTTCTAAGCAAGTTAGGTGAACCAACTTAGGATACATTATTTTTATATCCTTGGCCGCCTTTATCATACAGGGCGCAGCATCTGTGACTACAAGAAGTACATTATTATACCTGATACCAGTGGGCCACAAAATGTCTATGGCATTAGAAAATACAATTGTCATTGTGGAGTGGTTCATCTTTTCTATCGTGTGAATATGTTGCTTTGTATATTTACGAAGAATGTCTCGAAAGTATGGATTATCTGTTTTTTTTAATGGAATATTTGCACCGATCATCATAGTATACAAGTCGCTGCAAAAGGTCCTACTACATACTGTATAATTCTTTACCCACTGTCTGTACCTAGGGAACACGCGCCGAGACATTCCGCTCTCTGCATCAGTAACATGAAGCCACGGAACCTGGTCACTCTGATCCGCCCTCTGGTCATTACTTACTTACGGCTTTTAAGGAACTCGGAGGTTCATCGCCGCCATCACATAAGCTCCACATCGGTCCCTTTCCTTGTGCAAGATTAATCCAGTCTCTATCATCATATCCCACCTCCCTCAAATTCATTTTAATATTATCCTCCCATCTACGTCTCGGCCTCCCCAAAGATCTTTTCCCCTCCGGCTTCCCAACTAACACTCTATATGCATTTCTGGATTCGCCCGTACGTGCTACATGCCCTGCCCATCTCAAACGTCTGGATTTAATGTTCCTAATTATGTCAGGTGAAGAATACAATGCGTGAAATTCTCCGTTGTGTAACTTTCTCCAATCTCCTGTAACTTCATTCCTCTTAGCCCCAAATATTTTCCTAATTATCTTATTCTCAGAAAACCTTATCCTCTGTTCCCCTCTCAAAGTGAGAGTCCAAGTTTCACAACAATACAGAACAACCGGTAATATAACTGTTTTATAAATTCTAACTTTCAGATTTTTTGACAGCAGACTGGATAATAAAAGCTTCTCAACCGAATAACAAGAGGCATTTCCCATACTTATCCTGCGTTTAATTTCCTCCCGTATGTCATTTATATTTGTTACTGGTGCTCCAAAGTTATTTGAATTTTCTACCTCTTCGAAGGATAAATTTCTAATTTTTATATTGTATTTCCATTTCGAATAATATTCTGATCACGAGACATAATCATATACTTTGTCTTTTCGGGATTTACTTTCAACCCTATCGCTTTACTTGCTTCAATTCCCGTGTTTTCCCTAATAGTTTGTGGATTTTCTCTAACATATTCATGTCATCCGCATGTACAAGAAGCAGATACCCGTTCAATTCCAAACCCTCTCTGCTATCCTGAACTTTCCTAATGGCATATTCTAGAGCGAAGCTAAAATACAGGTGATAGTGCATCTCCTTGCTTTAGCCCGCAGTGAAAATATTATGTCGTTGAGAAATTAATCATTGAAGTATATTCCACCTCTTGTTTGTGACTTAATGCTAATTTTGTACATCGACAATTGATTACACATTGATTAACTGCACAACAACACGGAATTCTTCAAGATGACAATGAAATATCACACTAGAAACCTCTGTTCCTTCGCAAGTCTTGCGTTGTACAGTCTCTCCGCAGGAGTAAATATGGCTGCCGCGGCGGCATTTGCCGGATCAAAAGAATGCGGTACTCTCCAATATACACTGCTCTGCGTACAATGCTTATCACTAGGGCTCGGAAGTTGAAGGCCTATAAATTGCCTAAAAAGGACCTAGAGATTGGAAAAAAGTTGATCCAAAAGTTAACCCCGATTCCAATCTTACCGATAGGGACATCTGATTTCTGCGCACTTTAAAACGTTTATTCCTCGCCTATAGCTTCAGAGTCCTCTTTATACTTTTATTCAAACTGTTCTAGCAGTGAAAATGATTCCTTTTATTTTTCCTTTTGTTTGTTTAAACAATTTCTATGTTTTGTCTAAATATTAAAAGTAGTCGTGTGGTCTGCTAAATATGTTTCGTTTCGTTTCGTTTTCTTACCGATGAAGAGTTACAATATAGGAAACACGTTTAAATGTGCATAAACCATTGGATTTCCTAGCCTTGTAAGAAAATGTAAGCAACACTCTAACCCAGAGTCTCTTCTTCGCCGTCTTCTTTTTTGTTAGAAGAATAACTTCTGTATAACGTATGATTCTTATAGACTTAGTATTGATTTTTATTTCAATATTTCGGGATTTTATATAGAAATTTGGTGAAATATTTTGATCAATTTCACCAAGTGCAAAACTTTACATAAACAAGTAGCAGCATGGTTGTGGTAGGACATAGATGTCCATTGTAACTCGTACGAGGTAACCCCTAGAACAGGCATGTCAGAAATCAGAGTCTAAATGTGCAGTTATGTGCGCGGAATGCCGGTCTGTGCAGGTTGCATCAATCAAGCATTGCTTTTACCCGTTCTTAGCTGGAGGGGTGTACAATAAATTATTCTGCGCTTCTATGGTTGGATTAAATACACATTTGGACATTATAAACATGGTTAGCGGAACGAAAGAAACATAGTTATTATCAGTGTCTATATTTGACAATTGTAATACAAGAAACTTTAGGCCTACTCATTTATACTTCGCAAAGTAGTGGTTTGTAAAGCATAAGTTATTAATACGATTTTTATACAGTATTTGAAGAAAAAAAATTTCAGTAATTTCGAAACAACAAGAAACGAACAAGTATTTCATTTTACGTAGTAGGTACTAATTATTTTAAAGTAATAGACCCTACTCTTTCATTGTTTGTCGAGCAATATTATTTACTGTGACCATTGGTGCACAAATGTTGAAGAAAATATTATACTCCCAATTAATTACATGCAGTAGGACATTGTGAAGTTTTTACACTGAAATCATTTCTTTGCTTTATGTCAATATAAATTAATATTCATATTAATAAATACAAATTAAGCTTAGAATTTAAGTTCATAAGTTATATAGTTTATTTGGAAGAAGTTGAGAGTAAGTATCGACAAGTTGGGAGCGTTACTGAAAGAAATTAAAAGTGTAGTTCACAAGCTGTGAAACGACGATATTCTATTTATGTCAGGTTTAAAGATTTATTAATGAAAGTATATTACCATAATATAGTGACGTGAGATGGAAAATTTGCCATTATATATTTTTCCAGAAAATTTTTCCGCTTTGCAAATAGTTTTTTCTTTCCTTACAACCTCAAGAGCCTCACACGTATTCCTCACTATATTCTCATCACTTACCAGTTTATGAAATGAAAGTCGTAAGTCGTCTAATCTTTGATGGCTTTGTTAGTACAGACTCCAAAACAACGCCATTGTCAAATACGTTTTGCCGTGAGAGTACTGATTAAGAAATAAGCGCTGGCAATATCATATTTTGAGAACTTTACTAATCTGATCTAAATTGTCACCTCACAAGACTATTACCTCGACATAGGCTGATGAAAGCCTTTCATTTTAAAATAATGATTATCGTTGGCTGAGGAAAACATTACAACAATTATGTTATATCATTCGTAATTTCTCTTCTCCGTTATCTGTGAACTCCTCACTTTATTTATCATAACTCATTCACAGACACAGCCAAATCGGCACTCGTACTGAAACTGTGTTACTGAAACAAAAGCTGCTGCAGGTATTGTATATCCCTGTCGCGTTCCCCTCCAAGGCGATTCACTCCCTCCAGGTAGGGGAATAGAGAGTGCACATCGCACAGAGACAGTTGCATAATGTGCGCGCCTGCACAATGTGCAGGGTTTTGAAATGCCTGCCCTAGAGTAAGCAACCCACAGCGCATATTCTTTAAGGTCGTTTTTCCTATTTTATTTGGAAAGTTATTGACCTTAGCAGAGCATGTTTGATGTGGAATATCTCCTGGCTCTGTAGGCGTTTGGATATCCCTGTGGTAGGATAAAAAACACAGGCCCATATGTATTGATCCTGTATAGAATAATATTATAAATGAGGAAAAAAGCAATAAAATAATGTCAAACAGTTGAATGCGAATATTTTTATTCTTCAATTCAGTTTGTACAGAAGCTCAGCCACATGGTTGTAAAGGAAGCGAGGTGCAGTCGTGTGTGGTGCGTGGGGTTGGGACTCAGTCGTTGATTCTTCATTGCACGTAGTAAATCTGGAACAAAGCGTAATTAGCTCTCACCACTTCAGAAATAAATAAAAACCGAACGAGTTGATTCAATACTAAAACGCTAGACCCCAATCTGGAGATCCAATCTGATCATGGTTCTTAGTGGTTTCCTCGATCATAAATACAGGATGATTCGTTTGGGTATGGATAAAATAAAACACCGCAAAACATTTACTGCTGAACTTTGTCGAAACACTGAAAGATGAGAGATTCCTCAGAGCCCAACATGACCCCCATTGCTCACCTCGCACAACAAATAACGGCGATGCAATTCAGCCCATGTCCGTTGTAATATAAGAGGGGTGATTTATTGAAAGGTTTGAGTAACTTTTACTCTCAGATCATCAATGTTCCTGGGTTTCTGTGAATAGACAATGTCTTTAACAAAACCCTACACGAAGAAGTCAGGAGGGTTAGATCTGTGGAGTTTGGGGACCAAGCCAAGAGATAGCTGCTTCTCGTACTGGATTTCGCCTGCGACCTCCTGCATGTTTTTTAACACAGAACCTGTTTCTACAAGTGTTCGATACTACAACATTATGGAATCGTATTTAAGTACATTACGCACACCATACTAATGTCGAAATTCCCTTTTGAATTCTTTTAACACTCTCAAATTTAGCATACCAAAGAACACATTGTGCCCGCTGTTGATTTGTAGTAGCCATTTTAATCATCTAAGATTTTCATTTGTCCTTTCAGATTATGCATTGTTGATTATCACAGCTATATGGAAACTCTCATATTTTAATCATAATATAAACAGCAAGAAATTTTTCCTACTATCATAATGGTTTTATAATAATAATAATAATAATAATAATAAATTAATATTATCCATACCCAGACGGATCAGACTGTATATAATACTATAATTAAAAAAATACAAATGCCGGATTGAATCTAACCTCCACTACAAACAAAGATCGCAAGACCTAAATGTAAAGTTGTATACGGAGGACATAGCTGCAGACTAATAAGATATGACTACTAGATGGAAAAACGTGAATAAGGATTCAGGAGTCATAATGCCTTATACATATCGGAAATATACAAGTCTGTTGAATGGCAAGTAAAAATATAGCGGGTTCGATTCACTCCTCAATTAAAGACAGTGAAAGGGAGAAGAGATCGGGGCAGAAGAAGATATCAGATGACGGACGACATTAAGATACATGGATCATATGCGGAGACAAAGAGGAAGACAGAAAATAGGAAAGACTAAAGAATGCTGGTTTGAAGTGAAAGACCTGCCCTTGGGCAGAACACTATGAATGAATGAATGAATGAATGAATACAATTAAAAAGACAAGATTAAAATAAAAATGCAGAAAGTGAATGAAGAAAATATTGAAGATTCTTGTGTATTTTCATATAACATTGAACCTTATTGACTAGAAGATACTTGGAGCTCCCAAGATCAGTGGTCACTGAAAGATGCATCAATCTATCGAAAGTAATTAAATAATTTTGAGGAGGCTTAATATCGAAGAGAGAATGTAACGCACAAGATAATCTAGTTGGCTCTTGAAGCTTGTAAAAAGATAGGCAACATGATCATGAACGTTTTAATCATAAACAAATGTTATTTAATTGCATTATCTAAATTAGTCCATCAATTAAACTATTGGTATTGTGTCTTCCTGCCCCAAAATGCCAGTCTTGTAATGTTTTCCCATTAGGGTAATTATATTGCTTGAAATGTGTTGTAAAAATTATCTTCATTATAGTGACATTTGTTGGTTCTATCAGGTAGATTTTTCTCTCTGTATTTTCCCGTACAAGAAGATTCTGAACTGCTACTGTATGTTTTAGAATTACTTGTGCAAATTATAAAAATTATCATACAAAAGTACTTAAATGTGTTTGTTATTTTATTCACTTGATCTCTCATTTTCATTTTTTTGCAAACTTTTTCTAGGAGAAATTAATTATGACATAATGTACAATTATTTCTACATTATGTTTCAAATTTACCAAAATTTATTCACCTATGAATGTAGGAAAAGTTACTATCTCTTTCTCTTGTGTTGTTAAGGGGACACACATGATTTTTTAATTTTCACAGTTTAAAATATAATTTAGATATCAATAATTAAATTTAGATACCAGTAATGAATAAAATACTTTTTAGCATACGAGAGTCAACAGGTTTTATGCGCTCATGGAAATTATCACCCTCGGCTTCGCTTTGGGCGCTAAACTTTCTACTCGCACATAGAATCTAATTTTACTCTCTTATACTATAAACTACTACTAAGTTCCCTTACCTCTGGATCAGCCTGATATGCACACTTCTTTATAGCGAAAGCCATTTCACATTCGTCTGTCAAACCTGAAATTTCAGATGTTTATAATTAAAACAGTGTGACAGCTATTCTGCTCCATAGAGAGCATTATAGAATTACGTAATTGGTTATTAATTATTTTCGTGAGTTTTTGTAGTATGTTACTACATACTGAATACGTTGCATAACATAACGTTCATGAAGGACTTTGCAACGGCAGAATTCCAGTTTCCTTAATGTAATGAAATTCAATATTATAATATCTTCCAATTGTTTTTAATGAATTGAATTTACTTTATAGCTCCCTGAAATGCAGTTGTATTAAACACTTCATATATTTTAGATAAAAATCTTGCATCTGAATGATTACTAATCTGTTTTAAATGTTATTATAGAAAAGTAAACACTAAGAGCAGATAAAATATTTTAATGATGTATGTATTCTTCGGTAGTCCAGTGATTGTTTTACTAGCCAATGAATCCAAATTCGCTGGTTCACATCTGGCCAGGAATTATAGATTTTAAAGAACGATAAAATTCTTAGCATGGCTTCCTTAGGGAGGGAAATATAGCTGAATCGTATGTCCATGGTGGAGAGCTCTAGGGAAATGTTTGTTGCCCATGTTGCATTTTCACGCTAAGTGATTTCTGCAGTTGAATATGTCAATAGCCTAAATAAAATACTACTGCTACTACTACTTATATTGATACTCATTCTGTTTCTGCTACTGCTACTGATACTCATTCAACTACTAATAAACCCTTCCTAACATGAAAAAAGTTACTGTAACTCAAAACAAGTTTACATTTATTCAACACAATTATCTTGTACTCTCTATAATTAGCGCAACGGTAGTAAATAAATTCTAATTCTTAAAAAAAAGAAGTGTCTTGACCTGCAAACCACTCATTCACAGTAATTATTACAGTTTCACTCGATAAAACTTCTTCACTTTCGATATTTCCTTCAGTTTCGGAAATAATCTGATGGGGCTAAGTCTGTCGAATACAGGAAATGATCAATCATACCAACTTCATTCAATTTCAGAAACGAAATCAGACTTGTGAACTTATTGTAAGAACAGTAAATCTTTGTAAATTTTACCACTATGTCTCTCCACTACTTTTTTCCGAAATTTAGTTCATAATAAAGAGTAATACGCTTCCATCATAGTTTTACTTCTAAGTAGTCCTTCATAACTATTTCGTCTTTGTCCCCACTCAAAAAACTGATGGTAGAACCTCTCCCATTGATTGTTGTTTTGTTTCTTTGTCATAATGATGGATCAATGCTTTCTTCATAGCTACAGTACGATCCAAAAAGTTAGAATAATCCACTTACAACAGTGTAAAAGTGACTTTGAAAATTGTTAATCTGAATCGTTTCTGATCACTGTTCATACATTTAGGAACCCATTAAGCAGATAATATTCTCATACCAAAATCATGATATGCAATATGAAAGAGACACTCGGAGGAAATGTTTTGGTCCATTTCATCGATCATCCAAAAGCATGTCCTGCATAGTATCGATAACATCTGGAGTGGTCACAGAAACATTTTATCATTTTTATCTCCATTCTTGTTCCCTTAATTCCGCAGCACAGTTTTTATGGTGGAGTACGGAATGATCCTTCAAAATATACCCTATACCATATCTGCATACATTTCCTTGCTAGAAAACCCTTTGAAAAATAGATACTTTCTAACCGATACTATATTTCATCAGAATTTAATTTTTATCGGATACAGCTGATTTAAAAAAATAACAATATAGAATACCCTAACCATTACGTGGAGTGACTGTTTATCAAAACGATCTATTCTTTTCTGTGCTAACAGTTTTTTTCTTATTTCTTTGTCTGTTTGTTTCTAAGGCTCAAGGCAAACTGCATATCAGTATGCCTTGATGTGTATAAATAGTTCAGTCATCCTCGTCTGTAATATATTTCACAAATTATTATCCTTCAATTTCAGACTTTTAGCGATTTTTAGATATATTTTTCTATGTTGAGACTAACCAATGTGTGTAGATGGAAGAGAATAAAATGCAGTAAAATTCCAAAGTTCGACCTCTTTGCACTACAATGATTATTTAGTTTCGGCTTAGTTGTGCTCTTGGAGCTATTTTTTCCCTTATTTGCTTTTGATTGTTACAATGTTAAAGACATCCGAGATAATCTCTAATTATTGATGGTTTAACACTTATTTGGAATGTTACAGTCGATTAATCAGTCGTGATTTTTGTGTCTTTATTCATAATGACTTAAGCTTGTAAACTTTAAATAAAGTGAAACGAATAACATACAAAAGTTTAACTATTCATATATTCAAATTGAAAATAAGTTATATTCTTCTATAATGGAATCATTTTTTTCTTAGTGCACACATCGCTCTGTATTTCTCTTTGTTTATACCGGAAACAACTTTACTTGAAATGACGAACAGCCACAGAATAAGATGTCTACAATGAAGAATCTTCGTGTCCCTTTCTTAAGCTCACTTATATCACGAGTTATCGAAGTAGGTTGCAAATATATTGATACATTTGTCCCATTGATTGATTAGTTCATTAATACCAGATCTCATGTCGGTACTCAAATGTATTAAACATCACACCATCTGATAAACTTCTTGTCTGTCCTATCATGCCTTCCGGAATGATGTTTCTTGAGGGATCAGTCCATTGGTAGAATGAAAATTATAAGTTCGGTCTGTATGGAGGATATGACACATAATCGATTGCAACTATTATGCAGTTAAATTCACAGTTTGTGAAGAAGTATCGTGTATCATAAGCTTACGTCTCTGAGGTGTGTTCGTCGTTTGTGGACAGTAATGTTCTGTAATGGTGAGTTCATTACAAGCACGATGGCGGTTAATGGGTTTGAATGCGGATGTCATCAGCATTGGCATTGGTAAATGATAATTTTTTGTATTCAATTTAACCTTCCTGTTATTAAACATTATGTAAATTATAGTACTGTAATATTTATTAATTTTTCTACTACAAAGGTTGTTCAGCGTTGAAATTCAACATGGGCGAGATATGTCCGACAAATTTTTCCTCAACCCTTCCACAAGCACAGGGTTCTATTACATGCAGTAAAACCTGCTTTACTTCCTTCCCTGAGGAAGCATCCTAAGGATTTTATCATTCTTTAAAATCCATCACCTTCTGTCAGTTTGAACTCGGCGAATTTCGATTAGCACAGTATCCGCTAGACTACTGAAGACGATAGCTTATGGAACGAAAATGAATTAGCATAAGCTTAAATAATAAGTGATTTTGACGTCCGTTCAGGATATTTGCGTTGTGTTTGCTGTCGAATACTTACCGTCCGCAGCTGTACGACATTTCTCCACCACAGCCCTGGCTCGGTCCTTGATATTCGCCGGCAAGATGTCGTCAGCGAGTCGGATGGCCAGATCGGCCCGGAACTGCTTGTTCTTCAGCTACAAGTAAATACACTGATTTGAGATTGTTATTCCTTTCCGTCCACACCTGTGGAGTAACGGTCAGAGCGTCTGGCCGCGAAACCAGGTGGCCCAGGTTCGAATCCCGGTCGGGGAAAGTTATCTGGTTGAGGTTTATTCCGGGGTTTTCCCTCAACCCAATACGAGCAAATGCTGGGTAACTTTCGGTGCTGGACCCCGGACTCATTTCACCGGCATTATCACCTTCATTTCATTCAGACGCTAAATAACCTAGATGTTGATACAGCGTCGTAAAATAACCCAATAAAAATATTCCTTTCCATTGATGCCACTGATTTCTGGCTTCGTTTTGTAAGTGAGAGGATGCACTCTTAATGTTTTGGTGGCTATGTGCTGTAGTTCCCAATTCCCGCGCTAGGAGCGCTGTAGCTACTGAATATATGAAATGGCTTCGCTACTGGTAAAATGCACAGTGTTTACGTTAAAAAATTTTGGCCGGGCAATGACACTTCTCCTGAAATGTCGTACTCCCGAGCAAGAAATGCTAGTTTTTCCCCCACTCTTACAACCAAACCCCAACACGGGACCGGCCGACCAATGACTGAGCCTTGTTTGACCCAGTTGGCCAATGACTGAGCCTTGTTTGACCCAGTCGGCCAATTACTGAGCCTTGTTTGACCCAGTCGGTCAATTACTGAGCCTTGTTTGATCCAGTCGGCCAGTGACTGAGGCTTGTTTGATCCAGCCGACCAATGACGAAGCCTTTTTTGTCCCAGTCGGTCAATGACAGCCTTGTTTGACCCAGTCGGACAATGACACTATCCCCATCCACCCGTTCCTTCAGAAGCGCTGAGTTATAAGCTTACTCTCTCCTCTTCAACATATTGCCCTCGCAGGGATCCTTTCGTGAAATTTGTACAGTATACACTGTGCCTTTTCCTTTGGCAAAGCAATTTCACATATCCAGAAGCAGCGCTCCCAGCGGCGGATTTGGGAACTGAAGCACATAGCCACCAAAACTTTAAGAGTGCACCATCTCACTTACAAAGGAAAATCAGAAATCAATGACATCAGTGGAAAACAATAACTGTCTAAAATCAGGGTAATAATTTCAGAACGCTCTGTATTCTGTGGGATTTCTGGTGGACAAACGTGATTATTGAGCTAAATGTAGACTACGCCAAAAGAGACATGCGCAAGGGAATATAAGCTACATGATATACATAATTCAGGGATGTCAAAACGCCTTTACTGGCAAACAACTTTAAAATTTTGATATCAAAGGTTCATTCAACGTCACTCGTGGTACCATGAATACAGAAGTGCGACATGAACTTCGAGTCTCGAGGTAATTCCACCAATATCTATCAATAGTTTGATGATACTACTAAAATTAACACACTGAGAGAGAAACAAACTTCACAATTTATGAAAGGTGTTAAGTTCCATAAATATTTTTTAGGTACTTGATCCATTTATTATCCACAGGTCCGTTAATTTCTCAAATACTTCCATTAAAATAGTTTTGCACACTGGAAGCGAATCACCATCACCACTTGGATTTTAATATCGTCGACTTTCATTATGATTATCATACTTTCTATGTTGTCGTTGTTATACTGGTATGACAGTAAAGAGACCCAACAGAAATGTTGATAGTGTTGGATAATCTTGGTCACAATAAAGGTATTTTCTATTCGGTTGTCAGTTCTACAATAAAGTACAACGTGCTAATTTGATGGTATTTCCCCCATTTTCTGAATTTTTAACATTGGGAATTGAAAAGTTTAAAACACTCCAGCTGTGTCATCTAGAGATAACCTATTGTAGTTTCCATATGATCCATAGCCCTACATTACCTAAGTATTATGTTTTATATAAGATTTGCATACGCTGATCTCCCTGTTTTCAGAAAACACCTTACTATATAATCAATAATGCCTTTGACATAACTCCACTAGTAACAAGACAAATAAATAAAGGAGGAAAATCGAAACGAATGGCACATTACACCTTTTTCATGACAGAGACCTGGTAACTTTGCACTATTGCTATCTTTTGGTTTTCTTAATAACACTGTACAATCTTCTGTGGACGTTGCTCTGTTGATATTTTATGTCCCTTAGAAATTTGCATCATTCTAGTGAAATATCACTTTTTTTTTAATGTTGGCACTTAACACCTTTCTACTGTTAAGTATCCAATTAGAAATCAAATTGTCTTTGCTTATATAAGAAAAGGAATCAATGGGCCAAAATGTATTAAATTATTTCGAAAACTGTCGTGATGGTGAATTGTTAAATGAGGGATTGGGGTTATAAGTAGACAGCGGAAAAAAAGTCATTCGGATGTGAAGGTAACTACAACGCGACTAGTTTGTCTCGTCAGAGGGTTGTTGTTTACGTAAGCACAGTAGGTACACTAGAGGCGCGTGCAGGTAGAACTGTTTTCGAATCGATGATTCAGAAGGTGCCTGATATTTTGTATAGTCTACTTTTCTATAAACCTTTTAAATTGAGGACTGTCCAACGTTTTGAATGGAATATTGAAACTTATCATGATTTGACACAAATCCTGGCAAAAGTCATATTTCATATTTGAGGCGGAATTTGAACTTGAACCGTTATTTTCTTCTAACGTAGAGCAACATTTTTCACGTGTTTTTGTGTATTACGCTGATGTTCTATCGATTGTTTTGTTATCTTTTTAATGCACACAAACAACACCGACACTTAATTGTTTCACCAGTATCACTACGTACTAAAAATGTCGACCCGTATTCTTGTATTAAAGAATACACCCTATGTTTTTAACATCTGTCTTCGGCATTATGATGACTTCACTGAACACAAATGAATAATATGTTTACGTATCTCAATGTTCTCTGTTCACGTACGGATGAGGACTGACAGAACGCAGAGTGGCAGTTGTTTTCGGTGTTCGCGTGGTGCTCTCTGCGGACGGTACCGTGTTGTAGCTACCTACTTGGGAAGCGTGCACACCTCATGCCATAGTCTATGCGTACGGTGCTTGTAAACCGTAAACATGACTTTTATTTGACTTTTTTTCCGCTGTCTAATTATCAGAAATCTACACTTACTTTGTTAATATACATATATTTATACAAACGAAATACTTCCTTATTTGTATAGGTCTAATTATGAGATATCACTAAATTGTTTCAGAAATTTTGTAAAAAATATTTTAAATTTCTGACATATTTTAGAAATCCTACTAATATGAATATTTTGAGATTAAATGTTATTCTTACCGAATGCGACAGTCCCATCATACAGGCCAGGTAACACTAGAAACAAGAAATACAGAATGTTATTAGGAAAATTCCGCAATTAAAAGTATTTATTTTGAATAGAATAATACTTAAACTATAGACGTTAATTGCGAAACACCTAAAACGTATAATGAGCAAGTGTGTCTCTTGTTAATCTCTTATACCTTTGGTACTCCACGTGGTTTCCGTTACAAATCTGTTGCGGGTTCGGGTTTTCAAAATGAGGTGCCTGACCCATATTTTGTATGTATTCAATCATTATTTCTAATTACTCTGTGCTTGGAGGCAATAAAAAATAATTTGGGGAGATGGGATGGTACACGAATATATGTTATAACGAGATACCTAACATATTATTTCCTAAGTTAAATACTGTTAAAATGCTCTGTAATCAAGATGTATACTTGTGGTAATTTACTGACAGTGGCACTGGTACTGGTAGTCGTTTTAATATTAGATCAATTTACTTCTTAATAAAAGTTATGACTTTTTGTTTCAAAAGATAAATAATTATAATTTTTAGTATATTTAAATATTGTGTCAAATTTATTACCTTCAAGCCTCTGTCATCGGCGAAATTCCCTTTCATGGAAGCATCTAGGACTTCTGTAAAAACATAATGAGGATATTAAATACGAAGCCACACAAAATAACCACAGGATTATTTTAATTAACAATTGAGTAGCCCAGTTGCAAAATCTGCTGTTTTTTCCTTGGGTTATTTTACGACGCTGTATCAACATCTAGGTTATTTAGCATCTGAATGATATGAAGGTGATAATGCCGGTGAAATGAGTCTGGGGTCCAGCACCGAAAGTTACCCAGCATTTGCTCGTATTGGGTTGAGGGAAAACCCCGGAAAAAACCTCAACCAGGTAACTTGCCCCGACCGGGATTCGAACCCGGGCCACCTGGTTTCGCGGCCAGACGCGCTGACCATTACTCCAAAGGTGTGGACTAAATCTGCTGTTAAAAATGAAAAATGATATACTGGTAACCATGGTTTCAGTTCGTAATTAGCTACGTAATGAGCCATACATTCGGTTCCAAAACCAACGATAAACCCTTTAAATCTGGTAAATAAAATTTCATACTATTGCAAAACATACTAAGTGTGGAGAGCGTAAGGCTGCAATACCTGCTAAATGCACAATGCCATGTTTATTTTTTCAATACCTGCTAAATGTCACTGAGACAACATGGCCATATTGAGAATTACAGACGCAAAAGCTACTATTTCGAGCTCCATAAGGATTACTTTGAGCATACTAAAATAACGAATAAGAGATTATTAGACTTAGATAATGAAGATACCCTTTACTCTTAAAGTTAAGTGGACTATACTGCTGCATTTGAGACATCAGCTGAGAGATTCTGTCTGCGCTTTATCGAGAACTTCTAACCTTTTATGTTAAATGTGTTCGTGTCTTGAAGTGGTTGCTGTTATTATCTTGAAGCTTTTTTTCGACTTTGCCGAAATGATTGAGGATGGATATAGTAAATCTAGTTTCAGTAACTCTGTTAGTGTTGAGGGAGAAGATGCAGATGATGAAGAGAATAGTATCAGTGAAAAGTCGAACCTAAAAGTTTAAACAAAAAAGGCAAACATTTTCAAAAGGGCTACATTCCAAACTCCATTCAATGGGTGTCATAATTAAAGAAGCAAAAATCAGGGACATTGAAAGACTTCTGGAATTGCACTTCCGGGAGGACTGGTTTCGGAATGCAAACCTGATCTTCTGCACCGAAATTTGTAAAGTTGTTATACTATAAGGGCATCTTCAAACTATAATATTATCCTGTAACCATTTTACTTTTGTTCCTATTCTTGTTTTATACTTTTTAGTAGAACAATATTTTTTGTATGTTTAAAAATATTTAGGTATGTAACGAAAAAAAAAATTCTATTCTACCGTCAGTTTATTTACAAGTTAGTCTCGTCAGATAAATTTCTAACATTGATCAAATACCAGATTTTGCAAACTAGTATATTGTTAAGATGGCTACCTACAGATTTGCAAATCCTTCTAATTGCTCTATTCGGCTCCAAAATCTGTTATGTGTAAATTAATAAGCAAAATAACTAATTAACCATTAATAATATATTTCTGAGCTGTACGAAGAAAAATGAAATATTTTCCCCCATTATTTAAATTATAAATCATGCCTCTAGCATCTGTGGATAAGTTTTTACACAGTTTTTCTCATTTGCCAAAATTCGTCTCACATGCAAATAGCAGGTTTTGTAAATGGGCTACTCAATTGCATTTTGTAACAATGTAAATGTATCGAATCTATAAAGTTAATTAAAGTAATAAGATAGAAAGAACGTGGAGTGTTAGAGAAAATAGCACACATAATTGGCAGTGGTATTAGTCAAGTTTCCCTAAAGCTTGTAAAAACTTTTTATACATTAAATAAATCTGGTAAGAACGAACTCGACTGACTTTTTAGTTTACATCCAAAATACAAGTTGTCCTCACTGATTCAGTAATTACCACAGCACAACTACTTCCGAAGTTCTCGGATTCTAGCACATTCGAAGATGAAAGATATTTGACTGCGATAAAAACTCTTCGCATCGATTCCTTCAGGAGAAATATAAATGAGGAAGGTTAAGGATAAAAGAGCACTGTTTTTTTAGTGAATAGGTTCCCAAATAACATTTATCTGCCGTTCCTCGCCTTGATCAAAATTAAACTCAAATTCCATTTCAAATACCGTTTACATGCTCATACAACTCTCACATATGAGCTAAGTTGCGGGGATCTCTAATGAGAAATGGATTCCATAAGCGAGAACAGTTATCTCCAGATGGCACTACAATGAAATTCATTTTTGGACCCTATTCGCCTCTGTCTCTCGTTCAAAAGTTAATGCAGTGACAAATTTAGTATTTAGTATTTATTTAGAGATAAGGCCATGAGGCCTTCTCTGCTCCTCTACCAGGAGATTCCAACTATGATATGAACAATAAAATTACAATTAGTATTAAATTTACAATTACAATTACAAATAACATTACAATTAGTATTAAATTTACAATTACAATTAGAACAAAAATCAAAGTCCGAAAAGATTACCTGACTAATTAAAGCTACATAATTTATCATAGAAAAACAAAGAATATTTTATATTTACTGAATTACAAATTAAACCTAGAATAACAAAATTGTATAGCGATTAAATTACTGGATATTGAAATATTTCATGATAGATTAAAGAAACTATTTACAAGAAATCAATTACTGACCAAGTGCCTAGTAACTTTGCGTTTGAATTCAATATAATCCTTCGCCTTTCTAATCGTCATAATATTCATGAACTAGTTTGTATAAATGTCTGTTATTTTCAAACACAAGTTGAATTTGCTCAAATGAAAAACTTTTCGTCATGCAAGCACTCAAGGTTTGTCCTTCGTTGTATATTTCACTCTTTCAATTTGTATTCATATTTTTTTATCACGACAACACAGATTTCCTTTAAATTGTTATAAATTTTCTCGTGTAAATCGATGATAAACTGAGTGTTTGATGTAGTATAAACCATTATATTGTAGGCTTTCAAGTTTTTGTTGGATTTTCCAAAATAATACATACTACTTTCTTCAACTAAGTTATTGTCACTACCTAGTAGGCTATACAGAATGAAAGTGAAATAACATTGCAGAGATTGAAAGGGACTATAGGGTACACGTAAATGAATATAAAACCTCATATTACGTTTTGTGATTAAATGCACGGTTAATTAGAAAATTAAGTTTGAAGTTTCAGCAGTCCGGCAACATCGTTGCTAACACACTCTACTCGTGATACAGCTGTAAGATGTCAACGAACTCCATGTGTCTCGGTAGGTGAGCTGCTCTCTGCCAAGACGTTGCCACTTGCTCGCATCTTGCAATGGCTTGAATTTTTTAACTTACAGGTTTTTAAAATTAAATTTACACGAAAACCGTGTATGCTATCGAAATACTCCAGAGGGATAAATTAGGTGTATTCTCTATTATATTTCCTATCGATATAGACAAAAATCACGATCCTACTCGCAATAGTTACCGAATAAGAGATTGTTAAATATTTGGGATTTGTTTTTAATCTATTAACTTTTCACCAATATGATACTACAGTTTTTGTTACATACAACATGAGCTATTCGCTCTGGAAATCTGCAAGGCTATTTCACTACCATCCAATATATGAAAGTAAACTCACCGTCTGTGACTCCTGAAGTCGGCTGACAGTGCTTTCTCAGCACCATGTTGGCTTTCTCTATCTCTTCGAGTGTCAGTTCCTGTAAATTGGAAGGAAAGATGTCAGACATTTCATACGGTTCCAACATGTACAGAATCTTGCGACAAGGAAACCCGGTTGATCCAGAACTAAACGTAAACTCATCAAACGGCGTTGAAGATTCACAGTATCCAAGAAGTGCGAATTATTTTATGTTAATTTTGGCAAAACCTTTATCGAAATTATATTTTTTCTATTCATTTGTTTATCGCAGAGTTCTTAATAGCCAAAGGCATAGGCTTGGAGTAATGAGCATGACTCATCCGAGGTTGTGCTCGGAAATAGGTTCAAATCCCGCTAGAACAGATTTTCTGGTTGGTTTCCATCCTAGGTTTGCTCAAGTGTCAGACGAATGGCAGGTAATCTTATGGCGAATCTTTTAACGCATCTCGCCGAATACCATTTCTCTTCTACCATCAATCTCACCGACGCTACTTAATCGCTTATTATTGTTGTTGTTATTATTATTATTATTATTATTATTATTATTATTATTATTATTATTATATATTTATTAACCACAATAATTATATTAATAAAATTTACACTAATTACAGCAATAAAAATAAAATAAACGTAAATTTAATTCTAACTGTAAATAAACAGATGCAATAAACCGAGAACTATAAATAATAACTATGCTA
Organism: Periplaneta americana; assembly: GCF_040183065.1. Lineage (NCBI taxonomy): Eukaryota > Metazoa > Arthropoda > Insecta > Blattodea > Blattidae > Periplaneta > Periplaneta americana. The sequence goes on along the minus strand of NC_091120.1, from coordinate 68,839,041 downwards.
TAATAACGCCTACAATAAGCAAAAGTAAACCTACCTTATAAGTACTTCTAGTAAACCCAACTATTACCAACTTAAGTAATTACATATCACCTTAATTAATTACATATCAACTTAATTACATATCACCTTAATTACATGACACAACTTAGATAATTATACTGCACCTACAATTAAATTTTCAGTCTAATCTTCTCAACCTTTCCTTAAATGTATTGATTTTGAGAGTACCACCCTGAAAGATTAATAAATACATACATGTCATACATACATTATTATTATTATTATTATTATTATTATTATTATTATTATTATTATTATTATTATCATCATCATCATCTTCATTGTATTTAATGCTACATACTCCAATACAAGAGTATTTTCCCTGGGAAAAAATTGCATTTACCTTGAACAAAAAAAGTCATCGAAAGGGAGATATTTTCCCTGGAATTATTACTTTACAAACTTCTCTGTACATTTGACCTTGATTTCTCGCAACGTTGCGGCTTGGTTTTTACTGCTTACCTCTATTCTAGAGTCGTTTCAAGGTCAAAGTTGTAAATGTGCTTGGACGATGTATGACCAGATTATTTAGTTAAAATGTTGACCCTTCTGTTCGGTTGAGCTATACACAATGTAGAAAACAATAAGAAAGCCTACTCATAATGTAACTCAACTTATAAAATAAATTATATTGGTATTTTTAACTGTAATGGGAGAATTCGCTGAAGTTTTAATTTCATAAAATAGCTGTAACGTTAAATGACATGTTATCTATTATTTTGCGAGTTTCCCGTTAAATATCAACGGGCACTAATATAATCGCGTCGCTGTGACTTCTCCTCTGTGCTTACGCCTTAGGAAGTGAAGGCTCTATAAAGTCTGGGTAGGTAGTATCGTTCGCCATTTTTGTTCTTTCGTTGCCGAGCTACCAGCCGAGGAATCTATTTGCCGCACCGTTAAATATTATCATGTCGTAGCTCCTATGAAAATTAATCAAACGTACTGTAATTGAGAAAATAATTGAGCGGCAAATAACGTCCTTGTGTGCTTTTTGCGAAGTGCGAACGCCAACGAATGAGCCAAAATGGTGGGCGATTATATTAAGTATTTATCGAGCTTTAGGAAGTGCATAACGTCATCTGCAGCGAATCAAAAGACGCACACGTTTAAATGTAGCCGACCTGCAACGTGATTGGCTGCTGGAAATAAGAGCGACGGGACTGTAGTTACTCAAATCAAGATGGTTACATAACAATAAAAAATATTCACGGAATATTTCCATGTGCTTTCGTACAGTACACCAGTTAATTGTTAATTATATGTGAACCAGTAACAGTTCTTTTCTTGTCCTCTTAATAATATATTCTGTTTAATGCATTATTATTATTATTATTATTATTATTATTATTATTATTATTATTATTATTATTATTATCATTATTATCATTATTATTATTATCATTATTATTATTATCATCAACATCATAATCAACATTATTGAAGGATTGGCTCTTATTCACAGCTTATTTCATTACGTTCATTAGAAATACCTGTACTTAAAGCTTACTGAAAATCGTATTTATTTATTCTACTTCCATTTCTCTGGCTTAACACGCAAACATAGATATGTTTCTTCAAATCTTCTGTCACAGTGTTTAGTTCTACGTCCCTGAAGGATTGGCTCTTATTCACAGCTTATTTCATTACGTTCATTAGAAATACCTGTTCTTAAAGCTTACTGAAAATCGTATTTATTTATTCTACTTCCATTTCTCTGACTTAACACGCAAACATAGATATATTTCTTCAAATCTTCTGTCACAGTGTTTAGTTCTACGTCCCCTACACCTTTAGTTATACTGACACAGGAGCAAGTTCAGTGGAGAAGAATCGAGACATCCTCCTTTACTAAAAATTCGATGAGGCTTTTACATTTTCTCTTCCTCCCAAGGGATGCCAGTCTTCAAAGAGCTGACTGAAATATAATATATAGGGGCGTAAGCAATGATTTCATTGCGAAGAAAGAACAGATCACTCTAGGAAAGATGGGTGAGCTTTCAGAAACTGTGGCTTGTCATGCCTCTCTGCTCTTACGACGATATCTACTTATAACAGTCATTAAATGTCATATTTAGGTTAAAATGTCCTAGGATCTCCTGTAGGCAGCCTGATCCACTCTCAACGTGTTAATTTACATTTAGTTAAACCATCTCAAGGTCTTGTTTAAGATGTTATATTATGAATAATAATAATAATAATAATAATAATAATAATAATAATAATAATAATAATAATAACAATAATAATAATAATTTATTTATTTATTTACTATTATTTATTGTGTTGTACAACAGCCAGAGACCAATTACAGTTCAGCACAAAGCATAATGACAAAATAATAAAAAATGGTGCACAAAAATAATTGTTACACATAAATACAATTACAATTAATGACAATAATGACGATGAATGGATAAATAATGGATGACTTTAAAATACATAACTAAGAATACTATGAGAATAATAGTGATGATACAATGATAATTGAGTATAATGCCTTAAAGAATACATAAATGATAAATCATTGCCAAAAGCAAACTAAGTGTATACATTGAAGGGATCGAATTCGCAGCCATGCATGTTGGCATTTTTTATGCATCTGGAGACTGGTGAAAGAAATTTCGAATTTCTAATATAGAAACGTTTGTGGAATACGTAAGGTAATATTGTTTAAGAAGGAGTTACAGGATATATCACCTTTGAGGACTTTACAAAAGAACAGATAATCTAGCTCATGGCGTCTAACATATAGGTTTTGACAATTAAAATATTCACATTTTCTCTCATAACTATACCCTGAAATTAATGGACAGAAATTTGAATGAACATAAAGATGTGAATTTTCTTTGTATATTTTCTAATTTAGCTGAATCTGTAGTTGTAATCATGTTCCAAGTTACGGATGCATATTCGAGTTTCGATCGCACCAATGTATAGTAAAACATTAAAAGAGACTCGGGAGTGGAAAAGGAATAAGTTATTGACCGTATTATTCCTAACATTCTGATTGCGTGATTGTAAATGTAATCAACATGACTATGAAAATACGATTTACTGTCAATGAATATTCCCAAATCTTTTACGCAATCCGTTCTGTTAATTAGAACATAATTTAGATACTAAATAAATTTCAGTAAAGAAGTTTTCCTAGAAAATAACAATTCTAATAATAATAATAATAATAATAATAATAATAAATATTCCTTCGTTAGTAGTAGCATTGCTTTTGTTTCCTTACTTTCTTTTTAATAAAATAAAACATTGAAACTCTGTTGCTATTGTTGGATTTCTTTGCTTGTGGTCCCCTTTGATGTGGAATGTTATAACAACTAAGAACATATCACTAAATGCTTATTAACCTGTTTACTTACGGCAGATATTTCGTTGAACAACACAGCGAGAATGGCCGACACAAGAAAGACGACCAAATTCATGTTGATCGTTGTCATTAACACTACACTGAAAGAATAATCGTGGAGTTATTATCGATTATACACAAGTGACTGCGGGTTTTATACAATTGCGTGTAAGTAACATTAAAATTTTCGCATATCACACAGACAGAGACAAGGCCAAGACAAATTGCAAGTGGTGGGATAGAACTTCCGGCCGTTTGAATCTTGTATCTTAAAAACAAGTATTATTTCTTTCAGCCATGCATAACAAGGCTGTTTGCGAATGAAATCGAAAATTTAGGCATCAATTTAGTTTATAATGTAACATAATTAATACAGTAAGAGAGTATTTTACTTAAGAAACAATTAAAAGTTGTGATATCTTCAAGTGTATGATATGAATCAACTTTTTGATTGCTAATTTCAAAGATTTAATCTCTGAGAAATTACGTATTTGTTCCCACGACTCACAATGTCAGATGAATAGACTGTAATTCTGTAGTAATAAAATTACATACTAAGTTTCTGTCTGACATATCATGCTTATAGGTCGGTTATATAAAATTGTGTCTTTTAGATGGCCTACCAATGATGATATTGCAAGCTTTTATTTAATCCTAATATTTATTTCCCTTGAAGTTGTAACTTATCAGGATGTGACATTTAGGCCTAAGTGCCTCATGAAATTAAAAGAAAATGACATTTAAATATTATTCACCGTACTCGCACCACAACTTCTTAGTCACCCTGTTTCAATGACTGCCCTGCAAATGTCGGAGAGAGGAGGCAACTTCCTGGAATTTGACTAATATAAAGGAAAAGAACATGCAACAAAATGAAGGTTTTAGGGAAAAACTATAGATTTTAATGGGGGTTTACAATGTGTTTCAATCAGGAATTGTCCATGTCAGTGCCTTCATTCTCCGTCTCCTCCTTCCGTGCTTCACTTTTGTTACCAGATCTTCCAGATGAGGGAGTGTGAATGACAAAACAGATTGTGGGAGCAGCGTGCATTTTTGCAATCTTTGTGTTAAAAATACTGTCTACTACAGTAGACATCCCTTCCGAATCATGTTGAGGACACCTAAAGACACCCCCTTACCGACAAAAGAACAGTAGCAGTCAAAGTCCTCAATTAAACTAAGCTACTGTCAATCATTTTATATTACTTCCGTTGTGTGAAGTGAAGCCTTCAGTGGAATGATAGATGGACTTTAGAATCTATTCCAAACTATAAAACTCAAACTTCACTGTTATTCATTTATTCAGTAGGTAATTACTACTGACTTATTTGGTTAGAAAGTGATTTAACAGACCTATCGGTAAAGAAAAAAGTAAAATGCATTCAAAATAATCTAAAAGTTCTTCAAAGTGTAAAAATTACCAAAAAATTACAAAAAAAAAATATAAATAGACCTATTAGCTTAAAAACGTCAAAAAATGCAATATAAGAAACTACTTTTTACATTGATATTAACATACAAAGGATTTCTATATTAATAATAATTGCACCGTCCTAATGTGAAAAATAAGAAGATTACTTTTCATCAACATCCGCCCCCTACTCATAAGCATAAAAGGGAAAGAGAACTCGCTGTCTAAAAACCACGTCGAGCTGGCCTCCGAGCCAGGAACACACGTATCAGACATGCTTGCATGACTGGGATAGACTCAGTTACTATCGATACGTAATCTTTCGTGTATTTTTACTTATAAACTACGAACTGCCATGACGCTTCAAACCTCCGGTGGTTTTTGTCCTCATGGACAAGCGTCCTACATTTTATTATATCTTCTTCTTCTTCTTCTTCTCCCTTCAAGGATTAGGTGATATCACCTGTTCCGGTCTCTATCGTCCAGCCACCTTTTGCGAGGTCTACCCAGATCCCTTTTCCCGATCGGGCGATAATTCATTATCTTCTTTGGTAACCTATTCTCTGCCATTCTGTCAACATGATCTTTCCATTTTGTTTTATTTTCTTCTACCATGTCGTGTACTGAGAAAATATTGAGATCTGATCTTATTGTTTAATTTTTTATTTTATCGGCTTTAGTGCATCTTCTTACGTATCTCATAAATTTCATCTCTGCTGATTGTATACGTGATTATTCTTTTTTTGTTATTGTCCATGATTCAGAGCCATATATATAAGAGTAGGTACAGCCATAATTTTATAAAATTTCATTTGAGTTTCTTTTCTCGTTTTTCTTCCTAAAGTTCTTCCAATTGTTCCATATATCATCTGAAATCTATTAACTTTCTTCTCAATATCTTTCTCATTATTAAAACTAATATCACATCCTAGATAATTGAAGTGGGATACTTGTTCTAAAATGTTTCCATTTACTAGTATCTTAGATCTAACAGGATTTTTCCCTTTAAAAGCCATTACCTTTGTTTTGTTTGCAGATATAGTTAGATTGTAAAATATTGCATTTTGGCTTAATCTATACACTGCTCTTTGTAGGTTATCTTCTGTTTCCTGGATAATTATTTGATCATCAGCGTATAGTAAAGTATTTAAAGGTGTGCTAGATTCTATTTTAATCGCAGTCTGTATTTCATCTTTCCACTTCAAAACTAGATCGTCAATATATGAATTGAACAGAGTGGGTGATAAACTGCACCCTTGTCGAACACCTAAATTTGTTAAAATTGCTTCTGACACTTTAAAACTTGAGCTAATAACTATTTTGGTATTTACATATAAACTCTTAACGGCACTAATAAGGTGCTTAGGAAAACCTCTTATTTCCAGAATTTTCCATAAAAGGGGTCTTTTCACTTTATCGAAAGCTTTTTCATAGTCAATGAATGCTAAGTGTGTTTCCAAACCAAATTCTCGACGTTTTTCAATAATCTGCCTCATTATAAATATATTATCACTAGATGAGCGTTCCTTTCTAAAGCCTGATTGTTCCTCTGATATTACTACATCAGCAATAGCTTGTAATCTTTGATTAAGAATTTTTCCATAGATTTTATATCCTACATCTAATAAGGTTATTCCTCTATAGTTTCCTGTGTCATTTCTATTACCTTTCTTGAATAGGGAAATAACTTTGGCTATATTCCATTCCATGGGCACTGAACATTTTTTCCAACACATGTTCAGAAAATGAAGGAAACAGAATTTTAATATCATTCCATCATATTTAATTAGTTCAGGATTAATTCCGTCCAATCCAGTAGCTTTTCTATTTTTTGTTACTTTTAAAGCCGCTTCTAATTCTTTTATGTCTATTTGATCTGTAGAACTACCGTCACTTTCTACATAATAATTCTCTTCACAGTTTTCATCATACCATAAGTTTCTGTAGTGTTGTATCCATTGGTGTTCTGTAATAATGTTAATACTTGCAGTATCTTTCTCTGCTTTATTCATATGTTTCATGAGCTTAAAGGCTACGTTCTGTCTTCCGTGGATGTCATGTTCAATGTTAGCAATAAATCTTTCCCAAGATTCACTATGAGATCTTTTTATCAAATTTTTTGTTTTATTTCTTTTCTGTTTATATATTTCCCAAGCTTCATCCGTTCGTGTTTGTAAGTATGATTTATAAGCATCCTGCTTTTCTTTAATACTATTAGCTATTTCTGTGTTCCATATTTTCAGACCCCTTTTCCGATTTGATGTTTTACTTTTTCCAAGTACCTCATTAACTATTTTCAATATTGCTGATTTTAACCTACTCCATTCTTCTTCAATATTGTCTTTAGTTTCAACCATTTGCAGTTCACGTGTGAGTCTTTGTAGGTATAAGTTCCATATACTCTCTTCCTGTAGAAGATGCACCTTAAATTTAAAATTCTGATTTTGAAGTTTCGTTCAACATTTTTGTTTCTTCCATCTTGCCCATATTTCAACCTTTGAAGTAACTAAAAAGTGATCGGAGCTTATATCATTGCCTCTAAATACGGGGTATCTCGAATTTGGGAAGACATTTTCTTATTGGCTATTACATAATCAATTATTGAGCGTGAGCCCCTTGCATTCCAAGTATATTTATTTATGTCTTTCTTTCGAAAAAAGGTGTTGGTAATTTTAAGCGGATTAAAAGTAGCAAAATCTCGTAGTGTTTTACCATTTTCATTTAAGGTAATTTCACCAAATGCCCCCACTATATTTACTATTGGTACATTTCCTACTCGGGCATTCAAGTCTCCTAATATTAACATGTGATCAGTTTTATTGTATTTATTCACTTGTTTTTGTAATTCTTCATAAAATATTTCAGTATCTTCACGTCTTCCTTCCTCAGGTGCGTATACCCCTATGACACATAAATGTCCTATATCGATTTTAAATCTAACAATCACTATTCTTTCATTTATGTAGACATAAGATTCTATCTTTCTTTTCCATTTTTCATCTATTAGGATACCTACTCCGCCCACTGCTCGTTGTGTTTGTTCAACTCCACTGTAGATCAAAGTATAGTTCTTTAAGTCTTTTGTTCCTCTCAATTTCTTCTTAGTTTCTATTATAACGGCGATATTGATATTTCGTTGTTTCAAGTTTTCTATGAGCTCCAGTTCCTTTATATTGAATCCTCCTCTTATATTCTAGGTTCCTACATGTAAAATATCTTTAATACCAGTTCGTTGTCCTTTATTATGGCCTTGTCGTCTTAATTGATTGCTATCCGGCTGATTCCTTAGAGACTTATGAGTTGGTAAGATTTTACGTGAGTGGGTAACCAGCCCACTGCACAACCTCCACTCTGGAGGACCGGGTTTTATTTCGGAGTACCTTCTCCTAGGTAGATTGCCTATCAAGGCTAAAGAGATCTACCTTCCCTGAGCTGATCGGTTGTATGGCGCCGAAAACTCGCCAGACACACCTTCACCTTCAGTAAAAGCAGCTCCACCACGTGCAGGTAGGTGATAGGAGTTTAATGGGAAGAGGCTATAAGCCGCAAGCTATGGAGGTATTTTATAGATTGTAGGAGCTCATCCCCACAAACACCTCAGCAATTCCCAAACTTTAGGACCCACATTTTATTATATCATGCGCTTTATCTTCAGTTTCCTCTTTGAGATCTAGGTCCCAGTGAACTTGATATTTCCATCTCCATTTAGGTTTGCCCAATGGTCTACGTCCGGTGAGATACAGTATTCCTGGCATAGATTTTTAAATAAGGAAGTATGTATATTATTTCCTCAACACATGTCACACCTCTTTAGAGTTAGTTTTGATATTTGCAATTTTTATTATTTCCGGTTTCAAAATCAATATTCCAATCTCTCAATTTTTTCGTTGCTCTCCAAATGCCATCCTCGTTTACTGGACCAAAACGTTTGCACAATATCTCTTTTTTTATATTACTTTTTCCTTTTTAGTTAAGAGTCCAAGTTTCTGCACTTTGCTGTAGGAATGGCTGAATTATTGTTTTATAACAGCGCATTTTTGTTGCAGCAGAAAAATTTTGGAAGGCAGTATGGACTTCAGTCCAGAAACATTTGTTTTACAGTAGAGCATCGATTATCAAAATACCAATCAACCGAAACATCGGTTAACCGAAAGCGCTCCAGTCGGGAAATTTGAATTTGCGCGCGCGTCATGTAGAAGTTTCGCTAGCGCTGTTTGCGAGATTTGGCGGCAAAAAAAAACGAGTCTCAGCTCTGAAGCAAAAAAAGAAAAGTTTGGATCGTTTTCTAAACTCTAGGCTTACTTTAATGGCCGTTTTGAACTTGTCAAACTAGGCTAATCAGTTTTTTGTATCTTATTTGTAAGACGTATGTTACAAAATATATACTGTATGTACAGTTTTGTGTTTAGTATCAGTGTTTCTTTGTTTCATACTGCTCCTATGACACCGGTACAATTTGTTTTCGTAAATGATCGGTTATCCGAATACCTCCCGTCACCAATGTTTCGGATAATCGATGCTCTACTGCAGCCGTGGCGAGAACGTGACTCGCGAGACATTGTGGCTCGCAGTGATAGCTGTGCATTTCGCTTGCTTCTAATCTCTGCCAACCCCCACCCTCTCACTCACTGGAGTCAAACTCCGTTCCATTTGTATTTGTCTCTGACCTGCGAGTGGCGTATGTCTCTCTCGAAACCATGTACGAAAGTTCCAAGTAGGATGGGAGGACGCATTTTTTTGCTGTCAATACGATGGGAATATCAAATGCATGATTTGTTCACAAGTATTACGAGGAAAACGGTTGTATAACATAAAACGGCATTATACTACATGTTACTGATGAAACATTAAAAGGTTAAGTGTTATTGTTGTTATCATCATTATCATCATCATCGTCATCATCATCATCATAATCATCATCTCTGTACGTCGACCATTTTTCAGCAGATGTACGAATAATGCGGTTAGCTCTTCAATTTGAACTCACTGATTTACTGTGTGATGTCTAATGAAAGCTAGATGTAAGGACTTGACAAATGTTGAAGTTTCAAATCTTTGCCAAAAAATAAATATCCGAAGCTTCGTTCTTTCGCTTGCTCTGTTCGCTACAACTTACGTTTGTGAAAAGTTATTTTCAACAACTAAATAGTAAAAACCAAATTTAGATCACGACTGACAGACAAATACCTTCGTGATCAACTGGCAGTAAGTGACATAATTCCTGATTTTGAAACTTTGTCGCAGAGACATTCTGAAGACAGTTAATTTTAGGTTGTGATATTGCTCATTTATTGTTCATTTCTTTCTTCGTTATACTTACTAAACATTAGTTTGTATCCTTGTACTGTATAAAATTATATTTAAGTGCTTGACGTAAGGAAAATGAAAATCCGTTAATAAATCAGACAGTTTCTTCACTTCCCCTTCGGGTGTCCGCCTCCCTCCATAGGTGTTATGCACATTGCAGGTTACACAGTGGCTCCGCGCACGGTTACATTTTCGCCACCGCTGCTCTACTGTAATTCAATAATCTTTGAGAAATATCTGTATTCATTACTTTCCAGTGTCTTAATTGTCTGTCTAAATATCTGAATTCTTGGACATTTCCGAATTATTAATTCCCAAGTTTTAATGAGCTACTGTCTTGAATATTTCTTCATATTACTACATACAGAATCTCTGAGGAGGAACAAAATACTTCAGGATAATGAAGTTTGGGTAAATTAAGTTACTCGATTTAATCTGATATTCCTATGCCCGAAATCTAATGGTTGGGGAGAAATTAAGAGGAGAAATACTTGGAAAGTCTTGCGGCTCCGTGTACTATACTTGACGTGTTACGCCAGATCTTTTGCAAATGGCAGCATCTGAGCACCGTAATGCCAGCGCAACACACGCAATTCAATACATGATCACTTGACATTTAATTCGTACAATTCGTTATATTTCGGACAAACGTATATCAGGTTAAATCGATGTAGGTTAACCCAAACTACATTATTGTGAAGTATTTTACATTCCTCCTGAGACACCTTGTATTTTGTCTAGTTTACATTTATTTAAAGTGCTATTTTGATTGCTTCCTGCGTTAAGAATTTTATGAAGCTTGTAATGTGTTCTCTTGCATTTCCAAATAACACAATACGTGGTACAGTCATTAAGTTCTGACACTGACGCCTGAAGGGTAGGCACCCACAAGAATCTGGATGTCTCAGAAGATGCCGCGTGATACGGCGTACACTTAAACAGATCGACATCCTCCCTCAATATAGTCGCCGTTGGCCGCTATGCACGTCTGCCAACGTTGGTGTAGCTGCTGGAAGCACCGCTGAAAGATGTTGGCAGGAAGATGCCTTACGGCTTCTCTTGTGGCAGTCACGACCTTTTCGGCCGCATAAAAATTACGCCCTCCAAGGATTGATTTCATGAGGGGAAAGAGAAAAAAAATCGCATGGTGCGAGATCAGGTGAGTACGGAGGGTGTGGCAAAACAGCGACCTGTTGCCTTGCAAGTTCCTCTTGGACAAGGATGGAGCGATGTGCAGGGGCGTTGTCGTGTAGCAACAGCCAATTCTTCCTATGCCAAATCTCAGGACGCTTACGACGAATTGAATTGCTTAAACGGCCAAGAATCTCTTTGTCTACAGTTGCACCTTGTGGGATGAATTATATGTGAACAATTCCATTTGAATAAAAAAAAAAACTGTTAAAGCATCACCTTGCCTTTTGACCTGTCTTGTTGCGGATTTTTCTGTCGTGGAAATAATGGCGTTTTCCAGGTGGCGGATTGTCGCTTCAGTTGCGGGTCGTAAAGGAAACACCATGTTTCGTCTCCAGTTATGATCGGTTATAGCAGTTTCGCCTAATTTCTGACAGAACGTGACGTTTGCCCGTTGCTCAAACTGCAACATACTCGAGTTCCGACGCGCGCATTCAAATCACCGTCACAACAAAGACCGTAGTTCTGCTTACAGTGCATGCACTCAACTGTCTCTTGTTGGGTCGAGAGACTAACTGACAAGGTATCATACCATGGCGCCACCTATGCGCTATAGTGCACCACAACGCCACTATGCGCTCAGTATTAGAACTTAATGACTGTACTACGTATAAGCAAAAATGCTACATACAGCATACGGTACTAATTGCAATTCGAGGTCAGGAATACTAACCGTTACTCCAGCAGTGTGATAAGAAATGAATGAGGAAGTTTTTTGATGACGGGATAATTTCTAGCGATTTAAGGCCCATACGTTTTCCAGATCTAACCTATGCGACTCTTATTTCTGGGGAATCCGAAAAAAAATTGAGTACATAAATTAGGCTACTTCCACACTGTAAAGAACTTGCGTAAGAACAGAAATTAGAGGAATTACGAAAGTGGAACGTTTGCAAGTGAATTATAATTTTACCACAAGATATCAAGAATGTGTGAATGAAGTCTAATAGTATCGAACGAAAGTTGTACTTCAGATCTTCGTGGGTTCGAATCCCTTTTAGACTGATTTATTTGCTTGAGTTTATTTTGTGATTTTTCAAACTGCCAAGTGTATGTAAAGTAACTTAATTAAATTTTGAATTCTCTTGCATGTCTTTATAAAATGATATCTTTTTGCTACCAGTTTCATCAATACTGGATAACAGAGCATTTGTAGGACTCGAGGCTTTCCCGGCGTTGGATAACGAATAAAGGCTGGTTCACAATAAACCGGGAAATGTATTTAAATACATTTATTTTAACAATATTTCCGTTCTCGTTCTCGTTGTCATTTCCGTTCCCGGTTTATTGTGAACCAGCCTTAGCTCTTCTCGGGTTCTCAGCCATGTGAACTGGATTGTTGCTTTCAAGCTTTCGATGACTAGATTCAGGGATATCTGAAGAAGATGGCAGAGCTAGTCATAAAAACTTTGAAAGCAACAATTTAACTCACCTGGCTAAGAACCCGAGAAGAGTTATTCCAACAGAGCATATTTTGTACAGCGTCGTTAAATAGCCTACCTTAAATTGTCTTTTTCAAGTGGTTTCAACTGTTGCATGAAATGTGTAAGTACAAAGAGCACATGTGCCGACATTTTAGAACAATAAGTGAATGTTTCAATGTATATCTTTACGACTTAACACACACTGAACGTGAACTTGTTATATAAACTTATTATCAGGTATTTTAACAATAGTATTTGTAATGGCAGTACACCTACCATTATTTTAAGGAATGCATTTACTTACTTACTTACTTACTTACTTACTTACTTACTTACTTACTTACTGGCTTTTAAGGAACCCGAGGTTCATTGCCGCCCTCACATAAGCCCGCCATTGGTCCCTATCCTGAGCAAGATTAATCCATTCTCTATCATCATATCTCACCTCCCTCAAATCCATTTTAATATTATCTTCCCATCTACGTCTCGGCCTCCCTAAAGGTCTTTTTCCCTCCGGCCTCCCAACTAACACTCTATATGAATTTCTGAATTCACCCATACGTGCTGCTCTGCCCATCTCAAACGTCTGGATTTAATGTTCCTAATTATGTGAGGTGAAGAATACCCATATGGAGAAGTCCAAATATATGTATGTATATCCTTATGGGGGATTGTTGTACTTTTGACAATTAAATTTTTTGATGTGGCAAAGTTGATTAACCTAACTCCATTGTCATTACTATTTATGTGTAGGCTCTCTTTTCCAATAGTCGGTTTAAAAATACCCTCCCTCCTACTTTAGCATTGAAATCCCCCAATAAAATTTTCATGTGATACCTAGGTAACTGATCAAAAGTCTGTTCCAGTTCCTCATAGAAGCTATCCTTTATATGGTCGTCTTTCTCTTCTGTAGGGGCATGAGGATTTACCCATATAACTACGATATCGCACCATCTACCCTTAAGTACTAAATACGATAACCTATCACTGATAAATTCGACCTTTTTTACTGCTGATTTTATTCTTTTATGAATAAAGCATCCTGTTCCTAATTGGTGATTATCGTTTCACAGGAATGCATTTACCATCTTATAATTTACTATCTAGCATATAATATCATCATCATTATCAGCTGTGAACCCAAGTTCCGGTGTGAACCCTAGCCTCCTAAAAATTGTCATCATCTTTTTTCTATGTTTCGCCAGTCTTGTTCAATACTTACATCTCAGAGTCCTTCCAGTCTCCTCAAACCCTTCTGTCCATATTCAATTGGAACATCCGCGTCCTGTGTCCTCCAGGATTACCAAATAATAATTACCTTTTGTGTGGAATCAATTTAATTCATATGACCTACATCCTGCCTCTCTTAATATCACTGAATTTATTATATTATTAGTGTCTGATTTGTTGTAATTCATATAATTCTTTGTTATATCGCTTTCGACACTGTCTATTTTCATATTATGTTAGACCAAATATTGTTCTTTCATCCTTTCAAATAAACCAAGTTTCCTTTCATCGTTTTTATTTCGATCCATACTTCAATGGCACAATTTATCATTGATCTTACTAATATTTTTATAAAGTACGCGTATATGTAGGCAGTAAACACACAACGATTGTATTTATATTTTCTATTCTAGTACCAGTATGTTTTATTCTTACAGTAAATGTTCTACGTTTTCAATGAACTTTTTTTTGTGACTTCATACGAAATATAATCTAATATAATTAATTGTATGTTCTTAATGTATGGTCAAAAATTACCTTGAATTTGAAAGGGAATATTGAGAATTGAATTTAAGAAGGAAACACATGTGTGAAACAAAGTTACCCCAATCAGCCGTGTAACTTTGTATCACCATTAAATGTCAAATTTCATCTATTTAAAATATGATTTTTATATTTATATCTCAACCCATAAAATAAGTAGTTTCCTGAAATGATTTCTTTAAACATCAAATTCAATAGACACTAGGTAAGTATAAAAATGATTATGATAGAAATGAAGCAAAGTTGCCCCAAATGATTGTGCTTCATTTTACTCTCATGAAACACTAATCCAATATTTTGCTCCCTCTATCCAAAGAAACAAATACCTCTCCCAAACTAGTTGTTACTTACTAATGATCAATATCTTATCATAAGCTAGAATATGTGTAGATTTATAATGTATTGTGCCTCTTGTTTGTTATTCTGCTTTTCTTGTTAACTTTTCATAAAGACTTCAATTTTTTTCTAATTAATTTCACTCATCTTCGAAATTTATGTGAGGGCGGCAGTAAACCTCAGGGGTTCCTTAAAAGCCATAAGTAAGTATTACATTTCATAATACTTCCCAAAGGAGTGTGTGATGATTTATCAGTTTAGACTAAATGTTTAATTACAATATTCAAACCCCATATGGTTTCTGGTTTAATATATTTGTGCATATTAATAATTATGATGATTAAACATTAAACTAAAAACCATTGACACACATCCTCTGTTAACTGATCTGTGTGTTTATTACATTCAAACATAACAGGATTGCCAAGATCTAATCGTTTATCAGCTGATAAAGGTAGCTAATATTGGTATTTTGCATCCGACTTAAATTTTAAATCGGCTATACAAAAAAAAAAAAAGAAGATTTTGTAGTTTGAATTATAATATCAATGTTATAAATCTGTGAAATCCTGTAAATAATGGCATTCATAATATCTGTTTAAAACTGTCAGATTGGCAACACTTAAAACCAGATTTTTCCCATCATTCCCATCTGAACACGCCTAACAACTCCCTGTCCCTAATGTGGCAAAATAACGAACTTCTAACGAGGATAAAACTAGCATCATGTGAGTTAAACCATCCTGGACACTACCGCCTTTACTTACATTCACTACACTTCGCTGAGAGTACTGCCCGTGCCTCACTTCCTGAGCTGTTTCTTTGCGGGGCGAGAGGCAGAGGGAGTGAGTGGGAGGTCCGGTGTACCGCATGTGCCTACTACCCTACGTTCAACACATCGGCCTTTTCAGGATTCCTTTCGTCAGCTATGAAGCAAGATCAGCCATGGACAAGCGAATGTATAGGCTGTCTCCTCAAAAAACAAATTATGTCATACTTATCAGTTCCTGTAACTAAACACTAATACCAGTTGTAGACTACAGTCTCTACTTGAGATTATCGACTTAATGGCGATTACGGATGTCACGTGTACAACACATCTGTAAACTCTTTCCTCTATGGCTGTGTTCCTCAAACGTTTTTCCACCGCGAAACCCCTTTTAATCTAAAGTGTAACTGCGCAATCCTTGCAATATTTCATTAGTATTTAATAGTTAACAGACAAGTGAGAGCTAGTATCTCTAATTCTGTTCAGTGGGACGAATGTATTTGCTTTTTAAGCCTACAATCTGGTTTTATGGCGGAAAGTTGTAGTCTCATTTATGCTATACTTCTGCATTTTCTCTTTTCGGTATTTTGTTTTAGTGGACACATACGCAGAGAATCCAGTGATAAAAGTGGTATTATGGGTATTTTCCGTTTTAGATGTTCATTAGGCCTAAACATAGTGTTATTACGCATATTATTGGAATATTATTACGCATATTCTTGGATTATTATTATTATTATTATTATTATTATTATTATTATTATCGGTGGTTTCATGTTATTATTGATTCATATTTTCGTAACATTTAATATATTTTTTTATAGTATCCACTAAATATAAAATAGCCATCGAAGCACCCCAGTCGGCTAAGGCGCTTGCCTATCGATCCAGAGTTGCGCTCGGGCGCGGGTTCGATTTCCTCTTGGGCTGATTATCTGGTTCGATTTTTTTCCCGAGGATTTCCCCAACCGTAAGGCGAATGTCATGTAATCTTTGGCGAATCCCCGACCTCATCTCGCCAAATACCATTTCGCTATCATCAATCCCATCGATGCAAAATAACCTAGTAGTTGATACAATGTCGTTAAATAACCAAGTAAAAAAGTATAAAACAAAATTTAAAATCATACAGGGCTCACGGAACCCCGGAACATACTTTGAGAAATGCTGCTCTATGGCAATTCAGCAATTGTAAAGACTGAACGAAGAGTGGCCTAGTGTGTACTTACATCGCCAACGTCATCAGAGATAACAGTGATAGTGGTAACCACGCTTAGAGTATCCAGTATTATAAACAGTAAAGACCCCTGCAATGGCATAGGATAATGTTTTCAGCACATGTAATATGCTGCCGTGCCACACGCTGCAACTGCCGTTCCGGTCCTAGCAGACCTAAGAGGCGTGGTTATAAGCACTAGGGAGCTCTCAGTTCAGGACGTGAGACACGGGCAGTATGCACAACACAACTGACAACCCCGGCATATATCAGGAAATATGAGTCTCGCTGTTGGCCAATATTGCAACGGAAAGTGTTACTATAACCTCCCTTCCTTTCATGTTGGCACACTTCATACACAGCGCTTTTCGTCGTGGGATAAGGAAAATTGGAAATAATATCGTTGTGATAAAATGAAAATTAAATAGGAAAATAATCAATGACGTTTGGTATGTAAGGTTTATCGGAAGATCATTTGAATTTTTGTCTGAAATAATTAAAGAATTATGCTGCATAGAAAAAAGCTTTATTAAATATTACTTCTACATGGTATGTGAATAGGGGAATCTCTACCTCGAAGCAGGACACATGGGATTGTGAAGTACCCAAGACAGGAACATTTTTCATCAGTCATTTCTCCATACGCCATCACGGCAAGTAGAAAAACTGAAACATAAATTAACAATATGCACTACAATATAGTAGACTATCTTTACTTTTAATGTTGACTAGTAAACATGTAAGGAATGGTTCAGTCCTCACCTCAGAGTCAGCTGCATAGGCACATTTTGTCAGTGCGAAAGCTGTTTCACAGTCATTGTCGAAACCTGTAAAACGAAAGCAGTAGCTACATTCCCAAATAATTTATCTCTATCATATAATTTGTTTCCTTCTTTCTTCTTTGACCTTCTTTACCACCTCTTTTGATACCGACTTAAAATCACATGACAGAGAAAGACAACCAATCTCTTGGACGGGAGATAAATATTTTCCACTGCCCACGCCGGGAATGGAACCTAGGACTGTTTGGATGGGATGTGTTTACGTTGTCCACAGAGTAAAAATGTACAGTATAGAAAAGAACAAATTACCGCTCTCGCTCGTTGTATTCGTTGCACTTGTCTTTCAAGTCTCGTTTCGTAACTCTCGTACGCTTCGAGCCTTGCTTATCATTCTCGAAATAGTATTTTGTCGGCATGGAAAGATTTCGTAACTTTGAATAAACATCATTTAAATAAATAACATTAGAGATGATTAATTCAAACAAAAAGAAAAAAAGTATCATAGTTATCAAAAATGTTGTGGTTCTATTATCAGACATTACTTATGGTTATATAAATGGAAAAAAAAAATCTCATTTAAATTTGTATTTCTAAGAAACATAAAACATAACGTTAAATAAAACGTTAATATATTTTTACTTGAGATTGTACACTTGATCTCAAACATAAGAACGAAAAAAATTCCTAGTCTTTTGATAAGGGCCTAGCAATTAAATAAAGATTGGGGCGCGGATTATTGTACACTGAAAGGTAGAGATGATGTTTAAAATACGATGCTTGATAGTTTATATATATATATATATATATATAAAACGGTTACCAAAACAAATACAAGTTCAGTCTGGTATAAACAACTGTGACGATTCAAGGCTGCTTGACGTTCGAGAGTTGAACACTACCCAGAAGAATGAAATAAAGAAAAATACTTCTGAAATAATAAATAAAATTATTCCTCGTCGTTAACCTTTTGTTACTATTTTAGTATGTAATGTCTTGAACGTTCGCAATACTGTCATGCGGGTTTTCCGCTTTGCGGACGCTGTTGGTCTTGCTTTCTCGATCGTTGTTCAACTCTAGTACAGTACAGACAGGGCCACATATCACGAGATCCAAGTTCGGTGGTGTCTCGCAGCCGATTCTACATCGGAGCACGCCCGAAATATGGGAAAGAAACCGAGATGATAATGAAAGAGGGGAAGTGAAATTATAATGGTGAAATGAGTCCGAGATCAAACGCCGAAAGTTATCCAGCAATTCTGCTTTGGTTGATTGAGGAAAAAGTCGGAAGAAACTACACTACTTGTCCCAACTAAAATTTGAACCCGGGCCAACTCGTTTAACGGTCATATATGCTAATAAGAGATATACCAAATCCCAATGGAAAGAAGGGATCCAACTTGTGTCCATGGTGTTCGTGGCCGGCTACTCTATCATTTGAATCACAATGCAAGAATTTACCTTCCTACTTACTGATAACACATAAAATTTATACAATTGCGTGGACAAAACAGTTTCCTAAGATATACATTTGTGACAATGAGGGCTAGGTTATTTACACGGACAACCACTCACCGTCTCCCGCATTGCGGCACTTCTCGGCCACATTCTTGACCTTAGCGCTTATCTCTGGAGGCAGTAGATCGTCCGCCATTTGGATGGTTATGTCCGCCTGGTATTTTCCATCTTTCAGCTGTAATAAGTTACATTATTCATATGTGCATTACTGTATCTATTTCTAACGCAACATTAACTAAAACCCCTGATCACTATTTAACAGATTGCTCAGCCTTATAGGTTTGACAGCAACAACTTTTATCAAGTTTACTATACTGACATCTAGCGACAGTAGGAGTCTCATCATAACTTTCATTTGAATTGCATGGAGAAACTGTACTTCCATCTAGCGGTTGTTTTAAATCGACGGTGGCGATCCTGGTGGTTGTTCTCTTCCACATGCTACCGTTTTTAACATTATGATGGTCAATCTGTTATATACGTGATCAGGGCTAAAACTAATACGGGAAAATTATAATGGCTACTTTCCTGAATGATAAAAATACGTGTAGGGGAAGGGAAAGACATGTTAATCTTATGAGTAAACAGTACGTACACTGGGTATAAATTGAGGCGTTCCCTGGAATAACAAGTTAACGTATATCATGTCGTTTCTCATTTTCCGGCATTTATTAAATATTTGATAACGCATCTCTCTGCTGAAAAAAAAAATATTATTTTCTTCCGATAAACACACATTTCTATATAAAAACCCAACCAGAAATCGAACCCACGTGCGAGCGCAACTTCTGATCGGCAGGAAATCATACTACCATCTATGCTACGTCGGTGGCTTCTTAATTGTAGTCGCCATATGAAATAATGATAATACTTCCTCCGTTCCAAAATATGATATAGTAACAAACAAAACAAATTTGATTATTGCACATGTGCGCACGAAATGTTTCGCGATGTGTTATTCTGTTCAATAGTGAAGGGACTATCAGACAATGCAGTTGTGAATGTTTCTAATCTTCTATAGTGCATCAAACTATAATATTTGAATAGTTCATTATGAACAGAAATCAAATGGCCACCTGCTGTGGTGTTTCTGTTGCAGAAAATGTAACAAGAACCTAGTCAATTTTGAATAGAACATCTAAGGCTCAACAGTCGTATAAAAAGGGTTATAATTTATTGCAGTTTTTATGTTAATTTGCCTCTCTCAAAACAATGTTGTTTTTTATTTTATTAATTTGACTTCACACAGAATGAAATGTACCTAATGTTTATGTTTTATTATGTTAATTTATTAAACAAATAAGTATCTAGAAGATGTATCAAAGATACATTATGTTACTGAGAAGTTGAACAAATCTACCTATAGTATACCATATTTTGGAATAGAATTAATTACATTTTTCTATACCATGTTTTGGAACACAGGGAGTAATAATAATAATAATAATAATAATAATAATAATAATACAGGCGTAATAATATTGTCAGTTAAAACTGTAATAAATGTTTCCTTACCGAGTGTGAAAGCCCCATCATGCAGGCAAGGTAACACTGGAAAACAAGAAAAAAATTAATATATGAAATATTGAACAATTAAACCTAACATTATTTTGTAGAACATTTTCGATTACTGAAAGGTATGTTGGATCTTCAGAGATTCATCTTCGGTGCAGTGAATTTAGTATGTAGAAATGGCTTTATTTTCTCTCACCTTGAAGGCATCATCTTCCGTGAAATGGCCGTTAGAAGCTTCTGCGAGGACCTCTGAAACAAAGTTAACATATTTGTACAATCTTCATGCTTAAAAACACTCTTTTAACACTTATGTAATCACTGATGGACAGTTAAATTATTTAAATAAATAAATAAAGACTTCACTGTGTTAACATTATAAATTTTTGGTGTTATGTTGCCTGATTGACTAGTTTCGATGGTGTTTGCATCATCCTCTCAATCTTAGTCAATCAGGTAATATAACACACAACACCAAAAATGTATAATGTTAACATAGTGAGGTTGTTTTATTTATTCATTCATTCATTTATATATTTATTTATTTATTTATTTATTTATTTATTCATTTATTCATTCATTGATTTATTCATTCATTTACTTATTTATTTATTTATTTATTTATTTATTTATTTATTTACTCAAATAACTTAACAGTTCATCAGTGATATTTGTATAGTTTTACATGTAAATACGAAGCAGTAAAGTACCTATAGCTTGCCACTATTGCTGTGCTCTTTCTTTCTTCTTGTACGTAGGAGGGACCCGAAGGCTTACACTGCCGCCTGAGACTTATTTATATTCTGTAATTTCCTGCCTCTCTCTTAGTATTCGCATACGATCCATACATCTTAATGTTGTCTATCAAATGGCAAAAGTTAGAAAAGAAACTGAAGTAAAAATGTATAAAATTATGGCAATTCACACAATATTGTATGGATGTGAAACTTGGGCTCCAACGAAAAAAACAGAAAGATAGAATACAAACGGAGCAGATGAGGTTCCTCAGACAAGTTAAAGGGTGTACAAAACTTTATAGAGAATTAAAAGTACAGTCTTTATTGGATAAAGTCACGAATTATAGACAAAAGTGGATTGAACACATGAATGGAATGAGTAAGGAGAGATATCCATTGTTAGCAAGAAATTATCAAGCAAGAGGAAGACGTGACGTCGGGAGACCTAGAAAACGTTGGACTGATGAATTATGAAGTCGGAACGGGCAATTGACTAATCCTTGGAGTGATGATGATGATGATGATGATGATGATGATGATGATGATGATGATGATGTCTATCATCCTACATCTTCTTATCTCCCTAACTTTTCTTATTCCAATGCATACTTCAGTTAGCAGTTTTTTCTTAATATGACCCAGCCAATCAAATAACACAATAAAAATTAATTGTCCGTTCTGCTGCTTGAATACCTACCATCCGACACTCCAGCCTTCGGTTGACAGTGATTTCTCAGTATCTTTCCGGTTGAAATGATCTCCTCCATTGTCAGTGCCTGAAATATGAAGTTTTGATCATGATATTTTGTATGTGTAATCTGTTCTGTAAATCGAAGTGGAAATTAAGGGGAGAGTGTAGATATGTTTGGTGAAAAATCTCAATACTTCTAACATTATAATCTGAAAAATCCAAGGATGATTAAAAACATTGTTGTCTACTACTGTGCAAAATTTCATGATTCTACCTTAAATACATTCAGAGAAAAGAGTACATAAAGTGCACCAATTTACCATGACAGAGATAGAGACCTACCGATACATATATTCTCCCCTTAAGTTAAGTGGGATTCTGTTACAAATTGTATTTTCATGGGAGAAGAACGTGGAGTAAGAGCTTTAAGATTCGCACTAGAATTTGAAAAGCGAATATGGGAAAGAGTGAAAGTGCCACAAACAAAAATTTTCAATATTCGGATAGAACCATCCAAAACTGTAATGCAACACTTTGAAATCGTTCTACTCAGAAACATCCAGACTGAAATGGCACTATAGATCATTCGTTATCTATGAAACCAACCTGCGCGTCAGGGAGAGAAGAATGTGGACTGAGAAGCTTCCTTCCCTCGCTACGCTCCTACTCGTCGCAAGCGAGCTCACTTACCCCCACCATAAAGTTTTTACTATATGCTACGCCGCACGCAACCATTTGGTTTCTCGAGATAACGAATGATGTATACCAACCGTCCCCATGGTGTACCCAATTTGTAAAATCAATCCATTCCACGAAAAAAAGCAACAGAATAGCCGAATCTTCTTCCTTACGTTACGAGAAATGTATATCTGATACTTCGGAAATATTGTCTTATTCCTAAAATGACAAGCCTATCACAGTATTGTATTGTAACTGTATGTAGAGTTATTCTGAAGTCGAGATAGATTTGAAAGTCATCTTTATTAAGAAGTACTGTAAGTTTGTAGGGAAATATGATAGTTTTTTTTCATAAAGGAATGGAGTTTATTCACATATAAATCAATTTTAAAACATTCAAATATGATGATGATGATGATAATAATAATAATAATTATTATTATTATTATTATTATTATTATTATTATTATTATTATTACCATTATTATTATTTTTTTATTTATTTATTTTAGCTGGCATAGTTAAGGCCGTAAGCCCTTCTCTTCCACTCAACCAGCAAAAAGTATATATACATATGTATGAACTTACAAAGAATTCAACAATTTAATTTAGATAAGAGTTACATGTATACAAGAGTTATTTACGAATTAAACAACAAAATACTATGAACTATTAATTAAACACTGAAATACAAACTATGTAGCAGAATAAGCTAAAATACATAGAATGTTAATATATTTCAAATAATGTTAGATAATAGGAAGAGATTATTATAAGACAATTTTGAAAATACAACACTATCAGGATGCATGTCTAAAGGAAAGGGGTAACAATGTAGTTGATAGTTTAAGTCAGTATGATTTGAGTGAAATGCTAAGAAGTTTATCTTTTAAGCTGTTTTTAAAAGTGTTAATTGTCTTGCAGCCCCTAATACTTTGTGACAGGGAATTCCATTGTCGCGAGGTGGATACTGTAAAAGATGATGAATAACAAGGTGTTCTATGAAGAGGTATACTTAACGCGCCACAGATAAGTGATCTGGTACTTACGTTGTGATTAGAGTATAGATAAGGGAAACGAAACGAAAGGTAATTTGGTGTTGAAGTGTGCAGAATTCGAAAGAGTAAAGACAAAGAGTGTAAAGTTCTACGTTCTTTAAGTCGGAGTCACGAAAGACTTGCGAAGGACGGTGATATGTGATCATATCGCCGGATGTCGCATACGTAACTGACGCACATATTCTGAACTCGCTGTAACTTGACTGACAGTTCAGAACTTAGGTTACTTAACAAAACGTCACAATAATCGAAATGCGGCATTACTAGGGTTTGTACTAGGGTAAGTTTCAGTTGCTGGGGAAAGAAGTTTCTTAAGCGACTCAGACAGTGAATGGAGGAACAGATTTTTTTTATAGTTTCTTTAACTTGAAAATTCCAATCTAAATTATTATCGAAAAAGAAGCCAAGATTTTTTACGAAGATGAATAAGGGATTAGCATTAGTCGCCATCTTCTCCTTTATCAATAGTATCCTATCTTTTAAGGGATAGACAGTATTCAGAAGAAATTCTGGTGGAATGTTTTCAAATTTTTTGCAAGCTTCCACAATGAAAAATTACAGGGTCCATAGTACAATCCATTTAGGTTTATGAATCTCCTTAAAGCGCTGAACAATTTAAATTACATTCATAATAAGGCTGAAAAAAGTCCAATTGGTGTTTGTATAGGCAAAATAATTATTTTCTGCTGCGAATTAAAAAATCACATTGATAATTTGAATTGGTATTCATTTATTTAATTTTCCACAGCCGAAATAGTGAATCAATTGAAAAAGAAGGTTCTCTGAAAATTATTTCCGACTTTTGAATAACTTAACCCTTTCTGCTCGAATGAGTTCATTTGGAATCACTAACATTTTGTAATCTCTGACTCATAGGCTATGATTTGTCTGATGATTCCATATGGTATCCTCAGAAGTAGTTTCGCTCTTTACCGATAGAGTGCAGCACGCGTCAGTATTTTGGCTAGCTGTTATTATACTTGTTTTTTTGAAAGATGGGACATGACAGTTAAGCGGCCGAGCTTGGAACTACAGTGCCATGTTGCCAATATGGACTACCATGCTGCCAGCTGATGGAAGGTAGCAATTGTCGTTAAGATGGCTGACGTTATCTACTTCCACATTTTTTGGCATATTGTTACGCAATTTTTCTGCTGTTTAAGTGTATTCCAATATTTGATAATTGGCATTCAATTTTTTTTAGAACAAACTATAACTGAATTTAAAAATTTTTAATTTCCTAATATACATGATTTTTTTAATGTGAAAATGATTTAATTCAATAATTTTTTATTCGAAACCTAATAACAGCATCAGTAAACTAAATGACAACTATGTTTACCATGCCATAAGCTACCTCGAGAAAAAAAAAATATTAAAAAATTTGTGAAATTGTAGCACAAGATAGGAATTATATTGATATCAAAATATTAACATGAAATTAAAATGAATAATTAATAACGCTGATATGTCTTACACTACAGCTTTGAAAATTTGTATGTATGTACCAAGTAATACCCAGAACTAGCATGCAAAAAATCATTCATGTATCTTTTATAGTTTGGAAATTACCAACTTTCAGTTCAGTCCCCCCTTAAAACATTCATTGACAATTGACGGGAAGGTGAAGAAAACAATACAAAAATCGACAAAGAATCAAAGACGAAACGTACCAATGCTAACATTGTGTGCACAATAAATGTCGCCAAGAGAGTTATTAAGCACTCGCCACGTGGCAACTGTAAGTTTGGCAACTCAGCCGTTTTACCATAGCAACAGGCCTACCACGCTGTGATATTCAGTTGTTTTTCCCATCGCAACGCTCCTGTCATGTCCCATCTTTCAAAAAAACAATTATAGGAAGAGGATTGCTTTTCTTTTTCTTAGATCAAAATACAAGGTAGATGCAAAGAAAAGATCTGTGCAGATAGACACGCAGATATGAGTATAGGTAGAGTAAATAAACATATTGCTAGGTATTTAGTCAGACTCTCGAAGGACAGACGGATTGCTAGATTGCTAGCTGGACAGATCGGCATTCAGATAGCTATATAAAATATTTGGAAATAAATTACGTGTTCTTAAGACTCTGGTAAATTTATATTTCTTTTCATAATTGCTTTGGATAATTAATACTGCATTAACATAAAATTCAATATGGTTTAAATATAAAACACAATTTTAAAATAATTTAACACACTATAATGCAGAATAATGTATAGTGGCACTATTGCTTTAAATGGTGGGACTAAGTTCAAACTTTTCTTTCTAGGACTGATGTAAAAGGGGACACAATATTAAATCTGAAAAACATTTCATATATATGTGAACATTTTCTTACTCTCTTATTTTGTTTTCAGCTGAAATGTCTAATCACATACAAATTCTCTCCTGTGCACAGTAACATCTATTGCAGTTAACGTTTTACTTTATCTTTCCATTTCGTTATTCAGGTTTGGTTTACCTTTATTGAATTTGTATACCTAAATGGGCAAAATCGGATGCTTTATCTTGAGATTATGATAATATCACAGCCTAGTATATACAGTCACGAAGCTCAATACGTAGTAAATATGCATCCATAGATAGTTGCTAACCACTAGGATCGCTACTATCGCCTCATTACAGACAATACGCAGTAGTACCTGCACAGTGTATTGTTCCTAGTACCCTCATAAACTCAAGCTTCGTGACTGAATATACTAGACTATGATAATATGATGGTGATGGTGATTATGGTGTTCGAGAATTGTTGAAATATTGATAGAAAGAACGAGGATAGTCCCAGAAATTAAGTCCCTAACAACTTCTTTGTCTACTACAAGTCCCACATGAACACCCGAAATTTCAATCCTGATTTGCTGCTTAAAAATGGAACAGTAAGCTAATATTAGGAACTGTTGGTTCAAATTATAAAAGCATTCCCTTGCAACCTTCTTTCTTCACACCGTTTCTATCTTACATTAGGCCTACTTCGTAATACTTACTGCATATGTTGAGTGCAGCACTGTTGCTATGGAGACGATAAATAAAGTGGAATACAGAAATTGATTCATTATACATAAAACAAGACAGATGCACACCAATTTTGAGACGCTAGACTTTTATACATCCGATAGTAACTAAGCGACAGACTTGTTGAAAAGACAGCAGAAGGTCATCAAATTGCTACCTTTATTGTTTCCCGTACAGCCATCAATTCAGGTACCAGCGAAGCATATCCATTCCTTCTGTTTCTGGACGATATGACTCATATATTTTTCTGTATATATCAAGGTTCATGAATTAAATACTGTAATCAGATGACTGGAAGAGAGCGATTTGAAGAATTTATCCTCTTGGGATCATTGAAATGAGTCGTAAAATCAGGAATTCAGAATTGTAGCTTTCTTCAAGCAATTATTCATGACGAATTCAGCATGAGTATGCATATTTTTGTTAATGTTGTTGTTACTTACTTACTTACAAATGGCTTTTAAGGAACCCGGAGGTTCATTGCCGCCCTTACATAAGCCTGCCATCGGTCGCTATCCTGTGCAAGATTAATCCAGTCTCATCATATCCCACCTCCCTCAAATCCATTTTAATATTATCCTCCCACCTGCCTCTCGGCCTTCCCAAAAGTCTTTTTCCCCTCTGGTTCATTCATTCATTCATTCATTCATTCATTCATTCATTCATTTATTTATTTTATTCCATAGATCTTACATGAGCAATGAAGCTTTAAGATGTGGAACATGTCAACATTTTACATGTCTCCCAACTAACACTCTATATGCATTTCTGGATTCACCTATACGTACCACACGCCCTATCCATCTCAAACGTCTGGATTTAATGTTCCTAATTATGTCAGGTGAGGAATACAATGCGTGCAGTTCTGCGTTGTGTAAGTTTCTCCATTCTCCTGTAACTTCATCCCTCTTAGCCCCAAATATTTTCCTAAGAACCTTATTCTCAAAAACCCTTAATCTCTATTCCTCTCTCAAAGTGAGAGTCCAAGTCTCACAATCATACAGAACAACCGGCAAGCCTAATATAACTGTTTTATAAATTCCAACTTTCAGATTTTTTGACAGCAGACTAGATGACAAAAGCTTCTCAACCGAATAATAACAGGCATTTCCCAGATTTATTCTGCGTTTAACTTCCTCCGAGTGTCATTTATATTTGTTACAGTAGCTCGAAGGTATTTGAATTTTCCACCTCTTCGGAGGATAAATCTTCAATTTGTATGTTTCCACTACGTACAATATTCTGGTCACGAGACATAATCATATACTTTGTCTTTTCGGGATTTACTTCCAAACCTATTGCTTTACTTGCTTCTAGTAAAATTTCCGTGTTTTCCCTAATCGTTTGTGGATTTTCTCCTAACATATTTACGTCATCCGCGTAGACAAGCAGCTGATGTAACCCTTTCAATTCCAAACCCTGTCTGTCATCCTGAACTTTCCTAATGGCATATTCTAGAGCGAAGTTAAAAAGTAAAGGTGATAGTACATCTCCTTACTTTAGCCGGCAGTGAATTGGGTAGAAATTGGCCTATACGGACTCTGCTGTAAGTTTCACTGAGACACATTTTAATTAATCGAACTAGTTTCGTGGGAATACCAAATTCAATAAGAATGTTATATAACACTTCTCTCTTAACCGAGTCATATGCCTTTTTGAAATATATGAATAACTGACATACTGTACCCTTATACTCCCATTTTTCTCCAATATCTGTCGAATACAGACAATCTGATCAATAGTCGATCTATTGTTGTTGTTAGAACTGCATTCATTACTACTAAGGTTGTGATCGTCTAAGGAAGTCTAAGATGTTGCTTTATATCTTCCGATTTATTCAGACGTTAACTTGTCGCGAATGCTGTTTTCCTCGGTTGTGTAGTGATTACTATACCCTACAATACGTTGCACTCTATATTCACGGTTTCAAATAATGGAGCCAAGGGCGATAAAATCCTTAGCTTCCTCCACGAAGCATAGCTATGTATGTACCTTGTATCATTGACGTTCAGCATTAAAAATATTATGTCTGATAAGAGGGCTCCAGGTAAAATTTGTTGGCCATGTGACGCTCATGTTGGACTTTTACTCTGAATAACGTCTGCAGTTTAAGGCGTCAATATGTAAAATACAGTTAATATTTTCACGACTGCTTTCAATTCCATTTCTGCCCCTTCAATACTTCCGCTTGCTTCGTATAGTGAAGCAACAATTTCGGTTAATTAGTTTTCTACATTTCTCAGTTACTTTATACCGTAGTTGTAAAATGTCTTAGTAATGGCTTTCAAGGTCTTCATCTCAACCCGAACCTGGAGAAGTAGAAGGGAAAACAAAACGATTACACAGTACAAGATTGAAATTCTCACAGTTGTAAATTACAACAATCATTATGTTTTCATATTATCCTCAAAATACCAAAAATGATGCTATACTCGGCGCATTTCGAACTGACAGCTACCAGTGCTTCAGTTCACAGTTCAGTTCAGTTCAGTGACTCATGCGTTGTTTGTACGTGACCTTGATCCGCCGTTCGAAATGCACTGAGTAGGCCTATAGTTTTTTTTTTCGTGTCGTCTAACAGTGTTGAGCTATTGCTTGTTCTTGTGGGGTGAGGCTGGCATTTGTCTTCCAATCCAGGCAAACTTCTCAGTCTTTCTCGCAGATTGATTACTTTTAGCTGTTGTCAAACACTCAGAAATATTCAGGTACATATACAGTATTTGCTGGTTGCTTTGTGTTTGACACGACAGTGTCGATTCCAAACGCCTTGAGAAACGGGCCTTGAAGGAGGAAACTACTCTTCTGGCTCAAGTTCCTTTACCGATCATGGATCATCCCTTCCTCATCGTGATGGTAGTGTGTCTGAAGAACTTCATTTTGTATCACTAGCTGAATCAAATGATGATGTGAGAGATATTAAATTAACTGAAATTCAAGTTGAACTTCTATATCCTCAGCTTCATAGATGGTATAGATGCATACAATCTGTTGTCATTCTTTACAGAAAGTGAAGAATTAGATTCATGTAGCGATGCCAGTCGGCTAATGGTTGCATTGGGAAGAGATTATGATCCTCAAGAATGGCGTCCCTTCAAACTCGTCTGAACTGACAATGACTTTAATGGCCGTATTTTCTTAATATAAATATTTCTCCATCTGTCCCACTTGCCTAGAAGTTAATATGATATATAATTTGAACTAGTAATGGAAATTAAGGGAAAACGGCTGATTGGATTTTAATAAATGATCCCTCATTTTGAAGCTTAGAACCCTAAGTTTTTCAGAAAAATAGTAACTTTCAGTGAAGCGTTAGTTTTCCTACATAATTTTCATATTTTCCAAAATCCATCTTCCGTCAATTTTGAGAACTAATTGCATCACTTCAGAATAAAACAAAACACACACTAGCCTACAATAAACAATAGGCTATTACACGAAGGCCATGACCTGCTGACATATTTAGAGGTCAAATTCAATTGGTTATGAAAAACTTTAAGGCTTACTAAAAATAATTTACAAGTCTGATTCTGCGGTGTGTAATTTTATGAGTACAGCTGTGTATTGGATATTAAAATATACAAAACTTTATTATAATTAATGCCATGATGCAACTATTTTTCATTAATTATACGTATTAATGCTATATTGATGATATGAAAGTGAAACGTTTGGGGTTATATAAGTAGATGTAGAGAATGTATGAAATTAGATCTTCATTTCTATAATTTAATGAATGGCGGCTATGTAGTATATAACTACAAAACTTACGTAAGATAATAATATTGTTATTAAAAACGAAATATTTTTATAGTTATTAATCAAATTGGGTTGGGTCTTTTCCATATACTTAATGGCGGTGTGGTGTAGATATTTATATGCGTCATTCTCTTCAGTACTGGCTCGAGAGAGCGCAAAAATTACAGTTCTTAAGGAAAAACCAAAAAGTTATTACTTACTGATAAAATACGAGACCTAGAAAATTTAGTAGTATCCCGATCATTTCAGCAAGATCTCTTGGCAGGATGAAATGATTTTACCCTCTACATTTCAAGCTCTCCATGCAGCAACTATACCAAGATGCTATGTCTATTGTTCGAAAGCATAGCAAACCTGACATTTTTTTAACTTTAGCGTACAATTCACAATGACCTGAATTAGCTATTATTTAGTCCCACATGAAAAACTCACTGATCGTTCTGACATTGTTGAAACTCAAAACCTGAAGGTGAAAAGGTTCAAGAAAAAGTATTTGGCATAAAAACATTCAGAGGGAGTATGTTTCATTATTATGGAAGAAAATAACTTTCAAAATGTCTGGTATTCTTTATTGAAAATAAATCTGAAAATTTTTTATTTGAACGTCTAATTTACTTAGTTTGCAGCATTTGCTGCACAAGCCACTAGTAAATACTATATTGATTTGCATAATAATATAAAAGTATGAGAACAATAATTCTTAAGCTGTTAAACTATTCACAACATGGGTGACAAATTTGTTCACATCTAAAAGTTATTGTTATACTAACAGGAATTCAAGCAGGGTTCAAAAAATGTTATTCTTCTCTGTTTGAGTGGAAAAGTCGGGATAAGCACTTAATATTATGAAATCAGGAAGTGGCCTGTGAAAATTCTACCACTTGATGATGTAGCTAAAATTTTTTACCGTCGTTACATATAAAACTGGGATTAATTAA
Organism: Periplaneta americana; assembly: GCF_040183065.1. NCBI lineage: Eukaryota > Metazoa > Arthropoda > Insecta > Blattodea > Blattidae > Periplaneta > Periplaneta americana. The sequence continues at coordinate 68,807,514 of NC_091120.1, read as the reverse complement.
CTTTGTGACGGCAATGGACAAATCAGTAGGGGATTTCAATGTCTAAAGGAAAAATTTCCAAATTTGAATGAGAATAAACTAATGGAAGGTATTGCTGTGTTCGAGAGACCTCTCATTTCAGTTGCAAAAACAACTTGACTTGCCTTTAAAAATTCAATATGCATCAATTTTCTGGGAATCTACAAGCATACAATTACAGATATTTGGTGGGAGATTTGTTGAGGACTTGTATATTACTGAGATGCAATATTATGTTTCTTAAAACTTGCTTTCTCTAGTCACATCTGGATTTATTCCCATCAAACTTGTGTGCTAACAACGATAAGTAGGCCTATGGAGTAATGTTCCAAGAAATATTGAAACTGAATAAGCGAAAAAAGGTGAAATCAATAACTGACATGCTTCTGATTAATGCTAGCAACATATCATAGATGTTACATTTATCTTATCGGCGTAAGTCATCCAAGCAGAAGTTTTGAAGAGGTGAGAATATTTCTATGTTTTAAGTTTATGTATTTCAACAGTGATACAAAATCATCATTCTTATACAATTATATGTATTGTTATTTTGGATTATGTATGTTTTGGTTTAGGTAGATGGATTGATTCCAGCAGTATTATTGCAGAAAGTTTTCTTAAAGAGAAGTGTGTATAAAAAAAGTGTAAATTGTCGCGAAAAATTCAAAATGTCCAAAAAATTGTTTGTTGATGGAGAAAAACGGATTTCAAATTCGAAACCAGCGCATTCCAATTGCTGAAATCACCAATTTTTGTTTCTGTGAGCGATAAAACGTTTAAATTTGTCGTACTGTGTCACAAACTGTGATAGTCTTTCAGGCTCTCAAGTAAATCAGTGTTTAATGTTTCGCGAACTTTGGTTCTCCGGCGAATCCAGTGTGGCTCTAGTGGGTGGACAAGACGAGGGGATAAGGGTTGTAAACAAAATTAATATATTCAGAATACCCGCACAGTCTAGTACATACAGTCACGAAGCTTGAGGTGATTTTTTGCATTTCTCGCGATATAATGCTCCAAGCGGTTAGCAACTGAGATTACTAGGAACAATAGACTGTGCGATAATAGCGATCCTAGTGGCTAGCAACTAAAGTTCAACTGTCATTGGATGCATATTCCCTACGTATTGAGTTTCGTGACTATGTACTAGACTGTGATACGCGTCCGTCCCACTTTGCATATACAGAGTCTGGGTTTTGAAGTCTCGAACAGTATCATGAAGGACGAACCCCTTACAGAACTTAACAAAAGAGTAAAAAATGGAAATAAAATAATCAAATCTGCCTATAAATAGGAATAAAGGTGATTTCAAGGGTCCATCTCGCTCGAATTCTGCTTGCACCATCGCTAGAGCACATAATGGTATTGTTCTCCACCCCCACATGTGTCACGTCCTGCATTCGCATCCGGTTTTAATGTTATGGTTTATAAATGAGAAATTAATTCCGGCTCATATGCAGCAAATTACATACATTTTATGGTGACCTTCAATTATAGGGAATTAACAGGAAATTCATTCATAATCGACGGACCCGCAAGACAGAAGTTCTTCTGCCTCTGGATGGTCACATGCCGTGTTTAACCTTCGATGTATCGGCATTGCAATGTACTACAGAGCATTCCATTATCTGTCCATATGTGTATCCTGTTTTACTTTGTTCTTCAAGTTCGTAACTAAACATCGAGGTACATTTTTTTTTTTTTTTTTTTTTTTTTTTTTTTAGAAAGTGCTTATTATGAGAATCTTGAACAAGGCTAGCCCCAATTCGAAGGAAGTAGCTTATCTAACGTTAATGGAATACAGAACTACATGTTGGAATCCCTATAAAATATATCAGATGAATTTCTTAGAAAGAATCTAATATAGGGCACCTAAATTTATTAAAGGTAAAAGAAGACACGGGAATGATACGATAAAAGAACTTAAATGGGAAATTTTGGAAAACAGACATAGAAAAACTGGAATAACATCATTGTATAGAGCATATACAGAGTTAGTTAAAAGTCCTGCACTACCTAAATAACTTTGGAAACATGTGGTTCAGTGACATGAAACTTGGTATGTGGGGATAACTATATGCTAAGAACTCAATAATGGTATTACCGAGTTTTTTCTACTTCCGGTTTTCTTAACTTAGCAACACTGAATGTGTAAAGAAGTATCGAGTATGGGTACTTTTTGAAAAGCTCTTAATGAGCACTATTCAAAAATAAAAATATATATTAGGTCTTCCATTTCAAATAAGAGAGTTGGAGTTACTTCCGGTTAAACCGGAAGTAGAAAAACTCGGTCATACCATTATTGAGTTCTTATAATATGGTTATCCTCACATACCAAGTTTCATATCACTGAATCGTATGATTCAAAAGTTATTTAAGTGGTGCGTTTATTATTTTAATATTCGATACACTTTTCTGTTTCCTTGACTTAGTAACACTGAATTTGTACAGAAGTATCAAGTGTGGGTAATTTTTAAAAATCTCTTAATGAATACTATTCAAAAATAAAATAATATATTGGGTGCTCCATTTAAAATAAGAGAGTTGGATTTACTTCCGGTTAAACCGGAAGTAGAAAAAACTCGGTAATACCATTATTGAGTTCTTAGTATACGGTTATCCTCACATACCAAGTTTCATGTCACTGAACCACATGCTTCAAAAGTTATTTAGGTGGTGCGGGACTTTTAACTAACCCTGTATAGGTCAGAAGCATGGGTAGACATAATGGCTCGGTTAGAGAAGCCAGCGTACTAAGGTAGAAACGATCATGATTTTAAAATCAAATTTAGGAAATAAAGAACGGATGTAGATAAATTCTCATTTTTAAACTGGACTATAAATGATTGGAATGACCTACCTGCTGTGGTCTTTTAGGGCTTTCCTTCCTCAAGAAGATTAAAAAATAACTTTAAAAATTGTGCATAAAGTGCAAATGTTACAAAATATACGTTACGTTACTTTAAGGTGACATGTATATACTAGCCTAACAAATTATTCCCTTGGTTTGAATTGTGAATTCGCTTAAAATAGCTTGTAACATATTCTGAAGATGAGGTCCGACAGCATTATTTCGAATGTCGTTTGTAAATATCTGATATGTTTACTTTCAACTATTCAATCATGAATAAGATTTTCAATTCACCTTCAAATCGTTATCACTAGCGCCAGTGGAGTTTATAAAGATTTCTCTGATCAAAATAAATGAAAATCGTAGTAATAAGTATTTACTTAGGCTATCGCTTAATATGTTACGTATCTGTAAATAAATGTGCTGTATACAGAATTATGTAGTCTTCATTGACCAATATTATGCTTTGTAAAAATTTGTTGTATATATTTTGTAACAACGATTCTATACAGTTAAATTGTAGAAATGGTTTAGACATAATTCCTAATTTTTTTAACATAGCATTTTAAAATATAATAATTTCACTTCGTATTTTTATTTGTGCAATTGAGGCATGAATAAAACATGTATATATAGTACAGATAATCTCGAGAAGAGTACATGGTAGGGAAAATTTTAATTAAAGCTTTCGTGTCTTGGTTTTGCATATGTAGCTCAAATTTTCCGATTGCAATATGTCCAGGTTGCGTTCTTATCCTTGTAAAAACATCAAGGGAACAGGAAAATCTGGAAGAGAAAGGAAAATAATTATTCTATTAGCTATGTTTTAAATGATTTAACATTGTTGTTTGTACATGACCAAACGATAATATAGTATATATATTCAAAAAATAGCTTGAACACAGTAATACGTGGATTGAATAGCTTATATTTAATAAGCATTACAACTTGAATACAGGGTGTTAAGGGCACAAGCACTGAATGGTATTCTTTTAAATCGTTTATTCATATTTTTTCTACAGAATTGAAATTTAAGACATAAATGTAATTTATATGATTGAAATTTATTTATATATTCTTAATTATCTAAGTTATTGTCAAATACTAAGTTATACTTATTCTAATTTTTCATTTCAATTTAAAAAAAAATTAACATTAGATGATTTTGTAACTTCCTTCTCAATATCAGGACAGTCGTATAATAATTGTTTATGTTAAATGCTGTAATGTTATTGATTATAATACAAATTATATACAAAATTTAGTTTGTAGCAATGGAATGTTGTCTTACACAGAAGCTAGAATATTTTTCTTTGTTTTCATTTGTTTGTCGGAAGAGTGGTAACAAGAGCCAATAAAGTTAGAAAATCAGCAACTTGAAAGCACTTGAATACGAACGCGTCTTCAACAATTGCTTCCTGCATTTGTCCTGCATGTGGAGGAAATTTTTATACTGAGCAAAATGGAGAAAAGTGACTACAGTAGAAAGGAATATGCGCTTTTTGGTACAACGAAGAATGTTCTGCAATGGAAAGTGATTTATTTTCATGTGATGACGTTACGAAATAAATTTACAACATTATTTTGGCTTCTTTTGCTTTTTTTCTTAGTCTTTTAGAGGTTTATTGCCATTTGAAATAACATTTGTCACTACTTTAAGTATTTTTCATAGTCTTTCTTCCTCGTTGAATGTGTTTAATCAATTTTTAATGTAGTATAAGTGTTTACTTAAATATTAGTTTTTTTTGCATTTGCTCAGTATTCTGTTACATCACCAATAACTTTATTATATCAGTGGTTAGTTTAGGAAGCATTAAATACATGTATTTTGTATTAAATATATGCTTTAAAATTTGAAATGCATTTAATTCCTGTACTGCCCATATTACCAACGTATGTGCCCATATTATATTCACAGTATAAAAATTGGAGATTTATCCTTCGAAGAGCTGGAAAAATTCATATATCTTGGAGCAACGGTAACAAATATAAATGAACCTCGGGAGGAAATTAAACACGGAATAAATATGGGAAATACCTGTTATTAACAGAGAGGGTTTGGAATTGAACGGGTTACATCCGCTGCTTGTTTATGCGGATGATGTGAATATGTTACGAGAAAATCCACAAACTATTAGGGAAAACACGGGAATTTAACTGAAGCAAATAAAGAGATAGGTTTGGAAATAAATCCCGAAAAGACAAAGTATATGATTATGTCTCGTTTGACAAGAATATTGTACGAAATGGGAATATAAAAATTGGAAATTTATCCTTTGAAGTGGTGGAAAAATTCAAATACATAGGAGCAACAGTAACAAATATAAATGATACTCGGGAGGAAATTAAACACAGAATAAACATGGGAAATGCCTGTTAGTATTCGGTTGAGAAGCTTTTATCATCCAGTCTGCTGTCAAAAATTCTGAAAGTTAGAATTTATAAAACAGTTACTTTACCAGTTGTTCTTTATGGTTGTGAAGCTTGGAGAGAGGAACATAGGTTAAGGGTGTTTAAGGGGACACTCAACAATTGGAGAAAATGTGTCATTTTGTGTATCAGTTTTACAATATTATCTTTTTGAAGCTATTTATGATATTTTAATCATTAAAAAAATTAAAATTTAATTTCATAGAAATAAAAAATTTAATTTTTACACTAATTTACATAACAGAACTAAATCAATATACAGAATTCTTCCCCCTCTTCATTGAGAAGGCACAGTCAAATGCGCAAAGCCAAAAAGAAAATTATAGTTAAAAGTGATATTTCAGTTGAAATATGTTTTATTTTGAAAAGTATTGGATCTAATGAGCTGAGATTTTGCATGTTACTTTCTATGTGTATATTAAACGTTCTCTCCAAATTTTAAAAAGATTGGTCAAATAGGAAAAAAGTTCCAAAATATAGTTGTGTCCCCTTAAGAATAAGGTGCTTAGGAAAATACTTGGCGCTAAGAGGGAGAAAGTTACACAACATAGAACTGCACGCATTGTATTCTTCACCTGACATAATTAGGAACATTAAATCCAGACGTTTGAGAAGGGCAGGGCATGTAGCACATATGGGCGAATCCAGAAATGCAATTATAGTGTTGGTTGGGAGGCCGGAGGGAAAAAGACCTTTAGCTAGGCCGAGACGTAGATTTCCCATCTACGTCTCGGCCTAGCTAAAGGTCTAATATTAATATTAGATAATATTAAAATGGATTTGAGGGAGGTGGGATATGGTGATAGAGACTGGATTGATCTTGCTCAGGATAGGGACCAATAGCGGGCTTATGTGAGGGCGGCAATGAACTTCCGGGTTCCTTAAAAGTCAGTAGGTAAGTAATGCCTGTAATTATTCGGTTGAGAAGCTTTCGTCATCTAATCTGCTGTCAAAAAATCTGAAAGTTAGAATTTATGAAGCATTTATATTACCAGTTGTTCTGTATGGTTGTGAAACTTGGACTCTCACTTTGAGAGTGGAACAGAGGTTAAGGATTTTTGAGAATAAGGATCTTAGGAAAATATTTGAGGCTAAGAGGGATGAAGTTAAAGGAGAATGGAGAAAGTTACACAACGCAGAACTGCACGCATTGTTTTCTTTACCTACATAATTAGGAACATTAAATCCAGACGTTTGAGATGGGCAGGGCATGTAGCACGTATGGGCGAATCCAGAAATGCATATAGAGTGTTAGTTGAGAGACAGGAGGGAAAAAGACTTTTGAGGAGGCCGAGATGTAGATGGGAGGATAATATTAAAATGGATTTGAGGGAGGTGGGATATGATTGTAGAGACTGGATTAATCTTGCTCAGGATAGGGACCGATGGTGAACTTATGTGAGGGCGGCAATGAACCTCCGGATTCCTTAAAAGTCATTTATAAGTAAGTACTGCCCATTACCAAAATATGTCTCCAAATTTACACTTACAGCGCAGACAATATGGGAACTTGTAAGGTTCTCGTAAAAAGCATATATATACGACATAAAAGAATAATTTTAACATTTGAATGGGTTATATCTTTTAAAATAGATATACTCTAAAATTTTTTAGGTTTGGTAGCTGCTATCATTACTAAAGTGCAAGATATAGTGTAAGATGCCTTATGGTGGCCCATATTTGTTTGATTTCCCTAATCACATTCTGATTTTGTATTGTACAAAATTCATTTCGTTAATTATATATATAGGCCTAACTTGTATGAAAAGTGGCATGTTTTTCGTAGTTTTAGTTTCGTAATATTTATAATAAAATATACTCGGATTTTGTTGTAGTGAACCTAGAAATAAACTTACCTCTGGGTCGGATTCGTAGATGCACTTCGTTGTTAAAAACGCCACTTCACAGGCATCTTTCACTCCTGGAAACATTATTATTAATGTTAATTTTTCTTCAGTAGTGAAATATTCTACTAACTCTTCTAGCCTGAAAGCAGGTTTCACTCAGAGCGACGCAACGCCTTCCAAAAAGTGTTATGGGCTAGTAACAGTCTGCCTAGCTGTAATTCAGCGCGTCGTCTTTCGACAATAAAAACATTTTGTACGATTTCATCGTAATATACGGTACGTATCATATTGTTATCCTAGTGTGTACTGCATTACCATAAACTAAATTGAACTGGATTGAATGGAAGTTAGCTATACAAGATGTTAAAAAACTATCCAGTATTTTAGGAGGTACTAGTATGTATCAAAACAAGAAAATAATGTCTAATCAACATGGGTCCTACAACACATACTTTCTTAGATCTCAACACTTGTTCATAGAAGGTGATCAATGTGACATCCATTCATGGCAATGCATTCCTCTGCCCTTCGGCATAAGAAATCACGCAATCTTTGAAATTTGTTTTAATACGCTAATAAAAAAAAGTCGTGATAACAATCCCCACTTAATCTCTGTGGTAGCACGCATGGCCCTATTAATCTATCACCAAGGACGCCTGGCCATAAGTTGATTGAGAATCGGTGCTGATGCCTTGTTTCTTCAACTGCATGGGGATTTTCATCAGCCCACACATGCTGATTACGAAAATTCACAACACCATCTCATATCCGCAACCAGACTTTAGTTTTCAGTATTCCTTGCGAGTATCATTATTCCCTGCCAAGAGTGTCAACTACGGTATGATTATCTGGTAGTCTGCTGTATTGTAGAGCAGAGAAATGCATTGCTATAAATGGACGTGACATTGAGCACCTTCTGTGAACAAGTGTTCAGATCTCAGAAAGTATGTGTTGTAGGACCTATGTTTATTAGACATTATTTTCTTGTTTTGATGCATACTATCACCTCCAAATATATTGGATACTTTTTTCTTAACACCCTGTATACTCATCTAATCTTGACATTCCTTCAATGTGTGTCATCTGTCCATACTACAGAACACAAAACTTTCCCCCTCTCGATCAAGGCAAAATGTAGATCTACACACGACTTCCTGGACAGTCGCTTTCGATCTATAAAATACCTCAGTGAAACCTATTTCCTGGAAAACATATCGCACCACTGCAGGAAGACTACTACAAATAAATCAAAGTTTATTTTGAGTCTAATTGTATATTTTGTGTTCTACAAGTCAGAATAATGCCACAAGTTTAATTTAGCCTGCTGTCCTGTCCACAGTTGGCATTTCAACAAGTTTGGACAACGATGTTAAAATGCAAGACACTGACTTCTAATTTCATTTCCCGAGAACAGTGTTTTTGACTTGTGGCAATCTTCTTACAGGGGTGCGATATGTAGTGTCAGGTAGGGCATTTGCTGTAATTATTCTATCAAAGCATATTATACAAATTAAAAAAAATTAAGATATGTGCTACGAGTTAAATTCCATAGAGTCTTTGCAATCTCCAACCAGGATATCAGCTGCAACTGTGGTGACGTCATAGTTGAGTTACTGTGGTCAAGTGAGGGGCAGGCATATGAATGAATAAACACGTATAAACTAATGGTACATATTATTTTTTTAACCTCGAACGGAAAAATATGTTACGTGTTTCTTAGTACATACTAGGCATAATAATGTATGCATTTTTTTAGGTTGGTTCAATTTCAATCTGTCTCTACTACAATGTATTATAATTTATGTACTATAATTTAAATAGAATAAACTTTATGTTCATAATTATTGTGTTTTATTCTAGGTTATGTACAGAGCCAGAAACAAAATTTAGGGCACCCGAATTTTGTTTCTGAGTCTGTACATAATTAATAAAATTAGCATATTTTCCTCTCTGATACTCGTGTAAATTCTATATCTGTTGCGAAATAGTGTTTATATTTATATCAACACATGGGACATTTGTTTTCAAGCTACGTAAGTTATATCAAAGTTGCTATTCACACCGACTCTACGAGCGAGCTCATAGATGTCGCTAGTGCTGATAAGTGTAGGCCAGTTAGTTCGACAGAGACTACCCAGAGTGCACCACAGGCGGTAGATATACACAGTACTCGAAACGATTCATGTTGGTGAAGAATTCTTAGGATGTCACAGGGAGCCAGAGAAATCTCTTGTTTTTCCTCGAATACTGGCTTGTCCAACACAAGTTATAAATTCAAAACAAAACGGAATTTGAACCCGTGCCTCCTGGTTGTAAGTCCAGCGATCTAGTACAGAGCCACCGCGGCGATTAGAGGAAGTCGAATAATGTTATTACAAAACGTTTTTAAAATTATGATTATTCTATATTGCATATCTTTAAAACAACAATGTATTCATATGGTAATAAACTTTGTATTTTAAACAGAAGGAATATTAAGAAACATCAATAAGCAGAGTAGCCGACGTACAGGCTAGACCGTATGGGCCGTATTCATATTCATTTTTAGTGCGGGCTTTCGGTGGATGATCAGCGTTTTTCGTATTCATAAACCAATGTTAGCGATAAGATATGATTTTAATTCTGTACAAGTAACCAGTGGATAGCCGGGGCTAGCTTAGTACGCTCGTAGCGCGTGCTGCGAAATGTCTATGAATAGCACCCTATATTTTGGCTTTTAATCTAATCTGCAGTTTGATGTGAGGTTTCCAAATGAAATAATTAATAGTGGGTAAAAAGTAACAAGGTATTAAATAAAGGCTGTAAAAATTTTAATATCAATGGAATCCTAATGAAAATAATATATACATTTATGTCATTAAATAGGATTTGGACTCTCGCACTTCGATAGTACTGGCGGTGGCCATGAGAGAGATTACGCGCAACATTAACAAATATGACCGACCGTCTGTCTGTCTGTCTGTCCGGAAACGAGCACAGATTTCTGCTCACTATGAAGTGTGGAATTCCATTGTTCTTGTTAAGAGATGGCGGCGTACGGTGAAGAAAGGAATGCCATAATCCGTCCGGAGACAATAAAAAATTCACTTGAAGCTTCTGATCACAGGTTCGGATAAGGATGCAAGAAGTAATGGCCGTCCATTCACGACAAAATGAAATAATGGTGGAATAATAATAACTCAAGTTCTTTAGAAAATCATCTCCGAAGCCATATTGTCAACCTTAATCTTACTCTACAGTACGAATATTTAGTCCTGACAGTGCGCCTGGGTCAGGCGAGTCCATTAAGTTACCCCAAGGGGTGTTCAGGTTAGTCTGTCGCCTGCAATGAGAGCGTTCGGATGTCACGCGTGCGGTATAGCGTTGTGTTTCCAGTACAATTAAGCTGTACTGCATTTCTTTACCGACCGCTCGGCCTTATCTCTACTCCGGAGCTCTCCCCACTACTCCTATTATTCCCCTCTTTCGCGTCGCTGAGCTGTCAGGACTAAATAATCGGTCTCTACTGTATGTGAAAGTGATCAAACAAACACTGATTCCTTTGTTGGAAAGCTGTCGGTCAACTCACTGAGCTTCAGCTGAGAAAGAATTCTAATTAGATGTATTTTATGCGTCATTACCTTGCGCAGCTTTGCGACATCCGTCCAGTACCGTGACTGCCCTCTCCTTGATGCTTTCTGGCATCATGATCCTAACCTGTGCAATAGCGGCGTCTGGCTTGTAGCGGCCGCTCTTCATCTGAGAAAAGAAAATCTTCAATCACTTACTTGGAAATCAGTTAAACTTACTGCTAGCTTTATTATTATTATTATTATTATTATTATTATTATTATTATTATTATTATTATTATTATTATTATTATTATAGTTTTATAGTTTTATCATCATCATCATCATCATCATTTAGGGACTTGTGCTTTGACTCAGTAGGCTACACCGGTGTATTTTTCTTTCTCCAACCTGATATTTACTGCCATCCTTTATGAATTTCTCAAAATCTTCTCACAGGTAGCATGCATGATAGAAAGATAAGAAAATATTGTAAATAGTGAATATGACTAGACTTCGTTGTAAGAGCATTTCTCAGTAAAATAAAGAGGCTTTGGCATAAAGGAATCTATGGATATTTTTAATATGAGACGATATTGATTCATAAGAATAAGATGACAGAATTATCTAAATAGAATGTGTGATAACTGATAAAAGAATCCAAAAATATATTCTCTAATAGATATCTCGTGGAAGGAGTGTCGGAATAGAGAGAAAACAATAAAAAATCAAGAGGATTGACTGGTGACGATAAATAACTATTATTATTATTATTATTATTATTATTATTATTATTATTATTATTATTATTATTATTATTGGCCTATAATATTCCTTATTGCAAGTCTGTCCATGACCATTGAAGAAATAAGTTTAATCTCTCAATGATCAAGCCAGAAAGGGAGGGTGAAAGGTGTACTTGTGTTCGTGTGCTGATGTACTACTGCTAATGATGATAATATTATTATTATTATTATTATTATTATTATTATTATTATTATTATTTTAATAATGTTTATTATTGTTCTTAATATCAAATTCATAGAGTCAGAATAATCCTGAAACAGCTTTACTGAGAGACATAGCAGAGAGGAAATAGTTTGAGGAATCCATTCTGCATTGATTGTAAATTATACTTTCAATAAGATAGTAATTCGTATTAAACAGAAAATAAGCATCTAAGCGTAGTTACATGTTGATAATGTGGGAGATTTCGGCACTGTTAACTGTAGGCCTATAGTACTTCGGGAATTATTTCAAAAAGTGAAATTCCACAGCATTTAATCTGAATGACACAAACTTTATATAAAGGTTATTCAAGAATATTTGAATACCTTATAACTTTATTAGAAATAACTTTATATAAAAATAGCTATTTAGTTTCCTTATGTGCGGAATAATACGTTGAGTAAAATATGAAGCTCTTTCAATTTCATAGAATAACAATAGAAATCTTTAGTGATCAGCAATCCAACAGACTTCAGTAAGAAAGAGTGGAAACAACTGAAATGAGATTAGTGGAGAGTTTTAATTTACTCCGTCATAAATTGAATACAATTACTAGATTAGAGCTCAAAATACAAATATCATACACACAATATAATATTACATAAAGCGATGATGTAGTTACAGATACCCTAGACAATATAATGATAGTAATTCAATTCAAAAATGAGACGTCAAACATGCGAAAAAGAGATGGAGTACCAGTTTTAACATAATTTGTTATACAGATGGAATAGGCATAATTTCCTAAATCGTGACATACTATCATTATAAAACTCCTAGTTGTATTTGATCGGAAATGAACCTACTTCTGCCTATATCGTGAAAAGCTGTCTCATTATTTATTCTCTTACATACATATTTTGTACGTTTCTTATACATTATAAAGTCTGTTTTACCTAAAAAGATCTCCTTGCATCTCCACTGTCATTGAATTTAATTAATGTGATAGAACTTCCGTGAGTTTTAAGCAATGATTAAATATTAATTTGATTTGAAGTACAGTATAGCATGCCTAATATTATTATCAAACTTAACTCACCGTTTGCATCATTCCCATAACGCATTTCATGTAACACTGAAATAAAAATATACACAATGAATTAAGTATATTTTGAACATTAGCTCTTAAACATTAAACCAATGACTCGACCCATGCAACTACTAACACATTACCACTCACATAATATTCGACAACAAAACAGTGTATATCCATTTCATGTCTCCAGATTTCTGAAAGTAATTAGTTTGTGGTGTTACAGGATTTATGTATGATAAAACTAACCATAGGGTTTTTAAGTCAAGAGTTGAACCAGTACATCTAAAAGAGGTTGTTTTATTTCAATGTCCATTCGTTTCATTTTTTGTAAGTATTTTCATGCATGTAAATTCTTCTTCTTAGCATCATATTGTCGTTGTTCCGGCAATAACTCCTTAGTTATCGATTTTCAGATTTTTGCTCTATTAAATAACTTTAATGATAGAGCAAATAATAAAATCTCCGGTACGTAATTATATTTCTTTCTTTCGAAAATGTAAGAATTCACAATCTCCAGTGCACTACTGCCATAGAGGAATAAATGTGTTTTTTCTTCCTACTGAAAAGTTTCATATTTTGCACACAGGAGTTATTGCAGGAACAACGACGATATATTTTGACTTGGTTGTCAGCACAGATTGTAGAAATTACTTTGCGTGGCGAATTATTTCAAGAAAACGATTCCGTTATAAAGTTAACTCCATTCAGTTGCTTCTCTTTCTTTCCGCACTAGTGAAAACGATGAATAAGAAGTATGTAAGAGGTGAAATGAAGAAGAAATGAGATTGCAAAAAAAAATATATATATCATTTTTGTCCTTCAATAATTACACGTCGACTGTACGGAATTTGAACCAGGGTCTGCACATCAGGAAGCTGACGCACTAACTTTTAGGGCAAAAGTGTGTCATGTACTGATATATAAACATATATATACCGCTGGACACCATACATACATACATACATACATACATACATACATACATACATACATACATACATACATACATACATACATACATACATACAGTACATACATACATAAACAGAAACCTGCAGAAAAGTATATTCTATTATCCATGTGCTAAAAAGGATAAATGTTCATCTCCCCTCTTGCTTAAAAAAATCACTTGTGCAGACACTTGTATTTCCCTATTTCGACTATGCGGACATTTTATTGACTGACCTCTCCAGCGACAACAAAATGAAACTTCAACGTGCTCATAATTTGTGTGTACGTTTTGTAAGCAATGTTCGTAAATATGATCATATTACCCCATCCCTGGAAGCAATAGGTTGGCTTAAACTAGATAAGAAAAGAAATTTACATTCACTTCTCTTTCTCTTCGAAATCTTGAACTCTTCTATCCCTTCGTACCTGTCGTCTCGCTTCACTTACCTTTCTTCCCACCATAATCTGAACACACGCTCTCGTCATGAAACAATACTAACAATACCATCCCATCGCACCTCCTCATACTCATCTTCTTTCACAATAGCCCTGCCAAGACTCTGGAATTCGCTACCTGCTAGCATCAGGGGCTGTCGAAATAAAATTGAATTCAAACGAAAACTTACTAGGCACTTGGTCAGTAATTGATTTCTTGTAAATAGTTGCTTTAATCTATCACAAAATATTTCAATATTCAGTAATTTCATCACTATACAATTTTGTTATTCTAGATTTAATTTGTAATTCAGTAAATATAAAATATTCTTTGTTCCTCTATGATAAATTATCTAGCTTTAATTATTCAGGTAATTTTTCGTGCTTTGATTTTAAATTTAATACTAATTGTAATGTTATTTGTAATTGTAATTGTAAATTTAATACTAATTGTAATTTTATTGTTCGTATTGTAGTTGGAATCTCCTGGTAGAGGGGCAGAGAAGGCCTGACGGCCTTATCTCGACCAGGTTAAATAAATAAATACTACTAATAATACTAATAATACTACTAATGCATACATACATACATACATACATACATACATACATACATACATACATACATACATACATACATACATACATACATACATACATACATACATACATACATACATACATACATACATACATACATACATACATACATACATACATACACAGGAGTTGCTATCTTCATTGAATATGGAATAATGAAACAACTGACATTCAAATTGGACAACAGGTGCTCAAATAACCATGCTGAGCAACTTGCCATATTGAAAGCACTACGGCGATAGTAGGAATGACACAAATAACCAGAAGCCAAAGGACAGCAATGATATATACAGAAAGCAGAATCACAATAGACACCTTGAACAACAGTAAAACGCACAGCAGCTTAATAAAAGAAATAAGGAAGGAAGTGACAACTCTGCGATCATTAAATTAGACAATAGAATTTTCCTGGACCCATGGTCCACACAGGAATACAAGCTAACGAATTAGCGGATCGCCTAGCTAAAAGCGGCAAGAAATCAGGAAACTATAATAAACTATAATTTCCTACAACAAAATTCCTAAATCGACAATTGCAAGGAAAATAAAAGACGAAAGTAAAGAAAGGTGCAACATGAACGGGGTACATCAACTAAAGGAAGAATAACCTAATCATTTTCCCCATCGTAAATCAGAGATCAAAAATGAAGACAAGCCTAAACCTCACAGCAAACTTCACAGGACACGGCGAAACTGAATTCCTACCTCCAACGCTTCAAGATTATAGATATCCCAACATTTCCCTGCAACGCCGCATAACAAACAATAGAATACCTAATATACGATTGTAAACTACTGGATAAAGAACACTAAGTTCTGAAGAACAATATTTTGAAAACCGGAAATTGGCCTGCAATCAAGAACTTAGTCTGTCAATAGACCAAGAAACACTTTATTTATCTCACCGAGTCGATAGACGTAGAAAAGATACAGCAAAATACAATCCACTATAACAGTTCAGAATTATAACGAAAAAACTCTATCAAGCCCAATAATTGTATTATTACGCATAATATTGTTATCAAATTGTATGATATGACCACATTAATCATTTAGTATTAATAATTAAAATGTAATGCAGTATGCTGTTCTTAATAGAAAAGAAAGACACTTACATACGTAAATGTATTAATCCTTTGGTTACTTGTTTAAAGACAAAAGACGTGGCTTCTTTCAACATAAAGTTGACGTACGTAGAAATGTTTTACAACTTGAGATGATAGCTTGTGACAGAAGTTCTCACTTTTATTGATATAGTATATTTTCTTAAATAGACGAAACTGTATTTTAGTTACAAATTCAAAACCCAAATACTGACTATGAAATATCTTAAAATATCATAATTAAAATAATAATTTTCAAAATGTAACACAATCTGCGAAAGAAATTAAGTTTCAGAAGACCACTGTGAACATGGAATATGAATAATGCATTTTAACTCATGGTCACAAGGTAATTTGCATTATTGATGTTTATGTATTACGAAGACCGAAGTACACAGTAAACTTAATTGTTGATGGATATTACCTTCAAATTTTTGTCTTCGGGGAACTTTCCTTCTTGAATGCCTTCCACAAGTTCTGAAATGTTAATTTGTTCAGGTGAATTGCAAACAAATAGGTTTAATCTTCACATTTAGAATTATCCAATTTAATTACTAATCCTATAAAATTATTAGATTGGAAGTTGACTGACAACTGAAAGATCCTGCTAAGTGTGCGTCTAATTGCTTGCATTATGTAGTGAAGAACAATTAGTTTCAAAATCACTTCATTTTGTGAAAATATAGCATATCTATATCTAGTATTACCGTTTGGCTGACTAAGATGTGACAAATTCCATTGTTATACAAGAAAATATGAGTCACTCTTCTTACCCATATCTGCGCCTGATTTTGGTACACACGAATTCCTCATCATCTTCAGGGCTTGCTTAATCTGTTCAATTGTCAGGCCCTGGAAAATATTACTCATTGTCAAAAGAATATAGTGTTTCCCAGGGTTATAATCTCAGCATTTCCACTACACGTCCGCATAACAGTTATCCAAGTGGAAACAAGGTTCTTTACGTATTAAATATTCCCAGGAAATGCCACAGGCAGATGATTGATACAACTGAAATACATGTTCTCAATCCAATATAATCTCGCCTCATAATAAATTGAGGCCACTCGGAGCAGACTACACTGTAATTCAGCCATTTGGAGACTGGGTCATCAAATCAAAGAGTGAATGGATTGAATACATCAACAAGCGGGACCGAATCGTAACGATCTTGAGGAACTGCTCATCAAAGAGATAAATATACCAAATAGGCTAGTCACAAAGTTTTTTGTTTAGAACTTAGAAATAGGATAATGGAGTTCCCCAAGGATAAATTTTAGGTCCATGAAATTAATTCCTCTTGATTATGTAAACAATATTATCACTTCATAAACATTTATAATACGGCATTAACTCTAATTAATGATTGATTAAATAGACTAGCGCATAATTTTGGATAAAACCAGTGTAATCATATTTAGTCAGTATTAGATTAAATAAATTTGATCTCAAAGAATTTATAAGTCAAGTTTTTTGTTTTGTTTTTGGATTACAATTGAATAATTAATTGCACTGAAAACCACGCATAGAATATATGTTTTACTGTTACTCCTAAATTTAATTCTGCCTGTTATGAATTAAGATAATTCGTCTCTATTGGCAATAAAAACATCATAACAATGGCATACTTTACATACTCTTATTGTAAAATGAAAAATGGATTAATATCTTGAGGTTAACTCATATGAAACAAACAAATTTTTGTTTTACAAAAGAGAGGCCTAAGTCTAATGACAGTTGTGCACAAAAGGACATCATGTAAAAATATTTTCCAAACCTTAAAAATATTGATCTTACCTTGTGAGCAGGTTCTTTTCTTGATTATGTTTTATGTTAAAAACGAAGAAACTTCCAGTACTACTCAGAAATTCGATAATTTTAATACAAGGCAAATCATATCTTCATCTGTTCTTAGTTTCAACTAATATAAAAAGGGAGTTCAATATTCACTCTGTTATGGTCTTCAATACACTGCCCAGTTATTTGAAAGCTTTGAACAATCAGAAGAAAAACATGATTCCAGTCTGTAGGTGATTTGATTCTATCTTCTGTTTGATTTAACACTACATCTGCAGTATCCTTATGGAGCCTAAACATATTGCGAACTCACTTTCATTCCATTCTTTAAAATGACTTACTTATGTCTGAAAATTTCCGCTATGGGTAAAATTCTTATATCTTCACATTTAATTTAATAAAAAAAAATTCATCAATTCCTCCGTAATTTGCAATTACTAGCACTATTTTTTCTCCAATAAACAGTTCGTTTTTAGGTTATAGTAAGAAGTTTAACCATCTCGCATAGTTTACTAAACTTGGTGGTTTGAACTAAACTAGTGTTTAAATCAATAAAGAGAGTTAAACTGAACTTGAGAGTACAGTTTTTTATTTAAGCCACAGTTTAAATTTAATACCCATGTTTCATCCGATAAGCTGTATTGAATTATCGAATGTTTTTCACATAAGACCGTTATAAACTTATCTGATTTGATATAATAGTGCAGTATTTTATTTCATGATAAACGTTTTCGGTTTTTAAAAAACCATCATCAGTTCATTATTAACCCTTAAAAATGAACAATTATTACATTATAAACAATGAAAGACAATGAGTTACATGAAGGTGAATCATGTTGAAAGTGTGAGATCATGCAAAAGGAATGAATATCATAAAACATTAATGTATATACAAATTTAAAATTGTTAAAATATTGAAATCAAGCGGTGGGTCCAATGTGAAAATTATATAGTATAAACAGCATGCGCTTCTTTGCGATTATATGTAAAAGGTATCTTGTAATTGTATATAATGGATGTCATAATGTCTGCATTTACAAGCCACAAGTTAATATACAGCTACTATATAAAATAGTGAAAAGCTGGAGATAATGTATATGCAGCATAATGTTTATAACTGTACGTAACACCTGGAGGCACGTGTGGTCTTGTAGTCTGAAAATTACGTAAAAACCTTGGTATATTAAAGAATTACTATTGAAACAATTTTGAAATCAATATGCGACTGTGCAGAAAGTGATGACTGCTAAAGTTACAGTAAGTTAAAATATAGTTTAAACTACTATTGAGAATGCAGTCCTAAGAAACAGTATTACAGGGCTCCTTATCGGACAGACTTGACAAGATATCGTAATCAATGACACTGCATTATTAATACATTTGATCAACCCTCGTATTTGTACTTACATTGACACTACAGGAAAGAAGCACTACGCATAACAAAGCTGGGAACAGCCGTTGCATTTTTGTTCAAATGTCACAACACGGCACAACATCAAATGTCACAAGAAGTACTGTAAAGATCTTTTATACCGAGATATACTAATTGATTTTATTGCGTTTGAAGCTAGAAATTTCCCCTGAATTCTTTTAATTATTAGTGTTGGAATTAACCGTCCACTACGTCTCCTATCTTCTCAAGTTCCTTCCGATCTGAATTATTGCAATTTTTTACTCATGTTGAGAATTGATTGTACTTCCCACCAATTAATTTTAACTACTTCCTTTTCACATCTCGACATTTGAAAATCCTTTGAATGGGTAAATTACAGTCATAGCATATCACGTATGAAAGCTAAATAATACGTCTCCGTGATGGCTAAACGCAAGGTATCAAAAAGTTACGTCTGTAGAAACAGGTAGGCCTACAGGATATTTTAAAACTAGTAATTCTTTTTGTTTATTGACAGCAAGAGAAGGATATAGTAGGCTACGTCCATTTTCAAGAAATATTCAACAAAGAGCATGCAAATTATATGGTAAGAAAGAAAAAAATCAGAAATACGAGTATTGTCGTCTCTATAAGTTCCTCTGTGCAGAATGTCATTTTATGGCGTCTCAATTGTTGAACTTGCGAGACGATGACTATGTTACGATTTCAATGTGTAACTTATATGTTTCTTTCTTCTATGAGTCTGCTTCTGTTGATATTCTTAAAAATTTACGTTGACCGTATGACCCATTTGTCACTTCTCTCTTTCTTTATTCTTCCCTGATATTCAAGACGTATGAGTAAAATAATAATGTAATACAGTGTGTTGTTTGTTATAGCATCTGACTCTTTACCCTTCACTCCCATCCTGTCACGTTTTCTACTCATCATAAAATAGTTTCATTTTAAACACATGATTGCTTTTTGAAAATCTGCACAATTATGCATTCATGGTGTTTAATAGTAGATCTATAGGCTACTTACAATTATTATTACTGCTAGCATTAATTTTATTGTAGTACTATTCTATGCTAGTAGAGATGGACGATAGTCGATATTACTATCGACTGTTGTTCCTACTATCGATACTCCTATCAAAACTATCGATACTATCGATAGTCATTACAAACTTATTTTGTTAATTGGTTAATTGGTTATATAATTGGTACTCATATTTATTAAACATATTTCATGGACTTCAAACTTGAGAGGAATAAGCAATACAACGAAACTGGTGAACAAAAAAAGAATACAGAGATGTGGCACATGTTGTTGAAATTAAGTCAATTACAGAAGTGATATATTCACATGAGAAATTAGATTTATTTTATTTTTTTATTATGAGATCAGTGTAGTCAATTTTACTTAACATAGAAGATATCACACTTCCAGTAAAATAGTGTCGTAACTCGAAAATTGTGATGTAAAGCTATGCTATTTCCTACTAAAATATTGCTGTGAAATTATTTTAATTAATACGTACCAAAACCTTCGGTAATTTACAATTTTATTATCATAATTTCATACATCCAACTACTACAACAGCATTATAAATAATTTACGAAAGTAATATGTGATTTTCCACATACGACAGTATTTTATTGGATGTGCGATGTGTCCTTGTATGGTTTTCAAAAAGCTTTAGGTTATTTAATTTTTACATATACTCTTACATATACGTCTAAATACTAATACAGGGTGTTTCAAAAATACGGGGCATAATTTCAGGTATGTATTTCCCACATGTAGACAATCAAAATAGTTCATTACAACGTGTGTCCGGAAATGCTTCATTTCCGACTTATGGCCTTCACAACATTGAAATTCACCAGAAAGTTTTTCTTTCCGCAGGTCGTTGTCATTACAGAAGATGTTCAAAATGTCCACCTCCTGCTTGAATACAGACCTCACATCGATGTCTCATTGACCTGCCAACACGATCCCAAACTCCAGGAGTATTGCATATGTCCTCAGAACATGCCACAATTCGATTCCGAAGGGATTCCAAATCAGGCACCGGAGACGAATAAACCAATGATTTTAAATGGCCCCACGAGTAGAAATCGAGAGGGTTCAGTTCAGGCAGGTGAGCGTAGAGGCCAAGCAATTGGGCCACCTCTACCTATCCATCGATCAGGAAACCTTCGATCCAAGTACCGGCGAGCCGTACGACTGAAGTGTGCAGGAGCGCCATCATGCAAGAAGTGAATGTGTTGACGATTGATCAGTGGAGTGTCTTCTAAAACATGAGGTATGGTGTTTTCCAGGAAGTTTGTGTACGCCTGCCCCGTAAGTCTGTTTACAAGTAGGCTACATGGGATCCAACTAATCGATCACCAATGATACCGGCCCACATGTTGAGGGAGAACCGCACCTGGTGATGAGATGGAACAGTTGCACGTGGGTTTTCATACGCCCATACATACTGATTGTGGAAATTTGTTATGCCATCTCGTGTGAACTGTGCTTCATCTGTAAATAATACTAAGGCAGGAGAGTTCGGATTTACACCACACTGCTGCAAGAACCACTGACAGAACCTAACTCGTGCAGGGTAATCTGCTGGTGACAGGGCCTGTACACGTTGCAAATGATAAGGATACAATTGATACTCTTTCAACAGTCTCCAGACAGTCGTATGAGGAACATTGACTTGCAACGCTACCCTTCGTGTGATGATAGAAGGAGTCATGTTCACAGCCTCCAGAATCTCCTCCTGTACTTCTGGAGTTGTAGATCTTGGTCGTCCCCTTCCCAAACCAGGAGAGTTAAATTTTCCATCCTCGCACAGACGGTAATGGAGACGTACAAATGTCTTCCGACCTGGACATTGTCGCTGTGGGTACCTCTCCTGGTACAAACGACGAGCCAGCGCAGCATTACCGTCCGCCTTACCGTACATGAAGTGTATCTCTGCCAGCTCTTGATTTGTATACATGTCGCACAGTCTAACGCCTACACAACACTGAATGTAAATTTCGCCTCGGAATGAACTGTCAGAGTGCCCTCTTAATGTCTCCTTTGACGGAAACGACCTGCGGAAAGAAAAACGTTCCGGTGAATTTCAATGTTGTGAAGGCCATAACTCGGAAATAAAGCATTTCCGGACACATGTTGTAATGGACTATTTTGATTGTCTACATGTGGGAAATACATACCTGAAATTATGCCCCGTATTTTTGAAACACCCTGTATAACTATAAAGTATTTAATCTGAATTTTTATAGCGATATGTTTGAAAGGAAGTAATTTTATTCATGACTGATGTTTACGTATTCTGCTAAGACAAGGAGAAGAATATGTTTTGTTTAAACATTTAGTATTATCAGTTCACTTTAACCAAGTGAATTTAAAAGAGAAATTGTGAATTTAAGTATTTTCAAATGCCTTTTTTACATATAGACGTATTGTATTTGTTTACATACCATTAGATATATAATGCATTTATTCCGAATTTGCTGGTTAAGTTAAGTGTTGTAATTATTGTGGTCGGAAATACTTTCGTCATTTCGTCCATGAGCACCAGTCTGTTATAATCCGCCATTTGGCTGTAGACGGATCACGGAGACGTTATTGAACTGTGTACTGTGAAAGGAGCATCAATATTTTTCCCACGCTTCCACCCCTCTCTATCTTCCAGTTCTGTATCCCTGGCCTAATATGACATCCATTTTGGTACCATATTGAAATTTGTTCATTTGTAGTGGAATTTTGGTAAATTGTAGGTGATATTCTTATTCGACAGTGAGAGAATTTCAGCTAATCAAAGCGGAAAGGAGAGAGAGAGAGAGTGTAGGATAATAAAAGTGTTTTATTAATTATGCAGATATAAAAAATACCACTAGTCATTTTTATTGCAAGGAACAATTTTATGCGAGAATAAAATACACGTTTGTGATTTGTGATAGTGCATACAAATAGGCAGGAACTGGAATAATTTGTTAGAAAGATCTCTCTGTTCATGGGGCGCCTTTGCTTGTTCGTCAGCCAACAACACACGCACACGTCTTTGGCTTAGAGCTTAAGGGAACATGAAGACCTGGAACAAAATGTCATTTTCAAGTATTAGTCAAATTTTGAACTCCCAATTTTCCACTTCACGTTCAGAAAAAAATTGAAAATCTACATATTTTCAAGAGTTCCAAAATTAATCCAATAAATGACATAACCTTCGCAAAACACATCTTATTGAATTTGAGAACTCTAACCTGTCATTTGTTTCGCATAGTCCCCTTTTTTATTAAATGTGTAGGATACTCACCTCAGGGTCCTTTTCATACGTGCATTTTGTTGCTATGTAGGCTATCTCACACGCATCTTCCAAGCCTGCAACAGACAAAATAATGATAATAATAATGATTATAATAATAATAATAATAATAATAATAATAATAATAATAATAATAATAATAGCGAAAAAAGCTGACAAATTTATGTAATAATATTTGGTTTAGGAGATGATACACAACAGTAACAAATATAAATGACACTCGGGAGGAAATTAAGCGCAGAATAAATATGGGAAATGCGTGTTATTATTCGGTTGAGAAGCTCTTATCATCCAGTCTGCTGTCCAAAAATCTGAAAGTTAGAATATATAAAACAGTTATATTACCGGTTCTTCTATATGGCTGTGAAACTTGGACTCTCACTCTGAGAGAGGAACATAGGTTAAGGGTTTTTGAGAATAAGGTGCTTAGGAAAATATTTGGGGCTAAGCGGGATGAAGTTACAGGAGAATGGAGAAAGTTACACAACACAGAACTGCACGCATTGTATTCTTCACCTGACATAATTAGGAACTTGAAATCCAGACGTTTGAGATGGGCAGGGCATGTAGCACGTATGGGCGAATCCAGAAATGCATATAGAGTGTTAGTTGGGAGACCGGAGGGAAAAAGACCTTTAGGGAGGCCGAGACGTAGATGGGAGGATAATATTAAAATGGATTTGAGGGAGGTGGGGTATGATGATAGAGACTGGCTTAATCTTGCACAGGATAGGGACCGATGGCGGGCTTATGTGAGGGCGGCAATGAACCTTCGGGTTCCTTAAAAGCCATTTGTAAGTAAGTAAGATGATACACAATGCATTTGGGATGCCCAACTGACAATAATAACCATTCTTACTGGTGCTCTGAAAGATGTAGAAAATAATGTTCTCTGAATGTCTTTCTAATTCACCGGAAGTGCTAGAGTATGTTGTTCATTTTTTGTTAGTGATATTTTTCAACTGAAGACTATCTAAAAGCCTAGAGTACATATAATGATAATAATAGTAATACGAGTACGAGTAATAATAATAATAATAATAATAATAATAATAATAATAATAATAATAATATTTTTATTTATTTATTCTAACGAAGTTAATGCCATTAGGCCTTCTCTTCCACGTAGCCAGAAATAAAAGAACCTGATACAATTTGCAGCAATACAAGTTATTAATTACAGACTAATATTTAAATAACGCTAAGAATTGATATAGTCATACAAACACAAGTTGGTAAAATAATGCAAACGTACTAAATAATAATTGAGGGGTTTGCTGGAAGAAAGGCGGATAGATCTCTACGCCCTTCTTCGGGAAAACGGTTTAAAATATAGTGAATAATTCGCTAATTATAGTAGCGAAATTTTGTTTTGATTGTACTGTACATACCTGCAGGACAGGGCTGCGTGCGTGCGTGCGTGCGCGATTTAGTCAGTCAGTCTACAAGTAGAGCTAGTGCTGCGTGTTACCGCATACTGTATGTGCTGTGTGTGTTTTCTCTACGTAGAGACTAAGCAAATATATATAGTTCAATTTAGTCAGTCTAGTTGTTTCCTTTGACTGCTTTTTATGTTCATTATTGTCCTTGCTTTAAGAGTAAACAAACTTATGAAACTCGTAGATTCAGAGGGAAATATTTTATGTCCTATAAAGAGATTTGTTACAATATTCAGATTTTTGGGCTTATTGTTATCAGGATTATACAAAGAATAAATTTTATTTATTTATGTTCACACAAAATGGAGATTTTCTTTTTCTGTTATATTCAGAGATTTTGCTTTGCGTACTTAATGTCTACTCAGTATATCTGAAATAATGTAAATTACTTTAGAAGTAGATAATAAATGTCATAAAATGTATCTTTGTTTCAATTCCGTGTGAAATTTAAATCTGAAATCTACATTAAATCATTAGCAAATCATTATATGGATAAAGGGCGTATAGACCGAAGTTTTATATGGTACAAATATAAGGAAATTTAATAATATGAATTTCCTAAATGCTACAAAACATTTATACTCGCAAAGATTTTTAATTTAATGTATAATTTTGTTCACTGTCTGTATAACATTTTATTCAGGTGCGTTTTAAAATCTTAGATTGCCTGTATCTCAATTCACCATATTGACGTATACGCCATTTTTCCGGCAAACCCCTCAATTACAGAATAATATAAGGCTTAGAAGTTACACTCAATGAATATGCAAGTGGTAAGTGAACCAATATTACAAGTTAAAAGAATTACAAATTCAAACGTAAATTTTAACTATACAACACTGAGGAAAATTACATATACACACATACACACAAAGGATAATTAAACATGAATGAGGAAGAAAGAAAACATTTTCAGAAATAATAAGTAAAATATGTACTAACAATTTGTAGTATTAAAGTGAAATTCATAATTTCAATTATAAAAGTACGTAAAACAATCATGATACGATAAAGTAAGGAACGGGAAAATTAAGTCTGAAGCTAGGAGTTGTGGCTTAGTAGTGGTCACGTGTTTGAATAATTTACTTTCAATTTGCAATATCATTCGACAGTTCGTGAGGGAGCTGGGTAGGGAGTTCCAGAAACGAATTGCTGATACTGTGAAAGAAGAAGAATAGTGAGCTGTTTTATGGCAAGACATAGATAATAAAGGGTCATTTTTAGAACGAGTACCCAGGCTATGATATGAGGACAAGAAACTAAAACACACTGAGAGATAGTTACGCGAAGAAGTATTGACGATGCGATGTAGGAAAATTAGTGAATGGATATAATCTTCGGTCCTGTAATCTTTCCCATTGGAGCGTTTTGGAATCTTAGCCTACTCATTCAGGAGTGGGCTAGTTTATCTTGCATTGTATTAACTTGTATTCATTTCAAACTTACTAGCAATAAAATAAATAAATAAATAAATAAAATTATCAACCACATGGGAGAAGAGACGTTGCCAGACCGATGAAGAGATGGACCAGTGGCGCTTCCTCGGGGGAGGGAAGGGAGGAACGTCCTCCTCATATTTTTCTTCTTTTGAAAGTAAATACCAAATAAAATATGTGCCTTGAAGTTCGAAGAAGATTCGATAATTTTTAAGTTCACAGCTATAAGAAAACCTCGGTTGATCGAGTTTTAAACTACGCGCGCTCATGTGCTGCTAGAAAACTGTGAGAAAGATGCGAGATTGTTTGTGTGGAGGAAAGTCAATCCATTCCTCCTTTACTGCAGTTAACACACATAGACAGCAGCGCACTAGCGGCCAGAGAAAGAAGCAGAATTTTAAAGCATAGGGAGGAGATTCCCCTCTAAATCAGTCATGGGCGGGAAATAGAAACCGACTGGCCGTGCAGCAAGCAGCAAGCTCGCTACTGCTGCCATCTAACGATGTTGCATTCAACCAGACTATAACACATAGGAGGAGGTACAATAAAAACAGTTTTAACGCAAAGCTATGAAAGATACCATATAAACTTTTTTTTTTAAATTATAATTAAAAAATATTATTCATTGCACTTTATATAGGCTACTATTCATGGTTTGAAACTTTCAAGGATATTTGAAAGTTAAAGTCGGGTTTATATAAAACAGGCCTGCACAAGGTTTCCGCTCTCCGAGCCGGCTCACAGCTCACGAGCGGAATGCAGATATTAGCTGCGCTCAGTATAGGGTGGACTGGAAGAAGGGGTGATCTCGTACAAAATATACACAAAAGGGAAGTACTATTACGAGTGTTTATGAAATGAATTCCCGTTCAGTGTTTGCAAAACTATCTTAAACTTATTAATTAATACAGAAATAATATAAATTTTATACCTACTTAAATGTACAATATCATTTTCTTATATTTTTATTTATCAGTACATGAAAACGAGGTTTTATGCTGTTGGCAGCTGAAAGGAACAGTAGCCTACTGATCGTAATGATCGTTACAGATGTTCGATGCCTGCCTTTATTAAAGTAGATTATAGGAAACAGTTGCTCACAAATATAAATGTTGAGCCAAACATAGCAATCATTTTCACAGCCAGCCTGTGTAGTCGTGGATATTATTGCTAATGTTTAGTCTTGTAAAACTCAACCAGGCTAGTAGTATTATTCAAACTATCTTTAGCCCTTAGGCCACATTGAAGATCAATAAGTCCGAGCTATAAATCGTTAAATGTTATGTTTTATTTAACGACGGTCGCAACTGCCGAGGTTATATGAGCACACTTAAATGCAATCGACCTGGCCCGGAATCGAAGCCGCAACCTCGGGCATAGAAGGCCAGCGCTATACCAACTGCGCCAACCAGGCCCACCTGTAACTTTTATGGCATTGTTTCAACTGGTGTTGAAGAATTTATTATGATAATTTTAAACTTCTTTCCAATTAAGACAAGATTTTTAGTAGGTTATTTTACGTCAGTTTATCAACAGCTTATGTTATTTAGCGTCTGAATGAGAAGAAGGTGATAATGCCGGTGAAATGAGTCCGGGGTCCAACACCGAAAGTTACTCAGCGTTTGCTCATACTGAGTTGAGGGAAAACCCCGGAAAAACCTCAACCAGGTAACTTGACCCGGGAATTGAACCCGGGCCACCTGGTTTCGCGGCTAGACACGCTAACCGTTACTCAACATGTGTGGATCTTAAGACAAGATCTTGGAACCTAGAATTAAATTCATTTTGAATTTTAATTAATATTTGCACATAATCGTTTAACATGGCTTCATCACGAGAAGTTTCTATGGTTCGAAAGTAAGCCATATTACCTTCCCGAAACTGACTTACGAAAAGTGTAAGTTTACGACTGAATTCCCGTAATTTATTCAACATATCAACACTAAGGTGGCCTTTTCCCTGAAGATTAATATCTTTAGTATCTTTATGTCTGGACTCGTAATGACGCATTATGTTATGTTTCTTTCTACCTTTCAAAATGTTGTGGCAGATAAGGCACTGAGTATTTACTCCAGCAGCTATGAAAAAATAAGCATTTTCCCAGGCAACATTGAAAGAATTTGCCTGATCACTACTTTTCCGTCTTTTAGATTCCTCCATACCGTTCTGTAGCAGTAGGTAAGCAACGTGGAACAGTTACTGAGAATACGCACTGCACTCCACTAGATAGCTCTCTATCCTTTTCTCTATCTATGTCAATCTGATGTATCTTCCTCTCCGATTCGGCGAGCGGTAAACACAGCTCTCCCGCTCGGAAAGAGCGCGCGTGCTCGTTGAGCGCTGTTTATGCAGGTATGATATAAAACAAAGAGGAAGTACTTCTACGTTAGTATCACAGATTTTTGGCCCCTGAAATTCACTTCCATTCATTGCGTACCTACTAGACAGGGCAACAGTCAAGTTGTCATTTTTGTACAAATATATTTGAAATTGAAAGTAGGTACTCCAAACGACATTATTTTTAACATAAAAAATTAATTGGCCACCGACAACTTTGAACAATAATGGTAGTTATGACTTTACAAAAACTGATATTCTTCAAAAGCATGTGATACTGAACTTGTAAAATGTACATGTGGCAACACAGACCACGTGGGTGGGTGCAGTGTTCTCGCTTTCCTCGGATTATTTCCCATTCCCATTTCCGCGGTTCCGATTACGTGTTAGTAGCTAGTCTCTTCCAACATGTGTGATGCTGTAGTGTGCTCGAAAAATGCTGCGAGGTTGTGAATTTCCTTGTAATTGTTAATTTGTGCAATTATTCAACAATGAATGGAAGTGAAAACATAATATATTTTGGAAAATTTAGGAAACTCAGTTTACAAGAACATATTATTGCTATACAGAAGGTAAGGCCAACCCCAACATTACCTGGTCTTACATGTATGCATGAAGGCTAATTTGTAGCATGTTTCATTCGAGAAGGTGCCATTTCGTCTTGTTACCTTCTTTCCTCCTCTTAAGAAATACGCAGGAACCGTCACCGAGATGGAGAGAGACATGAGGCTGGAACAGGAGAGATCTCCTAATCTCTGAAGAGATGATGATCATGATTGAACTTCGAACGTCCGGAATTTAAAGCCAGTGTAGTCACTTTCTGAATTAGGTGCACTCATGAGGGAATTAGGATATTTGGGAAGCAACTACGTAGAGTATGTGACCTCAGCAGTGTAAATGCATGGAGAGATTGATACGAATGGCACAACAAATACTGAACCTCAAGTGCAGACAGAAATTTAAGGAGCACTCATTTCTAACATCGTTTTACTCACCATCTCCGGCGTGACGGCACGCGTCCATGGCAGCAATGACTCTGTCCCTCATGTTGTCAGGTAGCACGCCCTTCATGAAGTTGATGGCAGCGTCAGTTGTTAGACGACCCTTCTTCATCTGTGGAATATTTAATTGCGGATCATTAGATCATTCAGTTCTAGTTAAATTATTTGTAATATGACACGCTTATTGATAAGTCAGAGCTTAAATAAACGACTAGCATTTACTTATTTGATGAAAGCATCGGAATTGGAATCCGATGTGGATTAGTGGATAAAGCGTCAGCATGTAGAGCTGAAAACCCGGGTTTGAGTCCCTGTGCCGCGCCGGAGAGAATTTTTCTCCGCTCGACCCACCCTTCATCATATGATAATGCAGAATTCCTGCACGAAAATATCATATGTACTTCGGTACATCACAATAATATTAAGTTATTTAGGATGAGTATTTTCCAGGCTAGAGGGCCGTGGTCTTTCGGTGTTACAACCAAACGTTTCGTCCACTACTCCGGTGGACATCTTCAGTGGCGTGGTACAGGTGTGCGGAGAGATCTGCTGTGTGTGTCAGAAACTGGCATTGAGAGCGAATGAATGAATGATAGGGGAAGTAGGAGGAGAAACTTAAAGGTACGTGAAAACACGTCCTTGCAAGGGGGGAATTGGGGCTGTGAGATTCGATTCGATTCAAAAGTTTTATTCCGGAAATAATATACACAAAGTATACATTGCCGGCGGCTGTTTCAGGGACTCATTGGTATGCCCTCTTCAGCCGTCGTGATCAATACATAGGATATACATTGTCAGATATTAACAAAGTGAAACAACAAATAATAAAATTTAAAAGGATAATTAATTAATTTTTTTTGTGGTGCCAGTTGTTAATTTTTTATGGAACAAGAAATCCTGATGCAGTTTATTATATCATTTGACTATTATAGTTGTCTATTATTTATTATGGTTGTCCGCTGGTTCATGTTTTGGGTG
This sequence comes from Periplaneta americana, assembly GCF_040183065.1. NCBI lineage: Eukaryota > Metazoa > Arthropoda > Insecta > Blattodea > Blattidae > Periplaneta > Periplaneta americana. Next base: position 68,777,000 of record NC_091120.1, on the reverse strand, counting down.
ATTAGGGATGTTGGTCACTATCGTCTCTCTCTCTTTTTGTTGGTTTTCGACGATATACAGATAAATCAACACGTAGTTGTTTATGTTTATGTACTGTATGTGTTACTGTGGGGGTTGTGGATCGTGATAGTGTGTAAGTAGTTTTTCTATTGTTGTTCTGTTATTTGTGTCAGGTGATTGTGTGAAAAGAGAGAGTGTGAGTGTGTGTGTGTGTGCGTGCGTGTGTGTGTGTGTGTTTTTTTTTTTGAGTGCGGAGAATGTGTATTTATCGTTGATGTCCTGTAGGTGTGTGAAGAGTGGTGTTGTGTTTGTTGTGTGATGTACGGTGTGATTGGTGCTTCGTCTTGGGAGTCCGGAAATTGATCTTAGGATGCGCCTTTCCCTTGCCTCAAATTTTCGTCTGTTGGAGTTACTGTAGATGTTTGTACTAGGAATATGGAGGGGTGCATACAAAGGGATCGAACCAATGTTTTGTAAAGATGGAGGAGTGTGGGAGTTGAACAACCTGGGCGTCTGATGCCACTAAGGTAGCTGATTGCTTTGGTGGCCGCATTAAATTTGTTCCAGGTTTTATTGGCGAGAGTGGTCCACGATAATTTGGAGTTTATTGGGATGCGGGCTGTGAGTCTGAATTGAAAGAGGTGAATTGGGAAGACAAATTTAAAAGGTACGCAAACGCGTCCTTTCAAGGGGTTCGGGGCTGCAAGAAACTAAATATGTGAGCTCCAAGCTCCAAGCCTGTTGGCTACTAGTCTCACTTCGGGTTACGCCGCTCCACTGAAGGAGCTCTAGAAAATTTTGAAGGGGAAAACCGAAAATGGACGTAACCTCTTAGGTACCACATACGCGAGGGACGGAAATGTGATCAAATTGATCACGGGACGGGACGAGGAAGAAATGGCTGGTGTAAATCTGCACATTGAAATGAACTGTGTCATTTCGCAGTGCAGGAGGAGTCGAGAAGACTCTGTCGTCTGTTGTTCGATGACAAGGCAGGTGAAGACCGCTAGGAGAGACGCCGTGAATTCTGAATCTGCAAATTGAAAGGGTCCCTGTCCTTTCGCATTGCGACTAAATGAGTGATCCCGCAAATTAATTACGCAATTTATAGGTTCTGAACTAGGGCATTACGTCGTTCATTAGACAAAAGGGGGAATATGGGGAGGGCATATAGGTCCGTGACCAATTTCTTTTATGGCTCATCCCGACATTTGTCTTAACGCCTTAGGAAAAACCACGGAATACCTTAGGCAGAATGAGTTGTCCCATATAAGAGACTAGCCAATTTGGCTTTTAGGTAGGCGGTGATTGATTATGTCTGTGTGTGTGTGTGTGTGTGTGTGTGTGTGTCTGGTATCCCTATTCAAGGGTACCACCTGCTTTAGGGACTTAATGCCCTCTTCAGGTTGGGGTGTTTTTTTTTATTGTAGGTGTTTGAAATTCCAGCAAGGACGAGGTTAAGCAATGGCCATTCTGTAGGACATTCGCAGCACTGGCGCATCCTTAGCTCTTTGCGTTTCGCGGTATTAGGTTTTAATTTTTATGGGAATGTGGTTGTAGGTGTGAAGGTTTATGGTTTTTTTTATATATATAGTTTAACAGCAGTGAGACACAACGGAGAGATTTCTCTCCAACGGCGGGCGATTTGGGTATTGAATGAGTAATGAATCAACAGTTGTGGGAGGATTAGTATTGGGAGGGTTGAGGAATGTTTGTTGGATAAATGGTTTCTGTAGTGCTTTGTGAACATATTTGCAATTTTTTCTTCTAATATAATCGGTGATTGGTTCGATTTTGGTGACATTGTAGACAGTATGGTTTGAGGTATTGAGGGGAAGGTTAAATGCTTTACGTAGTAATCTTCTTTCGGTGGAACAGAGGGCTGACATGAGGGAAGAGGGAATTTTTGTGTATAGTTGTGAGGCGTAGAGGATTGTAGGTCTGATTGTAGATTTATATATTATAATATTGGTGTTAGGTCGGCAACATGGTTTTTTGGGTCTCTGCCCGCACATCTATAGAGTAGTGCAATGGAGGTCTTGATTTTATTGCGAGTTTGATTTATATGTTGCGTTAAACTGAGTTTATCGTTAAAGATGACGCCTAGATATTTAATTTTTCTTGTGTAGGGGATTATGGAATTGTTGATACGGATTGGATATCTTCCTCTCGCTCCCAAAGGGCATCTGTGTTTCTTTATCAACATGGCTTGGGATTTATCAGTGTTGACTATCAATCTCCACCTGCCCAGCCATGTTGCTAATATTTCCAATGCGAGGTTGATGTGCCGCCTCGCCGTATGGATTCGGTAGGAAGTGGAGGTATAGATGATATCATCAGCGAATTGTCCGAGTCGTACGCAGTCTTTTGTGGTATCGGGATATCCGCTACATAGAGATTAAAGAGCGTCGGAGAGAGAACCGTGCCCTGTGGAACACCGCTATTTAAAACTATTGGAGTTGATATGTGCCCACAGATTTTAACTTGGGCTGTTCTGTCTCGTATGAAGTCGGATATCCACCGTGTGAATTGTGTCGGTAGTCCAAGTTGCGCTAGTTTATATCTGAGTTCGTCAAGCCAGACAGAGTCGAATGCTCGTTGAGTGTTAGTGCTACCAGGGACTGTTGTTGCTTATCGTTGTCGCTGCGGTCCGCAACCGTGGCTTCGGTGTTCTGATTGTCATAGTGTCCAATCGTCGAAGAAAGGGTTTGATGTTATTCCCATTCCTAGAACTGTTTTCTTCAAGAACTCTCTATTGTTTGTTATGTGCAATACAACTCTCTGTCTTTAAACTGTGATTCTCAATTAGATTTCAGTTTAACAGTTGACAAATTTCATACAATATTAAAAAGAATTGTATTTCCTTAGATATTTAAATTATGAAGAAGTGTATTATAATGTTTTTACTCCAGAATTCTGCATCATTATATTGACATTTGGCACTATATTAACTGCAATACTATATTCTAGCATCTATTACTGTTATATATTTTTTTTTCTTTGGTTTCTGTTGTTTTGTTTTTTTTTTTTCTTATTATGTATTTTGTGTATGTATCTGTGTAAGCCACCTGTAATTGGAAGCCTGCTTCTGTTGGTGGTGGATTTAAATAAATAAATAAATAAATAAATAAATACATGTGTGTGCTTCTGAGGGCCGCATACTAAGCTTTGTTGATAGTTTCATCTTTCAGCTTTGTTGACCTTGAGTCCTTCCTCCTTACGGTTAAAGTTGTTTTTGTGTTTATGTATTTCAATAGCTTCCCGATGTAACCTGGCATAGAACTGCGGCGTACTGCTTATGATGTCAGGCCACGGCCCTCTAGCCCGGAAAATACGCATCCTATCAACGCCGGCTATGAAAGCCTACATTCAAAGATTAAGTTTGTCACAAATAATCCATCCTCTGATTGAGGTTCTGGTTGATGTCTCCATCTACTATCAGGCAGTACATCTCAGTTGACGATATGTGTCAGTGGGAGAACAATAAAATTGTTTGTATAACATCTGAAGTATGACTATAATATGTTACTAGTCAGAGATCTATACAGTAGAGGGGGAAGGAACTGGCCACCCTACCCCATTATCTCCTGGCTTAATTACCACATGAATGATGCCTAATTGACGTCACTTATGAGATTCAAAACTGTCTTCGCACAGTTGAATAAACAGCAATCCGTGTGTTGATCAATTTGTAATAAAATCTTGTCATATATATTTGGTCTATTTGAAGCATTATTTCATAGACATGATAAAATTTCAATGGGATATGGTATCTGTAATGCGGCACTATTAACAAGAGAAATATTGTTTACCTGATTTTTCCTTGTACAATGCACTCAAAAATTATGAGAATAAAAAATGGTGCATTCAATTTTCCCTAAAAATTTTCGATTTGACGTGGAATGTCTCATATGTGGTGCGCAGTAGCATCACGGTTAATACGTCGCATTGCGAGTCGGAAGATCTCGGGTTCTATTCCTGAGGAGTTATAGATTTCTTTCATCGATCTAATCATTTTTGCCCCACTATGATCCTGGGATTTACTCAGCCTCTAACGGAAATTATTAGTGCCAAGTGTATTTACTTGGGGAAAATACGGACGATATCATGCTGACCCTACTTATAAAGAATCTCACCTTGTGTGTCTTAGAGTCAGATCGAGAAACGTGGGCTTATTTACAACTTACTCCAATACAGATATAAAAAGATCTTCGACAAATAGTAGCTACCTCATAAGGACCTTACTAATAGACGGTAATTATACACAGTATTTAAAGGGTGTAAATGATATGTTGTTATTGAAGTGTTATATCAGTGAAGAATTATGTTGTGTCAGTGAAGTGTGTTGTATCAGTGAAGAAGTATGTCGTGTCAGTGAAGTGTGCTGTGTAAGTGAAACGTGTTCCTGTCAGCGATGCTTATAGTTTATAGTGGCAGTGCAAAGAATTTTAACAGTGAAATGTTTTTGAAGTGTTAGTGAAATCAGGATAGAATCAGTGAAATGTGCCGTAGTTCCAGTGCAGTGAGTGAGTTGACAGCGAAATGAATGTAATGTTGAAAGGTACTTGTGCAGATATGAACATATACTCGTGGGTTTTAGTTCGATCTTAGTTTTAAGATACAAATTAGAATATTTCAAATGTTATTTTAAGTGATCGTTTCATTTAATTTAGTATATTCCCTGTTGTTGTTGTTGTTGTTATTATTATTATTATTATTATTATTATTATTATTATTATTATTATTAGTATTAATTATTAGTATTATTATTAATTGTATTTTTAATTAATAAGTTTATTATTGTCATTATTGAGTGTAATTAGTTACCACTGCCACCAGGTATATACCCATTGCAGTGTGAATAAATACATACATACATACATAACTAAACAGTGGATGCGAGATGACTTAAGGAAAAGTGAAGTTGTTTCGTATCGGAGTATATGGCACGTGCCACGTCGTTCGTCTTTTGTGTACCTGGCGAGTACAGTAGCGTACACAACGAAGGAACTCCGGTCCACATTGCAACGCAATGTGTGCAGTTGTGTTATCCATCTCAAGTATTTAGTACGAGTTGAATAGTGTAGTGCTGATCCATTCATAATGTCGAAGTCAAAACTTTAAATTCGCTTAGAGATACGAAATGCAATTAAGAAGTATGAGAGTGACATTTTACGTATTAACGAAGACAATACTGTGTGTAATGTATGTAAAATTGAAATAAAAACCAGAACAACTCAGGCTATAGAGAAACATTGCAACAGTACATCGCACAGGAAATGCGTTGAAATGAAATCTGAGGAACCATCATCATCATTTAGTTGTGCGGGTCTAAACAACACGTGCAACATGATGTTCAGTGCAAATATTCCTCTAAAGAAATTGAGTGATCCCCATTTTAGAGTTTTTCTTCAGAAATTCTCTCGATACAAAAACTGTTCGAGCGATAGGCGAAGACGATTCAACCTCGACAACTTACGAGAATATATCGTCATTTACTGCTACGTTGGTAATTGCATCAATGATGACGAGGACTGAACTTGCAAGGTATGTGCTACACTACTACAGTCCGTTATTTTTCTTTTCCTTCTGATTGTACGGAGATACAGTAGCATGTTGAGTCGTCTGTTTACGTTTAAAACTTGTTGAGCCAATGGTCTGAATGAAAAAAAAAATGTAACATATAGTAAATGTGCACCTACATTCAACGATAAGTCATTCCGCATCTACTGTCTACTCATAACGAATATCGGAGTATCCAGTTTATTTTTAAATCAAAACGTACCGGAATTTATTCATCGAATACTTTCTCTAAAATTCACTACTGGAAACGGCACTTCATGATATTTAACGTGTTATCAATAATTATTATAACCTCTAAGGTAACACTATCAGTTTTAATGATAAAGAACTTTGTTATAATATCTCTTTTGGGGATTAGGTATGTCATATCATTTCATGTCTTAAAGTTAGATTTGAAAATTTTATTTCAATTGTAGACTTACCGATTGCATTCTTCCCATAACACATTTGATATAGCACTGAAATCAGAAAAGAGATTCCATTAGTAAATTGTTAGATGTGCGGGACTAGCTGCAATAAGCAACAAACATTCTATTCAGGTTAGACTAGCAGCAGCTCTTCATCTCTGATTGGAATATAATGGTAGTCTTCAAATGTTACAAGAAATAAGTACGTATATCTGGTTGAAAACGATTCAGCTACCAATTCGAGAAGCATACTGTTGTGTTTAGATAGCTTGGCCGGTGTTAAGCGCTAACATTTGAGTAGGAGTGAGTGAGTCAATTTATCAGCATATTCAGAGGTACAGGAGGGGGTAGGAGGAGAACTGCATGCAAGCTGAAGTAAGTTATAGCTATGTTGAAAACGTAGGTCACGTATCCATGAGCGATCACAGTTTTTCCATTCACTGCTATTCAAACACTCGTACTTAACACAATGCAGTCATCTCTTTTCACTCTTCCACTCACAATAAAATAAACTATAATGTGTTTATTGTTTCCATTACGAAATTAATGTTTTTGCAAAAGTTAGTATACTACGAACTTGCACAAGAAAAAAGAAGTGAACTCTACAGGAGCTGCACAGCGACTAACCCATACACCCCTTTCTTTCCTTATTAGTATAAAATGGACTTATCTGGTTTATTGCGCATAATGTTTTGACTGGGCAAGCTATTTGAACACAACAGTCGTGGAAAGACTTTCAAGTTCTTTTTCCACGATTCATTTTCTTTCATGTAACTACATACCAAAATTTTAGACACACCAATCCAACGGAAATTGATTGTCTTCTATTCGTTGCATTGCCATATTCGCTCTGGAAATACATGTAAATCCTCTGATCTCTAAAGAGTTTATAAACTCCGTACAAATTTCTTCTTCACTAAATGACATGTTAATTACTAAATTGTAACAGAAGATGCACACCACTCAGGATTTAAATATAAAATGTGGTCAGCATGCTCATATTCCTCTACGTATGTACAGGCATATCCGGCGTTAGGCTTGAGCTCGTAGCGGCCGCCGAGCCAAATCTCAAGCCAAGAATTCCAACCACCAACTATACTCGTAGAACCCATAAACGTTCGAGCATGTTCATTGAGCAAGCCACCAACAACTTTCACCAACATGATCACTGGATGTGTTCGAGTTGGGGCTTTAAAGCTTGAGATACTTTCTCAAGACTCGAGCATGCTCGAGCGTGTATAGGGGATTTTAAAGGAAACAACAAATCGGGAAAGTCCAACGCTCTGTCCGCCAAAAGGAAACTTCGTGTCTCGGTAAGAATTTCGATAACTTAGGTTTTAATAACCTTCTATTATTGTTCATTAGATATTCCAAAATGTTGAAGACAGTTTTCAAAGCTGACGTAAACAATTAACATACCTTAAGGTCATTATCCTCTGCGAATTCTCCTTTTTGGAGAGCGTCTATAAGTTCTGAAACAACAAAAATGTGTTTTTTTTTAATATTGTATTAGTAAGTAGATATTATTCCTAGAGGATAGGGAGGAGAGCTCCTATGTCAGAGATACAGAACTGGCGAGAGAGGGGTGGAAAGCATGGAGCAAGCGTTGGTTCCCCGTCCGCAGTCCACTGGCGTTGAGTGATGTCACTGTGGCCCGTACGCAATCACAGACACTGAAAACAAATCTCCTCCTCTGTCAAGTCAATGACGCGGGGGCGGGAGAAGGGGATGAGTGACGTATTCCGATGAGTGACGCAACGCTACAATTGGTGCTCAGTTCTGCAAGCCTATCCTATGTTTTCGTTAACTGGTATGACTAGGAGATGAGAAGTCAGAATATCTCTGTTGCCGTATTAACCCCTTCAGATAATCCCTATACTTACTTCAAAGAGAAGTGAATGAACTCATGAGAGCTCTGAATTGCGGCAAGAAAAGCAAGAAAAGACTTCTGAAATCCTCGAAAGAAAATAACTTATATTATTGTAACTTTACAAGTAAAGTAGTTATGTTTCTCGAATAATTTGACTATTCGTGCATGTACATACCATACATTGCTCGCAATTTTGTTATTATTTTCGACTGGTTTATTTAGATTATTATTGTTATTTGTAATGATGAGTGGTGGTTCTACACGATATGCTCTTCAAAAGTAGACTTTGGGTATTCCACCGTCTTCTACAACTTAACATCTCCAACATTTCGGAACTAATACATAAAAGTTCCATCAATAGGATAAATAGGGTCGACTTGAAGATTCTCGTACTCAGTTGGGTTCATTATGCCTGGCTACTACTCCAGACAAGTGGGTCCAGGATGTTCATTTCCAGGACACGATGGAAAACCCAAATACAATCACTGTGAGAATAATATGTTCCTGTGCTTATTCAATGAGAACCTTTTAGTAGAGAGAGAAAGGAACCTGTACATTTGGAAAACATAAAACTGATTATACACCAAAAAAACTAGTGCGACGAAGATGATACATTCCTTCTCATTCTATATTTCAAGGGCTTCGTACTAATTCAGCTTCTTTATCACGTTCCGTTTAATATGGGAGTCATACTTAAAATTTCTGGAAACTGGTATGTATGTAAAGCAATCAACTAGATTGTCTTGTGTTCGATAATAAATTAAATTCAGTTTCCAACAACTGCTGTTTACAAATCCAGAAAAAATATTTTGTTGTTTAGCTTCTAGATATTTTTAAGTCTTTCAAATTCATAGATTTAAATTGACAAGCCGTTCAAACTATGATTTTTTTATGATTTTAGATCGTCATTGACACCAAAATAATACATCCAACGACTTCAAATTGCTTTTGGAAATGAAGCACCATCAGCAAGAATAGTTTGCCGATCTCACATAAGCGTTCTGCGAGGGTAGCCTGCTACAGGAACGTGTGACAAATGATTGAGGAAGATAATCAAATCAGCTACTTAGAGATTCGGGTATTTTTGGACAGGTATGAATATGACGAATGCCATTAACACAGCAGCAGATAGTGAAAGCGGTAAGACAATAAAATGGACGCACTGCATAAACTTATATAATATTTGAGTTTACTATGACTTTGCTTATTCTTTCAATTATTTAATTTCATATCATACAAAAATCTTAATATATTAATGCAAACAAAAATAAGTTGTGGGAACGTTACTTGAACCATTCAGTAGGCCTGTGTCTAGTGGTAAGAAAAAGATCAGTTTTGTGGAGGGATTGATTACTCCAATAAAATAACTATTATTTTTTATTTCATGTAATCCACGATCAGATTATGCATTCAATCCTACATTTTTTTGTTATTTAATCCCTTTACAAGTTTATAATGCACTGTATGTAAATCACGAAATTATTCATGCAAGCTACGCGATCTGTTACCCCATTCTCGACATGTGAGATATCAAGTATGGTTCGCTATCGCCATCGTTAAACATTCACTTTTTAAAGAAAGTAACGTTATGGAATGCTAAGAATTTTAAATTGATAATTGAACCGTAGAATTTGAAACTAATAAACGAGCACTTAAAATTAAACGATAATATATACTGATTTGTAATCATTATGTACTGAATAAAACATTACCCAGAAATCTGAAAATCAACTGAGAAGCGATAATAGTTATTTACGATACAAGTATCTTAACGTTTCATATTACAATACGAGTTTGATAGCCATTCGAGTATTATAATATGAAGTTATGATAAGTATATCATACAATGTTTTATCCACTTTGATAAAAGATTAATTTTTTAATGAAGTAATTGTATTATTTATATTAGTTTTGAACATGTCATTTGTGGAGAGGCGATTATATTATTATTATTATTATTATTATTATTATTATTACTATTATTAGTTTCTGCGAGAGAAGATTTGTTTATATTTGTTTTATTAGTTTTGAACACGATAGATTTTTGTTAATGACAAAGGAATATCAGTACTATAAGAAATGAACAATCATTTTTAAAATGAGTTCAAACCAAGGATTCAGATATTGAAAATACTGCAAATTTTGCAATTTAATGTTTAGTACCATCGAAATCCCGAATAAGATATGAATGTTTATAATAAATCAATTCCATTTTATTTTATTTAATGTGTGGTTCACATTACACAACAAGTTAGGTAATAGCAGTATCATTACCTAACTAGTTGCGTAATGAATATGTTTACAACATTTTTATTAGTGATGTAAAGTGCACATTACATGATCAAAGTGGACAAATAATTTTACAGACTGGTTAATATTAAAACAAAAATACCAGCCATAATACACATATATGTAGCTTCGGTCAATATGCAACGCCTACTGTTTCCTATATTCTGTGGAGAGAAACAATAAAGTGATGTAAAACATAAAACAACAATAGATCAGTTCACATAATAACAAACAAAAGAGTCACTGTCAATTCAAAAATCTCAAGACCACGTGCGTATGTATAGATCACTTTGTTACTTCGCTGCACAGACTAATAGTATTCGTCTTGTCTTGTGATACATCTCTAACCCGCCTGAATCATTTCGTGATCTGTATGCAATATGCTATGTGATAGAGATGTGTTATTTTGTAAAGACTCGCTTACCTGTGGAGACGCCAGTCTTGGGCTGACAGGCGTTGCGCATCACCCTCATCGCTTGCTTCATCTGCTGCGGCGACATTCCCTGCGAAAAGTTAAAAAAAAAAAAAAAAATGTTCATAATGCAACTAAAAAAACTGTCGATTCAGTAGAAAAGTTACCAAAATATCTCCCATGTAGTAAATGGTCTGAAAACCTAGCGATTCCGTTGGTCAGCACACAAGAGGTTAGGTTTTATGATACCAAATATCGTGTTTTTCTCTTCATTCATTTCAAATTCATTTCTGGTTACATTTTTATTCCGTACTTATAGCAGTTTTAGGGCTATTTGCGTACACTATAAACAGCCTCTGATATAGGTGTCCAAAAAGTTTCGATTCATTTTGGTAAAAAGGGCAACTAATCATATTTTTCTTCTGGGTATGAAGAACTAATTGCAGAATGTTAATATTAGAAGAGATGATAGCTATTTTTGAGGCACGTTCAAGAGGATTATCCTCGAATATTCGGCTTTTTGTGAACAAATTTTTAGGGAACAAGAAGTGTAGTATAAGAACAACGTTCAGGTCAGCGTATAGGGAATTACAGGTATGAAATTGTGCGTCGGTACCTTTAATGTAGTAGCAGTGACTTATTTCAATGACCTTGAAACCGCTTCCGTGTGAGCTTATGCCTTTTTCCCTAGAGTTCGCGCTGATATCGCGCCATCACTCGACAGCAGAAATACTTGTTAGCAGACTTGTCAGCACCTTATTACCTAACCTCTAGCATTTAAAAGTGAAATTACACGCTAAAGGAGCGCATACGCATAGAAAAACGAAACGGGAAAATTCACTCCGTGTCCATTATTTTTAAGTAATTTATATTCGCTGTTCAGGCATTCAAATAACAACTGAAGATACCATGCAAATTCTTCAGCAGACAATTGAGCGCAGCCCGACTGTATCGACTCGTCCTTTCAGTAGGGAGTTTGTACTACGTAGCACCGTATGGAAATTGTTGCATTTTAGCTTGGAAAAACGTGCTTATCACGTCCAAGTGGTATACAATTTTGAAAGTGAAGATTGTTCAGCACGGAAAGCTGCGTATTATGTCCTTCTTGAGACAGCAAACTAAGACTTTTTAATTTTATTCAGCGATGAGGTTACGCTTCATACCTGAGGCTTAGTTACCATACATAATATTATTGTCGAACATGGGCACATGAGCACCTCAAAGGAACGTTTTAATGGTAAAGAGATGCGCCTAAAGTAAACGTTTGGTTGTGCTTCACACAGACTCGAGTGCATGGCTTTTTTTCCCTGGCAGAAAATAGAATTACTAGCAAAATTTACTGCGAAATTGAGCAACATATTTCGTTTTGAAATATGCAAATTTTCAAAATATATTTATTCAGAAACTAATTGACTCTCAGAAATGAATCTCCACCACATCATTATCTATCACACCGTGATTATACGTACAACAAATCAGTGGTGTAGCTTGAAAATGTAGAAAATAGGAATTTCACCCATCACCTCCTTAAATATTAAGGAAACAGAAAGGTAAATAATTATATGAGAGAGTAGTAAAAGGTAAGTTAATTATTATTTATTAAATCATCAGTTCTTGTGTATAATTTAAAATTAGATCCGTTCACTGATTTAATTTGGAGAGCATTCATATTTTTATTGTACGAAAGTAACATAATTCTGTGGCAGTTGTGTGTTCTTTTTTTATCTTATCACTTTATTTTAGAACTAATTTAGTTATTTTGGTGCATGAAACTAATATAGGTATTATTGAATTTTAACATACAGTAGTGACGCTTTACAAAATGAAACTCAATACCGGATGAATATTCGAATGAAAATTATCTGGTAAAATATAAGATATGGTAAGGAAAGTAAAAATATCTACTTTTGGAGAAACATGAATTAACTTAGTAGAAGCGTTGAATAATGCCCTTTGCCCTTAACTCCGCAACTTCTCATGTATAAACAAATTAGTAGTAAGTAAATAAATACACAAAGTAATAAATAAATACACAAAGTAATAAGTAAATAAATAGATAAATAAATAAGGAAAAAGTGAAAAAAAATAAACAAATACAGAAATTAACAACATAAAACTGATTTCATTATTACTAAACTTATAAAAGTGTCCCATTGTCAGCTCGGATATTATCTGCTAATTTTCATTTTCCGGAGTAGTGTTAAATTATCTGTAAATACAGAAGCTGACAAGGGCTAATTGTTTATGAATACTTTATGTTTGCCTTTCCGTTTTCACCCTTCCATTATTCCATTGTTATCTGACGTTTTTTAACGATTCTGAAAGCCTGACTAATTTTTAAAAAACAAATTTCTGTATATCTGCTCATACATATTCACAGTTTGATGCATATTATGTTTTAACTTTAATTTCGAATGAAATATTGTAATATACTTACTTTTAGGATGGTGATTTTAATATAATTATAGTTAAGAATGACTAATAGTCCAATATAATTTACTTTAACGAGGCTTAAATTAAAGTTACCTTCATTGCTTTATTAAACTATTTTTCCTGGAACTGTAATGATCTCCCTTAAAAATAACATTAAAACTTACCTTAAAATAAAACATTTCCTCTGAATAGCTTCTAATTTCTTTGTCTTGAATATAAATCATGATCTTTAAATTTAAAATAACTCATCTATTTTGTCTTAAGAATAAATCACATAATATTGTAACCAACTCATTTACTTCATCATAAAATTGTCGCTAGATTAATCTAATGAACAATAATTATTTATTTTAAGTATTAATAATTAGATAAGAATTATAGCAAAACTAATAGTTGAACGATGATCATCCATTTATGATTTACCTTAGAAATAAGTGATATGATGTTCAGTGTAATAATTTTATTCCTTAGAAAATAATTCATTTACTTCACCTGAGAAGTAAGTAATTGTTCAATTTAACGTATTCAGTAATGATCATCCATTTATTAATTACTTTATCAATAATGCACTTAACTCATACTGCAGCCTACACATTTTATTTTCTCAAAAAATAACTCATTCACTTTATCTGAGAAATAATTTACATCATTCATCTCAAATACAAGAAACAAATTTAGTTAATTAATTTTATAGTTCTATTCAACAAAAGTAGTCTACTTTATATTAAATTAACTCATTTATGTAATATCAAGTTCTTCAAATGCTACTTATTTGTTTTATCTAGAAATGACTAATTTAATTTATTTTTGCTTGAAATAAATTTTGGCATAACTTGTTAAATTTTTGTTAAAATCTCATTTACGAAATGAATAATTCACTTTACACTAATGAGTATTAATATTTGAAACATCAATTATAATGCCAACAATAGTATTCTGGTGATGATCATACATTCATTGTTATAATTATTCCTATATTTATATGAGACACACCCTGCACGTATTAATCTAGACTCAAATATAAATAACGCCAATAAATTAAAAACTTATTTTTTACATATTAATTTACGAATCACATTCTTATTGAGTTCTATTCCGCACTTTGTATTTCTTCTTTCGGGTCAAAATTAACCCGCAATTTTTTTAACTTATCTTGGTAACTTCGTCTATTACAGTCCCCGTATTAAACTTGTGAACTCCCTTCTTACACACACATGTTCGCACTTACACCAGCTGCTTCTCTCCAAGTGGTCAGGAGGACCAGCGCACAGACAAGGCCCCAGTTCATCCTGTTTAGAAAGTACTTGCTGCTGTTGTAACGTTAAGGGAGGGAAACCGGTACATATTTATAGGAGGGGCCAGGCTCTAATTGATTTAAAAATCGACAGGCGATAGCAGGTCCGACAAGGCCGACGGATTACAGCTATGATGTCTTAATTAGTGACGTCATCGTAACATCCGGTGTATTAAGGTTTATGGACTGAAATCTTCAGCTTCATCCAGGCGCTTCGGAAGAGGGAAAACTGCAATTATATACCTTACTAGCTATATTTTAAAGCATTTAAGGTACTGAATGTTGTTTTGCAACATGATCCATCGCAGCATTTATGGAGAAATAGATCCTATAATAGTAGTTGGTTTAGAAAATTATTTGATCACATGCAAAGTTAAAAAAAAAATATTATTGTTAAATTAAAAACTAGAATTATCCACTAGTGGAATTGCTTAAAATATGGACTGGCGAATCAAAAAAAAAATCTGAAATAGGCACTATCACGTTTTCTCTTTTTATTTTCAGCAGGACTAGCAATATTGTAAAAATTGATAGTGATTATAAAATGTTTGAGACTTGCCTCCTTATAATCGATATACTTATAATGTAGATATTTAAACAATCAATAATTATGAGACAAAAATATATTTAGAGATGATAAGAAAGTGAAGTTTGACCTCTAAGGTGCAATGCACACAGAGAAGACGTGGCTCGGACATCGGGCGGAGGCATGGTGTCTTTTCGATTCTCTCCCATGTAAACAAATGTGTCAATGCACACAGAGAGGACGGGGTGGGGGCACGCCACTCCGAAGCCTGCGCTGCGTCGCTTTCCAGTCACGAGCGACCTTTCAAAGCGACACGTGGCGTCTGCGCTACGATTTTGAATTTAATATTCAATTTTGTGAAGAGGTTGAAAAGTATTCATCATTATATCACTTCAATCACTCAGATTATTGTAATAGAATTATACAGGGCAAAACATGGCAAATAATCGCAATAAAATAAAACGAAACAGGTAAGTTTATTAACTATTTATTATTAGTTTCTTTGCACACAAAGCTTGAACTAGTGTTCTTTTAGCAGAAACATCACAAAATGCAAAAATTTAATCCACACAATATCCATGGGAGTGCACTCTTTCAAGTATTTGGTTTGTCTTGCATTTGTTTTTCCATTGTGTTGCTTTTGGAAGAGCGAGATTTCAAAAAAAATTTTCAAATATTGTAGACGTGGTGCCAGATAATACTTTTTAACTGGTTTAACTGCAGAACCTGAGGGCTGAGTTCTTTTATTATTATACTTGGAGTACCGCCTTCTAATATTTTTCCAGCGCTCCTTGCAGTCACTTACTGAACACAAACGAAATCCACTTATGTATCGACCAATTAATAATTTAAATACTATTTTGCCAGAATAACACGCCAAATTTTAAAATTTGTTATTTGCCGTACACAGTTATAAAAGAATGAAGAGGATGACCATGCAGTCTCCCACGACGACAATGATGAACATGATCCGTTGCCAATCTCTTCTCTCAACAACATCATTTCTTTCTCCTTATATCGTTCTTCCTAGAAAGCCGTCTCCACCAGAAGCCAGGATAAGTATAGGAAGAAAAGAACACGATCTTTGAGTGATGTAAATGATACTCCTTGTAACTACTTTGAAGAAAAAGAAGAAAGAGTTTGTTGAACAAGAACGTTACCGGACATGACCCAGATATGGTATTCTTACAAAGAGTTTTACCAGACGTGAAAGCCATGAATTTGTCATCAAAAACTGAAATTTAAAATGGGAATCCTGCAATTAGCAGAACAAATTCTTGAGAAAAATGTTTCTAACTACTCCACGGACAACGGTTCTCTTAGCAGGGAAGTGATCGCTCCATCAAGGTATGACGTCATAAGTTTGGAATCAGTCAAGCAACTCCAACATATGCCGCTTTATCAACATCGTCTGCAAACAGCATTGCTTCAGGTCAGTCATCAAACGAGGCATTGATTTCTATGAGGGAGAATATGACGGAAAATAGTTTCAACTTAAGTGAATTTTTAATACATCTTGATTACACACTTTTTAACACTGTATCACTTCGGAATATGTATGACAAGAACTTTCTTGTGTTACGTTAAAATTTAACACAAGAAAATGAATTTTTAAGTTATAAACAATAAAGCAAATCTCGATTAAAAGGTGTGAAAGTTTACTCCTCAGAATACTTTATTTCTTCCTAGGAGTTCAGAGATGCTACAAAAAATATGGTATGAGACTTGTAATTTCTAGAAGGAGATACATTCCGATATATGCAACTTTCTTTTGTCAAAAGGATGGAATAAGTAAAAATAAATATTAGGCTGATTGTAACATAAATATGTTAATTCTTATAGTAGCCTAATATAATGTTTTGTTTAAAAATTTACACCTTTAACCAAACAATTCTAGAAAATAAAAATTTCATCCATCATCTCCCTTAAATGGGTTTTCAAACGTTTCTTGTATTATGTAATATAAAAATAAAATATCTGGTAATTAAGGGTTTTGTTTAGTTTACCTCAATGTTATCAAAATCTTCTCCTCTGGACAAATAGGCTGTCTCCAATTTATAGCTTTTTTTAAGGCTGACCATTAATTTGTGTAATATGGTATAGAAGCATTGATGGGATATTCTATAAAAAGTCTGGAAACGGATCGGATATATGGTCAATTCCTTCATCACATCGAATATGACATACTTCTTCGCTTTTTCAACCACAAAGGATGATCGCAAAATCTTCTCTGTGTTTGAACTATTAGAGAGTTGTACGACAGCCAAGGTATCCTCATCTTCTGAAGGAGACATTACGAAGGCTGTACGACGCGCAAATGTCGCAAGGACTTTTGACTCTTCAGTATGCTTTGCTCACGTCATGTCCTAGTCATGTTTCCGCCCGACATCCGAGCCATGTCCTGTCCACGTCTTCTCTGTGTGCATTGCGCCTAAGAGAAGCTCTGAAAAAGTATCAAACACCACAGAAATGGATATACAGTAGAGCGTCTCGTTTAGGCACAGTGAAAACGTAAACAAAGTGCAGGTAACGTGTGGGAGAGGACGAGCCGTACGATAAACACAAGGGATGCACAACATTTTAGTTACAACATTTATGGCGGAGCATTAATTGACATATTTTCCAAAAACACACAAAACAAATGAACACAAATTGCAGAACGTTTCATATACATATTTTAACAAACAAGCAATTATGACGTTGAAATAATTCAATATAACAAATCAAATTTTCTACTTATATGATGTTGCTCTCAAGCAGCATTTTTTCCGGTCGTGAATTTCATTCTCTGTATGACTAACCTAACAACTTATCATCGTCTTCTGTGGCCGAATTAACAAAACTAGCTACAGTTATTGGTCTACCTGAATAAATTGAACTTTGAGAAGGGATAATTGTGTTTAGGAAATAGTGTTGTCATTTCAGACCAATAAACTGTAGTTTTGATAATTCGGCCCAGAAGATGGTGATATTATGTTAGTCGTGCATAGAATGAAATTCATGATCGTAAAAAGTGCTGTTTAAAGTAACATCATATAAGTAGCAAAATTTGGTTTGTTATATTGAATTATTTCTACGTTACAATTAATTGTTTGTTAAAATATGTATATGATAACGTTATGCAATTTGTGTTCATTTGTTTTGTGTGTTTTTGGAAAATATAATTTCAATTAATGCCCCGAAATAAATGTTGTAACTAAAACCTTGTGCATCCCTCGTGTTTATCCTACGGCTCGTCCTTCCCCACTCGTTACCTGCACTTTGTTTAGTTTTCACTGTGCCTAAACGAGACGCTCTACTGTAATTCAGTGTATAATACATCAAATTTGCTACTTATATGATGTTGCTCTCAAGCAGCATTTTTAAATTTCTTTTTCTGTATGATTAACATAATATCACCGTTTTCTGTGGGCAAATTAACAAAACTACAGTGTACATTGGTCTGAAATGATCAGGTACAGTGCCTGAATAAATTGAACTTTGAGGAGGGATAATTACGTTTAGAAATTAGTATTGTCACTAATGCTGCTGGTGATGCGTTAACGTCCAAGTTTCATGACGACTGAAACTGAGCTATTCACGTCGGCTTTGAAAATGTTTCTCTTAGTTTATGTAACAGACTCTCTTAATATAAGAAGTTTGTTTATTCCTGCTTTTAAGAGAACTGTCAAAATGAAATTGATAATGAATCCATTGTACAGTGTTGATGAATTTTATAGTATTAATTATTTTTAATATTATTTGATGACGATGCTATACATTCACATGTCTTTAGCTTGATTATCATCTCTCTGTCTACCCAATAACGATATTAAAAACGCATCTGAGCTGCTTCAAGTTTCTGTAAATTTTATTTTATATCCAAATTTCGCTTCCATAACTGAGTGTTGCTTTTGACGTTATGTTGTGTAGTCTTAACTTCGTATCCATTGTCATCTATTTGCCATAATGTCTTCTGGTAACTCCATTTTTTATATTTTTGTAATTTGATATCTAGATCAGTTTTATGTTCTGCAAATAAATTTTCTAAGTATGTAAATTCAAAAACTTGTTGTATTATTTTCCCATTTATTTCAATTTTCACGCGTTGGATGTTTTGCCAAATATTGCCATTGCCTTTGTCTTTGTAGTGGAAATTTTCATGTCGTATTCTCTTGCTATTTTATATAATTGATGTGCCGCAATCTGCTGTCCGTCTTCAGAATTTGATAAAAGTACCTGATCGTCGGCATTAGTGTCGTTTGGACTGATAGCTGTATTTCATTATTGACCATTTTATTCCATTCTTTAATTATTCTGTTAATATATATATATATATATATATATATATATATATATATATATATATTGAATAAAAGTGGAGGTAAACCACAACCTTGTCGGACACCTTTATTGGTGTATATGGGTTCCGATATTTGACCATGTGTTAATTTTATTTGAACTTTTGAATTCTGATATAAGCTTGTATTGTCTTTATTAAATGATGATCTAATTGTTCTTCCTTTAATATGTTCCAAAGTTTGTCTCGATTTAAACTGTCGTATACCTTCTCAAAATCAATGAATAGTAGCTACAATGTAAGATTAAATTCCCTTCTTTTCTCGATAATTTGTTGAAGATTAAATATGGTATCTGTTTGCTTATCCCCTTCCTGCAGCCACATGATTCTTCTCTTAGAATTAGTTCACTGGTTGCTGTTAGTCTAGTTTTCAATATATTAGCAAACAGTTTGGAAGCCGTTGAAAGGAGTTTAATACCTCTGTAGTTTTCACGTATGTTTTTCCGTTCTTTTTGTGTATGTTAATTATTAAACCAGTTTCCCAGCCGGATGGGATTTTAGGGTTATGCCATGCCAAATATTGTTAAAATCCAGTAATTTTCCTTTTAATTGTTGACCACCACACTTCAAAAGTTCAACATTTAAATTACCTTCTCCGGTAATCATTGGCGGTTCGTTCCTAAAATGACAAAGGGGTCACTACTTTTATATTACATAGTTTTCCAACAATTTAAACATCTCATTTCTGAAAAATTAAAAAAAAATACTAGTTCTTTAAAGTAGATAATTGCCTTAAAATGAGCATAATGATGATGATGATGATAATGGTGACCAATTATTATCTTTGAAAGAACATAGCGATTTTTCCTTAGAGTACGTTATCATTCTGTCTTTCAATATTCTGCCTGAAACCCAGTGGCGAAGCTACGTGGAGGCAATTGAGGCAATGCCTACCCAGAAAAAATCTCAAGATAAAGAATTATAAATAAACCTACTAACATAAATTTTTCGACCTTAAAAATTGTTGTGATTGAGAAAATCAGCAGTTTATACGGGATTCTTCGCTCATCGGCCGCTAGATAGTGGCACATGTCAATGACAACCTCTGTCTGTTGTGCTCGGCCAGGGTGATGGGCATCTGCGGGTGAGACAATATCTCGCTTGCCTCTTCTGCCCAACGAGTTAGAAAGTCTCTTTCTAACTCGTTGCTTCTGCCACTTCAACAGGCTTTGGCTTTACGACAGGGATTGGAGGGAACGGAGAATAGCGCGAGGTTGTTTGAATTTCTAGCAACCCCCTCCACGTCTCAAGGAGGCATGTCTCACGACCAACCACAGTGACCAACAAAGAATATTCAAACTTTCCCTCGCTTGCAGTTATAGTGTTGCCAATTCATGGTAGCTAGATCTAGCTATTTTTAAATAATTTTCAGCGGCAACATAGATGAAAGTTTTTTATTGTATTATTTTTTTGTTAATTTAACGAGTTTTTAAAGCCCTCTTAGCGACAGGAATAACAATTTTCTCCATTGATAGCATGTTTATAGTGAATTTTTACTGCTGTTTAAGGACTTTATCACAAACACTGTTGACAACACTGCTTTAGTGGGAAATGTTCCTTTTGATTTAGTCGGCGCAAAAGTTACTCAAGACCATTTTTGTTGTTAGAATTAAGTGTGAGTTTACTAGATTGTGCCCCAAAATAATGAGTGAGTGAATATCATTTTTGTATTATTTTGTGAGAATTAGGTGCATTTGTCCCCTCAAAGACTTTTAGATTATATTGTCCTATATGGCCTGGAAAGTGTATATTATGTGGAAGTGTTCAAATTAGTTCGTTTTTTTGTTTAACGTTTCCTGTGACCACAGTCTCTTTTGAAAGGAGTATGAGTACTTTGAAAAGAATAAAAACATACGTAATTTTGATCAATGAAAGACTCAGCTGTCTTAATACCATTGCCATTGAGAAAAAGCTAGTGAAAGAACTGATGAGTGACCAGATGTTGAAGGTCGTGTCATTGACAATTTTGCCACCAAGAAAACTCGCCGTTTGGTACTACTGTACAAAAAAATTTAAGGTAGGACTTTCTGCCTATCCACTCTTTAAATACTGGATTCGCCACTGCTGAAACCTGAGCTAAGCTCTTGCCTAATTTCTGTTCTTCCGAGGACTGATAAATCTAGAGAAGCATTCTAATGAGCAATAGATTCCTCATGCTTCTTAATTTTCTGCGTCAAATGGCTTAAATCTGACACACCAATACATGTCCAGTTTATATCTTTACCCTTAGCAAATAGCAGGCACGGGAAACAAAATAATTTATTTGTAGATTCACAACTGCAAATCCAGCTGTTGCTTTCATATTTTTTTTACATTGAAAGCCCTGCAACATGTCTTACCTCGGCGTGTTTGTGCTTGCTTTAAATCGAGTTGAGGTAACGGCCTTCCAAGCTTTTTCATTTTACCCTTATCTTCCAAGACTGAAATTGAAAAATTTGTCTGTAAAAGATATTGAATATTATTCATTTTGTATGAAAACGAACACTGGTCACACTCACAGATGAATATATTAAGACTAAAACACCAATAAAGACTAAATAGACATTTAAAGGATTGTAAGAAACCATTAATAAATACAACAATCAATAATACGTACACGTGCTAAAACTGTGATCTCGCCTACAGATTGGCACTAACTTCCATTTTGCATCACGAAGCCTTTCGCGTATCGGCTGTCTCATGATCACGTGACTTAAGCTGCGCTGGTCCAAACACCAGCCCAACCACACGTTTGCCTTGCACCATTTCCCTTTGCCTCTTGGCCCGCACACAAGTCCAGAAGCTGACTCGGTGAGGTTCAGAGGAGAAATTGAACCTCGGAAGCTTACAAACATGTAGGTATTCGATCTCCGAGGTTCAAAGATATTCATACGACAAAAATACATCAGAGTCGCAAGTAAATTTATTAAAGATGAGCAAGAAACAAAGAATGATAGTGTAAATTACAAATAAATTTATACAGGGACATCATTTTATTTTTACTAACATTTTTAATATTAACTTGCCTATACCTCTGAATCAACGCCGTTTTCTACCCCCTTCCACGACTGGAGTTCGATGATACTGGCATAATATACAAACAAATCACTTTACTAGGTATAGGAGGGAAGAAAAGTAGTTCATCCATTTACGTAAACTAGGAAATATTGCCTTTTGAGTTTGATCATTTTCATTTGGTTTTTATTTAATCAAAATACAGTACAGTATTAACAATGAGTGTTTTTACTAACGAACTGACCTATCCATGTGGACGTATTCATTATGCATTGTATATTATACTGTCTACAGCACATTAGCGTACATTACAGAGAATGAAGTTAAATTGAAAAATAATCATAATATGGATATTTAAACATATTTTTTTAAAATGGTGGCCATTCATTTCGATACAGGCTTCAGTTATAATGTGCATATTATCGCACTACTTATAGAATATTGTACCTAATCCCAATTACCAGTTTCGTTCTTCGTACTAGTAACTCATGTTGAAATAATTCTGTACCTACTCTATAAAAGAGTACCTTACGTACTGTAAATTCAATCTTCACTTCTGTCCGATCCGAAAAGATAAAATTACTCAGACATACTATCTACTGTCCGTCCAAGTGGTTATGTCGTAGAAAGGGAGAAAATCACGTGACAGTTAATTACTTAATGAGACCCTTTTAATTAAGTTATTTTAAACAGTTGTATAATATTACGCAGACGTCCAATTTCTAACAGAAATTAATGTTCTCAAAAAAGAGCTAAGACAGTCCAGCCACTAGCTGGCGAATAAACGCTGGTTGAGGAAACCGGAATACGACGTAGGCAAATGGACGATAGTACCTGTGCGAAAATGTTTCAATATTGAAAGCTCTTTCGTCACTGGAAAACGCGAACATATTTTTGAACGTCCTGTTTACTATGACCGTAAGGCTATTATGACTGTATATGCGGTCTTGGATCTGTGTGGAGGACGGTTGAACTTCATTAGCAGAAGGGGTGGGAGTGAAGTACATTCAAAAACTCAGGTACAATAAAAATTGAAGTAAAAATAAAATGATGTCCCTGTATAAACAATTAAATTGTTTTCCCTGGGGATTCTCTGAGCCATTATACGCATAGGACGCACCGCCACTGCCGGTAATAATATAGAGTTCACAATGGGTTAAAGTGTGCCTAAGTGTCCGGACTCATTCCGGATCCAGGCCTAGCAATTCTAAGCGAAGCTTTACACAAGTTTTAGTATGCTTACATCTTACAGAATATGTTTCGTAATCTGCATTGTCATTATTTTTCAGTGAGAATTTTAGTCTTCCGTCCGTTTTTACATCTCTTTTGTGAATATAAACCACCACTGGACATTCACAAGTAGCTGTATTCCCTGATTATGTGGTTAACATGACGAAAAACTGTCACTTAATATAATACTAATATACACAAAACAAGGGACACATTGCCAGTCCCAATGATATTGTACAATAAAATATCAAAATATCTAAATATTTTCTTCTCAATATCTTTTCCTAAGATTAATAACGTGTTTATTCCGTAGAGGGTTTTTGGAATGTTGTAGGTGCTAGGTCGTAATACCTGTGTATACTCATCCGGACTGTGCGGAGAGCGTGCAATTACACACAAAGTCCATATTGTTTTAAGCATAATGCTACAGAAACTGAAATCACAATTTGCGATCCTTTGATGTGACTTTATTGTACACTGACACGTACAGCATTACACTGGAATATCTTTATTGTGAATCTAATAGTCTACAATCGTGTTGTGCTGAAGCTGCTCTACCCCAACGCGTTCTGTCGTGCAAAGTGTTCGGCAGGGAAGTTTTATTATAGTTGAAATTTCCATCCTGTGCATTACAATTGCGTGTTAAAGCAAGCCAATGTCCTCTTGAACATCTTCCAGGTTTTGTCTGCTTGATCAAGGGAAGAAGAAGCACTGAAAATAAAATAACGATGTTTCATTATATTGAAATAATTTCGTTTCGCTTAGAAAATTTGCACTAAATATTATAGATTAACGTGTTTGTCGTTAGCACATAATAATGCTTCGGAGTGAAACACAGTAATATCTGTCAAAACGATTACGTCCACACAACGTTATTTAAATAACTGTATTTTTTTTCCTGTAGTCTACTTTAGTCTGCATAGAGACAGTGCAATATTCTATCTTTTCACCGGTCACATCCTATCTTGTTCAACACTTACACATATTCTCATTCACTTGACGACCGGCCATAAAATACTTTTTTGATTTTGTGCATTCATGCTTTAAATTACTTAAGTTGCTAGATTTATTTTAAGAAAGTGTAGGCCTATTACATCGGAAGGAAAGTCGCTAATAAATATAGACATTTTTCTTAGTCCCACAACATTGAAATGAGTATAAGTCTTTACGGGGTATATAATACGACGTGTACACTTCAGTATAGACTGTGCTCACAAACACAAGTAACGCGCACTACAAGGTCATTCTGCACCAGGTTCCTTACACCTAAACAAGTACAGCATACTTCAGTTTAGCAATGTTTATGATATTGTGCACCACTAGTTGAAATAAAGGTGTCTAAAACAAGTACGAAAGTACAGGAGTGAGCAGAGGAATTCGGAAGGCAATATGTCTAAGTGACGGAATAATTGTGTGTAATTTATGGACTGACATAATCTGTTGTAGAAGATGGTATTTACAGCAGCTCTGTTATTAAAAAAAAAACATATAAACCATTTGAAATTGATAGAAAGAAGTGAGTCTGACGATCTATCTTCAACTAGTAATTCAGTTAGATATGTCTGCAAGTCTACCCTAAGCGTGGAATCTCAACAGAAAATGTGCGTTATCTCTACAACGATAATTTGCGGACCAATGTGTATTGGAACTACCTTCCTTTGGTTAGTTTGTACTTTTCATCTGTAAATTATTTACCATCACTTTTGAAATATCCTGTTTATGTATAATAAGCCGATAGCTAATCATGAGATATGCCTAAAGTAAGCAAATTTTACTTTATGAAATTGATTTCAATGATAGAATATGTTAACGACGATTTTTGAGAATATAGGAATACAGATAACTTATTTTCGTGACTTTCCGTTGTTGTGGTTTGTTGGTTAACATGATTTGCAATGGATTGGAAATGAGTGGATTCAGACTACTGGATCCTGTTTTTATTTTCTTGTTAGTATTCAGAAGCTTTATATTTCCGACATAAAAAAGAAAAGAGTTCTTCATTTATGGTAAAATTCATTTCTTGAAATTTTTTCTACAATTCCTTAATGATTCTTTTTTTGTAATAATTTTATATTCTTATGTCAATCTTTAACCATATTTTAATTTAGAGAAATAGTATTAACTAACAATATACGGGAACATACACTTGAACTGTTTGTTGATAGTAACAATTATTTAATTCGAACGTAATTAAAGACCTATCTTTTTAAAGGGCCACAGTGCAAATTTTTCTAATTTTATCTTATTCAATGTAAGGGAGATACATCCATATAAGCATATTCATACTAAATTGACTCTCATCTGTAGGCTAAGTGACTTATTCGTGTGCCAAAATATGGTCTTGGCGGTATATTTTACGGTATGTTTTTCATCAATATCTCACAAAGTTATTTTTGGCACTTAGCTCTATGATAAAATAGGTATTCAATTGTTGCATTCACTTACTTCGGGATCAGCGTTATAAAGGCATTTCATTACAGCAAAGCCTGCCTCACAGGCGTCGTCAATACCTGAAAAATATTTTGAACAGAAAGTTAGTTTATTAAATATGAAGATAATATATAACACGATTTAATAACTGTTGCATTGCCATTGTGTGCGTTGAGGTATGGCAATTTTCTTTGCACATTACTAGCAAATTTGCAATACTTATCGATTTCTAAAACCACATTGAAATAAAATGCTCTAATTACACCATAACATTAACTTTTAAATAAATATGTGCCTGACTATCGGCTTTGGTGATAGGAAGAGAACCTATAATGAGGTTAGCCGATCATCATCAGTCGTAGACCAGCGATGACCAAAACTCGAGCTGCAGTGATTACATGCGATAGACAGCCTATGAAGAAAGGAGGCGGAGGAAAGGTACTTGGCATGAAAACTACAAACAGTGGTGGTTCCTATACTAACATCATGATCAATTCCGCTGATAAAAGTCTCAAGCTTTGCTGTATCAGAACTGTCACTGCTGTCATCAAGAGCCACTGAATAATATACGATTTTTCTTGCTTCTTTTTTTAACATTCCTCTTGAATATAATCAGGAATTTTCTAAATTATTCTCTCGATACTTGGTCGAAAAATTCGTAGTTTTTCAAAATTAAAAACTTCTTATAGACAAGTTATTTAAGCTGTTTTAATCATTACTCTTTTGAGAACTTATGTTCTATTAAAAGACTCTAGAGCACGAGATATTTCAAACCCCATTAGGTGGCTGACGCCCTTACATTTATTTATGCCATCTTTCTCTTCGTGGCGTCCACACCTGTGGAATAACGGTTAGCGCGTCGGACCGCGAAACCAGGTGGCCCGGGTTCGATTCCCGGTTGGGGCAAGTTACTTGGTTGAGGTTTTTTTCCGGGGTTTTCCCTCAACCCAGTATGAGCAAATGCTGGATAACTTTCGGTGCTGGACCCCGGAATCATTTCACCAGCATTATCACCTTCATCTCATTCAGACGCTAAATAATCTAAGCTGTTGATAAACCGTCGTAAAATAACCTACTAAAATAAAAAATTCTCTTCGTGGCTATGATTTAAGACATGCAATTTCCTGGCCTTTAACATTTCGTTGGCACATAATATTGAATCAGTTTTTCTACAATATTATTATTAAATGAATAACTAATAAATACTTACCCTCATCTAAAGATTAAGAAGATTAATATTGAGCTAAAATCTGAGAATTTTATCCTTCTAGGGAGAAGATCTAAAAATATCAATATTCATGCACGTACAGAAGAATTATAGAAACACATACTTAGTAGTCAATCATAATAATAATAATAATAATAATAATAATAATAATAAACATTATTCAGCGTGGTAATTAATATTTCTACTGTCCAGATTTCACGAGAAGATCCCTGCAAGGGGAGTATGGTTCTTGCGGGGTAAGAGGAGAGTAAGCCAGTGACTCGGCGTTCTTGAAGGAGCAGATGGATGGAGGCGATGTCATTGGCCTTCTGGTACAAACAAGGATCGAGCAATGGCCGGCCGGTTCAGGTTAGAAGAGTGGGAGAAAAACTCGCATTCCTTGCTCGGATCTTCTCTTGAAATGCGGACTGTATGTACTCCTAATTGAACCGTTGAGCAAAGTAAACATATTACATTTTGCCCGACAGAACAATAAAAAAGTTCTTCTCCTCATTCTTTACGAAACCACCTCTTACTGCTTGTAGAGACAGAGTTTGTAGAGCGACATGATACCGCCACTGCTTGCCTTCACTACGTGAATGAAACACACAGCAATGTACAGGTACCCGTTCGGATATCTGTGGTTACAAGATGTAATCACGACACCCGCTTTGGTCACCGCTGACATAGACTGTCGAATAGATAGATAAGTTGGTAGGAAATATGTTGTTAGGAAATTGATAGATAAATAGGTAACTAAATAAGTATGTAGGAAGATATGTAGTACTTGCATAGATAAGTATGTTTGATAATAAGACAGCGGATTTTCGATCCCTATACTGTCAGTTGCAGGGATGTCATTGAACTCACTGCTATGCTCTCTCTGTACGCCAAGGAAATGACGTCTTGTTGCTGTATAGGACCGAAAATCCGCTGTCTGTTGATATTAATTTTCGATCGTTCACTTTCTCACTTTGAAACAAAGTTTAGAGTTTAGAGACAAAATTTAATTCCTCAATATACGCACCATC
This sequence comes from Periplaneta americana, assembly GCF_040183065.1. NCBI lineage: Eukaryota > Metazoa > Arthropoda > Insecta > Blattodea > Blattidae > Periplaneta > Periplaneta americana. The sequence goes on along the minus strand of NC_091120.1, from coordinate 68,748,955 downwards.
AGCAGAGTTACGGCATTTCTCAAACGAAGCGATCAATCTGTCTTTGACGTCGTCGGACATGAGCGCCTTGATTTGCGCTATTGCAGGATCAGGCTTGAATTTCCCATTTTTCATCTGCCAACAAAAGCATTCAGTGTAGATAATTTTAGTAATCGTCTATTTGTTAAAAGCACACTTGATGATATCTCAACATAGTTCTTATCCTGTGTTCCATTGAAAAGTATTATTCTGTCTTATAGAGGGAAAGGCCATGAAATTGGAAGAACTTCGGCTATTTAACCGTTACTCGTTTCGTCTCTTCAGAAAAGTATCTGGTTAATTAATATAAGACTTTCAGAATAAGAATACATATGGCCTAAGGCAATAGAGTGCTGGAAGCAGTACAGTGTGGACACAGGCATCTTGATTAATAACAGTACATAACTTATAGGTCATTAGTAGGGCTAGGATTTTTATGGCCAATAAATCATGAAAAAAGTCCTAAAACAATGCATTTATGACCTAAAAATCTTTCAAAAATCCCCTTAAAATGCCCTAAAAATTGATCTTACATAATTGGCTTAGTAGGAAAAGAGGTTTAGAACTACTTAATATTTATACTAGTAATTAAATTAAACTCCTAGTACCAACATTTAAGTTTATTCAATGTTACATAAATTTTTCTAAGTAAGACACTTTAATTATTTTTTTTTACCTGATTTAGTTCCATGTAGTCCACCACAAGGCCACTCTTATCCGGAACTAGCAGGTATAGAGGAGTTTATATTGAAGAGGTGGTTGGACTGATCCATTACATGGGGTGTACTATGTTAAAATGGCAATATTTGTGTAGAAAAACGATTAAAATATTGCAAAATAATGGGCATTAACAGACAAAATGTATAGAGAAAATATCAAATGAAATAAACATTATTTTACATTAATAGTGGGGATTTATGGCCAAAATTAAATGAAAATGCCTAGAAAATGACCGAATAAAACAAAAGATGCTCTTATGAGTTGAAACAGACAAAATATGCAAAAAAGAACCTAACAAATATGTCTCAAAACACTCAGTTTATCACATAACATATAAATACCAAAGCAGCTATCTTTCTGGCTTACTAGAAAAAAAGATGCAATTTCATCAAAATCCTAGCCCTAGTCGTTAGTTATATCGTGAAACCAAAGCATGTGTGCGCCGTAGCTTACACTAAGAACCTTATGGTGGTGGTAAGTGAGCTAGCTAGCTGCGAGTGGAAGTGTAGCGAAGAAGAGAAATGTCCCAGCCAAAATTTCTCTTTCCTCACACGTAGGTAGTTTCCACGAGATATCGAATGGTCTATACAAATATGCTCCTTTAATAGAAATAATTCTCAGCTCTTCCATTTTATCGTTCCTAAATATTTTAATGAACGAAGCAGGACTTTTGTATTATTAGAATGAGTCAAATAACACAGTCAAACATTGCGTAATAACCAGGAGATAACTTATGAATGAAGTTACAATGCGACGGAGTACAGATAGAGTGAGGTGGCGCGTTGAGTTTTGTTTATATATGCATTAGTGTACAATCCGGCTCATAGCCAGAGGTATCCTACAGTATTTTTCCGTCTCTCTCTACGAAACGAACTCAGGCCATCACAATGCATTTTCAATTCATAGTGAACAGTTTTTTCGAACTATTTGCAAGTATGTGCAGCTCGATTCAGTGTTATAGCTAAGGAGCGGATTTCTATGTAATTAAATATTATTTTTGCGTGTGATAAAACACAATTAACAAAGTTAAAAATTCCGAACATGAAGTTTAAAGTTTAAAACCCGAATTTTATTTCACATGAAAACACATATTTTCACAAAAAAAATTATGTCAATACATATTTTCAGGAAATCTATTATAAGCACATAAATCTTGGAGTTTTTTTACTTAAATAATTTTTTTACAAGGACTTTTAAATATTTTAAAACTAAATCAATTACGATACTCAGAAGTACGCCATCTTTATAATAATTCTTGGTTGCTTCGTGTTTCTAAGCGCTGTGTCGTTTGAGATGGGCAGGACATGTAGCACGTATGGGCGAATCCAGAAATGCACATAGAGTGTTAGTTGGGAGGCCGGAGGGCAAAAGACCTTTGGGGAGGTCGAGACGTAGATGGGAAGATAATATTAAAATGGATTTGAGGGAGGTGGGATATGATGGTAGAGACTGGATTAATCTTGTTCAGGATAGGGACCAATAGCGGGCTTATGTGAGGGCGGTAATGAACCTCCGGGTTCCTTAAAAGCCAGTAAGTAAGTAAGTATGTAAGTAAGTAAGCGCTGTGTGGTGTATCCGTGATCCAATTTTGTAATAGTATCGCCTCAAGTTCTGAGGACTGCTAGGCAGCATATCAATGTTATTATTAGAAAATAAATTAACAATGACAAGGAGAGATCTTGCAACACATAATTAGGAATGTTTATTGTTGCTGAAGATGATTTCATTCCACGCTTTGTTTGTGAAACACAACAGATAAGAGCCCGGGTATGAACATTATTTAATTTAAACAAATTTCTCGCCTCTCGCTCATGTCCATCAAGTAAGGCAATACGTCTTGTTGTGACTCCCTGTTATCGGGCTTCGTCAATCGATATCCTTCAAGATATACTGAAAGATAGTTGTTTAAAAAACGATTTGGCTTTCCTATTAGCAAATCTAAGCTTTTTGTGTGACACCATAAAAAAACTCGAAACATCCAAAAACCTGTTGTCTGAAACAGGGAGGTGCGTGCCGTGGAAATTAAACTAGACTCGCTACCAGGTTCAGAAGTACAAGTACTAAGGGACAAATTCCAGAATGTGTTTGGGAAAAACAGTGGATGTAAAAAAAAGTGTAAAGTTGCTCAAGTATTGGAGGGTGTGTCTGTAGGTGAAATTGACAGTGTTTGTGTTTGGGACATTCCTCTCTTTAAATATGCACGTCTGACGTCCTGTGATGTGGAAAGATCACAGTATAAGTCGTTGTTCAGAGATAATCGGCATGCATTTGTGATGGAGAATTTGGAGATGACCTTTCTTGTTCACAGCAATTCTCGGCCAACTACTAGCACTCAAGTGTGGTTGGTGAGTATCTAGTAAAATTTCTTTTTCCAAGCTAAGTAAAGTATTTTTGTCATATTTAAAAAAAAATTATATGTTTTTATTTTTAGCAAATATTTTCGTACTTTTAGCACATAAAAAATAAATATATTTAAATTTTTTAGCACATAAAATCTGCTCCCTAGTTATAACTCGCGCAAGAAACGATTATCGAAAACCAATGGTGGCGTTGTTGTCTGTTTTGACGTGTGTATGTAGGCACACCGAGGGGGGAGAGGAGAGAGCCGATGGAAGTACTGTCCCTTCCAAGAAGATGAACAAATGAGGACAACGCTGTGGAAATAAAGAACATAGTAAGAGAAAAATTCAAAGCTAATTAAACGCGCAACACATGTTTACGAATGAAATAATAATACCGTGCGATACAAGACACGTATTCACATGCAATGGAACAAACTAAAGTCGTAATGTAACTATCACAACGCAAGACTATCGATGTCTTTTCTTTTCCGACTGTACTCTTGAATATCATTCAAGTTATCTCGTGACCTTTCCTCTCGCCCGCTCTTCCTTATCGCAGTGTTTGATTCGCATTCCTTCCGTCGGTAATCCGTGGTTGCGAGACCTATAATGGCCTTATCCTTGGTTGTTTGTCTTGTGAGCGAACTGTGTGTTGCGTCATAGGAAAGTAATTTAATCACAAATGTGCATAGGAGGAGAAGAGAAAAGAGGAATGAAAATAATATCTATGCTCGAAGTTGAGGGACACTCATGTCAAGAAAATATAAGTCATCATGACATTGTTTAGTCAACAGACGTAGTGGTTAGTAACGGGACGTGTGGAAGAATATTGTGTTTCAAGATGGTGTGTACCGCGACATGATAAGAAGGAAGTGTTAGGTGTTATGACTGCGCGGCCTGACCTGTGTAACCCAGACCGCCAGTAGTGATGAGTAACTCGCTCTTAGTCTGTCTACTTACTTTTGCAGGGGACAAAATCCCTGAATCTAGCTGACATGATTGTTCATTGCAACGCTAACGCCTTCAACGTCGCTGAGGGATATGAAAACTTGTGAGGTATGTATCCTACTTCATTTTCCACCGTCACTAGATTGTACTATTAACAGTAGAATATAACGCAGCACATTGACGTCGTTGTTTATGTTATGTCCCTGGGCTAAAGAATGCCCTGTAGCATGATTTCCTGTGAGTATTAAATTTGAAACAGGAACAGTGTCAGCGGAATATACGGTCTTTAAGATGCTTAGCCAGCGTTACAGAGTCTTGTCGGGCGTGTGGTAAATCACTGCCTACAATGAAAGTATTCTTACACCACAGATCATCGCTGGACTAATCGCATTGGTCCAGTAGAACAAAGCATGCATTTTAATTGGTTAAATTATATCACGCATTGTTCGCACTCTTTTCTTGCGCGTAGTCTCATTATAGCGACTTATCACTATAATGCACTGAATCAAATTAAATGTAAGAGATGTTTGATTAAGACGACATCTGTAAGTACGTGAAATCAAAAGTGCTTTCAAGCCCATTTCACCTGGTGGATGGCGTGGTCGGCACCCCGGGCGGGAAACGGATAACGAAACATAAAAAGTGTTGGTGAGAAGATGCTGCGGTTAGTTTGAGACTGACGGAGGGTGTTAATCGGGTTTTTTGGTAAAGAAGAGACGGTAGCGTGATGGCGTCGGCGGCAGCAAAGGAAATACCTTGTAAGTAACTTTGTTTGTACATTTGTAAATATATAATAAATCAAGTAGAGTTTTCATTGCATTCAATTCAGACTAAGTTTAGTGATCATGTAGTTTTCCTATAGTATCCTGAGAGCTCCAGCTCTCCCAGCAAAATAGTTTTTCATTGTTGTGTAAAATGGTGGTGTCAGAAATCCTGATGAGAAAGAGCAGAAGTCGAACGCAGTAGCCATCCGGCTAGCAACCAGTGCGACCTAAGTGACAGTCGCACAACATTTACATTCACAGTATGTCTGTCTACTATGTTCAAGGAACTCTATAGTCAAGTTGTGCATACACTGGTTGCTAAAGTGTCCCGGATCCTAAGCCTGGTAATAACATATATATTATTTTTTTTTTATTTTAGTGTACCGAAGTACTTATGATATTTCCATGCAGATATTCTGCGCCATCATACGATGAAAGAGTAATGGAACGGAGAAAAATTCTCTCCGGCGCCGGGATTTGAACCCGGGTTTTCAGCTCTACGTGCTGATGCTTTATCCACTAAGCCACACCGGACACCCACCCCGGCGACGGACAGAATCGTCCCAGATTAAGTTCCAACTCTTGGATTCCCTCTAGTGGCCGCCCTCTGCACTACGTCATAGATGTCTATGAACGTAGGACTGAAGTCCACACATGTGCTGAGGTGCACTCGTTATGAGTGACTAGTTGGCCGGGATCCGACGGAATAAGCGCCGTCTTAAATCACGAAGTGAGAATTTTTCTCCGTTCCATTACTCTTTCATCGTATGATAACGCAGAATATCTGCATGGAAATATCATATGTACTTCGGTACATTAAAATAATATATATGATATGCGTAAATCACTTCGTGATTTAAGACGGCGCTTATTCCGTCGGATCCCGGCCAACTAGTCACTCATAACGAGTGCACCTCAGCACATGTATGGACTTCAGTCCTACGTTCATAGACATCTATGACGTAGTGCAGAGGGCGGCCACTAGAGGGAACCCAAGAGTTGGAACTTAATCTGGGACGATTCTGTCCGACGCCGGGGTGGGTGTCCGGTGTGGCTTAGTGGATAAAGCATCAGCACGTAGAGCTGAAAACCCGGGTTCAAATCCCGGCGCCTGAGAGAATTTTTCTCCGTTCCATTACTCTTTCATCGCCTGGTAATAACGTTTATTAAAAATAATTGAGAATTCTGTAAAGGGTAGAGTGGGGTTTTCGTACGCACCGGGTAATGGTACGCACGTAAGTTTTAGAATATGGCGGCACTCTATGGCCATATTCGGTGAGTTAGTCTAGTGGCAATATCGGTAACGTCAATCTAGTCGAATGTTAGCGCTGTGCTATTGATTCAAGCACTTAAAGTGTGTCAGTCGATTAATTTGCAGTTTTCTTACAATTCTGGTGCTTCATTGTGTTTCAGTTAAGTAATATGCATCTGAGTGATCTGGATTTTATGTAATGCGTCCTAAAAGTACAACTAAATACCTGCAAACTTGAGTAGGCTATAAAGATCTTCTGTTACTTCGCTTCCATGACCATTCATAGCTAAACTATTCTAATGGCGACATTTGGGCTATTCGCATGCGATTGTGCTCCCCAATACTTCTCTTTATTTCCAACATTTAGTCAGGAGAAAATGATTCTAACAGAAAGTGCCTGTTTTGTGGTGAATTCTGTAAAGACAATGAATTCTGGTATCGTTATGTCGTGTGTTCAGGATGGGTTCACTTAGATTGTAGTGCTGTTGAAACTCCTCAAGATTTCATTTCTGACTTTTGTCAATCCACATGAAAGAAAATATAGTGTTACGTTTCTTTAATGTTCGCATATTGTTGTTAAATGTTGATCCCATACCTATTTATTTATTTGAATATGCAATTTCTTGAACCCTATTTTACCCGAAAATACATTGGGGTTATAGTTTTAGATTGATAGTTGATATTATTACAAAGAGAATTCATTTGACTTGGGTAACCCAGTCTTGCTACTTGAAATTAACACATATCTACTACATTAATTTCAATTAATTACAAATTCTTAAACATATTACATATAAAATTACAGAATTGTTTAAAACAGCATGTTTTTCTGAACACATTGAATAATGGTTTGCCATACATTACAAAAATATAAATGTCCGACCAAAATCTTCTGTTTTCGAATTCTGGACAATGAAACAAAAGGTGACCCACACTTTGCTGTTTCTCACAGATGCATAAGTAGCCATTTTCCTTATGTAATTTAAATCGTTCTAAATAAGATCCAAATTTCCCACGACCCGATAAAAATTGCGTTAGTATAAAATCCGGTATAATTTTGTTGCTATTTAAGCGGGTGTCGACCCTAGGAATAAAGATTTCTCTTGTAACTAAACCCTTTGTACTGCATAGCCATTGATTGTTCCACCTATACTTTACCTGTTAATACATATTTCAATTGCATTTGTATCTGCGTACTACTATCCCAACTGTCTGCGTCCCATTTCCCACGTGATAGGATAATGGTATGCATTCAACTTTTTCATATAGGCTATCATCAATAGAAAAGAATGTTGCTTCAAATACATTTTGTAACTTGTAAAAATTATTAGAACCTAAATCTTTTATTATCTCCGAAAGTTCAGTGTTACATTAAAATTATCGTGAAATTCTTAACAATAGGAAGTTAGGTGCGTGCATTTACTCTATTCTCCCCTAATTATTTACTTAACTTTGTAATGTTTACCAAACAGGCTATTTAATTAGTTTTGAATTGAAATGTAATGCACTTATTCCACAATAATTTAATGTAATTCTCAATGCTTATCGCTTTGTTATTTTATTAACGTTTTATTTGGAAAATTATAGAAACATGCTTTGAGTAATTTATAATTAATAGTACTCACCGATTGCATCATTCCCAGAGCGCATTTCGCGTAGCACTGTAAAACAAGACAGAGCAAGAATTAATATTAATTTATAAAAATCGCGTGTTTATGGCACATACCTGTTCCACCTGTGTAGTTCCTCATCTTTGTGTGCATGTGTATGTGTCTATTAAATTCATAATCTTAATTAAACATCATTGTGTTGGATACAAACTGTCACCATTGTACGTTCATTTATGAGTTCTCTGTGCATGTCCAAATTAGACTTCATTCTTCAAAAGAAAGCAAATAGTTTTATCCATATTTGTTATCATTTTAATAACTCCCACTGTAATAACACTATTGAATTAATATCTGTTTAATATCATGCTTTATCATTGTATTATGAAGTTAAACGTGTTCGGTCTCAAATATTTTATACGCCAATAGTTACTTACAAATGTCTTTTAGAGAACCCGGAGATTCATTGCCGCCCTCACATAAGTACGCCATCGGTCCCTATCCTGAGCAAGATTAATTCAGTTCCTAGCATCATATCCCAACTTCCTCAAATCCATTTTAATACTATCCTCCCATCTACGTCTCGGCCTCTCCTATAACTTCATCCCACTTAGCCCCAATTATTTTTCTAAGCACCTTATTCTCGAACCCCTTAACCTATGTTCCTCTCTCAAGTGAGAGTCCAAGTTTCACAATCATACACAACAACCGGTAATATAACTATTTCATAAATTCTAACTTTAAGTTTTTTTAAAGCAGACTAGATGGAAAAAGCATATCAACCGAATCATAGTAGGCATTTCCCATATTTATTTATGCGTTTAGTCCACACCTGTGGAGTAACGGTTAGAGCGTCTGGCCGCGAAACCAGGTGGCCCGGGTTCGATTCCCGGTCGGGGCAAGTTACCTGGTTGAGGTTTTTTCCGGGGTTTTCCCTCAACCCAATATGAGCAAATGCTGGGTAACTTTCGGTGTTGGACCCCGGATTCGTTTCACCAGCATTATCACCTTCATCTCATTCAGACGCTAAATAACCAGAGATGTTGATAAAGCGTCGTAAAATAATCTACTAAAATTTATGCGTTTAATTTCTTCTCGAGTATCATTTATATTACTGTTGCTCCAAGATATTTGAATTTTTCCACCTCTTCATAGAATAAATTTCCAATTATTTTATACGCCAATATATTTATTTATATATTTATTGGACGAAATGTGAGGAAAAATTGTTCACATTTTGAAAATGTAGACTTTCTGCAAGAAGTTAAACACAATTTTCAGCCGGTTTTTTTTAAAGAAAAGCGTTTTTCTTCAAATCGAAGATGATTTGCTTTGCAGATTTTCATAAAATAAAATTCCTCATTAAACTCTGCACTGTTTTATATGTGGGTTATTTTTGTTTCTATATTTCGGAATGATCCTACTTGCCTTTTAAATTATCTAGTGCTAAGGTCTTTAAATGTCACGGCAGGGTTAAACTCGTTTATCAAAACTAATTTTTTAACTTTAGGTACATTTATCTTTTATGCCTATCACTGTGAAATTTTTCACAGGCATAAACCAATAATTGGAGAAGAATTTAATACATGATTATATTTTCATGGATAATTATGCCAGCTTGTGTCAATATTGAAAGAAAACTTTATGCAAATTGAATTATACATCAATTAGGTGATGATATGGCATTGTTAGCAGAAGAGGAGACGATGCTAAGGGATATGCTACAGGAGCTAAATGACAACTGTGAGGAGTATGGGATGAACATAAATTCAAATAAGACGAAGACCATGTTGTCGGAAGAAAATTAAAGAAGGTAAACTTGCGAATTTCAAATGAAACAGTAGAACAAGTGAACAGCTTCAAATATTTGAGATGTACTAGACTATAAGCAGTAACCTGAGCTGCAGCCAGGAAGTCAAAAGGAGGATAGCAATGGCAAAGGAAGCTTTTGATAGAAAAAAGGAGCATCTTCTGCGGACCTTTCGAAAAAGAACTAACGAAGAGACTAGTGAAGTGCTTTATGTGGAGTGTGGCATTTTATGGGACAAACATGAACATTACGACGAAGTAAAGAGAAGCGACTAGAAGCATTTTACATGTAGATACGGAGAAGAATGGAGAGTGTGAAATAGACAGACAAAATAAGAAATGAAATTTGGTATAAAGAGATGGTGAAACTGATAAGAAATAGGCAAATAAATTGGCTGGATGACTAGCTAAGAAGAAACTGCCTAATGAAGTATGGACTGGAAGGAATGGCGAAGGTGAAAAAATTTCAGGGTAAAAGAAAATAGATAACAGACATTAAAATATATGGATTTTATGAGCAGACAAAGAGAAAGGCGAAAACAGGAAGATTGGAGAAAGCTGAGTTTGGAGAAAAGGACCTGTTCTTGGGCAGAAAACAATGAATGAATGAATGAATGAATCTCTTCTGTCCTTCCTCTACATTTCACAAAAGCTAACAAAATCTTAATTTCACACAGTTAACAATACTGAATTTAATGCGTTACGTAATAAAATTTCACAAACTCCAACAAGCAAATCAATAATTATTTATCATTCATTCATTTAACACTACATATGATATTATGGAATTTTATACAATTCATTTGTTTCTGTGTGTACTTTGCAGGCCTAGTTGTTAGCCTGGGAAAGACGCGAAAGAGAAAATATTGCCGGGAGCCTCACGTTTAATAGGACAATTCGTTAAACAGTATTTAAGATGAGGTCTGGTCCCCCAAATCATTCCTTTCCTTTTTTAGAACCACTAATTTCAGAAAAGATTACTATTTTAGCATCTCTTCTTTTCATAAACTGCTCTGTTGATGTAATTGTACCAAAAGAACTGTTCAGATTATCTACCACTAATTTAATGTACCCTACGGTACGAGGGTGAAACGCTCACCTTCAAATTGTTGTCATCTGGAAATTCTCCTTTCTGTATTCCTTCCACCACATCTGCAATACAAAACTGTAACGTTAGCATCCAACTAATGTTTAGGTTAACACTCAAATTTTATTTCTATAATTGCTTTAATTTTCATCCACTTCGTGTAAAGCCAGCGCAATAGATAGCGGGAGAATGTAAATATGTTGTAACCAGTTCCCTTCTCCTACGAGCCAACCACACAGGAGAGGTAAAGAGCATGTGACCTTGAGTGACTTTACATTCTCGAGATATCCATTGCACTGACTTAACAGTGTGCAGACAGTATCAGAATTATGATGAATTTATAAATAAATGAAACAGCTATTCGCCGAAAATTTCACCTTATATGAGGCGTGTAGTTGCAAAATCAGATACATCACTTTTTTTCTAAAATGAGTTAATGTTATATTTCATATTTTTATATGAATCTACAACTGCTATAGCACTGTTATGCTCCATGCTACATCACATGGATTTGTATGATGAAAGAATAGTATTGGTTGCAAATCCTTGGTTCCTTGCAAACGTTTTTCCTTTATACTGATAAATTATGTTTCAGTGTTGTATCTGATTTTACAACTAACCGCCTCATGTCACTTATTTGAACTTGTTTTGTAATCATCACACCAACACTTGGAGTTAAGCAGGCTCTGTAGTTGTAAAGTAAGTAAAACGCACATAATTAAGAGGAGATTATAGAAATATCTCCAACATTCAAACCCTTCATTGTTTCAATCTCCATGTACAGTACGTGGGTCATTCAATAACTAAAGAAATAAATTAGTAAAACATAAACTGATTCTGTTGTCGAGAATCAAAGCGAGATTCTATGATTAATCACAAACTCACTACTTGAACCACAGTTAACTAATTAATTAGGAAAGCATATTTACCCATGGCTGCTCCTGACTTTGACTGGCAAGAATTCCGTACCATTTTCAAGGAACTCTTTATTTGGGCCATGGACATACCCTGAAACAATCAAGAAAATAATTTTGCCGGCTTCAACTTTTTCTTCAGTTTCAATAGCAGTTTATTTGATCGTTGCTTTTATCAATGAAATTGATATAGAAGTGTAGTTATGCAAACCTGGACGGGCTGTAGCGTCGCGATTAAGAGTAACCGGAAGGTCGCGAGTTTGATTTCCGATGGGAGCCTGAATCTTTTTATTGATATAATCCAGGCATATCAAGGACACGGGCAAGGCTTACGCTAAATTTCATTTGTTCGTGAAAGTCGCGCATAATGCGTTTAATAATAATTGTAAAATTGGTTCTTGTGCTCTTCATTTGCCTAAAACTTAGTTTAGGGAAATTCAATAGAATACTAAGTTCTTATTGGAACATTACAAGGAAGAAAAATGAGAATTTCGGAAATAGTTGAAATACATATTCGGACTGCCACGCTTTTTTATTGGTTATTTTACGACGCTTTATAAACTGCTAAGATTATCTAACGTCTGAATAAGATGAAGGTGATAAAGCCAGCGAATAAATCCAGGGTCAAGCGCCGAAAGTTGCTCAGCATTTGTTCTTAAAGGTTTAAGGGAAAACTCCGGAAAAAACCTCAACCAGGTAACTTGTCGTAACCAGGATTTGAACCCGGGCCCGCTCGTTTCATGGTCAGGCATGCTAACCGTTACTCCACAGCGGTGAACTTGCCACACTTACCGCCATCAGAAGTAGAGGAGAGTTTTGTGAAATTGATGGAAATTGCTCCAAATAATTTTTCAAATTTCAAATTTTAAATTTATATATTTAGTACACAAGGTTTACACTACATTAGGCATTGCAGCCCGAAAGAGCAGAAGCTCGTCCTCGGACGCAGTTCAGTGTAGTTATGTAAAATTGAAGAGTGTTCATTCAGCACAATAAAATTAATATAGCCTATAGTAAAATACAGATCATGTAATAACATATACGAATATAGAAAATACAAAGTACACGAGTATTAGATTATAATTTTAAAATCACACAATTTAATAAAAGACAAAGCAATGAAATAATTAATCTAATTTGTTCCCTAAATCTATGTGTGTCCAGTGTACTTAGTTCAGGATAAGCGCTAATTAATGCGTTATATATTCTGAGTCCAAAATTTCTGCTGTGTTTTAATTCAGCAGTTGTGTGGAATTTGAGGGTGTCTAGAAAGAAAGTGTAGTTTTGTCTCGTGTCGTATTCATGAAGGTCAAATTTAAATTTATTGTTTTTTTTTTATGTTTTAAATGAGCAATGTTTGTTTATAAATTTCTTCTAGATTTGATACACCAAATTCCTTAAATGAATTTCGCTGGGTAATCAAAAGCTTTATATAGACAAATTTTGATCATTCTTATTTGGAAAGTCGATTTTGTCATTCCTCCCCAACCTAATATACCATACTGAATTATTGATTGAAACAGAGCTAAGTACACAGTACGCAGAACATAAACAGGTAAATAAGAGCGTAGAATGGAACATTTGTGAATTGTTTTACGCAATCTTTACACAGGAAGGAAATAATATGCTTGTCCCATTTTAAATGTTGGTCAATAATAATACCTAAATATTTAACGTGTGAGGATATACTCAAGGCGTGACATGAGCAAGTAGGTAGGTTACAATCATGTATTATTTTATTTCTCTAATTAATTATTTTTAGTTGTTCCAGCCCATGCGATATTAATGAAAATGGTATTAATTTTGTTTTAGATACGTTCAAAGAAAGTAAGTGAACATCCAGTCATTCTTGAATAATGTTAATACCACTATTAGAGTATTACATCTTCTGAATTTATGCTGGAAGAACTGCAAAATACCAGATGAATAGACAAAAGCGAAAGTAATATCTCTTTTTAAAAAGGGAAACAGAAGCTCACCAGAAAATTATAGAGGAATTACGTTATTAAATGTTGCATATAAGATATATACGAAAATTATAAATAAAAGATTTACAACTATATCTGATAAAATACTGCTAGAAGAACAAAATGGGTTTAGACATGGAAGATCGTGCATGGATGACATATTTACAATTAACATGATTATACAAAAGCGAAGAGAGCATAATTTAGAGACACATATTGGCTTTATCGATTATGAAAAAGCCTTTGATACACTACATCGCAAGACATTATGGAAAATCATGGAAAGAAGAGGCATTCCACTGCACTTAATACAAGTTATAAAATCAATTTATGCCAAAACAATGAACAGAATATCAATAAAAGGAAAATTATCGGAAGAATTTATGATTAATAAAGGTGTCATACAAGGATGTAGTCTATCACCAAGTCTTTTTAATATATACATAGTCGACATTCTTAGAGAATGGAAGAAATGTACTAATGACGGGATTTCGTTAAATCGACAAAACATTTTAAATACCCTCTTATTTGCAGACGATCAGATAATTATCCAGGATAGTGAAGATAACTTGCAAAAGGCCATACACAAATTAAATACAATATGTGGAGAATATAATCTAAAAATATCAATACAAAAGACAAAAGTAATGGCTTTCAGAGGAAAACATCCAGTTAGAAGTAAAATAATAATAAATAATACTGCTATAGAACAGATGAGCCATTTTAAATACCTAGGTTGCGATATTACTTATGATTATGATAAGGATGTGAATATTAAAACACAACGCTTCCAGGCTATATGTGGCACAATTGCCAAGAATTTAAAGAAGAAAACAAGGAAAGAAACGCAAATAAAATTTTATAAGACAATGGCTATACCATCTCTCTTATATGGATGTGAAGCATGGACCTTGAAGAAAAATGATATTAATAGAATCCAGTCAGCGGAAATGAAATTTCTCAGAGGAGTAAAATGATGTACAAGATTGGATAGATATAGAAATGATGACATAAGGAATGAACTAAACCTGCTCCCAATTATAGATAAAATAAAGGAATATAGAATTCGTTGGTCGAATCATTTAAGAAGAATGGATAAGGAACGAATACCGAAACAGGTGTTGGATTATAAACCACAAGGGAGAAGAGATATTGGTCGGCCAAGAACAAGGTGGAAAGTTGAGGACGGAACAGGAGACTCTCCTACTCCATGAAGAGAAGAAGAAGAAGAAGAAGAAGAAGAAGAAGAAGACCACTATTAGAATTTTGATAAGTTTCATTCCAACTCGAACCGCTAAATATAACCACAGTATCATGAGAATGCCAATTTTAAGTAAATCGTTGATATATATTAAAAACAAAACAGCACCTAAAATCCTCCCCTGAGGTACACCTATAGTAATGTTACGTGATTCACTAAGGTGATCATTGATTTTAGTTGACTGAGTTTTGTTACTTTAGGTAAGATTTAAATAATTTTAAAGCCAATCCATTAATTCCCAATCTATCCATTGTACTAGAAGATGCGGCATTCCCACCTGAAGCCTGGACTACTCTACCGACCGAAGATCAAAGAACTAATGGTCCAGAATCTTATCATAATAGTAATTATTATTATTATTATTATTATTATTATTATTATTATTATTATTATTACTTATTCCGGTGAAGTTAAGGCCATCAGGCCTTTCACTCAGCCAGAAATAAAAGAGACTGATAGCCTATAATTTGCAATTCATAGCGCTTACAATAAAGACTTACGTCCTCCGCGCCCGAACATTCACGTCATAATCCGAACATTACTGGAAATCCAAGTAGAGAGTCATAAAAATGATTCTACTAACAAGAATGTAACGCACAGACTGAGGAGAAATACTACAGAACAAATTAAGATAACACAAGATGCATAGGATGCAAAATTGTGAAATTAGTCGCCTAGATTACCTTGCGTTAGAGTTATAGGGTGCTATTCAGAGTCACTTCGCTAGCCCGGGCTACGAGCGTGCTAAACTAGCCCCGGCTATCGATTGGTTACTTGCACAAGATTCAAATCATATCATATCGCTAACACTGGTTTATGGATACGAAAAACGTTAGTTCTCTGATTATCCACCTAGAAGCCCGTACCAAGAATGTCTATGAATACGGATTTTCAGAAAAATAGCAACTTTCAGTGAAGCGGTAGTTTTCCTACATAATTTTTCTATTTTCCAAAGTCAATCTTTCGTCAGTTTTGAGAACTAATTGCATTTCAGAATAAAACAAAACACACACTACAATAAACAATAGGCTATTACACGAATGCCATGACCTGCAGGATTGCTGACATATTTTCAAATTCAATTGGTTATTACATACTTCAAGGCTTACTAAAAATAATTTACAGTCTGATTCTGCGGTGTGTAATTTTCTGAGTACAGCTGTGTATTGGATATTAAAATCTACAAAACTTAAGGTGGTTTGATGACATTAGTACTATTACAAATGAAATATTATTATAGTTAATGCCATAATGTTAATATATAATGTAATAATATTGTTATTAAAAATAAAATATTTGTATAGTTATTAATCAAGTGGGGTTGGGTCTTTTTCATATTCTTAATGGCGGTGTGGTGTAGATACTTATATGCGTCATTCTCTTCAGTATCGGCTCAAGAGAGCGCAAAAATTACAGTTCCTAAGGAAAGACGGTATAACTTACTGATAAAATAAGAGGTCTACGAAATGTTGTGGTCTCCCGATCATTTCAGCAAGATCTCTTAGCATAATAAAATGATTTTACATTCTACATTTCAAGCTCTACATGCAGCAGCTATACCAAGATGCTATGTCTGTTATTCAAAAGCATAGCAAACCTGACTTTTTTTAACTTTCACCTACATTCCACAATGACCTGAAATAGCTATTGCTTTACTCACACATGAAAAACCCACTGATCGTCCTGGCATTGTTACTTACGTTTTCGCGTTGAAACTCGAAAACTGAAGGTGGATAGGTTCAAGAAAAAGTATTTGGCATAAAAAAACCATTCAGAGGGAGTATGTTTAATTATTATGGAAGAAAAAATAACTTTCAAAATGTCTGGTATTTTTCATTGAAAATAAATCTGAAAAATTTTTATTTCAACGTCTAATGAACTTAGTTTGCAGCATTTGTTGCACAAGCCACTGGTTTTATATAATTACAACATCCTTTTGTTACATTTCACATGATGAGAAACTAAAAATTCTCGAGTTTGCAGAAGAACACAGATTAATCGTTTTAGTGTACTTACGGCGGAGGCTGGCCGCAATGCAGCGGCCAGTATCACCACAATGAACGTTGAAATCACTAGCCGATTCATGTTGGTCGACTAAGTTACCTCGTGTTTGGGTGTTGGTCGCCAGAGACTCAAGTTTATATACTTAGCTCGCTTTGTTCAGTGAATCTCATTGCAAGGCCACGGGATTATTGTTATCGTATTCAAATGAGGACCTTGCTATGCGAACATCCGGTGACCCTTATCTCCAAACACGAATCTTCTCCTTCATCCAGGCGCTTCAAATCAAACTATTTCTTCTTCGCCTCCCTTCCACGCCCCCTGCTGGGCATTATTATGACAATTTGTCGTCTGCCTTTATACGTAGATGTAACAGCTTCCTCTTCCGTCTTAAATGATTTGACAGATGACTGTCAACACTGTGCGATAACAAAATTAATTAATTTTAAGCACCGTGTGAAATCAAAAGTCATCTAACATCGTGGCTGGCTAACAAATGATACAATCGCAAATAATTAATATTGAAGTGCATAATTAATAGACAACTTCCGTGTATATGTAGGACTATTGCTCAAAAATACTGGTGGACAAATGGTGTTACTACATTGAAAAGTATTTTGTATTTCGTGACAGAAGTGTGACAAGATTTTCCTTGTGATTATGCATTAGGGTGTATCGTTAAAAAAAGATCGGAAATTCAAAGCGTAAGGATGTACAAAAGTTGCTTTATTGTCTCTATTACATAAATGCAGTAAAATAATCAGGTCTCTAATTACATTACAGTTGTGTTTATTATATTGTATTTATTTACATTCCATGGTATTCCTACACCGCTTCATAGGTAGAATATGAAACATGTAAAAAAAATCTTAATAGTATGTATGTATGTATGTATGTATGTATGTATGTATGTATGTATGTATGTATGTATGTACAGTATGTATGTATGTATGTATGTATGTATGTATTTATTCACACTGCAAATAGGTAAATACCTGGTAGCAGTGGTAACTAATTACACTCAATAATGACAATTAATAATAGATTAATAATAATTAATAATGGATTAATAATAATATTAATAATGATTAAGACTAATAAATAATAATAATAATAATAAAATAATATTAGTATAATAATATTAACAAGAAGCATTCTAAATTAAGTGAAACACTTTCACTTAAAATACCATTTAAAGTAAATCAAATTTGTATCTTAACCCTAAGTTCTAACTGAAACCCACGAGTATGATATGTCCATTCATGCACAAGTACCCGCTGTCAACTCACTCACTGCACTGGAACTACGACACATTTCACTGACACTATCCTGATTTCACTAACATTTCAAAAACATTTCACTGTTCAAATATTTTTCACTACCACTATAAACTATAAAACTTCACTGACACAAACACACTTCACCGACACAACACACTTCACTGACACAACACTTCAAGTAACAAACATCAATTACACCTTTTAAATAGTGTGCATAATATACTACCGTGTATTAGTAAAGTTCTTAAGCCTATTTTTAAACACATTTCTGGTTATTGGTAAAGTCTTTAGTAAGTCAGCAGGTAAAGCATTCCAGTCCCTGAAAAAAAAAATAAACGCCTTAGTCTTAATTATACAACACAAAGTCTTAATTATAGCCAGTTGAAATATATTCAGAAGAGTTTATAATATATTAGTAAAACACAACGGGTTAGTATCGATACTTAACACAAGAAATAAATATTCCTGCAGCATTATTGAATGTCATAAATTCACCTACAGAATAGAAGGCGTAAGAAATTAGGAACTTCTTTAATTTGGCCCTAAATAATCTTATGTTTTGAGTTTGATTATCTATACCATACAGAGACTATTAAAAATAATGTTTACTGCCATATGACGAACTCTTTTTTGATAGCAGCGATAGACTTGCCAATGGAATGTGAAAGTCATCTTTGACGAGTATTTGTGCTATGAACTGTTCCATTAGTTACAAAGTTTTCACGATTACATACGATGGAGTTTATTAAGAAAACTTATACTGACAAGCCATGGACTATATTTGCAGTTTTTTTAAATGGTCCTACACGATTCTCTAGATTTCACACCTACTATTACTCTAATTACTCATTTTGGAGTAGGAACGAAGTGTTACTGTCTATAGAATTTCCATATAATATAATTCCAAAACTCATTATCGCGTGGAAGTATGCAAAGTATATTGTTTTTAAGGTATTGATACCATTTCTTGCCTAGAGCTAATAGCAAAACATGCTTAATTTGGTTTGGGAATAATTTATTTAATATTATTTTTCCATTTACGATATGTAAGGCAAGAAATTTGGTTGTTCTTTCTATTAGGAACCTATTATTAATAATTACACTACTCAACAAGGTTTTAATAACATGGACAAGAATAGCTATTTTTGTGTAATTTGTATATCCTGATTACGAATATGGCATTGAAAAAGTGTCTACACGTCACATTTTTTCAGAAACTCATATTTTTAGTTAGTGAATCGTATAAAAATGTGTTGAAATCTAGCCACTTTGAAAGAGGTTCTTTTCTTTAACATAGATCTTTTACACAGTTATATATCATTTCCGTTCTTTTAAGGTGCCTACAATTTGAAACATAGTTTCACTTTTGTGGGTTAAATGAGGTTACCCTTAGCGATGGTTTATTGTTTTATTACCCTTATTATGCAGTTGCACGGAGGGTAGGTCACATCTGGTTATAACTGACTAAGGGAAAGGAGGAAATACGGTCGCTGTTGTATCGTTAGACAAGAAATGAACAATTTAGCGATTAGTTCTGATTGTGGAAGTGTTGTGAGGGCACTAGTTATTCTGTAACAGTGTTAAATGGATCGCAGTCGTCTTTCATGTAACAATTTTTCAAATAGTTTCTGCTATGTTTATGGGGAATTAACTTTGAAATCACAACATCGATCAATTACAGACAATGTAAAAAAGGCATATTACGTGTATTTTGGCTGTAAACTGGATGAACAAGACAAAAATTGGGCACCACACGTGTGTTGTGTAACATGTTACGTGAAGTTAATAGAGTAGTTGCAGGGGGGAAATAACATGTCTTTTGCTGTTCCAATGATTTTGCGACAGCCTACCAGTCTTATGGAAGATTGTTACTTCTGCATTTCCAAAACAGAGGGATTTTCAAGGAAAACTAAAGATAAAATTGTGTATTCTAATCTCCCACCAGCCTAAGGCTGGGTTTACACATTGCGATTTTGCAGGAACGATTTTGTGGGACCGATTTTGCTGGACGACAACAACACATTGGTTTAAATGGAACGGTGTACACATTGCCGCAGAATCGGAGCTTGCGGGATGGGACTACAGCATGCTGCAGTTATGCAGGATGCCGCACGGCGGGATGTAGGACTACAACACATGGATTCAAATGGTCCACATTCTCCTGAACTTCCTGTACCTATCCCTCCAGCCAGTGAGGAAGATTATGTCATTCCAGAGGAACACGAACTATCAGAATCTTCAGACTACCCTTCAACTTCGCCTGATGCCATCCACATTCCTGAACATCGTAGAACACCACATCTGATACGACAGGCAGAACGTAATGATATAGTTAGGGCTTTAGGTCTTTCCAAGCAACACGCTGAACTATTAGGTTTTAGATTATAAAAATGGGATTTATTAGCAAAACATATCAAGATGTCCGTGTTCAGAAAACGAAACGATATACTGACTAGTTATTTTGTAATGATAAATACTGTTTGTGCTTGCAAAAATGTGAACGGCTTATGGATGAATTAGATATTGAATATAATCCAGAAGAATGGAGACTGTTAATCAATTCATAAAAACTAAGCTTAAAAGCAGTTTTATTGCACAATGGCAATACGGAACCTTCCATCATGGCTCATTCAGTCACTATGAAAGAAACTTATGAAAACATGTCACTAATATTGAATGCAGTAAATTGTAATGAACATCGCTGGGCAATTTGTGTGGATTTTAAAGTAACAGGTTTGTTGCTTGGATTACAATGAGGGTTTACTAAGTCACGTTGTTTTTTATGTTTGTGGGACAGTTGAGCAACAGCAAAACATTATGTGGTGAAGAACTGGCCTATCGGACCAGGTTATAGTCCTGGTGAGCATAATATTAAATATCCTCCGGTAGTGTAACGTGAAAAAGTGCTTCTTCCTCCACTGCATATAAAACTAGGGCTAATGAAAAATTCTGTGAAAGCTCTAGATAAGAGTGGAGAAGCCTTTCAATACTTAAGGACTCTGTTCCCTAAAATCAATGATGCTAAATTAAAAGAAGGCATATTTGTCAGTCCACAAATTAGAAAACTTTTGAAGGACAGCATTTTTGAGAAAAACTTAACTCCAAGGAGTTACCAGCTTCAAAGGGTTTTTAGAGAATCACAAGGCAAAAAATTATCGCCAGTTAATAGAGACGTTACTAAGAAACTAAAACAATGGACTGCAGTATGTCACTGAAGATCCACTTCTTACATTCACATTTGGACTTCTTTCCTGAGAACTTGGGGACTGTAAGTGATGAGCAGGGAGAACAATTTCACCAAGATATTGCTACAATGGAGCAACGGTATCAAGGAAGATAGGATCCAGCGATGATGGGCGATTATTGCTAGTTTTTAAAAAGAGAAGATTCCAGTTCTCATAAGAGAAAAAAATGAAGGTATTTTTTTATATTTCTCTATTTTATTGCATGAAGAGTGGTTTTTATAAGTCGTAATAGCTGCTCCGTTATTACTGTACCAGTTTTATCATAGCTAAGCTGCCCTTGGAAATTTTCACACAAAAAATGAGAACAAAGTAATTTTTAATAGGTCAAGAATCCTGATTTTTCTATGTATCAAGTAAGTATCTATAACACAAAAACGAGACGTGTTACGAATTTTTCGCTGTCATTTTCGTGTTCAGCGAATGCAAATTCGTTAAGATCGGCCTATTTTATCAATGTTATGGACAAAAAGTTCAAATTTGTTGAGTAGTGTTTTATTGCGCTTGAAATTTTAGAGGTTAAATTTGGACAAGATTTAAATTGGATTATGTTAGTTTTGTTACACTTTAATTTTAATTTATTCGCTGAGAACCATTCACATATTTTGAGGAGAATTGCCTCTGTTGAAGACTGGAATACGTTGTGATTATTGGCTGTAATTACTCATACTATACTTGTGTCATCTGCAAACAATAATATGGAACGAACTACATATTTTATTGGGGAGGGGGGCAAGATCATTTATGAACACTAGAAAAAGTAGGGGACCTGGATGGAATATTTGTCATAATAAAGTAAAATGATCAGTTTACCTTACGTGTTATTTTCTGACATTTTGTCGGTATTAACGGTTTATATCGGCATTATGTCCTTAGTGTCACCATTTTGAGAAATATGTTGACTGCTTAAGATTTTTATGCCCTGTATTTGAACCATCAGGTGCTAACACTGTATTAAACAGGAAGCTTGTAAGATTAATATTGCTACTGTTGTAAAATGTTAGATTATAAAATAATAGCATTAACGTGTTATTGAAAGTGTTGTAAGATGTTTTCTCCTAAAAAATTATCCTTCTAGTATAAAAGCAAGCTAATGAAAAGCTAATATAATAAAAAATAGACCCTCCGCGGCTCGGTTAAAAGTGCTTCTATTCTAAGAGGTCAAAATTTTTGTGCGAAATGTTGGCACCATTATAAAACTTTTGCTAAATGTAAAAATTTTAATTTCGGAAAAAAATCTGCCTATTTCGATACGCCCTATTATGCATACTTATACACATATCATGAATTTTTTATTTAATTCTAGAATCACTGCATCCACGATTACTGTGGAGTAATAACACATGCAAATGTTACCATTCCAACACAATTCTACAAATTGTTATATAATCGTTGATATCATTAAAATTGTTTCTATACGAAACTAAATTACTCCACATCGTAAACCTTTTGTTACTATTTTAGTAGTGTAATCCTTTATAAGCACCTTCTCGTACAAATTTCGTCATCATTGAATTATTAACTTGCCAGACCCGTGTACTTCGCTGCACTTGTTAGAAATAAATATAAAGACATAATTAAAATAGAACATTTGGTCCAGGGAACATCTGTGTTTGATGGAAGGATAAATCGTTTAATATGTTACTTAATTGACATGGTATTTAAATAATCAGTATAGAGTGGATTGTGTACGAAGATAATTTTTTATGTTGGCTTCATTGTGCATCTTTTCTTCTTTGTTAAATTTATTTATACACGCTTTCACATTTGTGGTCATGTCGCGTGTTAAAATGTGTGAGTATACCAGTAGGCCGTTTTTACTCTTGTTGAGTTTCTGTTTCTATTGTGTATTGTAGATGGCTTGTGTTCATGTAACTGGTTGTAGATTTTGATTAATGTTTATCGTATTGGTAATTGATGCGATGATGAATCATGGCATGTAAATTTCCAATCTGACATTTGCCTTTATGACTAAGGGAAACCCTGAAAAACGCCAGTCATATTGGTCGGCCACAGAGTTTGAACCCGTGACCTCCCGAATGCGAGTCTCAAACTCTACCGTCTGAACCAACTCACTGGGTTGTGCATCATTGTTCATGTAAATAAAAAAATGAAAATGAATGTGGTATATAAATATTTTAAGAAACACAGGAAACGAATATGGGCAAATTATAAGCGCAGGAAAGCCATTTCGTGACACTTTGTAAAATAACTCAGCTCCAGTGAGCTCAACGGTAAAATACTAGTTTTTACTCCATATGTGCTGTATTTGTGGTTCATTAAAATACTCATCTTTACGACAAAACTCTTAGAAATATTATTAATTTATTTTAATTTTACCTTAATCCTCAAATAGCATTACGTCCATCTAAGGAAACTACACTTTCAAATAGGGAAGGAATTATCCAAATCGGTTAAGTAGCTTCTGAGATTACTTAATACAAACACACAAACATTCTCTGTATATTAATATTGATAAACATTATATATTTATATATTCCCAACATAGAATACAAATATATCCGTATAAAAATAGTGTTAAATGAATATTCACCGTTTGTGTGCAAGGCAGCCTTAAATAGACGGAGTCATTTGTTTTCATTTGATTACAACCTATTAGTCTGAGACGGCGCTGATAAAACGTTTTGTTATTTTGAAACTTGTGTATCTCGTTAAATATCAGTCCTGTCAAAATTTTGTATAGAATAAAACTTATCGGAAATCATTCTTAAGAAACTTTTATTATTGGTGTGTAACATTTTCCATGAAAATCAATAATAAGCGAGATATTTCGATTTATTTAATTCAAGCTCCCTTATAATCTTCTTTTGAAAAAAAGTATTTTGAAAGCCATATAGCTTAAAATCTAAGTTAGAATTAACTCAATTTATATACCGATTTTCATAGAAATCGATTCAGCCATTATCGCGTGAAAAGGTAACAAACATCCAGACAGACAGACATACATACAAACAAAAATTAAAAAAACGGCATTTTTGGTCTCAGGATGGCTACTTATACATGAAGAGTCCACTGCAAGAATGATGGATGTCATTTGAAAATACATTTTGCAGGAGAAGCAATTGAAAGTTTGAAATTCCTAGCGCTCAAAGCTTAACTGTGATTTTCCGATCATTACTGGACAATGACTATCAGTGTTAATGCCATATAACTCTCTATGTACATTCTCTATGTCTTAAGCTATGCATTGACAGACTTGGTTCATTTTCGACAAGAAAGTGACATCCATCATTCTTGCAGTGGACTCTTCACAAGTTAACACCAATTATTTTTGGAAAAGCGAAAATTAGCAGAAAAACTTTGGTTACAGATTTATTGTTAGTATAGATAATAGGCTATAATAGCTATAGCAATTTATTAACTCTTCGTTGTATTGCTGAAATAATTTAATTACTGTTTATTATATTAGTTTTGAGGGAGGTGGGATATGATGATAGAGACTGGATTAATCTTGCACAGGATAGGGACCGATGGCGGGCTTATGTGAGAGCGGCAATGAACCTGCGGGTTCCTTAAAAGCCATTTGTAAGTAAGTAAGTATATTATATTATTTATACACGTACTACGTACAGTATATTTCAGTCTGTAACCGAATATGGACTAGTAGGATGGTGTAGTGCTTATAAAATGTATCTTATTCCACTAGATTTACTGCAGAGAAGGATAATTAAAATATATCTAAAAAAACTCTATTGATTATCCTACCGAAAAACAATGTTTAAAGGATATAAAGTCTTGAAAATGTATCAGATTTATATCAATTTATTACTAAATTTTATACATAAATTCACACAAATTTCAGTTACACACTAAACCAAATATATGTGATAAAATACTTGGGCCTGTGTTTGAACCCAAGACGTGTGTAACAAGCACTGTCTTCAATCATAATCCTAGTAATGATATCGGCCCTAGAATTTATAATCAATTAATTAATAAACATCCTCATCAAGTTAATTCAAACTTTTTCAAATGTAAAAATGTATGTAAGCACTTTGTTATTAGTGAACATCAATCTTTAACAATGTCGCCAAATTTTTTTTTGACATTGAGCTGCGAGTGCAGCATAATTTTACTTCGGTATACTTTATTCTGGACCATATTATATAATGGTGTCTCAGGATCATCTTACCAAATTTGTTGTTCTCCGGCCTCTTAAAATCAAAGAACGCAGGAGAAGTAGTCGACCAAATCTTGGACAATTTTACATTGTTCATGCTCCAATGGAAGAGAATTCGCCAACAAGGTGGTTAGCAACTTAGCTGAGCACTGGTCCTTCTTGAAGATTGTTCATGGTAAGCCACAACACTCACAAAATCAGGGGAGCGTGGAAAGAGTTAAAATATGATTTCGGCTTGGACGCAAATGAATAAACCGCTAGAGTGAAGGGCTGTGCTTTGTTGAGCTGATGAAGAACTGTGCCTTCCATTCTGGAATTAAGACAACACCATATGAAGCTCTCTTCGGTTGTAAAGTTTACGTGGGTCTGACAATGTCTTCTCTGCCTCATGATACTTTACAAACTATAACAGAGCGAAGATTGGGGAAAGTCATAGCCAGGATTAAAACATCAAAATAGAATGGCGCAGATGATCCTGAAGAAGAGGAAGAAGTATCTTCTCTCTCAAACATCGATTAGACCACAACCCAAGCCGAAAGAAACAAAAATTCTGACGTTCGAATCCTTTATAGTAAACTGCCTTCTACATCTGAATAATATATATGTGATAAGTGTACCGACTGTTGTATTGTCTCCAACTGATTGTAAGTCGACAACAAACACAGATATGAGTTCGCAATTTCATTGCGTTTCACAAACGAAATTTTAAGTCATAAATAATATGGTAGAAATATATATATATATATATATATATATATATATATATATATATATATATATATATACATTTTTTTTTCTTCTTTTTTTTTCACGCAAAGGGAAGCCAATGTTACATCGTAGTGGGTATTGTCATTTTGTCATTTATAAAATGCTAATCAGGTACTGTAAACTTTAACACGAGAAAGACATATAGGCCTAATACATATTCCGAAGTGATATATTGTTAAAAGTTGTGTAATAAAGATTAATTTTAATATTGGCCCTAATTTGTTTTCCTTCAATCTTCCTCTTCTTTTTGTTCCTTCTTTGCGTGTACTTTATTCTGAATTTTATCAGTTCTAGGCATTCTTGAAACAGAATATTATTAAAATTCTATACATGTGTACAGTTTCAAATAGGAAAATTTCCAATTTATATGTGATTACTGTAAATTATAATCTTCATGGGAGAGCCAAAGCTGGCAAAGAAGCAACTTGTGGCAGCTCTGTAACGTATAATTTTGAAAGTCCTTCCATCAGCTCCCCAGATCTTTCAACCAATTGGAAACATTTACGTCTCTCGCATTTCTGGCGCCACATAGTCGACACGAC
The DNA here is from genome assembly GCF_040183065.1 of Periplaneta americana. Lineage (NCBI taxonomy): Eukaryota > Metazoa > Arthropoda > Insecta > Blattodea > Blattidae > Periplaneta > Periplaneta americana. The sequence goes on along the minus strand of NC_091120.1, from coordinate 68,722,292 downwards.
ATTGCGATATTGATATTACATTCCCTAACTTTCCTTCCGCGCTTACCTGGCTGCCCGCCATCCACTTGACTGCAATCGGGTTGAGAAAAGGGGGAATGCTGTTATTTGCAACGTCACTCTCTGACCCTGTACCTTCCAGGTGCGTTATTAAAGGCGTCATAAGTCGAATCTTTCTCCGCGGCCACTGTAGTGGTTACCATTCTCGCAGTTGAATTCGAGATTCGCGAATTCTAACCCGAGTTAGGGCGGTGATTTTAAAAGGCTATCTAGATTATTAAGCATAGCTTTCTCCGAGAGGGAAGTAAACCTGTAGTTTTATACCGTATATTTGATGTACATAGGAATCCTGTTTCTGATAGAGGGTTTTAGACAAAATTTGTTGCCTATGTTGAATTTCGACGTTGAATAATCTATATTATTAAAAGTATAAATTACTACTGCTGCTACTACTGCTACTGCTCCTGCTACTACTACTACTACTACTGCTACTACAACTGCTGCTACTACTACTGGTGCTGCTGCTACTACTATTGCTAATACTACTACTACTACTGCTACTCCTACTACTGCTGCTACTACTACTAGCCTACTACTACTACTACTACTACTACTACTACTACTGCAACTGCTCCTGCTACTACTACTACTGCTACTACTACTACTGCTACTACTACTACTGCTCCTGCTACTACTACTACTACTGCTCCTGCTACTACTACTACTACTACTGCTACTACTACTACTACTACTACTGCTGCTGCTACTACTACTACTAGCCTACTACTACTGCTCCTGCTACTACTACTACTGCTACTACTACTACTGCTTCTGCTCCTGCTACTACTACTACTGATACTACTACTACTGCTGCTACTACTACTAGCCTACTACTACTACTGCAACTGCTCCTGCTACTACTACTACTACTGCTGCTACTACTACTACTGCTGCTACTACTACTACTGCTACTGCTCCTGCTCTTGCTCCTGCTACTACTGCTACTGCTACTGCTCCTGCTGCTGCTACTACTGCTGCTGCTACTACTACTACTAGCCTACTACTACTGCTACTACTACTAGCCTACTACTACTGCAACTGCTCCTGCTGCTACTACTACTGCTACTACTACTACTACTGCTGCTACTACTGCTACTGCTCCTGCTACTACTACTACTGCTGCTGCTACTACTGCTGCTGCTACTACTACTACTGCTCCTGCTACTACTACTACTGCTACTACTACTACTGCTACTACTGCTACTACTGCTACTGCTCCTGCTACTACTACTACTACTACTGCTACTACTACTGCTACTACTGTTGCTACTACTACTACTACTACCCTACTACTACTACTACTACTACTACTACTGCTCCTGCTACTACTACTACTACTGCTACTACTACTACTGCTGCTACTACTACTACTGCTCCTGCTACTACTACTATTACTGCTGCTGCTACTACTACTAGCCTACTACTACTACTGCAACTGCTCCTGCTACTACTACTACTACTACTACTACTACTGCTGCTACTACTATTAGCCTACTACTACTACTACTACTGCTCCTGCTACTACTACTATTACTACTACTACTGCTGCTACTACTACTACTAGCCTCCTACTACTACTACTGCTGCTGCTACTACTACTACTAGCCTACTACTACTACTGCTCCTGCTACTACTACTACTACTACTAGCCTACTACTACTGCAACTGCTCCTGCTACTACTACTACTACTGCTACTACTACTACTACTGCTACTACTACTACTGCTACTACTGCTCCTGCTGCTACTACTACTACTGCTACTACTACTACTACTACTGCTACTACTACTACTGCTCCTGCTACTACTGCTACTACTGCTCCTGCTGCTACTACTACTACTGCTACTACTACTACTGCTACTGCTCCTGCTACTATTACTACTGCTCCTGCTACTACTACTACTGCTACTACTACTGCTGCTGCTACTACTACTACTGCAAGTGTGCTCCTGCTACTACTACTACTGCAACTGCTCCTGCTGCTACTACTACTACTACTACTACTACTACTACTACTACTACTACTACTACTACTATTACTAGCCTACTACTACTACTACTACTACTACTACTACTACTACTACTACTGCTCCTGCTACTACTACTATTGCTATTACTACTATTACTACTACTACTACAAATAATACAAATCAGAAGTAGAACATTAATTTCTTCCATATGTTGAGTCGGAATGTAAATACTTAAGCTTGTGTTTTACATAAAAAATCTAACATTGTGCTCATTATGAAATTACACTAATGATGCAGGAATCTGGTCATCATCATGGCGTCGCACTAGTTGAGCTGCAATAAATCCAAAATTAACATAATGATGTAAATTTATTTTCACATTATGTTATTACAACCAGTCTATTTAGCAGTGAAATGCAAATACAATTCAGAAAATAGCTTAGTCTTATTTTTAGGAAGATGACCCATGAAATAACATAGTAAGTAAATAATATCTTCTTAATTTCAAGTATAGATTCGTCCAACTTGTAATGGAGTCAGAATTTCTATTCAATTAGAACGAAATACTTTTAAAAATAATTTTTGTTTGTTTAAATGTAACGCTGGCAGTTATTTGTTGGGTCATTTTAATTGATGTCAAGCTTCTTGAGCAATAGGAACCGTGCTGTTGTGCGAGGTGCTTGGCAGGGAAAATCTATGCTGTAATGACGACCTGGTAAACTGAGGAACTGACATCCAGGCTCGTTAGGGGAAGGTTAGGATCTGAAACAAAGAGATGCTGTGGTTAACTACAATATTGTCATTTGTCATACTATAAACATTACCACGATGATAACGATAACGGAAGAAGAGTAAGGTAAATGAAGATAAGGTAAAGAAAAAGAGAAGACTATGTAGATGAGAAAAAAGAGATTCAAACAAAGAGTAAGATATGAAGAACAGAAGGGAAAGTAGAAGAGCGAAAGAAGGTACTGAGAGGAAAATGATAACGTGAGAAGAAGAAATATGCAAAGAGAAAGAAAAGGAGAAGAGGACAAGGAAGATGCAAAGGGAAGAAAAAGAAGAATAGGACAAGGAAGATGCGAAGAGAGAGAAAAGGAAAAGAAAAGGAAGCCGTGAATAGAAGGAAAAGAGGAAGGAAGATGCGAAGAGAAGGGAAAGGAGAAGAGGAAGAAGGAAGATGTGAAGAGAAGGAAGAGGAGAAGAGGAAAAGGAAGATGTAAAGAGAAGGAAAAGCAGAAGAGGAGAAGGGAGATGCGAAGAGAAAGAAAAGGAGAAGGGAAGAAAGATGCGAAGAGAAAGAAAAGGAGAAGAGAAGGAAGAGGAGAAGAGAAGAAAAATGCGAAGAGAAGGAAAAGGAGAAGAAAAGGAAGGAAGGCACACGTGAAGAGAAGGAAAAGGAGAAGGAAGGAAGATGTGAAGAGAAGGAAAAGGAGAAAGACGATGCGAAGAGAAGGTAAAGGAGAAGAGAAGGAAGGAAGATGTGAAGAGAAGGGAAAGCAGAAGAGGAGAAGGGAGATGCGAAGAGAAAGAAAAGGAGAAGGGAAGAAAGATGCGAAGAGAAAGAAAAGGAGAAGAGAAGGAAGAGGAGAAGAGAAGAAAAATGCGAAGAGAAGGAAAAGGAGAAGAAAAGGAAGGAAGGCACGCGTGAAGAGAAGGAAAAGGAGAAGGAAGGAAGATGTGAAGAGAAGGAAAAGGAGAAAGACGATGCGAAGAGAAGGTAAAGGAAAAGAGAAGGAAGGAAGATGTGAAGAGAAGGAAAAGAGGAGAAGGAAGATGCGAAGAAAAGGAAAAGAGGAGAAGGAAGGTGCGAAAAGAGAGAAAAGGAGAAGAGAAGAAGGAAGATTAAATTGAAGGAGAAGGAGAATAGAAGAAAGATGCTAATAGAATGGAAAGCAGAAGACAAGAGAGATGTGAAGAGAAAAAAAGGAGAGGAGGAGTAGGAAGATGCAAATATAAGACAAGGAGAAGAAGGTGCAAAGATAAAGAAGATGCATAGATAAGGAAAAGGGAAAGATAAGAAGGAAGATGTAAAGATGAGAGAAGAAAGATGCAAAGAGAAGGAAAAGGAGACGAGGAGGAGAAAGATCCAAAGATAAGGAAAGGGAGAAGTGGAGAAGGAGTATGCGAAGAGAAGGAAAGAAACTTAGAAGAATAGGAGAGATAAAAATTGTGATGAATCTGAAGACAATTCCAATGATAATTACTTCAGTGATATGAATTTTATTAGTGATACAAGGTGATGCTTATGAAAAGTGTGATGTTATAACACATACTACTGGGTGAACAGTATAGAGCAGAACAGGTTTCATGTATCGCGCGGCCTTGAGTCCCCACCTCAGCGCGCATAGCCGACCGGCCGTGAAACCTGTTCTGCTATGTACTGTTCACCCAGTAGTTAATAACTGTTGTGATAAAAATGTTCGCTACGTGCTCCACTTACGTCTGGATCGGCGTCATGAATGCACTTCGTGGCTGCGAAAGCGATATCGCAGGCATCAGACAAACCTGAAAAAAATCACACAGAATAAAACAGGACGAACAAGTTATTTGTTATTATTTCTGTCAGTAGTATTTGTAATTAATGTAGACATTGAAAATAATGTGCATGTTCGTACACTTTCACGTTCGTGACCAAAACAACGTCATACTCGCTTATTTCATGTAAAAATACAAAACACTCGCTTACGTCATTAGTGGGCCTGATTCTAGAAATTACGGAGTGAAAACATGGGTCAAATGTTCCTCTAATATTTCAGCGGTACATTTAAATTTGCGCCTGCTTAGATATCATTCCTTCTTAGTCATTAAACTCGGAGTGGGGAGCATTCTTAAGAGCAATTCGGATGTTTATAAAAGTCACCTTTTTACACGGTTAAATAAACAAGCCCAATTCGGATAATCCTAAAATTGTCGGTTAAATCCAGTTCCCACCTGCGTCAGAATTACTGCACTTGTCTACCGCAGCCAGAGCTCTTGCTTTTGTATCACCTTGCATCATCCTTTCAATAATAGACTTCGTGAGATCTACTGCGAGTTTGCCGTCCCTCATCTGGAACAAGGAAAATCGGTACTCCATAAAAACAGGGTTATATTTTGGATATGTTATTTCCCTAAAACATTGCAGCAAAACGACGAAACTTACCGTGAGCGACATCGTCATGGCGCAGGACATGTAGCACTGAAAATGTAGAAATTAAGTAAATATTAATCTCATGATCTCGTAAAATAAATTTTACAGGAGAATTGCTATAAATCTACTACTTGGAGTTCTAATCCTAATGCCCTAACATACTTTACACTCAATATCGCTTCTCAAACACTGGTTTATAACCAAAACCACCGTTTCTGGCGCGTGAAATAAGTAATGGGAACGTTAAGAGCGAGAATCTTATATTTCCTACAGTATGTAGGCGAGAAAGCTGACACTATGATTGGCAGATAGCTGACATAACATCCTTTTAGGAGGTGGTATCACTCTCAGCCGAAGTGACTAGACAGTTTACTCAAGGACACACCCCAGAAACGTGAAGTAGGCAATAAGACTGACAACTGTAACTGGCACATTGCTGACGTGACGTGTTGGGTGGTACCGTTCTCAGCTGCACTGGCAACAAGTGTTCACTTACTGGATTTTTACTCAAGGACACGCGCCAAAAAAGCTGGCACTGACTGTGTATGGAGACTTTCACATGTAGTGGGCCGTGGAGAGAATCAGCCGGCAGAGAGGCTGTCGAGCTTCAGTGATAAAATATTGGAGATGTTCATTAAAAAACCCCTACCAGTCAAAGAAGTTGAGCCATGCAGAACTACCACTCGGAATGTCTCTGAATAAATGTGTGTTAACAATACTTAAATCCATGTAGGAGTTGATATGAAATCGATATAACGTCGAACTTCCTACTTACAAGCAAACATTCTCATGGGGACAGATATTTTTTTCTTCCATCATATTAATAATGTTAAAACAAGTGTTTCTACAAATTCTGATCACTCGAGCGCGATTACGAGGGCTATAAAAATAAGTTTTTCTGGGGCCGTTAACAGAAAAAAACATAATTTTATTGAAAGATTTGTTGGAACAGATACAGCAATTATTGTTTTTCAACATATTCCTCACCGGAATTGAGACATTTGTCATACCGTGGGATCAACTTTCCTAGCCCTGTGTCGTAGACATCTGCCGCCTGGGATCGGGATCACTGTGTGACAGCCGTCTGTAACTCTCCGTCGATCCCATGGTATCACAGATGTCTCTATTCCAATGAAAAATAGCTCAACAGTTGTTGTATCTGTTCCAATAAATTTTTTCAATGAAATTGTGTTTTATTTCTGTAATCGATCCCAGGGAAACTTATTTTTTACGGCCCTCGTAATTGCGTTCGAGTGGAAAAGTCAGGATAGGAGAAGAAAGTCAGAAGAAATTAAAATTTGGAGAGGAGTACGTCAAGGATGTCCTTTATCACCTACCCTGTTCAACATCTACTTGGAGGATTTAGTAAAGAACTGTTTTCAGAACATAGGAGGAGTGATAGTAGGAGGAAGAAGAATAAAGTACATAAGATTTGCTGATGATATGGCGTTGTTAGCAGAAGAGGAAATGATACTAAAGGATATGCTACTGGAGCTAAATGACAGCTTGTGAACAGTATGGGATGAAGATAAATGCAAATAAGATGGAAAGCATGGGCATAGGAAGAAAAATACAGAAGATAAACTTGCTATAGCAAGTGGACAGCTTCAAATACTTGGGGTGTACTATAAGCAGTAATATGAGCTGCTGCCAGGAAGTCAAGAAGAGGATAGCAATGGCAAAGAAAGCTTTTAATAGAAAAAGGACCATCTTCTGCTGACCTCTGGGAAAAGAACTAAGGAAGAGACCAGTGAAGTGCTTTGTATGGAGTGTGACATTGTGTGGGGCAGAAACATAGACATTACGGCGAAATGAAGAGAAACGAATAGAAGCATTTGAAATGTGGATATGGAGATTAATGGAGCTGTGAAGTGGATAGACAGAATAAGAAAAGAAGCTATGTTGGAAAGAGTGGGTGAAGAAAGAATGATGCTGAAACTGATCAGGAAGAGGAAAAGGAATTGGTTGGGTCACTGGTTGAGAAGAAACTGCCTACTAAAGGAATGGTGAACGGGAGAAGAGTTCGGGTCAGAAGAAGATATCAGATGATAGACGACATTAAGATACCGTATATAGATCATATGAGGAAACAAAGAGGAATGCAGAAAATAGGAAAGACTAGAGAAAACTGGGTTTGCAGTCTGCCGTTGGGCAGAACACTAAATGAAAATGAATTAAAATTTGTACAACACTTGTTTTTTCGTTATAAACATGATGGAAGAAATGCAATAATTTTTTATCTTTCCCCATGAGAATGTTCGCTTGTTAGATATGAAATTAATTAATCTGTCGAAATACGCAATCTTACGACTTTATTAATTTTTATGTCTATCTTAGGGAGAAAATATTTTAAAGTTTCGATAACTTTTTTCTTGGCTTTTCAAATCATAGCTATATTAGAGAACTAGTAAAAGCCATAAAAAATATCTACTCATATGCTTTAAAACAGAAAAATACAGTTGTAATAATAAACATTAATGACGTAGGCGGGATTCGAAATCCTCCATCATGAATTCTGAGACTTTAATTTTGTATGCACCATGGTTGGTTCCAAAACAAAAATAATAAATTTAATTGTAATCAGTTAATTGTAACATTTTGGCTGCGGTATCATTATCGTGTCATTAAAATAGTGTACCTTTTTGCCACTTCATCTTCATGTAGTGAAAATTATGAAACACAACTAGAGAATCATAATATCAAAACTCTAGGTGTCACGTAACCAGAACGGAATAATGCCACAAAATAAAAAAGAACACAGCCCTAACAAAAGAAAAAAATATACACACTAGTCCTCCGGAAGAGAGATAATAACTCTATTTTTCTGTCTGAAATGAAACCTGGGTACGCTATAGCTTAATGCACTACCACTCGAGAGACAATGAACGATCACAAATTGAAATATGAAAATAAATATATGTGCCCATTGTTCATATGTTATATAACCGAAATGAAATTAAAATACACAGGGAATAAAAAATCCCACAACATAATTATAACTGAATACTGCACAGCCTGAATGACTATAAGATAATGTATAAATAATTTCCTTTTATTACCTTCAAGTTTCTATCATCTGGAAATTTTCCTTCACGGACACCTTCGATAGCCTCTGAAAAGTGAAATACAAATATCAGAGCAAAATAGTACAAATTTTAAGAGTGGCTACTACACATCTTGTCGAATATATTCGTAAAAAATAACTGATGTAAATTCTGTCAACTTATCGTGTTACTATTACGACAATAGTCGCTTTTATCTCCTATGATGCCCATTTGAAAAGAAAACAATTTAGATAAAACTCCGAAATTGGTGAAAAATGAAATACTATCGGTTACAGGTTGGGAATAGAATCTGATACTTTAGAATACACAACTAGGCGCACTAACGATTTAATTTCTGTGTCCATTTTAGTTCTTGTCGAATCATTATTTCCCTAGCCGTTTGATCCGAGGCGAGATTAGCTAGTGAAGATTCGGTCGAGGACTATAATATCCTTATCCCCTGATATTGTTTTCTCCGGAAAGGAAGTGAAACTCGAAAGTTCGTGTCATAGATTTACGGCACATAAATAAATCCGTCTCTGATTTAGGGCTACCGTTTCTTATCCACGTTGAATTTCGACGAAGTTACTAAACTATATAAATTAGAAATGTAAACGGAATTTAACCGCTACTAAGACACCTCTGCAATTGAAAGCGTCGTTAAATAAAATACAGTAGAGCGTCTCGTTTAGGCACAGTGAAAACGTAAACAAATTCCAGTTAACGCTTGTGGGGAGGACGAGCACGAGGAATGCACAAGGTTTTAGTTACAAAATTTATGGCGAAGCATTAATTGAAATTAGCTATATTTTCCAAAAACACAAAACAGAATAACACAAATTGCATAATGTTATCATATACACATTTTAACAAACGAGCAATTGTAACGTTGAAATAATTGAGTATAACAAATCAAATTTTGCTACTTATATGATGTTGTTTTCAAGCAGCATTTTTTACGTTCATGAATTTCATTGTCAGTATGACTAACATAATACCACCGTCTCTGTAGCCGAATTAACAAAACTACAGTATATTGATTTGAAATGACAACACTATTTCCTAAATATAAATTGTCCCTTCTCAAAGTTCAATTTATTCAGATACAGTACAGTAATTATTTCAACGTTACAATTGCTTGTTTGTTAAAATATGTATAGACACTATGGCAACGTTATGCAATTTGTGTTGTTTTGTTTTGTGTGTTTTTGGAAAATATAATTTCAATTAATGCTCCGTCATAAATGTTGTAACTAAAACCTTGAGCATGCCTCGTGTTTATCGTACGGCTCGTCCTCCCCCACATGTTATCTGCACTTTCTTTACGTTTTCACTGTGCCTAAACTAGACGCTTTACTGTACTATTATACTCGTATTAGTAGCTGCCTCTGTTACTGAAGTAAGTAATCCATTGCGCGACATCCTATAAAGGGCCAAGGTCAATCAGCCGACTGCTGACCTCGTGTCCACATGTCTAAGAAGAAATAAATGATAATTCAACCAGTATTGGAGTAGCGTGTAGTTAGCACGATGATACTCCAGCCGTTATAACCGGTTTTCGAAACCGGATTTCGCTATCTATAGTAGGTTTCGAAATTCATCACAATGGTTATAGGCACTGGCATAGACTGACAGAATTTTCAGAAGAGAATTTCTTCCCCTCACAAGGACTCGAAATAGCATTAATTCCATAATGCAGTTCCTAGGCATGATATCTTAGACCCGCTATTATGTTACTAATACATCAGAAAATAATGACAGATAAATGTAAGATTCATATGCAAACAAGACAAAGACCATGGTTATCGGAAGAAAAATAAACAAGATAAACGTGCGAATTTTAAATGAGGTAGTAGAGCAAGTAGACAGTTTCAGATACTTGGGATGTACTATAATCAGTAACATGAGCTGCTGCCAAGAAGTCAATGGCAATGGCAAAGGAAACTTTTAATAGAAAGAGGAGCATCTTCTACGATCCTCAGGTAAAACAACTAAGGAAGAGACTAGAGAAGTTTGAAGTGTGGCATTGTATGGGGACAGAAACATGGACATTACGACGAAGTTAAGATAAACGAAAAGAAGCATTTGAAATTTGGATATGAACAAGAATGGAATGTGTGAAGTGTACAAAGAGAATAAGAAATAAGAGCTGTGTTGGAAAGAGTGGGTGAAGAAAGAATGATGCTGAAACTATTCAGGAAGAGGAAAAGGAAATGACTGAGAAGAATCTGCCTACTGAAAGATGCACTGGAAGGAATGGTGAACGGGAGAAGAGTTGGGACAGAAGAAGATATCAGATGATAGACGACATTAAGATATATAGATCATATGCGGAGACAAAGAGGAAGGCAGAAAATGGGAAAGATTAGAGAAAGTTGGGTTTGCAGTGAAAGAGCTGCCTTTCGACAGGATATTATGAATGAATGAATCTAGAGATAGCATAGCCGTAGATCGGTTTTAGAATATTTAACAACTGAGAAGTTTGTCATGACTGGAGTTTAGTAGAAAAAACATATAGTTAAATTTCCAGTGTGTTTTATGTCAAATCTTCGAGTTTAACGTGGTTATTCTGATAAGTTTAATACTGTGTATCAGTATATCTGCCTGTGAAATAAAGTTTTACCTTACTTTTGAAGCACTTTCATAAGTAAAAAATTATTGAAACACACATTATATTATTTTGAAATGGAATTTGGATTTATTGGTGTTCTTAATATAATAACGAGGTACTGTTCATTACTTTTTCAAATTCCGTAAGTCATGAAATTTTAATTTGTCTAGCGGCAAATTTAATATTTTATACAAGTTAAAGACAGGCTTCAGTGACTTCTTCAGGCAAGATTTAACTTTCAGAAGCACAATTTTTTAAAATACATCCCTAGTTTATTGATTATTCTGTTTTTTTTTTTTTTCGTTTTTCCACTGTTTTTTTTTTTTTTTTTCGTTTTTCCACTGTTTTTTTTTTTGACACGGGGTTTCAAGAATAACCGATTCAATTAAAGACAGAATGAGGTCGAAAGAAGTCAGTGGCAGGATTACAGGATTTCTATAAATCACAAATCAAGAGCATTGCCTGACTAGGACTATCCAAAAGGAATGGGTGGAAGGAGAGAACTTATTTCGTTTCTATGCAAATAGTCACTAAAAACATTTCGCTCTTCAGAATTTTTTTAATCACGCGTCATTTCTATAACTTTATTCTTCATATGATAAACTCACAGTGTCCTTCACAATAAAATGCCAGACGAGAAAAATAGTAGGGGACTTCTCTCTGTTTCCTTGTCGTTATGTCTAAAGGCTGGTTCACAACAAACCGGGAACGGAAACGGAAACGAGAACGGAAATATTGTTAAAATAAATATATTTAAATGTGAGCATTCACAATTAACTATTCTTAAATACATTTATTTTAACATTATTTTCGTTCACGTTGTTGTTTCCGTTCCCGGCTTATTGTGAACCGGCCTTAACACTAACCTGAATTCTGCAACAATTTCTGATGTAAATAACATTTAATGAAGTGTACGAATTGAACGCAGTATATTGTACTAAATTCTATACATTTATTAACTAGACTTACCTGTAGAGGCGCCAGATTCCGGCTGACATTTCGATCTTATTAACTTTGCAGTCAAATCCTGCTGTGCCATTATGATGACCTGGAAAATAAATTTTGCGTTTTGTCAGTAAAATCATGCGGCAATTTCTATTTCACCGAACTTAATAATAATAATAATAATAATAATAATAATAATAATAATAATAATCCATGGCGCTACAGCCCACGAAGGGCCAAGAACGACCAGCCGACTGCTGGCCTCACGACCACATGCCGAAGCAGAGGTGGACGATCATCCAACCAGAATGGAGGTATCGTGTGGTTAGCACGATGATTTCCCCAGCCGTTATAGCTGGTTTGCGTAACCGGACTTCGCTACCTATCGTAGCTCCCCAAGTGCATCACGATGCTGAGTGGACACCGGTCCCATACACTGGCCGAAATTTCATGAGAAAATTTCTTCTCCCATGAGGATTCGAACCAGCGCGCATTCCGTAACGCGAGTCCCAGGCAGGATGCCTTAGACCACGACGCCACGACGCGGGACCCGAATTTAATAACTAGGAGAAAAATCAGTTACATAATTAAAAGTATATTAAAATGACGCAATTTCATATTATACGTTTCATTCATTTCCCAAAAATTAGGTTTAAGTTTTAAAACATGTTTCGAATAATATTTATATTTCTCTTTTGTTTTAGTGAACTATCAAAATATATATAAAATTAATTAATTAATTTAATGTACACAAATGAAAAGATAAATTTCCGTTTTCTGGATTGTATGCCAATACAGTAGATTTCCAATAGGTATCAAAAAAGTCCTTTGGTGTGGATGGGAGGATAATAATAAAATAGATTTGAGATAGTTGGTATGTGATGCCGGGAGCTGGATTAAACTTGCTGAGGATAGGGACCGAATGCGGGCTTATGTGAGGACGGCAATGAACCTCCGGGTTTCCTGAAAGCTACTTGTAAGTAAGTTAAATATAAGTATACCGTATGTGTGTATCGAAAAATATTCATTATACATACTTTCAACTTGCACCAACGCAGAGGGAATCTAAAAATTTAGCCATGTTCTACCTAGAGACCTTGACCGAGCTGAGTAGCCTACTTTTGTCGAAACCACAGGAAAAGGTTGCATACGTACTGTGGTTAGTCGAGTTAGCCTGTTCATGGCAATTTTAGAACACAGTGTGGACGTGAAACAGAAAGGTATCCTGTTCACAGACAACTAACTGAGAACTACAGGCCTTTTTTCTTTGTTCTTCCGAACACTCTGCATACCAAGTATCAGGTGGTTATAATTATACTGAGGTGTTCAACGTGGCACAGCACGGATTGTAATGATCGTAGGAGTGTGAAACCTCGTAGATATGTTAATTAACCAATTATTATGACAAGAAAATTAGTTTCAAGCCTTGCCACCAGGTGAAAATATAGCGCTGTAAGCAGACAGAACGTGCAATTGTCTGTACCTCTGACGTCAGTGTGTTCTTTTGGTGACATTTTACTCTGGACGGTACAGCGAATACACAGAACTGCCGCGTATAGAGGTTCGATTCCTCCACATGTTGTGCAGAAACAACAATTGCACTCAGCTTACATTATTGTTTGGTATGGTTTCACAAGTTGCTTCATTCTTGGTCAGTTTTTCTCTGAGGAGATGACATCTCGCGGGCCTGTTAGGTGTACAGTGACATCTGCACATTATAGGACTTGTTTGTGCAACACGTGATTCCAGCTTTGCAAGAACACGACTGACCACATGCAAGATTGGGCAACATCACATGTCGCTCGCCAGGTGAAAGATTTGCTGCGAGAAACTTTCAGTAACGACCGCATCATCTCTAGAAAACTTCCAGATGCGTGGCCTTTAAGATCTCCCGACCTAAATCCATGTGACTCCTGGTTATGGGGATATGAAAGATATGAAAGATCGTGCCTATCAGGGACATATCCGATTCCTACCTGATATAAAGGCTAGCATACAACGACGTGTCACTTTGATTTCACCAGATATTCTGCAACTGTCCACCATACCATGTTACTGACGCAACATGTTGCTGAGGTGGGAGGCCATGTTGAACAGTGTTTGTAATCATAAACGTGTCAGAACCACCGTTATCATGTGTTCGATCTTTCCTGCCTTTTTCCTACGCTCACACCACATTCTGACTCCTTACAGCGCCGTACATTCACCTTGTGGCAAGATTTGGAACTATTTTTTTTTCATAATTTGAGAGCGCATTGCTTAATTAGCATATCTACGAGGTTTCACATTCCTACGATCATTACAGTCCGTGCTGAGCCACGCTGAACAACATCAGTTTAATTATAATCACCTGGTATTTATGAGTATAATTCTAGATCTTATATGTAACAGAGGCTAATTCCTATGTTAAAATCGGCAGCACTTTGAAGAGAACAACCGCCAGGGTCGCCACCCGTCCACCGTAAACGAACATGAGATGGCAGTACAGTCGCTAATGCAATTCAAATGGGAGTTATGACGTGACTCCTTATGTAACAACTAGATGGCACCATAGTAAACCTGACAAAAGTTGTTACCGTCAAAACCTATAAGGCGGAGCAATCTGGATATATATATATATATATATATATATATATATATATATAATGATCTAGGGTATAATCCAAAAGTAAAATGTATAACTTCGTATATAAATAGCACATTTTAAGTAGATATATGCAATTAATTTACCCGAATTCTCATAAGACAACTAATTATGTATTGAAATCGCTTTCAGTATTACGTAATATAAGCTATAAAAGTCGGCATTTAGAAATTATGCTCACTTTAAGAAACAAATTAGAGGTTTATAATACAATTCTAAGTGTGTACGGTAACTTGTTTCCCAAATACCCAACATTACTTTGAAATAAAACAATTGAAGGTGAATTTGTAACCTTACGTTACTTGTACATATGCCCCATGCTAAGAAAGGGGCCATTAGAACTAGTCACCCGTAATTATTTAAGATAGAGTTTCGAGTAGCCTACATTGCTTCCTCTGCTATCATTTACATATTTCTCTATTTTAATTTTACTGGTAGTTTATGCTGAAAAATCTCGACAATATAAAAACCTACATAATAATAGTAATAATAATAACAGTAATAATAATAATAATAATAATAATAATAATAATAATAATAGTAATAATAATAATACGAGTAATAATGCATAAAATAAATGTCCCACATACACTAATATCGTCTACACCTATGGAATAACGGCTAGCGCGTCTGGCCGCGAAACCAGGTGGCCCGGGTTCGAATCCCGATAGGGGAAAGTTACATGTTTGAGGATTTTCCTGGCTTTTCCCTCAACCCATTATGAGCAAATGCCGGGTAACTATCGGTACTGGACTCCGGATTCATTTCACCGGCATTAACACCTTCATTTCATTCACACGCTAAATAACCTGAGATGTTGATACAGCGTCGTAAAATAATCCACTAAAAAAATACACTAATATCTGGTCGCTGTGGTGGAAGATTATAAGACAAATAAAGACAAGGTGTAGACTACACACTCTTACAAAAGAGAAAGAAATTGCCACTTCTTGTTTGAAATCCGAACCAGAGTTTGCCGTTATTTGATCATCACTCATCGTCATTAGTTGTAAATTATTATGTTTACCGTGTCCACAATGTACGGAAGTTTGATGTACTTACTCCAGATGTCTCCCGCAGCACAGCTGCAAGAATCACCATGACGACAGAGAGGGACGCTAGTCTATTCATGTTGATGGCTAGCACATGCTATTCCCAGGCAACGTCTGGGCATTATACAGTGATGTCGTCTTTTATACGTAGTCTGTTATGTTCACTGATTTCAATTACGAGTTGCAACGCAAGGTCTTCTATGATTAGAGTCCTGTTCGCAAATTTTAAGCTTGTAAGGAAACTTCCGGCGTGTTCTGCTGCTATGGTACACGAAAACCTTCTCCATCCAGAGACAGCACAATTACATATACCGCACCTCTTCATTTCCTACAATTAACCCTTCCGGCAAAGTTTGTGACAGACAAATGTGATCATTTTTACTTCGAAATCCTCCTATTGTTAAAGTTTGACGGGTCGCTGATGAGAATAATAGTATATTTGTTGTTTGGCACAGAGTAATTAAGTAATTACAGATCTCAACAAGAGTGTTTTAGGATTTCAGGATTCATTAACTTTAAAATATACTGGTACGAACGGAAGAAAATATACTAATTACTACTAATGACTCATTGCAAAACAAAAGAAGTGCAGTAAACGTGTAAACATGCTTATTACGATCGTTTTGGAAACAATAATACTATTAAAACATTACTTACTATTGAGACTTCCTAGAGAGAGATCCCAAAATGTTGGTAGCTGCTCTTTTTTTAGGGTAACCATTAAAAGGTTCAGCTTGTTGATCAATCAATAAAAAAGACAATTTAATTACTTAATTAAAGAGTCTTTCCTCTGAATATTAATTTTTATTATTATAATTTATATAATTAATCGAGGTGACTATAAATTAAAAGAGCAGCTATCTCTAACGGAGTAATTTTTATTGTTCATTTATATGATTGTACAAATGATCATTTATTACATGCAATGAATCTCTCAAAACATTTAGTGCTATTTCTTCCAAAGATGAAATGTTTAAACCTAAACGCAAGAATGTAGTAATACAAAATTTTGTAATACTATTAAAATCCCAATTATGTACTTCCTATGAAAACTATGACATTCCAAATTGGGAAGTAGAATAATTTTATAAATCGGGCAGAAATGGTTCGTCGTTTGTTTTTTAACGCTCTCTCTTCTTCCTGTTTCTCGCTTTATGGTGATGATTATTTCGCAGCAAATCACATTTCTTGCAGAAACCAAGAATATGAGGTAAGGTTTCAATCTCGTAGTGACTACAACGGATTTCTTCGCTTGTGTCTGGGATGCTACAGACGGGAATAACATTGAAGTTCATTTTCAGTACATTGGTTCGTTGGGAAGATGATAAACCCTTCTTTGTGGTAACACAAGTGTTACTTTTGTGCCAGTCTGAGAAATGAGATACACCACGATCACGATGAGGTAAATTTTTACAAATTTCAAGTTGCTTATCACGTAATGTTTTCATTAATTTCCGAACATTTGGACTTCTTCAAGGGGTAATTTCAAGAGCTTCAGGCTTTCTGTTATTTCATGATCAAAATTCCTGACATGGTGTAAGATTGGACCAGAGGAAGAGACTAATCAATTACAAATGTTGATATGTTGTAAAAAAAAAGATTCCCAAGTTGTTCTCATTACACCTAGACCTCGAAATTTTCTGGAAGCACAGCTCTACAGCATAGAATCAAGAGTTTCTATAGGGAATCCAATGATATATTTGACCGTGACACATGCGGGCCCAGGTTCAAATCCTAGTTGGGACAAGTTACCTGGTTGAAGTTTTTCCGGGTATTTCCCTCAACCCATTAAGAGCAAATGCTGGGTAACTTTCGGCGCTGAATTCTGAACTCATTTCGCTGGCATTATCACCTTCATATCATTCAGATGCTATGTAACCATAGATGTTGATAAAGCGTCATAAAATAACCCACTAAGAAAATAATATTGAAGTTAATTTAATTAATCCAGGATCCATTATTTGTATTTCCTTTTCACAAACACTTGTATTATAATACGTTCTTGTTTCTTCCGAATGTTTCAGTTGACTTTAGTAATTAATTACCTATATAAACAATTGCCAATTATAGCCTTTGCTCAGTTGTCCGGATTAGCCTGGTGTAACGAGCCTAACACAATAGCCAATCCCTCTGATCTTACCTACTTGCCCGAAAGGCTGGAAGTGTCAAATTTCAGGACACGGTGGAATACCCAAAAACCTCATTGTGAATGCCTGATTCATTTAGTTTTGTGGAGTTAGATATGCGAACAAAAACTCCTATGCAACACGATTTTCGGCTTACACATTATAAAAATCGTGTAGAACAAGGAGATATGAGTGAGCTTACGTAAAAGTTTAAATTAATTTTTCTCTGAATTAGCAATACTATAGAAATACAGTTAAATTTGGCTATAACTACAATAGTTAGTACATCATCTCGGCTACAGCGACAGTCAGTAAGAAGTGCCGCTTTTGTCTTTATTAAACACATTTAATGTGATTTACTATTTTTATAACGATATTTTTAATAAACTCGTTTATAGCGACAGTTAGCAACTGTGTAAATTCTTTAAGAAGCCATATTATACACACATTAAACAGAGACTATCGAAAGGAATTCCCTGATATCTGGTAACATCAGCAGGAACCAATATATAGTGAGGGTCATATAATAACAGTTCCTAAACAAGAAATATTGCCGTCTTGTCAGTGTTGCCAACTGTTACCAGATATCACCATATGAAGTAAAAATTACGATCCTACGTACTGAATGTCTTATTTATTGCCGTACTTTACCATTATGTTGGAAGAATATCCTAATTAATTCAATAATTTGTAACATATTTTCGTAAGCAAACTATACGAGAAAGAGATCAGCATGTTAGATATTTTGTCTGGCAATATGAAATTCAATGGTTTGATTGAACAATTGATTCACGAGACCTAACCTAAAAATATACTTTGTTTGACCACATGAAATTATTAGTACTAACTCCCAAAACCGAATATAACCATGAAATGTATGCTTAAGAATAGGCCTACTTAAGAGAGAGTTAGGTAGTATCGGACATCGGGTAATATCGGACAGTGCGTTTCTTTCATCTACCACAGAAAGTAGTACCTGAATGACGTGGTTACGTAACTACACTAGTGTCCAAAAGTTAAGCATAATTCGTAAAACAGAGAAATGAAAGGGAAAACGGTGGACAATCGCTATAAAACTTTATCACAGTGTGTGTCGCATCATTATTGTGCTCTGTGCATAGGGAGGGGGTACCTCAACCTCCGCCTCCCCTCCGAATAAACACGTGTTTCGAAGGTAAGCAAACAGACCCAGTGCGGCTCATTCGTTCTTGTTCTCTCATTGTGAACAGAGGGTAGTTTCTTATCACAGTGTATACAGGACAGCACCAACATGCCACAGAGACGTCAACTGGGCCCTGTTTTGAAGGGTAGAATAATCGACGTCTGGAAGCAGGTCAGACATAGACCGAAGTCTCTCGAGCCCTGAATGTGGCACAAAGTGTCATCTCCAGGCTTTGGCGACGATTCGAAGACACGTACACAACGCCGCAAGAGGACTGATATTTGACCTTAACAGCATGACGTAATCGGACGATGTCTGCAAGACAAATGTCTTCTGAGCTTGCAGCTGCCTCAGGCGTTCGAGTTTCCAGGCAAACTATAGGCTCAGGGCAGGCGGTCTCTGTGTCAGACGACCAGCAGTGTGTGACCAGCTCACTCCAATACACATAAGGAACCGTTTACAGTGGAGTCGGCAACATCAACATTGGACCTTGGATGAATGGAGGAACGTGCTGTCTACAGACGAGTCCAGATTCAGTTTGACCAATGATTCCCGTCGCACAATAATCTGGAGGGAACGTGGAACCAGATTTCATCCAAAATCGTGGAAAAACGTCCATTTTGTTGTGGTGGCGTACTCGTGCGGGCAGGCATAATGTTCAATGGACGTACAGATCTGCACATCTTCGCAGCTGGTACTGTGAATGCCCAGCGGTACAGAGACGAGGTATTGGAACGACATGTACAACTTTTCAGAGGTTGGTTGGTCCACGCTTCATCTTTATGGACGACAATGCACGTCCGCATAGAGCCAACCTGGTGGACGAGTATTATGAGGAGGAAGAAATCCTGCGCATGGACTGGCCAGCGATGTCCCCGGATCCAAACCCTATAGAGCATGCCTGGGATGCATTAGGAAGACGAGTTGCAGCCCACAGCCTCCATCGAGGACACTTTCAACCCTCCGCAACGCTCTTCGTCAGGAATGGAAACAGCTGTCTGCAGAGCTCTTGAACCACTTGATAGAGGGCATGCCACGGCGCTGCGACGCCTGTGTAGCCATGAGGGGTAACCACACCCCATATTAACCTCTCAGCACCATCATTGTTGGGGAAGTGATAGTCAGATTTTGTACCGTAATTGTGTAAAATGTGTCCCTACGCCACAATAAAACAAAATTTGCTTATATGTGTTACTCTGTTGCATACCAGATCCTGTGTCATTCATTTTTTTAACAAGTTTGATGCCATTCTGATAGGTTGGGAACAAAATATTGAATTATGCTTAACTTTTGGACACTAGTGTATATGCCACATCACAGAAACGTAACCATGTCATTCAGGTACTATCATCTGGTTGTAGATGAAAGAAACTCACTGTCCAATATTAGCCGATGTCCGATACTACCCAACTCTCCCCTACTCCTAATAATTTTGCTATTCTAGTTATAACTGTTGTCTCCGTGAGCATAATTCCTTCTTCATTATCTTCTTTCGGTTAAATCTGAAAGAACAGAATGCCAGTAGGGGAAGTTATCCCCACTCTCGCAGCACTCTTTACGCTTTCTTTGTGAATCCGCTGAGATGCTTTTTTATCTCTTTAACATTATTGTAATAAAAATCTAAACACGAAAGAATTTCATTAAAATGTGAAATGTTATTTCTATCGATTGCCCACCTCCATTATCACACCCAAGTATGTTATATTTATTTACACTTACCTGACTATAATTATGAATTGTTACCATAACACAATATATAAAATAACTATTATGCATTAATATTAATACTAATATTATTTAATTATTAGAATGTTCAAATTTCACTAGCATCCAGTAACCGGCTCAGAAAATCTAATACAATTTTAATTTAATGGAACTCCAGTCTGTCTAAGCTGCCAACATTAACAGTCACAAATTCACTACCATTTGTAGTATTTGTCAGTATCGAAATTCGAAACGAAGTTGGCAAAAGAAAATTCAACCTGCAAACTAGAAAATCATCACAGTCCACTAGCATTAGTAGTAATGGGGGAAAATGGTTAGATTTCACCCTTTGGGTATGAAGTAAGCTGACCAGGACTATAGTTTTCAGTTACTATGACAAAAACATTTTTCGGACCAAAAACTGGAATTCTGGGAAAAGAGGGTGGAGTGTGGGATAGGCCAAACTCTTTTTTTCTGTCGTCTGGCAACAACCCTTTACAAACAATAACAGGCCGAGTTGTGTATCGTGCTGTAATCCAGACATTCAGTTCAGACTATACAGAGTAACTTCAGATATTCAGTTTGCGAACAGGTGTTACATACAGTACACATAGCGAGATGCAAAGAAAAGAAAAGTTGTTGAGAGTATGGAAGATAAAGTTAATGTTACGAAACAAATTGAGAGAAGTAAAAAAAGAACTGATATATGCCGTGAATTTGGTTTGGTTAAAAAGAAGAAAGAGAGTAATAAATAATTGCAGTACTTTGCACAATATAGGTAAAAATAATAATAATAATAATAATAATAATAATAATAATAATAATAATAATAATAATAATAATAATAAATAATTACAGATTTCTTCAACTTGCCTTTTTAATTATTGTGAGTGCTTCAGGTATTTTAATTATTGTACTTTTTAGTACAGTATTTTACTCGATGTTTTGTTATTTTCTACAATTTTATTCATCGCTGACTATAGGTATCCTACAAGCAAAACTCAGCTCGTACTCCTCGCGGCGCGCATGCGATACCCCTGTTACTCCCCTGCAGTAAGCTTGAGAGCATGCTGGGAACGGGAGCATACGTCATCTATGCGAGACAGTCACGCCCGCTGGTTTCTGCGCACCGAGTTTTCCTTGTTGGATGCCTATAGCTACATATTACATTAATCAGACTTTAAATGTATACAAACACTTATTCTTCCCCTGACACATACCGTCAAGTGAGGTGACTATCTTAGTCTTAGAAAAAAGTTTTGTCGCACAGATACTTTTTAAGTCCCAGAAAGGAAGCATTGTGCATGACGATTGACCTGATTCACAAGAGAAGGACTAGTTCAGGTAATAAAATTAACACTTTTTTAATGCAGTTTTATTATGATTTATTATTAGATCAGTACAGTGTTCATATTTTATTTTTTTATTCCCCATGGAAACAAGTCTTGTCGCATTTTAGTGAATTCTCGTGCAAAGAAATTGGCAGGGAACTGTTTTGTGCAGCTCAGTGAAGAGATCAGCTATAGCAATAGAACAAAACGCTGCTTCCAACATGCCTCCGCCGCCTCTAAGGAAGCTGGAAAAGCTGTAATGATAAATATAGATTATCAATTCTACAAAATAGGAACGTAATTTGAATTGAATCAGTCGGAGCTGAAAGGCATTAGGCCAGTTTTTGCAACTTTTCAGGAGAAAGAAAAACATTATTTCGTGAAGAAAACCAAGTAAATTTATCAAATGTTTATGTTAAGCTACAGAATGATTACCCAGCCTATGTGTGCCACAATAGAAATACACATTCAGTGTTTCATACACATTAAAAAAATTATTTATAAAAATTGACTTAAGCTCCGTGGTTGCTACTTACACTTTATAAATGTTTTACATATTTAAATATTACATGATATTTTATTATAATACTACTCCAATTTAAACAGAACCCTATTTTACATGAGATAGGTATGTTAGGGTTATAAATACATTATTATAATATTTATAGAATTTTACAAATCTACAAATTCAGCAAATCTGTTTATTTATATACATGAATGAATGAAATGAAATTAAATGAGATGAAATTAAAGACTAAAATACAATATTATGTTTCAGTTAACAACTTCCATGAAATATATACAATATTATAACCTAAGCAAACATCTAATCCAAATATTCATTAGAATGTAATTTAAATTTCTGTGGGTTGAAATTTCTGAAGTCGTTACACAGCTTTCGTGAAACAACGTTGTTACAAGCAGTTTCTAACTTTTATTCAACATATTTATCATGAATTTATTGTAAATTATCATCCTAATTAATTTCAGCAACTATTAAATTAAACATTCATAACAAATGTAAATAACTGTAGAGGAATGATAGATCACATAGAGGAGTTGAAGAGAAGTAATACGGCTCCCCGTGAGAGAGTAGAAATTGCTCTTGGTGCCCAACCCTGACATAGACCAACAAAATCTACAACAGATGATACGGATGTATGCTCTTCTAAAGAGGACGCATAACCCATAGAAGACGTGTCATCGAGCGTTATGTTTCTTAACAAAAAGTGATCCTCTATGTGATCTATCATTCCTTAAAGTTCGTCGATGAGGTCCTATTACACTCTGTATAATTAATTATCTGATACACTATGATTCTGATTTTGATGCCCACTGCAGATATTTACTTATTTCTGAAAAAAATTTAACTGTTGTTAATTTATATATTTTCCATTGTTTGATTACAATTAAATCAAATTTAAACAGTTATTATCCACATAGTGAGATTCATCATTATTCTACAAGACATAATTACCACCTTGTGACCCCTACAGTTAGATTAGCTAAGTTTAAATAATGGTTAATATCAATAATTCCATTATCTATTTTTAATAACTTACTTATAGTGCACATATTGTCTATTTTAATAGATTTAAATGTGTTATTCGTGACTGGCTAATCAAAAACCATTTTTATGACATAAACGAATTTATGGAAACTAGTGTTGATATATTATTTTCGTTTTTTCTTATTTTTTACTTTGCGTATGTATCTATGATACAATAACAATAAATCAATAACGAGTTGTAATAAGCAATAAGCGAAAATTAATTAAGGAAAGGGTTCATATGACAGTAATTAGCGTAAAATAGTGTCAGGAGAGGATCATAATAATAAAATCAATACTATAAACAGAATGATCCATTTTCGTATAAGTAAAATCAATCCGTGGGTGTATCAGAATTGAAAGTGTTTTTATATCGTAGTATTCACTACCCAGTATCAGACAAACGGGTTACGGGAAACATACTTGCTTACTTACTTACTTACTTACTTACTTACTTACTTACTTACTTACTTACTTACTTACTTACTTACTTACTGGCTTTTAAGGAACCCGGAGGTTCATTGCCGCCCTCACATAAGCCCGCCATTAGTCCCTATCCTGAGCAAGATTAATCCAGTCTCTATCATCATATCAATCCTCAAATCCATTTTAATACTATCTTCCCATCTACGTCTCGGCCTCCCCAAAAGTCTTTTTCCCTCCGGCCTCCCAACTAACACTCTATATGTATTTCTGCATTCGCCCATACGTGCTACATGCCCTGCCCATCTCAAACGTCTGGATTGAATGTTCCTAATTATGTCAGGTGAAGAATACAATGCGTGCAGTTCTGTGTTGTGTAACGTTCTCCTTTCTCCTGTAATTTCATCCCTCTTAGCCCCAAATATTTTTCTAAGCACCTTATTCTCAAACATCCTTAACCTATGTTCTTATCTCAAAGTGAGAGTCCAAGTTTCACAACCATAAAGAACAACCGGTAATAGGCCTATAACTGTTTTATAAATTCTAACTTTCAGATTTTTTGACAGCAGACTGGATAATAAAAGTTTCCCAACCGAATAATAACAGGCATTTCCCATATTTATTCTGTGTTTAATTTCCTCCCGGGAAACATAATGAAAGAAATTTCCATAGTAAGAGCAGGAAACAAAAATTATTAATGCCACAAAACGACGGAATGAGTGTCACAGTTTGCCACATGTTGTGTCTACTCACCTCTGGGTCTGCATTGTACATACACTTCATGAATTCAAAGGCAAGGTCACAGGCGTCCAGCTGGGCGAACTCTGCAATGGAAGTAGTAGTGGCGAGTAATAACCCAAAATATAGGTGAAGCAATTTGCTAGATGATTATTATTATTATTATTATTATTATTATTATTATTATTATTATTATTATTAGGATATTTCAATGTAATATTAAGAGTTTCCGTGAGTAGGTTACAAGCCTGTTGCACAGTAATCCAGTGGTAGGGCTGCTACCTTATTGTTATTCGCTGCTGATGACGTTATGAACTTTCTAAGGCTCGATAAATATTGAATATAATCGCCCGCCATTTTGGTTCTTTCACTGGCGTTCCCAGAAAGCATACGAGGACATTATTTGCCGCACCGTTAAACATTATCATGTCATAGTTCCTATAAGTCAATCAATTGCCCTGTAACTTTTAGGATACATAGATAAATGTCTAAGGACAGCATAGAAAAAATCCTAAATCAAAATCTTTCTTGGAAAGTGAGAAAAAAATTATTAACTTCAAAGTGAGCCGTCCAAAATAGACATTGACTTGATAAGCGACAAACGTTTTTTATTTTTCACGTTAGATAAGGGATCGAAGCGAGAGAAATTTTTAGAATGAATGGAATTTACTTTTAAAAATGGCTGCTTTTTAAAATCTTTACTGGTTTGCGAGTTACGGCACGTTAAAGATTTTTTTGCCTGGCGGACACTTCAAACGTTCCATTCTTCTCCATAACAACACTTAAGATGCTTTTATTCGCTTCTCTTCACTTCGTCGTAATGTCTACGTTTCTGCTCCCATATAATGCTACACTCCACACATAGTACTTCACTAGTATCTTTCTTAGTTCTTTCTCCATAGGTCCGCAGAATTTCTATTAAAAGGCTTCTTTGCCATTGTTATTCTCCTTTTGACTTCCTGGCAGTAGCTCATGTTACTCTTTATAGTACAGCCCAAGTATTTGAAGTTGTCCATTTGATCTACTGTCTCACTTAGAATTCGCAAGTTTATCTTCAGTAAAACCTTGACGCTAAAAAATAAACTTCAAGAGACAAAATTGTTTTCCGACGAAAGAATGGAGAAGTTTATTCTTCGGAGATGTCAATTGAAAATGAGATGTCGTCTCAGAAAAGAGAGGACATCTGGTCACCTCATTGGAGAAACCCCTGCTAATGGTCGCAGAAACCTCATATCCGATGCATCTAGACGTCTTTTCTTGTCTCTTTTTGTCAGTTTCCATATCTCTGCTCCACAAAACATTTATCCCTATGGTTCTTCACATCCATTGCTATTTATGCTGCTATTTGACGCGATTACGTTTTTCTGTTCAGTCCAGTATTGCGGTCATCCCGAGAAATCGGGCGACACAAAATCTTGTAAAATTTTTTCGCAGCTGTAATTCAAAGACTACTGAAGCTAGCAAACGTACCCAAGTGGAATACTAAATGAAAAGAGGAGAGACGGGATAGGAAGAAAATAAGAAAATTCAGAAGGAAGTGCGAAGGAAAAGAAAAAATGGACGATACATATCAGAAAATAGGAAAAAGGAAAGACTATGAGAGGTTAAAAGAAAGGGGAGAGGAAGAAAAGGAAAAATTAACAGTAGAAAAAGAGGGAAGACGAAGGACAATATAGGTTCTTTATGTCGGTTTAGGAGTTTTAGCGTATTAAAATATAGCGGACATTTATAGGCATTTTACATACTATTGGACATTTTTGCTGGTGACTTTTTTTTTAAAGTAGGTAATTTAAATGACCAGCTATAGCAGCGGTGGCGAAAATGTAATCGTGCGCCGAGCCACTGTGTAACCTGCAACGTGCATAGCACCTATGGAGGGAGGCGGACACCCGAAAGGGAAGTGAAGCAACTGTCTGACTTATTAACGGATTTTCATTTTCCTTACGTCAAGCACTTAAATATAATTTTATACAGTACAAGGCCACAAACGTTTATGTTTATTACGTGTAACGAAGAAAGAAATGAACAATATCACAACCTAAAATTAACTGTCTTCAGAATGTATCTGCGACAAAGTTTCAAAATC
This sequence comes from Periplaneta americana, assembly GCF_040183065.1. Taxonomy (NCBI): domain Eukaryota; kingdom Metazoa; phylum Arthropoda; class Insecta; order Blattodea; family Blattidae; genus Periplaneta; species Periplaneta americana. The sequence goes on along the minus strand of NC_091120.1, from coordinate 68,695,717 downwards.
AGAAATTATGTCACTTACTGCCAGTCGTAGTTGATCACGAAGGTATTTGTCTGTCAGTCGTGATCTAAATTTGGCTTTTAGTATTTTAATTGTTGAAAATATTTTTTCACAAACGTAAGTTTTAGCGAACATGGCTTCAACAGAGCAAGCGAAAGAACGAAGCTTCGGATATTTATTTTTTGGCAAAGATTTGAAATTTCAACATTTGTCAAGTCCTTATATCTAGCTTTCATTTGACATCACATAGTAAATCAGTGAGTTCAAATTGAAGAGCTAACCGCATTATTCGTATATCTGCTGAAAAAGGGTCGACGTACAGAGATGATGATGATGATGATGATGATGATGATGATGATGATGATGATGACGATAACAATAACACTTAACCTTTTAATGTTTCATCAGTAACATGTAGTATAATGCCGTTTTATGTTACACAACCGTTTTCCTCGTAATACTTGTGAACAAATCATACATTTAACCCAAATAAGCCCAAAAATTTTTTGTGATAAAAATACAGTAGCACATTAGTTACTCTCAAAAATCGGTTAAATGATGTTGAAATAAACTGAAACAAGGAACGTATATTTTCTAAAGCTAACAAATAGTACCAACATTATCGCACAACTTATAAAATGTCCCTAACACCAACAATGACATACTATCGAATATCCTTAAAAAAAAGGACGGTGGGAAAATCTGGGTTAATATTCTCATCATATTGACAGCAAAAAAATGCGTCCTCCCATCCTACTTGGAACTTTCGTACATTATTTCGAGAGAGACATATGCCACTCGCAGGTCAGAGACAAATGCAAATGGAACGGAGTTTGACTCCAGTGAGTGAGAGGGTGGGGGTTGGCGGAGGTTAGAAGCAAGCGAAATGCACAGCTGTCACTGCGAGCCACAATGTCTTGCGAGTCACATTCTCGCTACGGCTGAGCTATAGCCAGCGTTGTCGCTCTAGAAATAGTTATTAAATAGTTAATGAAGCTATAACTAGCAGTACTGTAGGTTAAGTATCACTTTTAAGCAAAACTCTATAATTTAACGACCCACAAACTTAAAAAAATTTGATACCTGACGACAGACTAATTATTTGTTTCTTTATTTATTTTCTTGTAATCAAGGATCAGTGTACTAGAAACCAACTGACCTGACATTCCTCCAGCTGAAAGTGAAGTTAGGTCCAAGAAGAGCATCTTAAATGTTCTTCTCCATAAGATTACGGGGTTGAAGATCGTCTTAGTTGACAGTGTCTACTTCCATTCAAGAAATGTATTTATTTTTCACTTTTGAATAGCCTATAGCCGCATATGGATGACGGCGTATTTTATTAAAAAGGACGCCATATGATTGGCAATGTAAAGTTATATATGAGCGCAGTGACATTCCCGGTGAATTTCAGAATAATAACCAGTACGTCTTGTAAATATGTTCTCTGCATGGACTTACCTTCTCCTATGTGACGACATTTTTCCATCGCAACTGTTAGCTTTTGAAGCATATCCGAAGGTAACATTTTCTTCCCATATGCAAGGGCAACGTCGTATGTCAACTTTCCTTTGCTTGACATCTGGAACCGTGGATTAAAAAAATCAGTTAAACTTTAAAGACAATTTTCAAAACATTAGGAATCATATATATTTAAAGAACAATAAATACAAAAACATTGGAAATTTGACAACTGTTTTAATCCATTATTCTAATCAGAAATTTGACATTGTTTTGCTGCACTAATTTATCTATACATCTTAATTACACAACTTTTAACACTGTATCATTTCGGAATATGTATGATAAGAACTTTCTTGTGTTAAATATTAACGTACCTTGTTAACATGTTTCGACCTATTTTCGGTCATCTTCGGAACTGGTCGTTGTTGGTCTTGGCGCCTCTTGTTTCCTGTGTGGGTGCGTTCGTAGTGTAGAGTCGAAGAGTGTATGTGTTTTGAAATTGAGTTGTGTGTTGAGAATATCGCTGGGGTGTGTTTTCGTGTGTCTGTATATTTCATATTGTTCTAGTGTGTTGAGTTTCTGGCTTTTTGGTTGGATTTGCAGTATTTCCATGTCTGTGTTGATGTCTCTGTAGGTGTGGTTGGCATTTGTGATGTGTTCTGCATATGTAGAGGTGTTTTGTAATTTTGTTATGGTTGTGATGTGTTCTTTGTATCGTGTTTGAAATGATCTGCCTGTCTGTCCTATGTAGATGTTGTTGTAGGTGTTACATACTTCTACATAGGACAGACAGGCAAATCATTTCAAACACATTACAAAGAACACATCACAGCCATAACAAAATTACAAAATACCTCTACATATGCGGAACACATCACAAATGCCAACCACACCTACAGAGACATCAACATAGACATGGAAATACTGCACATCAAACCAAAAAGACAGAAACTTAACACACTAGTACAATATGAAATATACAGACACACGAAAACACACCCCAACGATCTTCTCAACACACAACTCAATTTCAAAACACATACACTCTTTGACTCTACACTACGAACGCACGAACATAGAAAACAAGAGGCGCCAAGACCAAAAACGGATAGTTCCGAAGATGGCCGAAAATAGGTCGAACATGTTAACAAGGTATGCTAATATTTAACACAAGAAAGCTCTTATCATACATATTCCGAAATTTATCTATGTCTGGTTTTATATCGGTTATTGGAATTCGGACAAGTGTGTAGCTGTGATTCTTGTTCTTATTCTTGATTTCAAATGCTTCATTCAGTTAAATAGCTGCTCATACAAGTAAGTGCTACCAAATATGTTCAGCATGAACAATGTATTTTTTTTTTTCATACTTCAGGATATTTTTTGGAGAAACATACATAGAATAGAAATGAATAAGCAATAATCCTAAGAACTTCTTTTTTAATGTTGAATCAATCTGAAGGTCTGCAACTTCCAGTACAAATACAACCTGATAGATGTATAAAACTAATATGCAATAGTTGCAACAATTTCTACATTAGACAAACTGGAAGATCTTTTCAAACATGTTACAAAGAACACATCACTAAATCACACAACAATTCAACCTACGCAGAACACATAATAAACTCCAATCACAACTACAGCAACACAGAAACTTTTATGGTAATACCACAGTCTACTATATACAGTCGCGAAGCTCAATATGTAGTAAAAATGCAAACATGGGTAGTTGCCCACCACTAGGATCGCTACAATCGCCTCATCATCACAGATCTCTCCTAGCAGATGACAAAATATGTTACACTTTCGTTGTCGTGTTCTTTGGAAACATTAACACCTTCCTTCCATTATTGAAATATTAAATGGATAAAGTTCATTTATTATTTTAAAGAAGTATATTAAATTCCACCATAAACTCGAAGATACCTGCAAGAAATAGTTTAAGATTATTTTTGTTTGTGCAAAACGAACTGAAATTTACTATAATCGCTTCACTCATTCAAGATTATAGCGATAATGAACTATGAATCCAATAAATATTAATTTGCATTTCCCTTTACAACAATAATATAATAACAATAATAATGGAAATATGAATTAATGGGAGTAACTTACGTGTACCGGTACTTGTAGTGTAGGCTTACGTAGTTAACAAAGTGGGATGATGTTAAGCAATAATAATCACACCAGAATTGTAAATAAAACGTGATCAATAAATTTTATTGTAGCAGACTTACTTTTTCTTCGTCTCTAGTAAAGTAACAAATAAAAATAACAACAAAATTAACAGCTAATAATTAAAAACATATCCTTTGAAAAAAAAAAAGTAGATCTAAGTTGTCTGAAAATGTACAGTTATTCAAGGAATCAGCTGATACAGACGTAGAATTAGTGCAAAGCTTTTGTTTCTCAGCTGCAGGTAATAACAGAACAGGTTTATTTGAAACATCAAATAAAGTTGGAACTGCATTCCAGATTAATTTATTTTTGTTTTCATTCATAAATTGTGTGTTTTGGAAATGAAGAGAGTAACAGTTTATATTATTATAAAGATATGGTTCATTCTTTATCATTCTTTGTCATTAGATCTTCCCTCCTGCTGTTTATTAACCACTTTTTACATCTAGAAGTAAAATAAAAAAATAGATGTTAGGATTTTTCTTCACGAGCATCAATGCGAAATACGCAACGACCTAGCACTCGATGGAAATACGACTCAGTCCACTCTAAATCCAAAGTCGACCGTGGACAGTCTATTGTTTCTAGTTGCTACCCGCTTGGAGAGCTTTATCGCGAGATTTGCAAAAAAATCACGTCAAGCTTCGCGACTGTATATAGTAGACTGTGGTAATACTACACATTCAATCAAAAAACCAAACACTCGGTACTCTTGAAAAATACGAAATGTTTAAACACAAACAAACACACAATACATCCTCAACACTCAATTGAATTTTAAAACAAACACCCTTTACGATACAACACTACTAGTTATGAACACATCCCACTATAAAAGGAAGCCAGAAAATGCGCGGAAACTCACTAGAATTCGGAGGATGGTACAGATTACATCGAAACTATTCAGTCATGTAAAATAACACAATTTAAATATTAACACAGTGAATGTGTTATTTATTTCATTTAAATATATTATTAGTTCATCAGTTACAATATTTCATCCCGGACCGCTTAAAATAAGCCGATGGACCGCGGCTTGGAAACCCCTGCTGCAAGGGATCACTAGGAGTCACTTGAACTGTGATTTATATTTGGGAAAGATGTGAAACATGTATTATCTTGTTTACATTCCACAGAACTAAGAACTGCAATTGAGAAAATTAACACCGGCTATACTTAGAAGTAAGAGTGAGATGGCAAAGGTAAGAACTTTATAGTTGACAGTTTATTAGAACTGGCATGTGATGGTCAGTTTAATAAAAGTTAAGCCAAAATGTCTCTCTCATTTATTCTAATTTGAAGGAAATAAATTTATATTTAACAAAACTTACCCCTTGCCCCATACCCAATACACATCTCATGTAGCACTGAAACACAGTAAGATCATAAGGTTTTAGAAGCACTGTATATACAGACGTGGAAAAATGATTAGAATAGACGTATTTTAAGTCCATTGGTCGAAGTTGTATTGAGGAAACTACACATAACATGTTACCATTGTCTTGAAACGCATTATCTACAGCATATACTGTAATACAAGGATATTTGGTTACCTACAGTATGACAACACTGTCTTTTCAAATCCTTTTATTTGGTTTCGGGTTTCCTTCAGTGACGATTCAGTATTTTCATATGAATGAGAAACCAGTCAGTATGTTAAAACGAAAGGAGAAGCATTTCACCCAGAGTGTGTAAAGCAAATGGTGAAACATCCAACTTCGTTGATAGTCTGAATTGTGTTTTCTTGGGTTGGAGGTTAAAATGTCCTTATACAAAAATGTCCACACTATATTAATGCCCACTCAATTAAATGTCCATTGCAAAAAAAGTCCAGTTTATTCAGTGTCCGATAATTTGATTACATAAATGTCCATTGTAAAAAAGGTCCGTTATTATTTTTTCTTAATTCTACGAATTTTTTTATTCTGTATGAATAGCATGCAAATAGCGTTTGTCTTACTTATTTTTGTACTCATTGTGCCTCATTATATTTTCTACTCCTCTTTGGTTGGTAATATTACAGGGTGTATCTATATATGTATCCATAAATGTTGGGGCGTATTCATAATAAAAAGTTCATGTGAACATGGGTCCGCAAACCCTTCGTTATGGAGTTATGAAAGGAATTTCCCGTAGTGACCCCTGATTATGTAATTCACTTCAAACTTGCATTTTTCCCGCTTTCTTCATTACAGTTGGTCATGACATTTGTTTTGTTTTGTCTGATTTGGTGTATTGGTGTAAAAATCTAAAATCCTTGGTGTATTCAACACCTGTACTTAATATCGATGTTCTGAGGGAGCGTATCCAAAATGGATTTGATCAAATCCGTAACACCCCAGGACATTTGCACAGAGTACGGCAAAGCATGGAACGCAGGCTCAGGGCATGCATCGAAGCAGGAGGAAGTCACTTTGAGCAATTTTTGTAAATGTGTGTTGTTAAATGTATCATATGTACCATTACCAATAAACCCATAACTGTCTAACGAAAGTTTGCTGACCCATGTTCATATGAACTTTTTGTTATGGTTTGGTGTCAGGATGTTCTGTTCATGAGTTCTATTTTCTTCAGCATTTACATTTCTCTTAAGTCTGTTTCTCTCAGGAAGCCTTGCAAAAGTTCATCTTCAATTTATCCGTTGACCTCTCTTACAATTCTGGGTAGTCCCTTCTATAGCTTTTCTGCAGCTCTTTCCTTTAGTGCCGTATTTACCTGCAGAACTTGAACTGGAGCAAGATCTGCCTCAAACAAATATTGTCTTCATCCATCTTTTAACTTCGTTATGCTATTCAGATCTGAATTGCTTATACATCTTGGATTACAAGTGTTTCTTTTCACACACCTCCAATACAACTTATTGCCGTTTCTACTTCTGGAGTGATAGTGGTACATGTATCCATCTTTTACAAAAAAAAAAAAAAAAAAAAAAAAAATTCTGCGAACGAATGGTTTGGGTCATTTAATTGAATCGGTTATTTCAGAAACCACACATGTGACACTTTTAACGCTTTTGAGTTAGGCTTGGATTCCTAGAGAGTGTACCAGGATGCATCGTTTGGTGACGAAATCAGTCATGTTCTTCATCTGTAAACCTGTACAGAAATTATTAATAGTGAAAATGGAGGGTTTTTTTTGTATTAGCCTACTGTTCACTCATTGTGACGTTCCATTTCATTTTTATATTTCAATATTTACACATAAACAAGAAGTCATATTTTACTTTCCACAATAATGGATTTCCATTAGGTGTTTATCTATCAACATAAAGAAACAGCGTAACTTTAAAATTATCACATTTCTTCAGAAAATATTAAACATACCTTCATCGTTATTCACGTGTGCTCTACATATGTGTATAAGATAGTGCTATATTGAAAATGTTGAAATAAACAAGAACTATATCACCCATCAAAGTGCATTATATAAATATGTGTGTGTGCGTGCGTGCGTGTGTAGAAAGTTCTCAGCAAATAAGCAGCTCGTAGTTTAAAGTGAGTATAAAATAGAATTATACCCTCAAACAAATTAGCAAAACAAAAATCAATACAAATTCCAAGAAAGAATCTAATACATTACAAAACAAATTGGTAATTTGCACGTTTAAAACACCTCGAAATGCAATAATTCTTAGATGTAAAACACAAAAAGATAACAAGGAAATTAAATAACTTTGACAGAATACACGATATTTGAGTACTGTAAGACTTTTCGAAGAACTGTAACCAAAAGTATTTCTTAGATTATTAGCTTACATTATTATTCAAGGTAGTTTTTTTTTGTTCTGAAAATTTAATTGTAGAAAAATAGAGATAGTTTTGAGCACTAAAAATTAGGGAAATTCATTTTTTTTTCTTAGCAACTAATGACACTTTCACCTTACAATTTGACATGCTCAGTATTCACTGCTTCTGTAATTATAGACTATTTTCAGATTTATCAAAAGTTCTACCATTATAAGTAATTATCATAACAAAAAAGTGGCCGTTTTTGTGCACTGATGTACTGTTTTTTTTATGATAATGTCCACAAATATGAATATTTCTGAGTTATTCTTCTTTCTATTTCTTCTTGAATGTCAAATGAACAATATGTCTACAATATAAGTTTTTTTTTAATTTCTTATGAGAAGTTAAGTTTTTTATGTTTTAGGTTAAAAAAAGTTTAATAAGCTATAAATTTTACAGCAATAATTGTAGTTCGATTTGCTTACAAGTATTAAAGATAGTTGCATGCAAAATTTTACTGCGGTATCTTATAAACTTACAGAGTTATCACAAAAACTGTTTTGAAAAATACAAGTTATGGGAAATGAGCGTTAAACATGTTTTATGTGTGGAGAGCTAAATAAGCGCACGCTCATAGTCATATTTACCAAAATATTGTATATATCGTAAAAATTCCTTCACTGACATAAAGATAAATGTCCAGTCCTTATACAAAAATAACTTGATAATAAAAACTTTTTTGCCCTCAAACCTGTATATCTCCCCTTAAAAAAACAATGTCGCTGAAGATATAAAATCATACAGATCTTAATGAAAAGCATATAGGCTACATAAAGAATGAATTGGCAAAATTTCTGAGAAAAGTCTACTATTATAATCCGACGAGCGGAGAAGAGATGAAAGGTTGGAACATAGTGATCAGAAAATTTTTAAAATTTGATTGTCGGAATGATAAGTGAGGTCCAAATATTCAATATAAATATAATAATATTGTAATGATATAGGTAGATGCTTAAAACTTAACTCTTACATACATAGGCCTAAGTGGATTTCGAATGTACAGTAGTGGAAAAAAAAGCGGACTGACCCTTGTAGCTGATTTCAGAGCCTTGTTCACTTACTGTAGAGCACGATAGACTGGTAAGTAAGACTTTCGTGGTTCGAATCCTGCCTGGGAAGGAACTTGTTTTGTTCCTTATTCTAATTTATTCCCAATACTTTTCGATTGCAGCGATATTTTACTACTTAATTAACTTATTATTCCCAGAACATGAATTTTACCAGGAATCGAAAAGTATTGGGAATAAATTTGAATAAGGAACAAAAAAAAGTTTCCACGAAAGTTTTAGTTGCCAGTCTATCGTGCTCTGGAGTGAACAAGGCTCTGAAATCAGCTACAAGGGTCGGTCCGGTTTTTTTGCCACTATTGTACATTATACAGTAGATGTATGGATACAAAATTTTTTCTGTGTACAGTATTACAGTATTATTGCGTACTAAAATTGCCAGTTCCATTTTCTTTTCAAGGAAAAATGCATTCATTTGTGAGCCTAAAAACTCTTCAAAGCAAATTGATTTAGATTTTTGTTTTATATAATCTGTTAAATTTGCCTTACCTTTAGTTTCCTGTCATCTTGAAAGTCACCCGCGTTAACTGCATCAATTAGATCTGAAAACGTAAGAGATCTGTGAGAATCGAACGCACTCTCAAATGATTCGAATGGAAGAAGAAAGAAAACCAAAATAAGTGATGGAGGCAATGATAGAAGAGAGAAGAAGGAAGGAAAGATCAAGGACGATGTATATGGATAATATTGAGATTATGGCAAGGAAAAGAGGGAAAGGAATTGAGAACTGAGAAGAATTGCGATGGATAGAGAGGAATGGAGGAGATGGATCGAGACAGACCCGACGCTGGACGGTTTTCGTGTAAATTTAATTTAAAAACCAATAATTTTAAGCCATTGAACGATGCGAAAAGATTTCAACATTGCCAGAGAAGGAGAGGCTCACCTAGGACAGTCTTGTCAAGGTCACTGGACACTACGAGAGGGTTGTGATTTGATTCGCGTGGTAATTGTAGCAACTGTCTCCTATAGAAATTATCTACTACGAACTGCAACCTTGGGATAGGTCTACTTACAAAAATGTTAAATTTATTATACTATACGTAAAATCCAGAACTCTGTGTACAATATGTTCGTATTGAAATAGATTCATACAAGTAGTTTACTTCGAAACTGAAATATTGAACATGCTTATTGAAAAATATTTAATTAGTTAATTACATAATATATTATTTTCCTCGTCACATGATGAATAATAGGGCCTAAACTATTGCAATTTTTAATATTTTGAACTATGGAAAACAGGTTTATAAACATTCGATTTTTGAAATCACTGACATTTAATTATCTCACACTTAAATATTGCACAAGAAAATGTCTACTTCCTTCATATATATAAAATTAAAAAAGAAATAGCCGCCCTAAATATGGGTTCGATAGATCGGCCTACTAATCAATTCACAATGAACAAAGCAATTATGTGACAATTTGAAAAACAAACATTAAGATAAGTTAAATAAGAAAACATAGGAAATCATTTACAATAAAAGTTTCTTGGGTACAAATAATTCCTAATTATAGCTAAGGATGATTTTAACACATGAGATCCTATGGCATCAATCGTTGCATCAGAAATTTTAAATTGTTTAAGTTGATGTAAAGTTTCTCGTGGGATCGTACCACGGGCACCGAACATGAGCCCAAAAACTGTCCAATGTGTGATGTGGTATTGTGCTCCAAGATGCTGACAACAAGGCTCATATATGACTTGTTTTTCACGACACACCTCCTGTGGCTGTTGCTCATACATTTCGAAACGGATTGTGGGATCAAGAATGACACCCTTATCCTTCTGCCGATCAATTATGATGATATCAGCACGTCTAGTAGAGCCATCAGAAGAGATGCAACCAACCTCCTCATAAACCTCATGGGAAGTATTCTGACGGATTTAAACTGCGATGAGAGAACGAACCGTATTATGTCTGTTGATTCGGAGCAATTCTCCATGATGGCAGAAACCCAAGATGTGAGGAAGCGTTTCTTGCTCCTCGCATCTGCAACGGGTTGAGTCAGGAGTTCTACCAGGGAGAGTACGTACAGGTATTGTATTACAGTTAATCTTCATGGCTTGCGTCCAGTGACTGCTCGAAAGTCCCTTTTTGGTTGAGATCCACGAATTACCTATCTTCCAGTGGGAATAGAAAACAACTCCCAAACCTTTACTTTTCAATTTCCTCCATTGATGAAAAGAATCTTCACGCAATGCTTTTCTTAGTTTTTGAGAAGAAATACGTTCAGAGCAATCGAAGGTAATTGGTAATTGTTTGATGCAATGTTCAATTTCGTTTGGAAGATTCCGAGTGGCTACCTACATGAGGGTTTTCAACGTGTAAAAGTCTTTGACAAATATTTAAATGCTGAAGGTAAGCTTCCCACTAAACTTTAACCCTTAAATTGGCAAAACTTCATTTCTCACTCTAGTTTATTAAACCGTGTCGGATTGTAAAGAAAACAACTATCGCAATGTCCATATTTTATATGTTGTGCAATATTATAGTATTGTGAAATTTTAATTTTCCTACCAATTTTTTTCTATTGTTTTATTAAAATTATAGCATATAGCCTTTTAACCTGTTGTATCCTATAGGATACATTGCCAATTTAAGGGTTAAAAAATCTTTAGATATTCACAAATTATCAAGGTTGTACTTTTTGCTTCCATTAGAAAACTTCATTATAACATTACAATAATTATACACCTTTAAGAAAGTATACTCAATCAATAGTAAAACAAAAATAAAAAATGCAACCTATGTTTTTAGTATGTTTACTATGACAAGAGACTAACAACTTAACTTCGAGCAATCGAACTCTCAGCTGAGCTGTCTATCATATGACTACTGTAGAAATGAAGAACCACGGCTATGGCTCACTTTAACATGCCTGACATAGGGAAACAGAACTGAGTTTGTTGATCTCGAACGTCTGTATTACGGAAAGAAGGAAGAGGGGTATGTTAGTGACGATGTTGCCAAACTGTTGAAACTTCCAACTTAATTTTCCAATTAACCATGCATTTCATCACAAAACGTAATATAGGATTTATATTAATTTAAGTGTACCCTATCGTCTCTTTCAATCTGCAGGGTTATTTCACTTCTACCCTGTGTACTTCCCCAGTTACGGTGTATTTGAGTATATAGTCTGTCCGCTCTTAGTTTTGGTTTTAATGAAAACATTAACCACGTGCCGTCTCGTGCATGGAACTGGTGTTTCTTACCCTCCTGAGTCCTGAGGGTATAGTATACTATACTGGACTTCATACGAGATTATGATATAAGATGTATGTGCAGAGATCCGAGGTAAAGTATAATATACCTGCATTTGTGTCCTAACTGTAACCTGCAGAATTTTTTCAGTATTTTCCCTCATGTCAGTAACTTTTTTGAAGTGTAGAATTATATTGAACTTAAAAAAATAAAACAACAAATGTCTGATGACTCACGATGATTATGCCCAGGCTTCGAGACTTCGGACCCAATAGAGCAGTTCAGTGGGAAATCCACATAACCCCGTACTGAGTATAGTGGTAAAGCGTACAGTGGGTTGGGGTACTGTAGAATGAATACCAACAAATACGCAAAGGAAAACGCTCTGGATTTGAAGGTTCTGACGAATAATTTGGTTTTCATACAAACTGTGTCTGAAACTATTACACGGTTAGAAAAGTTAGAGCAAGAGATGCCGGAAGCCCTAAAATTAATTTAGAAAATGATGCAGAGAATTAATGAGACATCAAATACAGCGGTTACTGAACGTGCAAAACAGAAGTAGAAATCAATTTTATGTAAAAATAACGGATATGGAACATTGTGTAACATAAACAGCAAATTAGTGGACATAGAGTCACCCGAGTATAAAGGACTGTCTCTTAGAGACTGCAATGATGTTAGGTTTTTCGTTTTGCTCCTATCACGTCATGCGATGTAAAGCGCAGCTTTCTACAGTACAAACTTTGGCAGATAATCGAAAAAGATTTACGTTTGAGACACTGAGAATGTATCTTGTAGTAGGTACATTGCAATTCGGTACTGTAACTGTACTTCCTAAAGATGACCAGTAGGATAAATGAAACAATTAAAATTGCTACATGCTTATTTGCACCATTAACACTGTGTACAATTAAACACAAATGCTTATAAAAGACAGGAGAATAAATGCTTTTCACATTATTTTGATATTATCATTGTGTAATGTATATTTACTTTCAGAATGTACATATGTGTGTTTATCCACACTACCGTACTCTACTCTAAATAGTAACGTTGTTACAGCAACACATCTATCTACCTGCAGCGAGTCAATAACCTATAGTACATGCACAGTAAACTTATTGTATCGGGTCCAAAGTCTCGAAGCCTGATTATGCCACAGCATATAAGCCACTAAAATAATCTTAAATTTGAGCCTTTAAGAGTGTCAGTAGTACACGAACTGCAACATAGAGATAATATCAGTCGTGTAAGCTTTTGCTATTGGATTTTGGGAAATGTTGCCGAAGGTCATGGTATTGTGGACCCAGAATTAATTTGATTTACAAACGAAGCATGGTTTCATTTACACAGTCATATTATATCTCAAAACAATAGATATGGGATACAGAGAACCCAAAGATCGAGAGATTTCTGTGGGTTGTGTTCCAATCTTTCTTCTATTTCATGCATGTAAGTGCATGCTGTGGTCTTTAGCTGTTTTTATTCATTGCTGATCCCGTTTCTCTAAATTTTTAACGAGGTTGCGTATGGTGTTGCTATGTGGAACGGTAACATTAGGAAATTTTCTTGAAAATCGTCCTTATTTACCTTTCCACAATCACTCTTTTTCAGGTAAGTCTCTAGCATGAAAATTCTTTGCTCTGATTTAAATTTCTATTATACCATGTGAGCAAACTAATTCCAAAACTTCACTAACGCAATCAGAAGAATAACACGCTATCCAATGTAAACATAATCACTCCTACAGAGAGACTAAACTGGACTGCCGAGCTTGCGAGAGACAAACCGCGTGTTTTATGGCCTTCGTGCCTGTCGCGCGCCTCCATGTCGACCTATATTATGTAAGCGAATATTTTCTAATTAAATAACTTATTTATTTGTTCCTTTTTTTTTGAGAAATCTTGTAGAGACCTTTATGCTAGTAATATATTTTTAATGAGTTATCTTTCTGTGACGTGTTACCTGTAGAAACCCCACTCTTGGGCTGGCACGCTTTTCTTATCATGCCAATTGCTTTCTTTAGTTGGTCCGGAGTAAGAGCCTGGAATTAAAATAATCTTAATGAATACAGATTTCAAATACTGAAACGTTATATGATCCTTGTGTTAAGATATTAACAATTTCATTCGTGACACAAACTTTCGAAAAATGTTAAATTTTCTTTGGCAGGTGCATGATTCCTGTGAATGGTCTTCTCTTTTGTTATATGAACAATATTCTAGTTGCGTATCTCAGAGATTATGCAAACATTTTGTAAAGAATAGTTGATAAATAATTTCACTGGTATTGTAAACTTTGCAGCGAGAAACTTCAGTGGAATACAAGACTTTATAACAGCAATAATACATTTACAATAATATTGATTGTGCATTTTCACTAAACTAGAGTCTAAATTGAAATATTGTACTGCGTTTGTGACAGATGTTGTACATGTAACATTAGGTTTATACAGGGACATCATTTTATTTTTACTAACATTTTTAATATTAACCTGTCTATACCTTTAGAGAACCGGAAACACCGCTTGCTCCCCCCTCCAAGACTGGAGTTCGATGATACTGGCGTAAAACACAAATCACTCTACTAGGTATAGGAAGGAAGAAAAGTAGTTCATCCATTTACGTATACTAGGAAATATCGCGATTTTGAGTTTGATAATTTTCATTAGGTTTTTCTTTAATCAAAGTACAGTACTGGATTAAGAATAAGTGTTTTTACTCACGAAGTGAGTTATCCATGCGAACGTATTCATTATGCAGTGTAAATTATACTGTCTACAGCACATTAGCGTACAATATAGAGAAATAAGTTAAATTGAAAAATAATCATAATATGAATATTTAAACACAATTTTGAAAATGGTGGTCGTTCATTTCGATACAGGCTTCAGTTCTTTTGTGCATATTATCGCACTATAGACTATTGCATCTAATTCCAATTGCCAGTTTCGTCCTTCATACTAGTAACTCATGTTGAAATAATTCTGTATCTACTCTACGTACTATAAATTCAATCTTCACTTCTGCCCGACCCGAAAATATAAAATTACTCAGACATGCTATCTACTGTCCGTCCAAGTGGTTATGCCGCAGGATTGTAGAAAGGGAGGAAATCACGTGACAGTTAATTATTTAACGAGGCCCTTTTATTTAAGTTAAATTAAACAGCTGTATAATATTATGTAAACTTCCAATTCCTAAGAGAAATTAATGTTTTCAGAAAAGAGCTAAGACAGCCCAGCTATTACAGAGGGGCGAGCAGAAACAGGTGGGGGAAATCGGGATGCGATGTAGGCAAACGGACAGTACCTGTGCGAAAATATGATTCAATATTGAAAGCTCTTTCGTCACTGGAAAACGCGAACATATTTCTGGAACGTACTATACTCAGTAACTCAGTACTGCTTACTATCTGCGGTCTTGGTTCTGTGTGGAGTTGGACCTTCCTTAGTAGAAGGGGTGGGAGTGAAGTACATTCAAAAACTCAGATACAATAAAAATTGAAGTAAAAATAAAATGATGTCCCTGTACTTATACACATATACATATGTCATATCTTGAATAAAAGAATAGCTGGTGTAATAAGTGTTGGGTTGACAACTATGTTTGTGCGTCAACAGTTTTTCCGATATCATGTCTTATTATTAGACAGTGGATGCGGGATGATTTATCGTTGAATGTAGGTGCACATCGAGCCCCTACAGCCGAGGCTGCGCAGAAGTTTTATAGTAGGGACAAATTGAAGCTTGCGTCCGCCGCCGTGCTTTGGGAGAAGCATCGGCTAGCAGACGGCTGCACTGTACAATGCTGAATGTTTAATATATATGTTTGGTATCTCTTACAAATCAATCTGAATGGATAAATGAAAAAAAAGATCTTATTAACATTTAAAGCGATCACGTTAAAGACATAATCAAGCTTAGTTACTGTTAGTTTGACATGAAACGAAAGAAAACTGTAACAATTTGATACCTTAACTAAAGATGTTGTATAGTTATTTGACAACATACAGATCGAACAGAAATACAAATGCGTATTGTAGGAATAGTTCAGATGAAAAGAAAATTATTATTATTAACTATTATTAACAAAACACTGCCTGTGTAAGACGTTACATTAGGCCTACATTGTAAACACGTTTGCTTTGATGTGGACGAGAAATGAAAAATTATTATTTATTCGCTTCCTTTTCACATAATATAGGCCTACACCTGTAAAATAGAAATACGTACCTAATGTTTTAGTTAGAAATATAAGTAGGCCTACCGTGCAATAGCTTATTATCACAGCTGTAGAATGAAATAAACGTCACATGCATGAATTAGCTAATTAGTCATATAATAGAACTCAGGCCTAGTGTACAAAACATCTTGCCTATTGATTTATTATTATTATTATTATTATTATTATTATTATTATTATTATTATTATTATTATTATTATTGACTCCGTTAAATATTATCTCAACATTTTTATGTAAAGTCGTGTTGTACTGGTAACCTTAAGCTGTGTGCTAACATCTGCTCTTTATGTAGTACTTTCTTTTATTTGGTTATTTAATGACGCTGTATCAACTACTAGACTATTTAGCATCGATGGTATTGATGATAGCAAGATGATATTTGGCAAGACGAGGCCAAGGATCCGCCATAGATTACCTGACATTCACCTTACGGTTGGAGATATAGTAAGAAAAAACCCAACCAGGAAATCAGCGGGAATCGAACCCGCGACCGAGCCCGACTAGGGACCGACAGTCCTTAGCCCACTGAGCTACGTCAGTAGATCTTTATGTACTTTTATGGTCAGTTTAACAAATTTAAAATATGATTCTCGGGAGGAATCTTGGATCCATTTTCTAAAATATGTTCTTATAAGTGTAGAAAGATTGTACAAGTGTTCTACTTCTAGAGCACGTTGTTTTCACACGATGTATGAGTGGGTGGTAATATGCCATTGAACTGTCAACATCTGTATAATCGCTCTTTCAGTTAAGCGACATATTTCTATAATCTCAGATGATGGTATGGCAAGACTCCCATTATTCTTTCGTTAAAAAAATAAAAGAGATTCTGTTTACTGCTGGTAGGCTACGTACCATAAATTGAGTCTTTAGATTTATTACACCATATTTTTATTAATGATTTAACAACTAATCCAGCAATGAATACAATCACATTTTGACAATATTGTGTCATTGAGAATGATGTAAGAATGAGGGAATTGCAATCAATGTCTGCAGTAGAAGAGTCATATCGCCTCTGATTCTCAAAACACTGAGGATTATTATTACAGTGCGTTAGGTGTTTGGAAAATACCATTGGGTATATAGACATTTTTAGCGGACATCCCTCTCTTTGTAATATAATTTAAATAAATTATTTACGTATTTTCGTACGTATATAAAAAAACATAAGTAAAAATATGCCATGTATTCGGTCATAGGAAATAGAAATAAACTAATAAGTCTATTTATGAGCAATATAAGGCGTTTATATTTAAAACAATGCTTAGTTACAATATTTAGATTTACTTCTGTTATTTTATATTATACGTTAGAAAATACATAAATAAGTTTAGTTATATTACAGTGAAGGAGGAAATCCACTAAGAAAACGCCTATATACTCAATGGTATTTTCTAAACTCCAAATGCTTTATAGAAACAATCATTCGTGCTCCCCAAACATGGCGTCGCGCGAACCTGCGCGAGAGGTTTCAAATTTGTACACGACACCAGCGCCAATTGTGTGTCTAGATATATAACTACAACGTCTTTGGTGCACATTTACAATATGTTACATTTTTTTCATTCAGACCATTGGCTCAACAGGTTTTAAACGTAGACGACTCAACATGCTACTGTATCTCCGTACAGTCAGGAGGAAAAGAAAAATAACGTACTGTACTAGCCTATACTCGTATACCTTGCAAGTTCAGTCCTCGTCATCATTGATGGGATCACTCAATTTCTTTAAAGGAATATTTGCACTGAGCATCATGCTGCACTTGTGGGTTAGACCCACACCACTAAATGATGATGATGATGATGAAGAAGATGATGATCATGATGATCATGATGATGGTGATAGTTCCTCAGATTTCATTTCAACGCATTTCCTGTGCGATATACTGTTGCAATGTTTCTCTATAGCTTCAGTTGTTCTGGTTTTTATTTCAATTTTACATACATTACACACGATATTGCCTTCGTTAATACATAAAATGTTACTCTCATACTTCTTAATTGCATTTCTTATTTCTAAGCGAATTTAACGTTTTGACTTCGACATTATGAATGGATCAGCACTACACTATTCAACTCGTACTAAATGCTTGAGCAGGATAACACAACTGCACACATTGCGTTCCAATGTGGACGGGGGTTCCTTCGTTATGTAAGCTGCTGTACTCGCCAGGTACACGAAAGACGAACGGCGCGGCACGTGCCATATACTCCGATACGAAACAACTTCACTTTTCCTTAAGTCAGCTCGCATCCACTGTCTACTTTTTATTATTGTTTTGTTTTTATACATCTTGATTACACAAGTTTTAACATTATATCACTTCGAAATACTCGTAAGTATTATATGTCTTTCTCGTGTTAAATTTTACCGTACCTGGTTAACATGTTTCAGACTGTTATGAGTCATCTTCAGAACTGGTTGGTGCTGGTTTTGGCGCGACAGACAGGCAGATCATTTCAAACACGTTACAAAAAACACATCACAGCCATAACAAAACTACAAAACACTTTCACATATGAAGAACACATCACAAATGCTAACCACACCTACAGAGACATAAACACAGACATGAAAATTCTACAAATTCAACCAAAAAGTCAGAAACTAAACACAATAGAACAGGCCTGCACAAACAGCGCTCAACGAGCGCGCACGCTCCTTCAGAGCGGGAGAGCGGTGTTTACCGCTCGCCGAAACGGAGAGGAAGATACGTCAGAATGACATAGACTTGCTATAGGTAGAGGAGAGGGAAACGACCACTCAGTTATCTAGTAGAGTGCAGTGTGTAGGCCTATTCTCAGAAACTGTTTCACGTTGCTTACCTACTGCTACATTACAGTATGGAGGAATATAAAAGACGGAACATAACATTTAACGATTAACGATTTATAGTTCGAACTTACTGATCTTCAATGCGGCCTAAGGGCTAAAGATAGTTTGAATAATACTAAAAGCCTGGTTGAGTTTTACAAGACTAAATATTAGCAATAATATCCACGACTACACAGGCTGGCTGTGAAAATGATTGCTATGTTTGGCACAACATTTATATTTGTGAACAACTGTTTTCTATAATCAACTTTAATAAAGGCAGACATCGAACATCTGTAACTGATGTTTAATTACTATCAATAGGCTATTGTTCCTTTCAGCTGCCAACAGCATAAAACCTCGTTTTGATGTACTGATAAATAAAAATATAACAAAATGATATTGTACATGTAAGTAGCCATAGAATTTCTATTACTTCTGTAAAATAAATATTTCTTTATTAATTAATAATAGTCCAAGATAGTTTTGCAAACACAGAACGGGAATTCATTTCATAAGGACTCGTAATAGTACTTCCTTTTGTGTTTATTTTGTACGAGATCACCCCTTCTTCCAGTCCACCCTTATAGAGAGCGCAGCTAATATCCGCATTCCGCTCATGAGCTGTGAGCCGGCTCGGAGAGCGGAAACCTTGTGCAGGCCTGCACTAGAACAATACGAAATATATAGACACACAGAAACACATCCAAATGCAATTCTCAACACACAACTCAATTTCAGAACACACTCACTCTTTGACTCCACATTACACTATATAAACACACCCCCACAGGAAACACAAACAAAAGACGCCAAGACCAGCACCAACCAGTTCTGAAGATGACGCATGACAGGCTGAAACATGTTAACCAGGTACGGTAAAATTTAACACTAGAAAGGCATATAATACATATTCCGAATTGTTTTGTTTTATTGTGTTGGTTTGCGTCTGTATGCAATAACTGCTAGTTTCTTGCAATGAACAGCAAATTAACCACAGAACAACGTGTTTTTGTGCTACAACGTTGGTGGAAGCATAGTAAAAACACATTCATTCATTCATTCATTCATTCATTCATTCATTCATTCATCCATAATGTTCTGCCCAATGGCAGGTCTTTCACTGTAAACCCAGCATTCTCCAGTCTTTCCTATTTTCTGCCTTTCTCTTTGCCTCCCGAGAAACAGGGCTTCCTTTTTGAACAAAATCTGTAAAGGAATGTGCAGTCAAATGTAAACTGAATGTAATTAAATGTAAGGAAGTGTTTCGGGAAAGAGACTTTTAACCCACCCTGTATATTAACGATGTTAACATTAAATTTATCATTTTACGATGCATTATAGAAAATGCTATTTTTTATCTCTAAAATACAGATAACGAGATTTTTAATAAATAGTCTACGCGTTTAAAACATCCATTATATCTAGTGGGCGTTGTTGAGCAGAGATTTCTCCTAAACCTTTGCTCAAATTCTGATATTCACTATTTACTAGTTAATTTATGCGGAAATAGTGCGTAGCCTATGAAATATAATATTTTAGTACATAATTAATTAGTTTCTCTTTCAAATTAAGATCACATTCATACACTCCATTCATTCATACACTTATTCATTCATTCATTCATTCATAGTTCTCTGCCTCAGGGGACCTTTTGGAGATTGTGTGAAAACTTGTTCAATATTTGTTTCTTCTGGAATTCTGGTAACATTGTCGATCCAACTGAGTCATCATACATTAATTTTTAAACATACTTTAGACTCACTTTAAGTTATAAATTTAATTTTTGTTCAATTTTCTGTCTGACGTAAAATTTCTCTTTGCAATACGTTGGCATAATGTTGGCCAATTTGTAAAGCATCACGTAGAAGTATTAAAATCCGTTTTGTTGTCATAGTATATATAATTGTTTTGCCAATTATTTACTTATGACTTTTAGCGAACCCAGAGGTTCTATAAATTCTAATTTTCAGGTTTTTTGAGAGATGACTGGATGACAAAAGCTTCTCAACCGAATAATAACAGCCATTTCCCATATTTATTCTGTATTTAATTTCATCTCGAGTGTCATTTATATTTGTTACTGTTGCTCTACCTCTTCAAAGGATAAATTTCCAACTTTTATATTTTCATTTGTTTTTCCAATTAGGAATCTTACATCTAAAAATCATTCGAAGCATACTACCCGATACCATTGCTTTAATATTTCATAATTACGAAAGCGAAGATTAGTAATTTTCAAGTCGTTTAAAATGTTTTAAAAATGTGGCACACGATGGTGTTTCCAACGCCTATTTCTGTTTTCAGAATCGCAACCTTGTACTCATATCTGATGTGAATACTGATTAGAATATTTCTAGAAGAAACTATGTCACACATTACAACTTCCAGTTACAAAACATTTTTGGATTATTTCACTAATAGATTCTCTAGTATAATACTAATTTAAATTGTATCTTAGTTACTGATTACAAATAAATAATTGTACTTACACCAGATGTCTCTTTCAATGCTATCGCGAGAATCACCATCGTTATAGAAAGAATTACATTTGGAGTCATTTTTATTCTGATAGGAACTATCGCATTCAGAGCCAGCTGTACCTTTTATACCTCTGTTAACTTTGTTCACTGAAACCAATTTGTGGTCTTCCGGTGTGCTTGACTTGGAGATGTGCGTTTTCTACTCCATCCAGGCGCGTCGACAATTAAGGTAATTGCTTTGCTTTCGTATTTCCATTTCCGCACTTCTATGGTCACTAAGTTGGGACCTGGCCATGACATAAGCAGAAAGGTTTTTTTTTTTTTTGTTTAGTGTATTTATACACTTTTTAAGATCTGTAGTCATGTGTAGAATCTTTGGGTATACCAGTAGGCCGATTTTTATTTCACGATTGTGGAGTTCCTGTTTCTATTACCTTGTGTTATAGATGACTTGTGTCCATGTAACTGATTTTAAATTTTGAAATGTTTATGATATTGATGATTGAAGCGGTGATGAATCGTGGTATTTAAATTTCCAATCTGATATTTGCCTTTGTAACTGAGTAAAACCATGAAAATACTATCCAATCAGTTTGGCCGGCCACGGAGTTTGAACTCGGGACCTCCTGAATTAGAGTCTCAAACATTACCATCTTAGCCACCTCGTTCCATCAGAAAATTTGTTATCGTGGTATTTAAATTTCCAATCTGATATTTGCCTTTATGACTGAGGAAAACCATGAAAATACTATCCAATCAGTTTGGCCGGCCACGGAGTTTGAACCCGGGACCTCCCGAATTCGAGTCTCAAACTTTACCATCTTAGCCACCTCGTTCTACCAGAAAATTTGTTAGAACTCTTCTGTGAATAAAATTCGATGCTGGTAGATTTTATGTAATATCGTCCAATAAAGTCTACTCGAATAGATTATATGGTATGAAAAGTCTCAAAATTGTTTTCATATAAATGCGCGGCGCTACTCGTTTGTCTTCTGTTTTCTATTTAATGGGTGATTTCCTTCTAATAACGTTTGATATTGTTTCAAGATACGTAATAGCTTACGTAGTTGTTTGGAATGGTGGTTGAGAAGTCGATGCATAATTTTATATAATTGCTTTGTATATTAGCACATCTTGTTTCAATAAAAAAATCCAAAACTACAGTGTTGGAAAAAAATGTAGGATAATAGTGTATTATGTGGTTTTCAACATACGGAATAATTATTTTACTGGGGAGTAGCTGCGATGTGTAATTGTTAGTGTCATGACAGACTTGTAGAAACGAAAATATAGGAGGCCGTTGTTGAATAAATTAATGTTGATGGAAATAAACATTTATTTATTTATTATTTATGTACTTATGTATTTATTTATTTACTTATTTATTTATTTATTTATTTATTTATTTATTTATTTATTTATTTATTTATTTATTTATTTATTTATTTATTTATTTATTTATTTATTTATTTAAAGTGCGCTCTGTCAGCTACTAGACCGTTTAAGTCGATGGATTTAGTGAAAACAAGATGATATTCGGCGAGACGAGGCCGAGAATTCACCATGGAATAATACCTCACAAAACACCAGTCAGGTAATCAGTCCAAGTGGGAGTTTCAACGCTTTTAACAGACCTTATACTTCAATTTCGAGACTCAATTATCAAATGCATATACCGAGTACTTCAAAAAGTAAGGTAACAAGACCTCTCATGGAAAAACTTTATTTCACTGGCAGATATAGGCTACTGATAGGCTTATAGGGCACAGTAGTAGAGCATTGGTACGCATTACTTTTCAACATATTCACCATACTTGTCCAGATATTTGTTCGAAGGCATTAATAACGGTTTACTGAATGACAGTATCGGTGTTGAATCGCTTAACACCCAGTTGAGATGGAAAGCACTGGGTTCCAGGTCGGCGCTATAAGGAGGATGGTCCAGTACCTCCCACAGAAAGCACCGTTTCCATGACATAGCATTCACACCGTACACCTCAACAATTTTACGATGAATTTCTGCTGGTGAGGTGATTTTCAGACGCAAAAACAGTATGACACTACGCACTTCCACGTTTGCCAATATTTCCATGCGCGTAGCCATCTTACAACTGATATTGCGAGGGTCTACGCAACATATGCGCCATCTAATGGCTGCATGATAAAGCTGTGGTCTGCTGCTGCGATCCTGGCGGAAAATTAGAACAAGAGGGGAAATATGTCACCCGTGAGAGCTCTTGATTATCTTATTTTTTTCAATCACCCAAATGCTAATACTAATACTAAATCCGGAATAAATTATTACAATATTTTGCTGATAGCGATATGAGATAGTGTTAATATTTTGATAGAGAAGGAGATGGCAACCGATTGCTTATAATGGCGATGTGACGATCAATCTACTGTACTCCAACCAGGAGAAAGTCTCAGGGGAATGAGACGCAGCGTGGTAATGCTATGAATGAATGTTGATGTCATAAGATGTCATAATGTCACATACGTGGGTACATGCATCTCCATTGGCTAACTCTCAAAGCACAAACGATGACACTGATACACATATTTATACAAGCCTAGTTACAAAATTAGATCACGGTTAATTTCCTGGTCTTTTAATCCCTCCATACAGGAAATAACATATGCAGGAGAGCGCATGTTTTTAAAACTGACGTTATAACGGTAATATTATCTATCTACTTCTCTCCAATAGATGACGCAATAGTGAGCACATTCCTTTCACGGCTAATCTCCTGGTTGGAGAACAATAATATAGTGGTGCTATTGGCGATATGTTGATAGTAGTGATGTAAGTGATATGATGATTACTTAAATGCTTATTATCAGTGAACGTTATAATAGTGATAACGATATAATGAAAATGATAGGAATATAAGACCGATATCGATAACTATGATGAATTAAATAATATCATTGGTGATAACGATGATATTGTGAAGGGTGACGGTGATTTCATGGTGATGAGGAAGATGATGACAACGTTGATAAAGATGATAAAATGATAATGCTTGTAAATGCTATGCGCCTCTCTCCACGGTGAACCGGCCTGGAAGCAGATGCTGAGAAATGTCGTCTGACCGCGGCTTATGCAAAGCAGTTGGTCAGACGGCTTGCATACATTACAGGGGGCGCGCTGCGGTTAGATTCCTCTTCGCGATCCTTGGAGCTACAGTCCGTAAGGAATTCGCAAATAATTCACCGCCATCCTTCTTTACAATACCGCACAAATTGAGATGAGCGGACGGTAACACTGCATACAAAGACTGATGTGGCAGTATGTAGGGTGGGTTGGGGTAATTTGCGTACAAAAACCAGCTAAGCTTAGAGACTCATCAAATATTTCAGTCAGTTTTTTATTTGGTAGCACTGTGCTCTTATAGAATGATTCTATTGCAGTTTCAAGCATGTTGACCTCATCTTATAATAATAACTCTAAGTTTAACTGTACTCAATTTACCACATAAATGGGGAAATTTGAGTATAATGTGTATTATTGAAGTAAACCATGCTTTAAAGTCCTTATAAAATCAAATTATCCCAACCACAGGTTAGTGTATGTATCCTGGAATAGATATTGTCAAAATTTAAATCTAAAATCGCGAGTGTTTAAGGGAACCGGGTAGTGATTAGGGGTCAAAAATTCTATTTTTTTTTATTTTGCGTTAGAAAAAGTACAAAACTTGCTCTTTAAAACAATATAAATATTGTGGAGGGTATTTCTGCAGATAAGCCCTTTAAATGGCCTCTTTAAGTTTGGTGGTGCATGTAATTCATACATCCTTCCTTTTTTAAATGCAGTTTTCCATCAGTTGATATTTTTTAAACTTAAGTGCATTTTTCTCTGAAACTACTGAATCAATTTACATGAAAATTTTTACAGTGATATCTGCAGCCTCTGTTCTACATAGTACACCTACGGGTTTAAGAATATCACACACATAACACGAGAGAAAATAAATATAAGCATAGAAAAAAATTGCAAAAAAAGTTAAACAAAGTTCAATTTTTTTCTGTTTCACTAGAAGAGAAATATTTAACTAAATTTTGCTTAAGAATTTACAATATACCTACATTATTAGATAATTTAAAAAATAAGGTATATGAGTGAAGCTTGTAGCAAATAATGTGCACCTGAAGAAAGAGGTAAACTTAGCAAAGTGGGAAAACGGGTTATCAGTTAGGGCCTTTCTTTTGCACTTGGATACGAAACTAATTAGTTTTATTTCATACCACTGAATTCATAATGATTGATTATATTAGCATGGAAATTTTTATTCTAGTCTGAGCACTAAAAGCCTAGAAATATTGAACTAAACTTTTGTATTGAACATTTTTAATCGCACAGGCATCAATACCTACACCCATTAATAAATTAAATCATTCAACAGGACTGTCAATCGCCATAAATTGCTGTTTGGGTTTGTATCTTCATAGTAACATCTTGTTGTATAGTCCGGGTCAGCTTACTTCATACCCTAAGGGTGAAACTTAACATTCTTCCCCCATTACTACATATGCTAGTGGATTGTGGTGATTTTATAGTTTTCAGGTTGAATTTTCTTTTTCCAACTTCGTTTCGAATTTCGATACTGATAAATACTACAAATGGTAGTGATTTTGTAACTGGTACCGGTATGTTTATTTGTTTATTTATTTATTCTGGTGTAGTTAAGGCCATCAGGCAATATTTTGTCGATACTGGAGTTCCATGAAATTGAAATTGTACTAGATTTCTGAGCCTGTTTCTGGAAGCTAGTGAAATTTGAACAAACTAATAATTAATTAATGTCAATATTAATACATAATAGTTATTTTATGTGTTGTGGTTATAATTCAAGACTATAGTCAGGTAAGTTTTCGGAGTTATTACTAATAATTTCATGTGGTCAAACAAAATACATTTTTAGGTTAGGTCTCGTGAATCAGTTATTTAATCAAACCAATGAATTTCGTATTGCCGGACAAAATACTTGACATGTTGATCCCTATCTCGTATAATTTGCCTACGAAAATATGTTACAAATTATTGAAGTATTTAGAATAATCTTTCAACATAAAGTACAGTAAGTAAATAAGTCATTTAGTACGAAGGATCGTGTGATATCTAGTAACAATAATGAGGAGCGTTTTTGCAAAAGTCGATAGATGCAGAAATCAAGATTTTACAGAAATTACACTAAGTGACAGGATTTATCGAGTTTTGAAAAAACCTGGAAGGTTTGGTAGTCTCTACATACGGTATGAATCAAGTTTTGGTAAATCTGATTTCATAGATCGATTCCGGAGGCAGAAAACATACGATATCCATATGTAACTCACTATCGAAAATTTCTGCATCTATCGACTTTTGCAAAAACGCTCCTCAATTGGCAACATTGACAAGACGGTAGGAACTGTTCTTATGTGACCCTTACTATAGTATGTAACCAAGAAAAGTAAGACTATGTACTGAAATGTAATACGGGGATGTTTTAAGTAGTCTGTTTTATATTAATACTTTGGAGATTTTACAGTCTACTTGTGTAATTTTTAAATGTCTATTTTTTATTACTTTACTGTCTATTTACTGGATGTTAATTGCCTACTTGACTTCCTGTTTTATCCAAAATAAATGCCTGAACTTCCGGACTCAGTTCATAACATACCGTGCTTAGGTGCTTCCAAACTATGGCGGATACGAACACAGACCATGGTTTTCCATACAACACTTATCATTCGCTCATTGTACGTTGCGAAATTCTAGATCCGGGCTGTTCGAAATGATAATAATTCTGTCACTGAATATGTGTTTGTTCTCAGATTACATTGCACCGCTTATTTTCTATTCGACTCCCGCATTGAGTTATCCGATTTTCCGGGTTCTTGTCGCTGCGCTAATGGAGCGCGAGGACTGAGCTTGTCTTCGAGGGTGGCCAACTGCCGTTTTCCCATGATTCAGATCAGGGGTGTCGAAAGAACTATAGAAATCACTAGATCACGGAACTTTATGCACTGAAAAACCTGAAACTATGCATGCAACTATGCAGCAAAAAATATGCGCTAAAAATTAAAATATATGCAGTAAAAAATACACTTTAGAGGTTTGTTTAGTTTAACAATAAGATATAAATGAACATAAGAATTTAAATTAATAATTGTCATCAAGCCATTAGCATTTTATTAAACCTATATTATGTATTTATTTATTTATTTATTTATTTATTTATTTATTTATTTATTTATTTATTTATTTTGTTTTGGTTTTGTTTTGACT
Organism: Periplaneta americana; assembly: GCF_040183065.1. Lineage (NCBI taxonomy): Eukaryota > Metazoa > Arthropoda > Insecta > Blattodea > Blattidae > Periplaneta > Periplaneta americana. The sequence goes on along the minus strand of NC_091120.1, from coordinate 68,668,192 downwards.
TGACTTTTACTTTACTTATTTGACAATTTTTGTACACTGGAACTTCAATTTTGCTTAAATATTACAATAATATGAAACTTAAGAAGTGGATGACGTTGATTAACGTTACTCAAAGCATCAATAAATCAGTGTGCCTTTACCTCTTGAAGCGGCAATAGGGCAGGTTCCGAGGAACCAGGTTGATTAAACTGTTACAGTATGTCGGCAATGTTGTATACAAGGTGTAACAGGACCCCGCCGACAAACTTTGAGGAATGATTGGTCACATATAGAGGATTATTTTTTGCATGATCGATGACACGTCCTTTAGGAACTATTCATTCAAAAGTTAGATGTCCACTATTTTTTTTACAGAAATGAAATTTAATTTTCAATGCATGTTCTGACAATTTACAAAGCTATTAAAATTACATACCCTGTTACAGTACCTCATTAAATTTTTGATACCTTAGCAGCATTCATCATACAACTCTGCTATGCATGGCAGTGTTGTGTTGGATTGAAGATGCACCAGACAGACCAATAGCAAATTACAACAGTGTAACAGAGATAAGGATTTAAGGCGCACACTTATGCAATATACGTTATGCGGAATGTGCTTCTAAAAATATGCATAACTCATGAAGGACATATCATCGAGCATATGTTCTTTAACAAAAAATGGCCCTCTCTGTGTCATCTATGATTCCTCAAAGTTTGTCGTTGAGGTCCTGTAACACCCTGTATAACCGTGTATAGAAAGAATGAATTAGTCTCCACTTTGGCTATATCTAGATCTGAATGAAATGTTTCATTTGTAATATACCATGGTGCTCCAGTGATTATTCTTAGTGCCCGATTTTGGAACGTTCGAATACGCTTGATTTGGCTTACAGAAGCCGATCCCCATAATAAATATCCATAAAGCCAAATAGGTGTAAGAAGCATTATGTATATTAAGCTTTGTTGGAAAGGAAAAGACAAGAGCTGGAAAGTATTGCTTTCAGTAGATCAAGTCTGTATTTTAATCTTTGTAGGGTGTGAGGGAGGTGTTTATTCCAGGTCAGGAACTGTCTAGAATGAGTCCAAGATATCGTATTTCTTCACGTTGCGGCACTTGTGAACAGTTGAGGTATTATAGTGGAAATGTTTTTTTTTTCTTTTTTTTTCGGGTATGTGAATGTTACTATTGATGACTTATTTGTGTTCTCCATTTTTTGTTTCATACTTCAATTCCTTGTAGAAAGTTTTGAAGATTGGTTGCCACTTGTTCACTAGTATCTCCTAAAGATGCATGTTTCCATCCACGACGATTTTCTGATATTACCATTGACACATTATTACCTGACATCTGAATTCTCCTGGAGTTAAACAATGATCGTCTAACGCTTTAGCCTACAGTCTTCTCCGTTCCTTGTGTCACAGGTCTCAACCCTTGTTCCACAGTTGCGGAAATATGAGGTGTTACATCTGGAGAGGGTTACAAGACACAGGGGAGGAACAGCTGGGCTCTAATGTACGAACAATGTTCTGGCCGCAGGAAGTTGTTGGTCTTCACGGAGGGCCCAGCAGAGACGCTCAGCTGCATTGCGTGTTGGTGAGTGCGCAGTTCTCAGTGTTTACCTCGCATTTCTATTCTAGTCACTCTTCAGCATTTGCTATAAAACTATTATATTATCTCGCGGAGTTCCACTACACATTCTTTATAATTCACCTAAAAATTGAAATATAGTGAATTACAGCGTAAAGTATAATTTCTCAGCGAAATTAATTAATTAATATATATTTCTTTACACAATAAAAATAAAATAAAGCAGTAACACACCGGGAACAAAACAAATACGAAGTGGTTATGGTAGTTCCATTACTTTTTTTATTTATACTTCACGGCAATTGTTAATACACGGTTCTAGGCCTATACTTTCCCTATGGAAGCAACATAGATTTCAACCAGAGTGCTGCATTGGAGTTAAATCGCTCGCTTGAACTCGGTCGAGTGTCGCACCCTCGAGTGAGATACGATCGGTCGTGATACGCTCGTAATAAATAGAAGCACAGTACAAGGTCATCTGATCGACATGTCTTATCTTGTATGGAAGGCGACAGATAAGATACACATATGTTTTGCTCACACGGTGAAAATAAGGCTTTATTTTCTGCGTTTATGACAATCGTTTAATGGAACAGTCAAAACAGGAACATGACGTTATAAATAAAACAGCATGAAAAACTTCGATATGCAGTTATTATTGCTAATTAATAATTATTCAATACTTGATTTACCACATATATAATATGATAGTGTTCCGCCAATACACTGCGACAATGTAGAAACGTTTTACAAATTATTATTGATATAGTAGTAGATTAATAACAATATTAGTAGGCCTACAGAGATAACGTCACAGAAAATATAATAGAACGAATAATCATGCTGCACAACTGTTACAGACGCAAAGATTGATACACTAATTATTAGAGATTATTATTATTATTATTATTATTATTATTATTATTATTATTATTATTATTATTATTATTATTATTAGAAAACTTGATACAGTTCTTGCATTATCGCGATTGTGTTCTCCGTTTATAATAATTACATTTACATTCAGTAACATCTATCAGATGTGGCAAAAACAAAATCACTCCTGTATGGTGAAAAACAAAATACCTACAACATTTATATTACATTTTAAATCAAGTTTTGTAGTTGTACTATGGAGAGGTTAGTTAAACACTGCAAAGTTTTGAAATGATAAACATCTATGATGTTACTACACAGTTCATCACTGTAACAAGAACGAATGTCTAACGCTCGGCTTATACCGTTCGAGTATTTATCGCTCGTGACAATTTTACCCATCATGCATGTGCGCTACCTATCGGATTATGCTATGAACTACTTGGCGCTCGAGCGAAAACGTCCGATGCAGACCTCTGATTTCAACCTCAATTTTGACGAGTCTGTAAACAATTTCCAATATGTTGGCTTTTAAGTCCTATTTATGTATGTATGTATGTATGTATGTATGTATGTATGTATGTATGTATGTATTGCGCTAACCCTGAAGCTAGGCTCATTTCCAAACCCATACAGGCTGGCTACACTAAAGTTCGCTGCGTTCCCATGTTTCGAGGTTGTACCCTTTCCATTTACTTTCTTTTTTCTAGTATTGGTTCTCTTTATTTTCGTCACGTCTTTCCTTCCATTATTTGCGTTTAATACTTATTTTATGCATCCCTTCTTTCTTAACTCTTGCGTACACATTGCTACTATATGCACTTAAAATTTTCTCTCATTGTCCCATTTTTGTTCTCTCCTGCTTGTCTTTTGTTGTTTCTTTTCTTATTATTAAATTCGTAAATCTCTGGAATCTTACTTAATATTAAAAGTAGATTATACTTTCATTTCTTCGTTATTTCCTATATTTTAATCTCTCTGAAAGCTACTTCGTTCTTAATATCAAATTATTTAACGAGTGTGTATTTCCGTCAAATGACATCAATATTGAAAAGAATAACAAATAATTACATCGTATAAAACTTGCTAATATTACATATAATGTATGCTATGTTGCAAACGTTTTCGCCAATCAATTGGCATCTTCAGACATTAATAAAATATCTCAATATAGGGCAAAGGTTGGTAATATCGTGATATGAGTAATATTGTGATAGTTCTTCTTGAGAATTTATTACAATTTTACTGAACGAGAGGAAGATCGGTTTTTTGCGTCAACGCAACGTATTAAGGGAATGTTCGTGGGCAATTTGCTGCACAAAGCCGGTTCTTCTCTCGCTCAGTAAAATTGTAATAGATTCTCAAAAATTACTGTCGCAATATTACTCGTATCACAATATTACCAACCTTTACCCTACAGTACAGACATGTTCAGAATTTAAAATATATAAATTAGATATGCATACCTGATAAAACATTTATAAATTAACAATAGTTGTGGTAATTATTATATTACACGCAATTAAATCATACAATAAGGGATGAGCAACATTAACAAATTTTATATGGTGTAATTTATTATTTGTTATTGTTTCAATATTGATAAGTCATTTGACGAAATACACTCATTAAATAATTTGATATTACAGGCTACATTAACTTATCGGAATTCAACACAATGGTCTTAACGGTACTTCTTTCTTTTTATTTTGCTCTCTTTTCCCAGTTTCCCACTTTTGTACAACGTCTTTTACATGTGATTCATTTGAGATACTTCCGACGCTGCTGACAGTTACGTAATCTTTTAGCATTACTCGTATTTAAGTACGATGTGTGTGTATCGCGATATTCTTATCGTGTGGTCGGAATCAGTTCTTGCTTGATATCAACGAGTTACGTATATAACTCGTTGCTAGACATACATTACTTACGAGGCCGATGACGTCAACGTGACATTGACAAATAAAGGTCTTGATAATACTGTATATTAGCACAAAAAGCTCGTCGTCAGAATGGCCGAGCGGTCTAAGGCGCCAGACTCAAGGTTGTACCTTCTCTACGTAGTAGAGTCTAGAATTCTGGTCCTCTCTGAGGGCGTGGGTTCGAATCCCACTTCTGACAAAATTTTTAATTATTAAATAGTGATTTAGATGGACTTGAATGACATTAAAAATATCAGAATTTACATAAAAGAGTGAGAAGATTGATTTAATATGAGGCAGTAGCGTATAGCGATATAAGAGGAATTCCATAATTCAAACCTTAGTGAACAATATTTTAGAGGTCGGAAATGAAACTTCTGTAAATGTGGATCGAAATATTTCAATATAAACTTATAAGAGATCTCAATATTATTATTCATTCCATGGAAAATGCATGAATGTAGTATATTTATTGGTTTTATATGCGTGAAACTGAATAAAAAAAAAATTAGTAGTAACAAGCGTTTTATGAATTTAGAATTATTTAAGCTGATTTTAGGAAAAACAACCTACATAATTAATAAATAGACATGTTCAAATGACTTACCAAATAAGTTTAAATTCTTCATATTTTAACACATTCCGACTTATTAACATTAGTTGTAATTGTGTGTGCTTAAATACATTGCTTATAAATTTACCATAACGTCATCAGCATCATACAAGGCCTGATCATTATTACTACTTTTATATGTTTCAATAAACTCAAAAACAAACATTTTTATTACACACAATTTAACAGATGATTTAGGAAATTTCGTAAAAAGGAAAAAAAAAAAAAAAAAAACAATTTTTTACACGTCGTTGGAAAGAGTTGTTTATTGTAGGCATATTTAGAATAAAATCAGGTGTCCTAGATGTAAACTACACATTCTAGATGATTTATTGGTATAAAAAGGGCTTAATTTCTCATTGTACCTCGAAGAAAAAGTATTCGTTTTCACTTTCGCATTGCACAGAAAATTGAGAGAAAGTATCGGTGATGTTGCAGGAAATTGATTTCGAAATATTCACGGGAATACAACTACGATTTCAGAAGCATCAATAGGGCTTAAATAAATGTACTCTTTATAGCTCTGAAGCATATTAGTTTAAAATTAACTTAACTTACAGCCCGAGCAGTGGTTTTGTGGCATGGGGTGTTTATACAGTGACTTCTTTTGCACCATTAAGTGAGTTTAGTCAACTTATCCAAAATAATGCACGTAAAATATGGGAAAAATTAATAGATCATCTTTTGAAATAAGAAACTCGAGGTGGACATAATCTCGAAATCTATCTAAATGACTTTTGTTTTTAAATTTCGTTTCTTCAGTAAGATGAAGAGATTAAATGAAGTAACCAGCCCAGAATGTCTCCAGACCCCTACGTTTCGGAGAAATTATTAATTTGTGCAGAAATATGTCTACTTCTGCTTGAAAAATATTCCACATCTAAACAGCGTCTATGCTCAACGACTTACGGTACATACAAGACGGAGCCTGGTTGGTAGTTGGTAACCTGACTGATTAAATAGTAAGAAGGAATGTCCGAACGTTAAGCAATGGTGACGTGCAAGACGAGGCCTGGTCGGTAGACTTACACAGAGTCCGTGGATATACCAGAGTAGCGCAATCACTGAGTCGGCCGCCATTGTTATTCCTTTTCAACACGCGTGGGATAGGAATATTTAAAGTAAAACTCAGATATTTTTAATTTGAAGGGGAAAAACTTCTAAAGGACCTTCTTACATTTTAGAACATTATTGTCAGTCAACATGCTAATGTATAAAAACTTTACTTAATAATTATTACAGCATAAATATACATTTAAGTGTTCAATACACTCCCTCATAAACGTCACAGTTATAGGTATTACAGCAGCATGAACTTAATAAATTACAAGTACAAATGAAAACAACAATGTTGCAAATAAAACAACAATAAATCTAAACATTTCCAACTGCATTCCTCGTGCAAACTCTCCGGGCTTCCGCATATAAGGGGACACTACACTGAAATTTCTCGAAGTTCATTAGTTTTAAGAGTTCACAACAGTGAAATCAATAACTACCATACTTACGAAGCTAGATTCACCAAATTTTGATCACTGGTATATCTGCTTAATAATGACAAGTGTACAAAATTGCATCCGCCTATGATACGTGGTCTGCATTGTATTAATTATTTTATCAAAATATTGAACCGCATTATATAAAAAGTCGCTTGCACTACAATTGACATTATTCTTAAGTGATTTTCACTTATATGGATCCTTACATACATGGAATCAAAGCTTACTATAAGGTTTTGCTGTAAAATTAATAAGTAAATTACTAGAATTTTTATTATAAAAATATAAAAATTAATAGTCATAAAAATTCCTAGTAATTTACCCATTCGATGTACACAAAATTCCAATAGTAATGTTTGTTCCAATGTATATAAAGAATCTTATAAGTGAATATCAATGAAAAATAATATAAATTGTGACGCAAGGGACTTCTTGCATTAAGCAATACACTATAGAATTAAGTCATTAATAAAATGCAAACCACTTATCATAGAGAGAAACGAAATTTTGTACATGTGTTATTATCAACCAGATATACTAGTGATAAACATTTTGTGAGTTTAGCTTTAAAAATATGGAAGTTAGTAATTTCAGTATAATGTCCCCAAGGATACACTGATGTGAGATTTGGTCATTTTTGGTAAAAAAAAATCGTTTCTTTGTTTTTATCTTCAAAAATTCATTTATGATCTAAATATGCCCTCTGCCAATTTTCATGACCATACGACCGGTCTATCAGCTGTTTAGGGTCACATTTTTAAAAGACTGCGGGTTCTGACTGTTAATTTAAATTCTCCGTCCACGACCTCCATTCTAAATTCTGCGACCATTTTGGAAATTACGCTATATTTCATACATTATGTATTATATTAGATTTCCGATTGAGCCAGTGTAGCTTCTCGACTTCTTGAAATATTTATTCATAGAATCCAACAGGTGTTAGACCTACTTCAAAGGCTGCTTTCCTTTAAAAGATATTCAGTTACAAAGGAGAGCACAACTCTTGTCTAAAGGAAAATTCCACTTGTTGCTAGTAGCCATAACAACGTGTTTTCCATGCTTGGTTTTTGTTTGTGATACAAGAAATATTTGCAAGTTTCTAACAGTTTTATTGTTAGTGTTATAATAGTGTCTACAGTCCATAGTGATTTGTAAATCTTTATCTATTATATAGTTTTCATAAGATTACATAGTTTTTTTTAGTCATCTTTATTTACTAGTGTAGGTTAGGTGTGCACTGCGTGGTAGTGTATATAAGGATAAGTTTTGTATATAATATGCTACAGTAGTTCTATATGTTTCAAAATGCCTAGAAAATAAAAAAGACAGATACCTGGTTCATTATTATTATCCCAGACTTTTGAAGTCAATTTTCTCCACTTTAACTTTCTGTAAATTTTGCATTTCTAAAAATAATACTCTTTCTACAGATTCTGTACTACATGCATGATTTTTTGTAGAGGTTTTTGAATATGTTCTTAACAAAACTTGCTATGAGTATTATACCTAACACTCATTTTTGTTGTTGTTGTTGTTTAGTCAACTGTCCGAAGACAGGTTTGAACCTCATAAGTACCACCAATAAGGCATCACTCATGAGACAACTAGGCCAGGAGATAATGGGGTAGGGTGGCAAGTTTCTTTCCTCCTCCAATGCATACTTCGCCGATTAGCTACATATTCCACTAATCAGACTTCAGATGCTTACAAACAATTGTCCTTCCTCTGACACATATCGTCAAGTGAGATGTACTACCTCATTATATATATGCATATCAGCCAGAACAAGTATTTTTTAATATTAATTTTTTTACGCTCGAGTTGAATTTTTTCTGTTTTTACACTTTTAGTGCATTAAATATTTTTAATTATTTTTTTAGTAAAATAAAGAGGAAAATTGTATAGTAAGTTTCGTTTCTGAAGCTCTGACACGTATGTAGACATAAATTCTGGCCAACATAGTTTTTGAAAACCTAAATTTACACAATTTAAAATTACAAATTAAAAGTACAAAATTTCATAGATCTACCTAGAATAGTTTAGAAAATTGAAATTTCACACCAGTCTAACCTTAATAGGGTTTCTAGTTTCTACGGTCTTTGTATTTTCCAATCGAGCCAAACAATACAATCTTGTCTCAAGAATGAATTCAGAACTCCACAAATACATTATGTCATTCTTGCAAATAGCAAATAGGATTAAATTCAGAAATGCTTGGTTTGAAAGGGGTAAGATGGTAAAAATTTGACACTGATCCTAATTGGTACGTGATTTTCATTTGTTTTACTTAGAAATATCATTGCTGAAACAACTTAAATTCTAGATTAGTTTTATAAAAATATTTTGGGGCCCAAATTTTGAAAAAATAAATATCAAAATACAGTCATTCATTAATCTCACAATGTATGCTCGCTTAGGTAGGGGATCGTTCCTTTTTATATTTATAGTCACTTCTTTCCTTTTTCCTTATTTCTTTCACCTTATCACAGACAAAACAAATGTACTCTTTTTTCAGTTCTCTGTGAACAGTTCTGAACACAGCAGCACTGCATTTTTTCGCATTTAAATTCCATTCTTTCCCTATACAACTGTATACTGCATAGCGCGCGCTGGACTAACAATGGCGGATTTGTCGGCATTTGCCGGCTCAAACGATTGCGGTACTCTGGATATCCACGGACTCTGGACTTACATAGCCTGTTCGCCCGTTGGCAGTTCGTAGAATGAATCACCTCATTTTTCCAGCTACCAGCCACCTAAATGTCTTTACTGCGCATGCGTTCGTAGAAATTCCCCACGTGCTAAACGCCTACTGCTCGACATTTCGACGCGTACAATGGATTGGAAAAGATTAATTTCAAATAATAATAATAATTTCTATTGTTATGAAAATACAATACAAAGAAATTGTAACATTCTAGCACTCCCCTAAAAGAGAGTGTTCTCGCGCTCAGGATAGGATTCGATACATGATAAATGTAGACGCATAAATTACAACATAATATCATCTAAAAATTAATCATTACTCATAACAAATTCATTACATACATTTTTCAATTTGAAACTGTTGGAAATAAATAAATTTGTGTATTTCTCTATTAATTTATTATAAATTCTAGGGCAGGTATTAGTACTTTGGTTGAAAGCAGTGCTCGTTAAACACTTCGGTTTCAACAAACGTATTGTATTCATGCTTTTGGTTTTATTTGTGAGTATACGATCGGAAATATGTGTGATTTTTATATATCAAATTTAATAATGCATTGATATAAATTTGATGTATTTTGAAGACTTTAAATTCTAAAAACAATTTTCGGTAGGATAATCAATGTTTACAAATTTTGAAATCAGGCTCAACCCGACCACCAAAGCCATATCTTAGGCCTAATGTAAAATTGTGAAGTGAAGTAGGAGCTGAAATGGATACAAATAAAGGTAAAGGTAGCTCTTTCAATGCTATAAAGGCACTTTGGGGACATGGAGATAGAGCCTCAAGCTTTCTTGATCTCAGCACTAGAATGAGGTGGTGTGAAGTGGATACCAATAATATGTAAATTTGTAAATTAATAATTGATATTTTACAGAAAGTGACGATTTTAGAAACAATATAATTAGCCGGTACTGACCTTTTGGCAATTAATACATATTATTTTATCAATGCTCTATGTGTATCAGAATTAACAATATGGGATTTAATGAAAGGGTTTTATTATGACGCTTTCCAGAAAAGTGGAATTATTTACGTGGTTATTTGCGTACTGAAAATACCCAAATATCTAAGGTACGTTTAGGAGAACCTGAAGACCAATACACTCTATCTTGGCACTTTTATAAAGTGGCAGAGTAAGTTCAGCTACACTGACTGGCAGGCGCAAACAAACTTCGTTCTCATCACTCCAACCTTCTGCCCAGCCACCAGCTAGCTTACGAGCGACCAACACGGTAACCAGCCAGGCTCCGTCTTGCACTTTCCTTTAGCCTCTAATTTTAGTGAAAATCACTTAATTGTATATCAGGTATTAGTAAGTAGGGTCACTTTTCATAAAACCGTTTGTTACTCATGAACGAACAAAACAAAGTAGCTATCTGCAAATCAAGATTTCAGGTATAACTCCCTGTAAAGTTGATTTGAATAATTTCGAGGGAAAAATTGTTCCGGAGCCGGGTATCGGGTCCCGGGATCGATACCCGGCTCCGGAACAATTTTTCCCTCGAAATTATTCAAAGTAGCTATCTATTGTATAGAATGAACCGTAAGTAACGTCATTAATTTAAAGGAGTTACTTTTATAGATATTTCATAAAAAATGTTTAATTCAATTTTTCTCGTTTTTGATTTCTTACCAAGATAAAAATTGTTTTATGTGAAACATTTCGTAGCGTGTTTTGGAAAATCCATTGATTTAATTACCAATATACTCAGTCCATTTAAGAGAGCATTCTATATGATCATACGTAATTGAAAGAATTTTAGGTCCTCTAAATGTGCAGAAATTTGATCCGAAAAATTTGTTACAATACGTCAGTAGAATACAACGTTCCAGGATACCAAACCAGATGCTACGGTACATCACCAGAGAAAGATGATCTGTGGGTCGACTAATTCGAAGTTGTCGAGAACGTAACAGACTATTAGGCCTATTGCTAGACAGGCAGATTATTATTATTATTATTATTATTATTATTATTATTATTATTATTATTATTATTAATATCATAATCATCATCATCATCATCATCATCATCATCATCGGAGGGACCGAGTTTTTCACACAGGAATTGTACATAAAAGTTATGAGACCAATTTTTTTATACAGGAAATCTATGAAGGGGATATGGGCTTTCCTTTTCTTATAATAGATAACTTAAAAATCAATGTACAGTTATGAAAGTATGTTCGCACTGAATTAATTGGTGGGTTTCAATGTAGATAGCAGAGTGCTGCATTGGAGTTAAATCGCTCGCTTGAACTCGGTCGAGTGTCTCACCCTCGAGTGAGATACGATCGGTCGTGATACGCTCGTAATAAATAGAAGCACAGTACAAGGTCATCTCACCGACATGTCTTATCTTGTATGGAAGGCGACAGATAAGATACACATATGTTTTGCTCACACGGTAAAAATAAGGCTTTATTTTCTGCGTTTATGACAAACGTTTAATGGAACAGTCAATGGAACGTACCAAAACAGGAACATGAAGTTATAAATAAAATAGTATGAAAAACTTCGATATATAGTTATTATTGCTAATTAATAATTATTCAATATTCGATTTACCACATATATAATATGATAGGTCCATACATGTTCCGCCTATATACTGCGACAATGTAGAAACGTTTTACAAAATATTATTGATATAGCAGTAGATTAATAACAATATTAGTACAGAGATAACGTCGCAGAAAATATAATAAAACGAATAATCATGCTGCACAACTGTTACAGACGCAAAGATTGATACACTAATTATTAGAGATTATTATTATTATTATTATTATTATTATTATTATTATTATTATTATTATTACTACTACTAGAAAACTTGATACAGTTCTTGCATTATCGTGATTGTGTTCTCCGTTTATAATAATTACATTTACATCCAATAACATCTATCAGATGTGGCAAAAACAAAATCACTCCTGTGTGGGGGGGGGGAACATTTACCTACAATATTTATATTACATTTTAAAGCAAGTTTTGTAGTTGTACTATGGAGAAGTTAGTTAAACACTGCAAAGTTTTGAAATGATAAACATCTATGATGTTACTACACAGTTCATCATTGTAACAAGAACGAATGTTTAACGCTCGGCTTATATCGTTCGAGGATTTATCGCTCGTGACAATTTTACCCATCATGCATGTGCGCTACCTATCGGATTATGCTATGAACTACTTGGCGCTCGAGCGAAAACGTCTGACCTCTGGTAGATAATAAAAGATCTGAAAAAAAAATGTAGTTACTAGGGTTAGGCCTATTTATGAGGGTAGTATGGTAGTAGTATTATGTATAGCATTAATTGACTGATTTATTTATTTTTGCTTATTTACTTTTCTTGAAAACATGCAGTATTATTTAAGTAGAAAACATTCTGCAGTGGACTACCTTCTAACAACTATGTTTAGTACGCCACTGAAATGTTCTAAGCCGTGGTCAGTTCAGAGTTAAAGTATCCTCAGATTTCCGGTCCGGAATTATATAAATTATCGACTGGGCGTAAAACTTGACAAGGTAATGACAAACGCCGGTGTCTGCTTACAGACAATATTCTTGTGTTAAAGTTCGCAATCATATCCGCTTCTGGTTAACATGCCCTTTCAGCGGTCGCAGTGGATTTTTCCAGGAAGAAACACAAGGTCTTTGGTATAGCCTGCACAAGAAGTTACAATGTCAGCTGCAAGTAATTTTTCTCAACGCATTTCTAAACTCATTGTGAGTATCGATGGACACGATCCAATTAAAGATCATGAATCGAAAATAAATCGCGAATCCTATCACGAACTTGATACAGCAAACACTCAGTATTTATGATAACTTATTTGGATCGGTTGTAGTTTAGATAGGTGTCGCTTTCTCAACCAAATCTGTCTGGTTTTACCTCAGGCATATTCTGGAACTTTTGTAGTCGTTGATATTATCGTCTACTTCTGTTTAAACTTAAAAGTTTTTATTCTACATCTAGGTTCTTTACATATTACTTTGGCAGTTCAGTGATATATCGACGACTTACTAACACGCAAATTCAGGTTCGACATTCGACGTTGACTGGAAGGACTTGTGGTGGACAAAATGACAAAAGCCACCGGGTAGCTCAGAGGTAAAGAGCTGTGCTCTTGATCCAAGGCTGAGCTCGATCGTAATTCAAATACAGCTTAGGAGGGTTACCCGATTGGAATTTTTACGAGGTCTTCCTCAACTGTAAGACAAATATAAGATAGTATCACTGAAAATACTTGGCCTTATCTCGCAAAAATATACCATTTCTTTGTCACCAAATCCACTGAAGCATGTTAACAACGGAATTTATACAGCTTTGATAAATAATAGACTGAGAAAAAATATAGGAACATGAATTTTCACGGATTTGCCGCTTCTCTGAGCTTCGAACATTTTTCTCTACCATCATTTTCGATTACTACACTATTTTTCTAACCTTTCATATAATTTTATTCTATCAAAACATATGGTACCGACTGGAGTATGAGACACGTATATTAGTTGAAGATGGTTTGCCAGCCAGATACAATTTTCTATTTGTTTCGCCCACGGCTATGAACCGTTGCCTATCAGGGAGGGCAGGGCATAGTTGCGCCCCACGGTCAGATAAGATGCAGCAGATAAAAAAGGGTCCCTGTTTTGTGGGCATAGTTGCGCCCCGTTCCCATCAGGTAGAGAAAAGGGGCATGGCATAGTTACGCCCCGATGAAATAGATAGAGGAAAAGACACTACGGAAACTCGAGCCTCGTAATCAACCAACCTTATTGATTTCTTGTTCGATTTAATATTCATTATCGATACCGTTAAAATGAACACCATGAAGTTCGTAGAACTTTATTAACTGTTTTTCTACTGTTTATGCAGTGATTATCACCAGCCTACCGTTAAAATGAACACCATGTAGTTGGCAGTACTTTATTAACTGACATATTCAAATGAGTGAGCCGTTGGAATATGGGGCCTTAGCAGTCTTTGACATTTTATTAGTGATTTTCACACCGTCTGTGGCGTATAGTGAGGTTAATTTAAAATGAATGTTAAGTTTAGTGAAAAGGGTAAAGAGTTAATAATTCACAATGGTTCTACGTTTCAATTTTCGAAACCCTCTACCGTAGGGTTAAGATATCGATGTACAAACAAAAAATGCAGTTCATTTATTGTGTGTGATCGATAAAAAAAGTGTTATTTTAAATAGCAAAATTGATCATATGCTAGGCCTACCTGATTTCAATGCAGCTATCACTGTAATATTTTTAAGTAATTTGTTTATATTATGACAATCACTTTCGTGTGTACTATGCCCATCGGGGCGCAACTATGCCATGTCCATTCTGCTACCTGATTTCTTCGGGGCGCAACTATGTCATGTCCCTTCTGCTACCTGATTTCTTCGGGGCGCAATTATGCCATGCCTAGGTTTCCCAATTGATCGCGGGGCGCAACTATGCCATACCGATCAGGGATACTTACAACGAGACCCGATTCTTAACCTGGAGTTTGTTTCTTATTCTACTTACTGTTAGCGAAACACCAAGGGCCATATTCATAGACATTCTTAGCGCGTGCTTCCGGTGGATGATCAGCGAACTAACGTTTTTCGTATCATAAACCATTGTTAGCTATATGATATGACATGACATGACATGACATGACATGATACATGAATCCTGTACAAGTAATTAGTCGATAACCGGGGCTAGTTTAGCGCGCTCTTAGCGCAGGCTAGCGAAATGTCTATGAATAGCACCCCAAGTCTCTTTCTGTGGTAATTTAGTGACTGTATACTTAACCGTAGAAATTTATTGCTCTCATCTCTTCCTTCCAAGAGGTACAGTAACTACAGCAGTATCCGTAAAAATTCCTGTGGAAATCTCCTGTCTATTTCAGAGATGGACATAAATGAGGGGCTTACAACCAGAGCGGACCAAGTCCACCAGTGGTCAGTTTGTGGATTAAAACAATCTCGGATGAAGAAAACTTAGATTTATTCATTGCCATAACAAACGAAGTCCATAACTCATTTGTTACTCCACAGAGGGCAGCATTTCCTATGGAAAGTGAATGTCATGAGCCAGGAACTTTAAGACTCAATTTCTCAGAATTATTCCAGAAGGACTTGGTTCACTCTGACCCCTCAAATGTGCATTTGCACAGTGTGCATTCATTGCTTTCATTCGAGTATATTGTTCTGGAGATTGTCTAACCTCTTTCTTGTCTCGCTAAATTCAGCAATCGATCAACGATTACAATACTTAAAAAGCGAACTTAAATACGTAATCAATCGATGATGTATATGAACAGCCAGTTATAGTATGGTTCGTATGAGTGATGGCTAGTAAAAGACGTCCAGGATCTCAATTGAAACCTTCATGAAAAAGTGATTACTTATTTTCGGAGATAGAAAATGGGGTACAATGTTTGGTTAGCGGAAAAGTTATTAGGCCTACCACTGTTAGAAAATTCCATTTAGAACTCCTTTATAAAACATACGTTATTAGTCAGGATGGAGATGTTGGAGTGGATCGTGAAGACATTCTGAATGGTATTTGTAATGATAAACTTGGGATATAAGTGAGTTTATTTAATCGTACTATATATCATGAATAAGTTATGTTATAACTTACTTTACTAGAAAAAATTATTTTAGAAAAAAAATTTCTTACTGTTCTCATTTCTTTTTCAAAGAATCGTTTCTTTACTTTATTTACTTATTTATTTATTTATTTATTTATTTATTTATTTATTTATTTATTTATTTATTTATTTATTTATTTATTTATTTATTTATTTATTTATCTATTTATTTATTTATTTATTTATATTTTTTTGCATTTAACAACCCGCTCAGCCTTAATCCTTCCTCACGTGTTATGGTACCGCTTTTGCTGAGAACCGGTTTCATGTGCATGACATTTGTATGCACATTGCATGTATGTAATGCAGAAATCTGCCCATCACTGTTCTAAATAATCAAATATTTAAAACAAAAGTTTATATATATACATAATAACTTACTCCATTTGTGTTTAATGGGAATCTACCGTATTTAAAATTCGTCGTCGTAATCGTCATCATTATCAACAGCATCATCACAATTCTTTTCATTAACATCACCTCCTTCCTCCTCAGAATATGCAGCCTGTGGTGGTGGTGGTGGTGGTGGTGGTGGTGGTGGTAGTGTAGTTATTTAAGGACTTTAATTGTAGAGTTTATTCGGCGTCGAAATAAACTGAGGGCGAGAAATGGTACTTAATTCCTTCCCGTTAAAAGCCATTCTATGGATTCTATCGCCCTTCAAAATCTATTTCTCTCTGCCGGATTTGAACCCGCAAGCCTTTTACCCAATGGCTGGTATGGAGTATGTATTCTAAAAATCAACTTATACTTCCCTAGAGCAAACAAGTATTGTCGTCACAGTTCAAAAACTAAACTGTGTTTTTGACCAGTCTTCAGCGTAGGCCTACGTTTGCATTTAATTGTACCGAGTACCATTTCGACAGTTTTAATCTTCTGTTTGTGTTAAACCTTTCTACAAAATATATAGCATCTACAGTATGACCGTTTCTCTAATAATCTGTTATCGGTTATTACTTTTGATCTCATACGAAAAATCTTAGCATTGATAACTTTCTTAAAATAATCACGATTACATCAACAAATTTTGAACACATTTGATTTCATTTGTAATGGAAATTAGAAGCAAAACATCAAACAGGAGGGCAAAAGTGAATAATATAGACGAGAACTGCACTGAATCACGTTTTTTTATTACTTATTTTGTGGTGTAATTTTCGTGATAAAGGGATGTTATTTCAGGGTAACCGACATATTATTTTGACGCAAACCAACAAATTTCTGTAAGGATGTGTTAATCGTTTCGACTATCGAATGGTTTGTCTAAGAGACTAGTCCTTTTGGAATTAGGAGGCAATTTTATTATTAAATACCGTAATTAACGAGTAGGCTTCGCCTTGTTACATTTAAATGCGGAGAGTATAAAGACGGAAATGAAAAGAAGTATCAAAATGTTGATTCATATCACAAACATCCTTAGGATCCCGACCTTACTCACAATACGATTAACAATCATGAACAGCATAAGCGTTTTATGGAATTATAGGGATTCCATTAATCTTTTGTCACTTTTTGGGTCCTTTGATACCAAATACATATTTTTTATAATTCTACCTACTTCCTCTCTATTGTATTTCAACTCGCCGTTACATACACAACAGAGATAAATCTAATTTACTATTTTCGTTAAACTGAACACAGATTATCGAAGATTAAAAATCAGCCTGTGAGAGTCCAGACCTGTACTGGCTATTTGTTTTAAGCCAAATCACTACTTCTTCTCCATATTTTCCTCCCCTTTCATTTTTATTACAAGGTTGTGTTAAATACAATGTTGTGGCAGAATGAAGTTTGCTCTGAACGGTTTGTCAGTCACAAAGATTACAGGCTTATGCAGTGCGTCTTGCTATTACCACGTTATGTAACATAATTATCCACTCTCATTTGTTTTCACTACGTAATAATCTTTACAAAGTCAACTACTTAAATTTCGTTAAAATTATCTTCCAGTAAAGTTTCAACATTGAGTTAAACGTTGTTTGTTTGAATAAGATTTAAGTAGGACTTTCTTGTCAGTACCACTATGTTACTGCATTGTACTGGTGAACAGTATATAGCAGAACAGGTTTCACGGCTCTTAGCTCGCCGGCCGGCCGGCTATGCGCGCGGAGGTGGGGAACTCAAGGCCGTGAAACCTGTTCTGCTCTATACTATTCACACAGTACACCGAAGTTGTATTGTATTGTATTTATTAACATTCCATGGTATTCGTACATTGCTTCACAGCTAGAATATGGAACAAGTCAAAAAACTTAATACCGGTACTACTATAAAGTCTTAGGGTGCTATTCATAGACATTTCGCAGAACGCGCTACGAGCGTACTAAGCTAGCCCCGGCTATCCACTGGTTACTAGTACAGAATTCAAATCATATCCTATCGCTAACACTGGTTTATGAATAAGAAAAACGCTGATCATCCACCGGAAGCCCGCGCTAAAAATGTCTATGAATACTTCCCTTAATTTATAGTCACAGTCTAGTTGAAATATATACAGCAGAGGATTACAATATAGTCTACTAGTACAACACAAAGTTTTAGTATCAATTTCATGAAGCGTTGTTGAATGTCATGAATTCACCTACAGAATAGATGGCGTGAGAAATTAGGTACTTCTTTAATTTGGCCCTAAATAATTTTGTGTTTCGAGTTTCATTTTTTATATCGATAGGGAGCCTATTAAAAATTGTTATTGCCATATAACGCACTCCTTTTTGATAGCACGATAGACTTGCCGATGGAATATGAAAGTAATTTTTGACGCGTATTTATGCTATGAACTGTTGAATTAGTTACAAATTTTTCACGATTACATACGAGGAAGATTATTAATGAAAAAATATACTGACAAGTCATGGGCATTATTTGTAGTTTTTTTTTAATTGGTCCTACACGATTCTCTAGATTTGGCACCTACTATATTTCTAATTACTCTTTTTTGTAGTAGGAATATACTAACAACAAACAACTCCTGAAATTAATGACATTACTTACGATTCACTCTGTGTGTGTAGAGATGAGTGAATTGAGGTAGGCGAGATGTTTCCAGGTCCTTATATTTCTGTGAATTAGTAGAGTATGATTTCATCATTCAAATTCCAGAGGGAATCTTAAAAAGAAATAGGAAATTATTACAAATTTGAATTAACCGAGACCTGACGTTTAGGCCAGACATAATACTCTTACCCAGAAAGTTATATGTCCTCTGAATGATAGGTCAAGAGAGATCTATACTTACTTACTTACTTACTGGCTTTTAAGGAACCCGAAGGTTCATTGCCGCCCTCACATAAGCCCGCCATTGGTCCCTATCCTGAGCAAGATTAATTCATTCTCTATCATCATATCCCACCCCACTCAAATCCATTTTAATATTATCCTCCCATCTACGTCTCGGCCCCCCCAAAGGTATTATTCCCTCCGGCCTCGCAACTAACACTCTATATGCATTTCTGGATTCGCCCATACGTGCTACATGCCCTGCCCATCTCAAACGTCTGGATTTAATGTTCCTAATTATGTCAGATGAAGAATACAATGCGTGCAGGTCTGCGTTGCGTAATTTTCTCCATTTTCCTGTAACTTCATCCCCCTTAGCCCCAAATATTTTCCTAAGAACCTTATTCTCAAACACCCTTAATCTCTGTTCCTCTGTCAAAGTGAGAGTCCAAGTTTCACAACCATAAAGAACAACCGGTAATATAACTGTTTTATAAATTCTAACTTTCAGATTTTTTGACAGCAGAATGGATGATAAAAGCTTCTCAACCGGATAATAACAGGCATTTTCCATATTTATTCTGTATTTAATTTCCTCCCGAGTGTTATTTATATTCGTTATTGTTGCTCCCAGGTATTTGAATTTTTCCACCTCTTCAAAAGATAAATTTCCAATTTTTATATTTCCATTTCGTACAATATTCTCGTCACGAGACATAATCGTATACTTTGTCTTTTCGGGATTTACGTTCAAACCTATTTCTTTACTTGCTTCAAATAAAATTCCCGTATTTTCCCTAATCGTTTGTGGATTTTCTCGTAACATATTAACATCACCCGCATAGACAAGCAGCTGATGTAGCCCGTTCAATTCCAAACCCTCTCTGTTATCCTGGACTTCCCTAATAGCATACTCTAGGGCAAAGTTAAAAAGTAAAGGTGATAGTGCATCTCCTTGCTTTAGCCCACAGTGAATTGGAAACGCATCTGACAGAAACTGACATATATGGACTGTGCTGTACGTTTCACTGAGACACATTTTAATTAATCGAAGTAGTTTCTTGGGAATACCAAATTCAACAAGAATATCATATAAAACTTCTCTCTTAACCGAGTCATATGCCTTTTTGAAATCTATGAATAACTGATGCACTGTACCCTTATACTCCCAATTTTTCTCCATTATCTGTCGAATGCAAAATATCTGATCAATAGTTGATTTATCACGCCTAAAACCACATTAATGACCCCCAATAATTTCAGCTACATATGGACAAGATAGACCTATAAACTTTGAAATTATATTTCGTTCGTAACGTGACAAAAACTGTGGAATTGTAACGAAACGCGCGAAATACACGAAAAGCTATGCGTCTTCTTCTTTAAATCGATTTTTGTATTAGACTTGTGTTTCAATTATATGGACTCTGTATGATTTTGCAGAACATGTATCCGATACACATTAATAATACAAACTTTATCAGTTAACACAAATCTTAGACTATCACTGCGTAAGTGGAAAACTAATTCCATCACAAACCGCGGTATAGGAATGGCTGTTGTTTACAGAGTTTCGATTTCAGATAAATCAAATATAGGCCTACTGTACATGTTTTTGTGCTCAGCGAGAGGTCAGGTGATGTTCGATTTCTCTTGTCATTCTCAATTCACGAGAACTCTGTCATCATCGATGCTGATCCGCTGTACTTGAGAAATTTCGTTAAATAAGGAAGTGCAACATCTTCCAACTTGTTCTCGTGCGGACAGGAGGCTGACTCAACGCCAGACACGGGGTAGGAATAATTAACTTAGAGTACGGCTTGTAGTGCCCTGCCATGCTAGGACGACGCATTTTAATATGTAACTGTACCTCTGGTATCTTATTTCAGCTACAAAATCTCTCTTTCCCTCCTAGCAACACTCGAAATATCTTGACTTTCCTCAAGAAGGCGTCTGTATGTTGGTAGAGGGCTGCCGTCTTATTGTGTTTTATATATCAGGTTACACCACGGGTGAAACAATCAAATTAGTACGGCACCACAGCATATCTTACATCTATATCGTGTTATTTATACAGGATAGAATGAGATCATAATGTATTTGCAGTGAAAGAAATAAAAGAAAGTTTAAAATAAGAAAAATATAGAATTAATATCACCACCTAAAAAATACCTAAAATTATATACTCATAAATAAATAGGGTAAATTTGCCTAATTCCGTGATATCTCTAATCCCGTGATACTTTTCTAAAATTGAATGTCAGTCAAAACTTTACCGTTCGACCATAGCGACAGACATCTTTCTTGAAAAGAGTGCATCTTTCGCCTACTTTTGATACATCGGTGAACTTCCTAGCAAGATACCCAGTCCCATGACATTCAGTGAAAAAAACATATCACGGAATTAGGGGTATCACGGAATTAGGCAACTTTACCCTACTAGCATACTTTACGAATGATATACCTCGCATTAGTACAAGCTACTTTAATTTAAAACCCATCAACTAATTGAGTCTTTTGTGTTTAAATACATGCTCTAAGCAGGTATTGTGGTATTCCATTTGCATCCAGTATTTACCAAAGTATCAGTCTGTTTACCGCTAAGCTATATTTGAAAACGCCACAAATGAAACACCTGGTAAAAGGTAAAATCATGTCGTCAGATTAAGTTGAAAATAATTAGATCTGGTGACAAAGCCGCCAAGTTGGTCACCCTGATCATCAAAGTTTATTCAAGAAAATATTCCCCGCTGTCCACAACCACAAACAAAGAAACCAAATATGGCAAAGAGGTTTCTTCTCTTACTTCAACGTTTCGATTTTTCTGGGGGTGCATCTGAATAGGTTTCGGGATTCAATATTCAAAACACAATATTGAGTATAGAAGAAGTAGTTTTGCTTTAATTTTTTCCCTGAGTAGTATACTACTACTGCTGCTACTGCTACTGCTACTGCTGCTGCTACTCCTACTGCTACTGCTACTGCTACTACTACTGCTGCTGCTGCTGCTACTACTTTTACTGCTAAAATAAAGGTACATATGAGCCGTTCAGTGCAGAAGTGGTGTAAGTCAAAATTGGGTAATGAGGTTTAAAGTAAAAATTCTGTAAAATACAGCGCAAAGTAGCAATTAATATGTCCTTCCTGCTATCCACTGACTACTAATAGTTTAAATAAATTGAATATTAATTGCTACTTTGAGCAGTATTTTACAGAATGTTTACTTTAACCCTCATTACCCATTTTGACTTACACCACTTCTGCTCATATTGTTTATAATATATATAAAAATTACTCTAGTACCCCCAGAAACATAATTATATACTCGTGCTCAGGAGGTATTCCAAAAATTTTAAACAAGTATTTAAATAATTGACAAATCATAAAAAGTAAAAAGGGAAAATGAAAAAACAGATATTACAGTAATTGTAACTTTATATTGCCTCCCTAAACAATAATTTTAATCGATTTTTTTAAATAAGAAGCATTATCAAATTGAATAGGCTATTTGGTAATTTAGCGTTACCTTGTTGTACTGGCTTGGACCGTAGTTGCTATTGGTGTTTATAAGGTACAGTTGTCGCACATTTAGGTTCTGTCAAGCATATGTTGTCTGATCTTTTACTTTTATATTTATATATACAAATTAAATATATTACCGTTCTTATGTATGAAATTCAATAAGTCATTGTTATAATATAATAGATATTAAATACTTTAAATTCAGACTACAACAATTCTGAGGGATAATCAGTGTTATTGGCATGAGAGAGGTAGCCTACTAAAAGCACACCACCATGCTAAAATACCATATTGTATATAATACATTTGTAAATTAAGAAGTGAGATCTTATAAATTAAATTATCTGCAACGAGTCACGAGAAAATAATATTGTGAAAAGTGTCAATGGAAGGAATGTAATATAATTATTACAAATAGATTATACGAGATTATCAAAAAACCTGATGTCAAAACATCATTTTTGAAGATTGAGTCTTGGAACTTGTCATAAAGCTCAGTGTGAATGTGTGTACATGATTTGTGGTACAGGGTATAACCACTTAACAATGGGAACTTGGCAAATTTGGAAACACTGATGTATGAAAATTACTGACAGCAGAAATGGACTTTTGCGCAGGCCTACAGATGTATAATATTTAGTCAGAATATGTAACGAGAGTTAGGGAAACTCATTAGTACACAAGGGAGACACGTTCTAAATGAGAAAAACAAAAGCAGCTTTTCTGGTTTTGAAATCTTCGAGACCGTCATAATAACAAAGGCTATCTAAATAAATTAAGGGTTCGCAGTATAGCGAGGGGAAAAATAAGTAGACGATAGACATGGATAAACGGCATTCGAAAGCTAATTTGTAAAAAAATACGCCATGGAGATGTATTTTGTAAGCTAGGATGCCGAAAATAACCCAAGGGCTATATGACCTACATTCACAATAGGCTATGTGCAACTATGCAAAACCAATGGGTAAATGCGCTACTTTTCTTTGATACTCTTGCAGATCTCTGCCAGAATCCGTCTCAGTGGAATATAGTTTTGGTACTGTCTTTGAGTTCATATGCCATGTTTTTTAGTCGTATGATATTGTGCTTTTAACAATTTCATTATGTTTGTTTTTTTTTTTATTTTCACACCCTGCTGTTTCTTTTTTTTATTATTTTAGTTGGTTATTTAACGACGCTGTATCAACTACTAGATTATTTAGCGTCGATGAGATTGGTGATAGCGAGATGATATTTGACGAGATGAGGCCGAGGATTCGCCATAGATTACCTTGCATTCACATTACGGTTGGGGAAAACCTCGGAAAAAACCCAACCAGGTAATCACCCCAAGCGGGGATCGAACCCGCGCCCGAACACAACTTCAGACCGGCAGGCAAGCGCCTTAACCGACTGAGCCACCCGGTGGCTGGGTTGTTTCTTAAGAGGTTAGGTACGAGTACAGTACATCTTACAGCAGTAAAATTGTGTAAATATTGATTTTTTTTCTCCATTACTGTATCTTGTATAATAATGAAAATTAGTATGTGTAAAACACTGTCCTTTTGCTATATGAAAAAAATTATTTTATGATTAAAAAAATATTTATATATATTTTTTAAATTCAAAATGGTGGCAGTTGACAGTGCAGTGATGAAACGTTTCCCTCATAACTTAAAAACTATTCGATATTCTGTGATGAAATGTTTTCTGTGCAGGCCTATGTATGCATGTCATATCTATAATATGGTGCAAAACCACTTCTCTACCTTTGATAGATTTTCTGATAAAAAATAAATTCATTTTAAAAAATGGTCAAATATCAGTATTTTCTTCTAACACAAAATAAAAATATATATTATTTATTAAGGAATGTATTTGAAAGAGCATGATATTGTAGACATGAGTTTCAGCAATAAAATAAAAGAGAGAGAACATGAAAAAGTTAACAAGTTTATGAGTTATGAGGGAAACGCTTCATCACTGCACAGTGAACTGTCACCATTTTGAATGTTGAAAAAATATATACAATTTTTTTTTAATCGTAAAAATATTTTTTTTATATAGAGAAGGATAGTGTTTTACACATACCAATTTTCATTATTCTACAAGATACAATAATGAAGGAAAAAAAAATGTTTAACATTTCCAAACATTTTATTGCTGTAAGCTGTATCTAACTCCTTAATGGATCTTTTAGAATGCCACTTTTTTATCTCTCTCTTTAATAAAATGTCGATTTAAAAACAGAGGAAATAAATAAGCTGCGAGTTTCCAAGACTAAATACAGTAGTTCATCATCCGGGTACCTGGTTCTAATAAGTGCACTGTTTCTAAAATTAACATGGACGTAAGAGATAATAACTGTGCCTGCTATTATAATTCACTCTGGTTTCGCACCTGTCTGATTAACTGATTTATTGAGTGGCACGTAAATATGGCCATTTTCCCATTTGTACTTCCAATAAAAACGTAGTGAAATTAAAAGTAAAAATAAATACTTCAACATATAAATTTTAGTATCTAATTTTTCCTTGCTTTATTATAACCATTTGTTATTGATGGAATAACTTATTTCTGCAATGGCGAAGCTCTTAAGAGGCTTTTGAGGCTTAGCCTACTCAAAAAGTTTGAGTTATTAGACATGCTAATAATAGCCTATAAGTTTCGTAATGATGATGTATCGTAACACTTTGTTCCACTCCGATCCTTCCATGTATTAGGTTCACTGTTGGCAGTCATTCCAATATCGTGAGTTCAGTGCGAGGCTTGTGGCAGAAGCCTGCAAAGACATGTCTACGACCTTGACTCGCAAGCTTGAGGAAGGACCGGGGAATGATACCGCCTTATCATTCGCTGCATCTCCGTACGAAACGAGGCTAGACTTCCGTCACAATAATACGTCGCACTATATTGGTGTTCTCTGAAGACGCTGCGTTGTTGAGTTTACTTTAATCAAAAGTGCATGCGTGTGTGTCTATTACATATTAATTTTGCGTAAAATAACTCGTAGTGAGAGAACATTGAGGTCATTATTAAATTTTTAGAATGTAAAGAATAGCCTAACCGTTTTCAAGTTGGACGTATGAAACAAAGATAGGAGATCGACACCAAATTTACATTAAAATAGCGGATGGAGTAAGACAAAATAGAAATTTTCAATTTTCATGGTATAAGAAATATCCTTGACTAACAGGGAGCTCTGAGTCAATTAAGTTATATTGTTTTGATTCCCGGATACTTCCCTGTATTCTGTTTGGGATGAAAATGAGTGGTCATCATCATCTTCTTGTGAGGTATGTGTCACAAAAATTTTTGAAAAAGTCGATAAACGTCAGCTCTATGAAAAGATAAAAGGTAAGGAGATTTTTTCAGTCTACCCAGTACTTACACCTTCGTTTCGCTACTGATACTGGTATAATACAGGTACCCCGATTTCTTAAACTAAATGTGCCGGTAGGTGTTAAGATTTTTATCGAATTGTAAACCGTAACAACATAACTCGTTATCGTAATTTACAACAACAATAATAATAATCATAATAATTAATAATAATAATAATAATTTAATTAGATAAGAAATGGATCGCACCAGAATTTAATGGATATGTTATTTTTACATGTTAATTACTGGTAGAAGCATCATATTATGTTTGCAGAAACCATTCCGGAAAAATAAAAGGAAACGTCACCACATATCACTTTTAGATAAAAGCACTATATATAGGCTATTTTAGATATTTTGTGAAATATTTTTCTTTATTTCTTACTCTTTATAGGGTAAAGTTATGAGAGAAAATAATCTGCAGTCATCTCGATTTCATACTTTTAGATGTGAGAATTAATCTTAATTAGCTTGCAACATAGTGATATTCGCAACAGAAACATATTACAGCAACTAGAAGATGAGAGAGGACACAATCGGAGATACGCAGTAGAGAACAAGAAAATAACAAGCAACTATTTGTAATGAATACAAATTTGGATTCCTTGCTACAACTACAGTATTTTTCTTCCTTCTACCTTGAATCGAGTGACGATCGGGATGTTGTGAACAAATTAATGACAATTTTCGTTTCCCTCCCTACGCTACCTCCAGTCCCTCCTATGCTCTCTGTCTAGTCCTCAAGTGGTCTTCAAGAGGAGAGAAATTAATGATAATGACAAACAACGTCACACTCCAGAGCGTCTGAAGATCTGAAACTCAACGGACAGAACTGCGAGGCGGGTTGCTTGATATTGAAGTGAACTCCTGAGCTAAAGTCGGGAGCAAAAATAGACTACTGTAAATAAACTCTATTACTTTCACGTAATAGCGTGAAGATCTCCAGTCGTTAAGCTGTTGCAAGAAACCAGATTGCTCGTACGATACTCATTGTAGTTCCCCAAATTCTTCATAATGACGTGTGAGCATAGATCTAAAAATAACCGTAATTTCTTCCCCCTTGCCCTCATTTCGTATCGCTAGTCCAAGGCATGACGCCTTAACTCATGCGACTCTAGCGCGGGACAATAAATGTCAAATCATACGTAATACACACACCAAAATTGTCTAAGGAACAACTAAAAAATTTGAAATATTGAGGAATTTGACTTAGTTACAAAACTGAACGGAAGTGAATATTAAAGTGCTAGTCATTTGTCATTCTACCAGTTACCATAGTAACCAACGTTGTTATTTTGTATTGTTACATTAGAAAGAATTAAATTAGTGTGTTTTAACAAGAGACATATGTAACTAAATACTGTCTAAAATCGTCATGTTTAGTAGGTTATTTTACGACGCTTTATCAACAGCTAGGTTATTTAGCGTCTGAATGAGATGAAGCTGAAAATGCCGGTGAAATGAGTCCGGGGTCCAACACCGAAAGTTACCCAGCATTAAAATCGTCATAAACAGTTAAGAATAGTTTTAATGATGGAAGAACATCGTCATTTAAACCATCATTAAATGTTTAAAGCGACTGGCGTAATTGAAAGTGGCGGAACACAAGCTGATGCTGCAAGGGCTCTAAATACGGGAAGAGGTGTAATTTCAAGAATGTGGAGTCGTTATGAACAATTCGGCAGTCCAGAAGAAAGGCACTAAGGAAAACCAAGGGTTACCACTGCAGAACAAGACAGATTTCTGTACCTTAAAGCCCTGAGAGAAAGAACTTCAACTGCCACAATGTTAAGAAGTGCCTTGCAAAATGTAAGTAACGTAATTATTTCAACTCAAACTATCAGAAATAGACTGCATGAAAGAGGCCTTCATGCCCGTCGACCTTTAAGGTGTCCAGCTATTCGTCATGGAAATCGAGCACGTTGTGTTTTGTGGTGCCCACAACATCAAAATTGGACAGTGGATCAATAGGGACAGGTCCTCTTTACAGATGAATCACGCTTCGGTTTGCACCCAGACTCGAGAAGAGTGCTCATATGGAGGCCACCAGGTGACGCAGAAAGGCTTAGGAACATACAGGAGATCCACAAATTTCAAGGAGCTTCTATATGGTCTGGGGAGGAATAATGACCAATAGAAAGACGGACCTCGTTCTTGTAAAAGGAACACAGCGAGCAAATGTTTAGCCTATATTCTAAACATTTTGCAACCTTTGGTGCTTCCGATCGCTGAGGAGTAGGGGCCTAAATTCCTCTACATGCATAATAATACCAGAGCACATGTTGCCGGAGTGGAGTGTCAATGGTTTCAAACACACAATATTCAAGTGCTACAGTAGCCTGCGCAATCTCCTGATCTAAACCCCATAGAGCACCTTTGGAATAACCTTCAAAGAAACGTTTCGGAGGATCTAGACAACAACCAGTGCCTTGATCAGCTGCACGCTCGGCTTAGACATCACTGGGAGAACATTCCTCAAGATGAGATTTTCCATCTTATTTCGTCAATGCCAATCGCCTTAAACATTTCATCATGGTTTAAATTCTTCCATCATTAAAACTATTCTTTACTGTTTATTATGATTTTACACGGTTTTCAGTTACATATGTCACTATGTCACTAATTTAATTC
Organism: Periplaneta americana; assembly: GCF_040183065.1. Lineage (NCBI taxonomy): Eukaryota > Metazoa > Arthropoda > Insecta > Blattodea > Blattidae > Periplaneta > Periplaneta americana. Next base: position 68,639,617 of record NC_091120.1, on the reverse strand, counting down.
TTTCCAATGTAACAATACAAAATAACAATGTTGGTCACTATGGTAACCAGGTAAAATGACAAATGACTAGTACTTTAATATTCACTTCCGTTAAGTTTTGTAACTTGGTCAATTTTCTTGATATTTCAAATTTTGTAGTTGTTCCTTAGACAATTTTGATGTGTGTATTTTATTGTTTTGTACTATACGTATTATCTGAATTTCGTAATATGAATAATAAAACAAACTGTGTATTTCAGTAAATAAAAATATTATGGATGTCAGATATTTCAATCTAAAATACTACTACACAGAGTGTTGAGTGTACTAACGGATCATGCCACTGCAGGATGAGGGCGGGCATAGTTTATAGATCGCAACCAATTTGAGCCGATGTGTCGCGGAGTTGTAACACCAACTTTCATAATGGCGCCGTTTTTCATTCGCGGCTCTGTTCACAACCGCCACAGGAATTCCGCGAGGGTCAGTTGCGTAGAACTAAATTAATCGCTTCGCTCTGTGACAAACAGCCAGTATATCCACAGAATGGCGTCGTGCAATAGCTGAATCAAAATGCATGTGACAAGTGAATTCAAGCCGACCTTCTGGTTCAAATTACAGTCGGAAAATTCATATAAAACTGAGTTTCTTCAGGCAGCTTAACTTGTACTAAGCTAGCAGCTATCGCAATGCTTGAGATGGAAATTAAGTAGTCAGAATTTTATTCCAAGTTGGAGAAGTATAAATTTAACTTCCCTGACTATATTTTTAAGGTATCTGTCTTTAAGGGCCGTATTCATAGACATTCTTAGCGCGGGCTTCCAGTGGATGATCAACCAGTGTTAGTGATATGATATGATATGATATGATATGATATGATATGATATGATATGATATGATATGATATGATATGATATGATATGATATGATATGATATGATATGATATGATATGATATACAGTATGATATATGATATGATATATGATATGATATGATATATGATATGATATGATATGATATGATATGATATGATATGATATGATATGATGTGATGTGATGTGATGTGATGTGATGTGATGTGATGTGATGTGATGTGATGTGATGTGATGTGATGTGATGTGATGTGATGTGATGCGATGCGATGCGATACGATATGATATATATGATATGATATGATATGATATGATATGATATGATATGATATGATACGATACTTCACGATATGATATGATATGATATGATATGATATGATATGATATGATATGATATGATATGATATGATATATGATATATGATACGATATGATATGATGTGATGTGATATGATATGATATATGATATGATATGATATGATATGATATGATATGATATGATATGATACGATACGATACGATACGATATATGATATGATACGATATGATATATGATACGATACGATACGATATATGATATGATATATGATATGATATGACATGATATGATATGATACGATACGATATATGATATGATATGATACGATATATGATATGATATGATATGATATGATATGATATGATATGATATGATATGATATGATATGATATGATATGATATGATATGATATGATATGATATGATATGATATGATATATGATATGACATGACATGACATGACATGACATGACATGACATGACATGACATGACATGACATGACATGACATGATATGATATGATATGATATGATATGATATGATATGATATGATATATGATATATGATATGATACGATACGATATATGATATATGATATGAAATATGATGTGATATGATATTGATCCCGTACAAGTAACCAGTCGATAGCCGGGGCTAGTTTAGCACGCTCGTAGCGCGGGCTAGCGAAACGTCTATGAATAGCACCCTACGTGTCTATGTCAAGGTCTTGAACCACACTTCATTACACAGTCAGAATTTCTAGTATTTATCCCTATTTTAAAGTGTATTGGAGAAAGAATAAACAAGAGGGCGTTAAGAATTATAGGGAGAATAACAAAAATAAAAAAGAAGATAAGGAGTAAGCAAAAGACAAAGAAAACGAAGGGAGGAAACAAAAACAAGAAGTACAGAAAAATAAGAATAATATCTGAAATGGGAAAGATAAGAAGAAAAAGGAGCTAATAACAATCAAAATTAGAAGCAGATAATCAGAGCAAAAACCAAGAAGGGGAGAAATTTGAATAACGATGAAACAAGGGGGAAGTAAGAAGAGGAATATGAAGGAAGAACAAATTCAAGAAAAAAATATTGAAATATTAAATTGAGAGAGAAGAGAAAATACGAAAATAATAAAGAAATGAAATTAATTATAATAAAACAGAGGGAGTGAAGAAAATGAAAGTAACGTGGATAAAGACAAAGAAAGAACGATAATACTAAAAGGAAACAATGGAATAGTTGGCCTTAACAGCCTAGTATATAGACTTGTAAACATTCCAATGAAAAAACAGGATTACAATAATGAATTAGGAATTATTTATATAATTACTTACGAAAATGGATAAAAAATATAATTTAATGAAACATACAAAACAAAAGAAATTTATTAAAGACAATAGCACACTATCTCAAAAGAAAGCAAAAAATGTTTTACATTCACTTATTCCAACAGCTTCACTTATATAATTACAAATATTTTTAAAAAATTGAAATATAATATAGCTAGCGTACAGTACATAATTGAGCCGTTCAGAGCAAAAGTGGTGTAAGTAAAAAATGGGTAATGAGGGTTAAAGTAAACATTCTGTAAAATACAGCGCAAAGTAGCAATTAATATTCAATTTATTTAAACTATTAGTAGTCAGTAGATAGCAAGGTCATATTAATTGCTATTTTGCGCTGTATTTTACAGAATTTTTACTTTAAACCTCATTACCCAATTTTGACTTACACCACTTTTGCTCTGAACGGCTCAATAATACATTGAAAAAAATAGTATATGATATTATGGACCAGAACTTTAACAAATTCAACACTTCCGGCGTTTATAAATTAAAATGTCAATTTCCTGATTGCGAAGCAACATATATAGTTCAAACTGGCAGAACATTTGTTACAAGATATAAAGAACGTAGACAATTATCACACAGTAATAGGTTTCAATCAGTGTTTAACGAACACATTTTTTATAACAATCAACATTTATTTACGAATATAGAATCAGATATGACTATCCTGCATATACAAAGTAAAGGTCAAACTTTAAACATTCTAGAATCCATAGAGATTTATAAAGACAAAATTACAAATAAAAATAATTTAAATGATAAAGCTCCAATTGACAATAACATTCTCATTGATCTGTGTATTGCTTTTCAATTTGACCAGCGTAGTCATAACACTCGCCGCATTCAGTCACCTACCCACACCGGCGTCGCATCTCAGCGAACGCCAGCTGATTAGTCGTAAGTATTCATTCTGTACTATGGCCGTTTTGAATTTTAAATACATTATTAAACTTCAGTTTCAACATTGTAATTTTTAGTAACATTATATCAAGAGATTATTCTCCTTACAGAAGACCACTGAAGATAGAACCACAATGTAAGCCTGTATTTTATAGCAAAAGGCAATCATTCTCCTTTGAACATTTTAAAATGTGGTTTGTTACTACAACAATATATGAAATGAAAAATTATGTAAAATAAAAACGTACGTAATACACCATCATACCATCATCAGTTAGCGCTACAACCCGGGGTGGGTTTTGGCCTCCTTAACAACAGCCTTCCATTTTACTCTGTCCTTTACCATGTTAGTCCATCCTCTCACTCCCATAATTTCAAGATCTTTGGATACTCTATCCATCCTCCTTAACTTTGGTCTACTCTTTCTCCTCCTGTTAATAGTCTACCCTTTAACGTTTTAATAGGAGTGCCTGTTTCAGGCATCCTGTTTACATGTCCTAGCCATCTTAGTCTTTGAGCTTTTATAAATTTTACAACATCTTGACCTTCTATCAGGTTAAGAAGTTCATTGTTGGAGCGTATCCTCCATCCTTGATGATCATTGACTGGGCCAAAGATTCTACGCAGAATCTTCCGTTCAAAACTTCTTAAGGAGTTCTCGTCTTTCTTTGTAAATGTCCATGTCTCTGATCCAAAGGTAACTACAGAACGAACTAATGTTTTATAAACTTTAATCTTTGTCATCCACGATAACAACTGATTTTTAAACAGTGGAAGATTAGCGTAATAAGCCCGATTTCCAGCCTGTATTCTGTCGTTGACGCAACCACTCACATCACAGTTATTATTAATAATAACTCCAAGATATCTGAATTGGGATACACCTTCAAATGTATACTCTTGGATGGTAATATTCTTAGATGTCCTTCTCAACTTAGAGGTGGACATAATCATGTATTTAGTTTTTCCTTGATTCACTGTTAATCCCACGTTTTTGGCATTTCTAGATAATTCAATAAACAATTGTTTGAGTGTGGGAGCATTTCTAGATATAATAGCTATATCATCAGCATACGCACAGATTTGACTTGATTTTGTGATTAACATAGTGAAATAATAAGGCTGATACTTGTCAATGTTATATTAGGTGTATTTTCTACAGTTAGAAAATAAAAATGTCTTCAAATAATGCAATTTTTCTTTAACAAAGGAAATTATGTCTTTAAATTTTTCTTTAGCAGAAAGTTGTGTTTCGAAGTCAAAGGAATGGCTTTCAACCACCAAAATGATGAAGACTAACATACCGTGATGATAAGCATGAGTTCAAACGAACGAAAGACACTGCGTTAGTCACCCCAACTCTGAGACGTAGGCCTACTCAAAGTTAGAGGCGCACGAAGCCCACTGGTAGTATAATCGCATATATTTCTCAGGCCTGATGATAACAATTCAGTCACTGACAATTGGGAAGAGAAAAGCCAGGTTTTCAGTGTTACATGAGCAACACACAACAAATACAGGAAAAGGGGAGTTTCATTACAAAAATTAGGGCTACTTATATAGAAAAGGCAAGTACAGCTGTGCACAAAGAATTGGAGACAGAGAGTTTTGCGGCAAAACTCGTATTTCACAGCAAAGATATTATACAGGGACATCATTTTATTTTTACTAACATTTCTAATACTAACCTGGCTATACCTTTGGATCAACTTTTAAGAACCGGAAACACCGTTTGCTACCCCCTTCTACGACCGGAGTTCGATGATACAGGCCTAATATACAAACAAATCACTTTACTAGGTATAGGAAGAAAGAAAAGTAGTTCATCCATTTACGTAAACTAGGAAATATCGCGATTTTGAGTTTGATAATTTTCATTAGGTTTGTGTTTAATCAAAATACAGTACTATATTAATAATGAGTGTTTTTACTCACGAACTGAGCTTTCCATGCGGACGTATTCATTATGCAGTGTAAATTATACTGTCTACAGCACATTAGCGTACAATATAGAGAATGAAGTTAAATTGAAAAATGATCATAATGTGGATATTTAAACACAATTTTGAAAATGGTGGCCGTTCATTTCGATACAGGCTTCAGTTCTAATGTGCATATTATCGCACTATAGACTATTGTACGTAATTCCAATTACCAGGTTCGTACTTCGTATCAATAACTCATGCTGAAATAATTCTGTACCCACTCTATAAAAGAAACCTTAACTTACGTACTGTAAATTCAATCTTCACTTCTGCCCGATCCGAAAAGATAAAATTACTCAGACATGCTATCTACTGTCCGTCCAAGTGGTTACGACGCAGCGTCGTAGAAAGGGAGGGAATCACGCGACAGTTAATTACTTAATGAGGCCCTTTTATTTAAGTTATTTTAAACAATTGTATGGGTATAATATTACGTAAACGTCCAATTCCTAACAGAAATTGATGTTCTCAGAAAAGAGCTAAGACAGCCCAGCCACTAGCATTTACAGAGAGGCGAATAGAAGCAGGTGGGGGAAACCGAGATGCGACGTAGGCAAATGAAAAATGATGCAATATTGAAAGCTCTTTCGTCACTGGAAAACGCGAACATATTTTTGGAACGTACTGTTTACTATGGCCGTAAGGTTACTATGACTGTATATGCGGTCTTGGATCTGTGTGGAGGACGGTTGAACTTCATTAGTAGAAGGGGTGGGAGTGAAGTACATTAAAAAAACTCAGGTACAATAAAAATTGAAGTAAAAATAAAATGATGTCCCTGTAGAAAGGAGATGATTTTTACACAAATTATCACCGTTTCTTGATGCACGTGTACAACACTAACATAATAATATGAAAACTAATTTTTTTTTAATTTGTGCGAAATGCAAGTCTTGCAAATCATCTGCTCAAATATAACCATAATTATTTTGTTTTAAAATCCTAACATGAGGACTTGTCACACCGATAAATTTAACTTGATTGAGAAGACTTCTTGCACAAATCCAAGAACTCTATAAATTTTGTTGCTGAGAAGTCACAGTGTTAATATATCACTACAGGATTTAACCTACTGTTAATGCTTCTTTGCTTGTCTCTAGTGACGAAACAGAAGGATTAAATTAGAAGCAGTGAAGACCTGCATTAAATGGGGCTAAAGGCTACGCCATTATTACAATCTGCAGGACGACTATCGCACCCTCATGAATACAGAACTAAACCCTCTCTCGCTTGGTTACAAGAGAAACCACGAGGTTTGGATTCCAATGACTTGGACCCTTCCTGGAACTCTGTCTCTCTCTCTTTTACCGTCAAGTTAATTAAAACAGTAATTAAATAGCCCGAGGAAATCCTGAGCGACACCGAGAACTACCAGAACTGCCTACAACACAGGCTTCATTCGTCAATGTAACTGTTCTATTATACACTGAGATTGAAGAGTTTAACAAATCGTTATATGCATTGTTATTGTTAGTAATATTTTATTAAATTACGCAAAATACTTTAGCAGAGTAAACGATAGCGGCTCAGTGGCAAAACACTAGATGCGCATTCGTGTGGTACCGGGTTCAAATCCCGGGATTGGTAAATTTGATACTGCTTTTTTCCTCGATCATAAATAACTAAGAATCTAGTTATTTTAAAAGATAAATGCTGAATTTGTTTTCTACATCCATTAAAAAGAAAATATACAGATATTGATTTGCAAGATATGTATTCATAGTTTTACACAGTGGATACGTCTGCATGCTATTTAGATGGCAATATATATGAAAATAAATACAAATAAGACAAAGATCATGATCATAGGAAGAAAAATAAAGACAGTAAATTTGCGAATTCTAAATGAGGCATTAGAGCAAATGAACAGCTTCAAATAATTGGGGTGTACTATAATCAGTAACATGAGCTCCTGCCAGGAAGCCAAAAGGAGGATAGCAATGGCCAAGAAATCTTTTAATAGAAAAAGGAGCATCTTCTGAGGACCTCTGGAGAAATAACTAAGGAAGAGACCAGTGAAGTGCTTTGTATGGAGTGTGGCATTGTATGGGGCCGAAACGTGGACATTATGACTAAATAAAGAAAAGCGACTAGAATCATTTGAAATGTGGATATGGAGAAGAATGGAGCGTGTGAAGTGGACAGGCAGAATAAGACATGAAACTGTGTTGGGAAGAGTGGGTGAAGAAAGAATGATGCTGAAACTGATCAGGAAGAGAAAAAGGAATTGCTTGGGTCACTGGCTGAGAAGAAACTGTCTACTGAGGGATGCACTGGAAGGAATGGTGAACGGGAGAAGAGTTCGGGGCAGAAGATATATGGATCATATGAGGAGAAAAAGAGGAATGCAGAACATAGGAAAGATTGGATAATGGTGGGTTTGCAGTGAAAGACCTGCCCTTGGGCAGAACACTAAATGAATGAATGAATATATGAAAATGGGTTCATGCGATGTATCGCCTGTTACACGCCGGTAGATGGTAACACGTCTTCGGATTAGGAGGTAGATGGGAGCAAAGTGGAAATGAAATATATCAGCAATGTACTATTTCTAACAATCGTGATATGATTAAAAATATGTACTTTTGAGTATAATATAGTGATGTCAAGCTCACATATTACCAAAAACCACGTAGGTTAGGTTATTTTACGACGCTTTATCAACATTTAGATTATTTAGCGTCTGAATGAGATGAAGGTGATAATGTTGGTGAAATGAGTCCGGGGCCCAACACCGAAAGTTACCCAGCATTTGCTCGTATTGTCCACGTAGTACACTGGAAAAAGAACTGATGACAGATAATCTCCTGATTCGTTGCAATTTGTACTAGTATCAATGCTTTATTAATGTGATAGATGTAGACACAAGAAAATATGCTTTCAGTGCAAGTTAGGCTGGGGCACACTTTAATGTCAACTAGTGATGAGCAGAAAATCACTAACCTGTGATTTTATCACGGTGATCGAAAAATCACGATCACACCTGTGATTAAACAGCTCTTTAAACAGTGATCACAGTTCGAGGGCTAAACTCCTCACCAGCTGAGATAGACATTTCGCTAGCCCGCGCTACGAGCGTGTAAACTAGCCCCGGCTATCGACTGATTAGGCCCTACTTGTACAGGATTCATATTGTGACGTTTTGTTAAGTGATCTAAGTTCTGAATTGTCAGTCAAGTTACAGCGAGCTCAGAATATGTGCGTCAGATACGTGTGCAACATCCGACGGTATGATCACATATCACCGTTCTTCGCAAGTCTCTCGTGGCTCCGACTTAAAGAACGTAGAACTTTACACTCTTTGTCTTTACTCTTTCGAATTCTGCACACTTCAACACCAAATTACCTTTCGTCTCGTTTCTCTTATCTATACTCTAACCACGACGTAAATACCAGATCACTTATCTGTGGCACGCTAAGTATACCTCTTCATAGAACATCTTGTTATTCATCATCTTTTACAATATCCACCTCGCGTCAATGGAATTCCTTGTCACAAAGTATTAGGGGCTGCAAGACAATAAACACCTTTAAGAACAGCTTAAAAGATAACCTTATTAACATTTCACTCCAATCATACTGATTTAAACTATCACTGACTACATTGTTACTTTTTTCTTTAGACATCATCCTGATTGTGCTGTATTTTAATTGTCTCGTAATAATCTCTTTCTATTATCTAATATTATTTGAAATATATTAACATTCTATGTATTTTAGTTTAATTCTGCTACACAGTTTATTTCAGTGTTTAATTAATAGTTCATAGTATTTTGTTGTTTAATTTGTAAATAACTTTTGTATACATGTAACTCTCATCTAAATCAAATTGTTGGATTCTTTGTAAGTTCATGCATATGTATATACACTTTTTGCTGGTTGAGTGGAAGAGAAGGCCTTACGGCCTTAACTCTGCCAGCTAAAATAAATATTATTATTATTATTATTATTATCATATCGCTAACACTGGTTTATGAATACGAAAAACGTTAGTTCGCTGATCATCCACCGGAAGCCCGTGCTAAGAATGTCTATGAATATGGCCCGACACTGCGTCCGTTGCGCTTATGCTACCTAGTGACAAAACTGGGAACAACTACACCTGTGAACTGTGAGCGACCGATTTTAACAATACATTCAGTGTAGACAACTCAGTAGATTTCAGTCTGATCCTTGCATATTTCAATTTCTTAAAGCCGGAAATTATATATTGTCAGATGACAGCCGAAAATCTGGCAGGATTTTACATTGCTTAAGGAACTGGCCACCCTACCTCATTACTTCCTGTCCTAATTGTCTCATGAGTGATGCCTTGTTGATGTCACTTGTGGGGTCCAGACCTGCCTTCGAACAGTTGACTAAACAACAACAAACAATTGACTCCATTATTTTAAGCAGGGAAGTTATGAATTGGCTACATTATTTAACTAGTAAAATTACAATAATAACAAAATTTTACCAAATATGACAATGATTTAAAAAATAACAATGTTTCATTCATCTCTTGAGTGATGTGTGAATTATGTTAAAATTAATAACTTTCCGTTTTTCTTATATAATATTTCACTTCAGGAATACTGACTGGACAAGATAAAATGGACAATCATTATATTGGGTAGCTAGGCGACAAAATGTTCAGTTTGTCTATAGCATTAGATTAAATAAATAAATAAATTTATTTATTTATTTATTAATACTGACTTTCAAACCTTTAATCTATTTTTAAAATTATGAAACACCTATATTTACAACTCGGTATTGTGCTTACACTTGACTTCTGTGAAATAAAAACACACAACCTCAACATTTTCTCGCCCTCTCCTTCCATGTCCGAAATTTCGAGAGCATTGAAACATCGCAGTGAGACGCTCTGATGAGCGGGGAAGAAAGAACTGTTCAAGTGTTCAACTAGAACAAGTTCGTAGTTCAATCACTGTTTAAGATCACCGTGATCATAAATGAGCAATCACAGGTCGAACGGTGTTCGCGAAAGAGCAGTTTATCTCAATTCTCATCACTAATGTCAACAAATTAAAATATTAAATGAATCTGCCTTTGTTCAGCACATTACACATATGAAATATTTTGAACTTCAAGATGACTGCTGATTGCACAAGTTTCAAAGAGTTTCTAGTATCTTAAAAATGTCCCTAAAGTATTGACCTCGGTGGATATATAACATTGTATTAAATTCTATCAAACAAGTGCTGTCCTTCAGAACACAAATCTGAGACATGGTCTATGACTAGAACTAAGAACTAAGGCTCCCGAAAACCAGCCCAATGACGTCCATCATGAAAAATATTTAATCTACGAACCTACAATTCCCTACTTTTGAGGCAATACCATCTACCCTCCACAGAACAATACTTCTTAACATTCTTAAGAAAATTCATGTACCGAAAAAATGAGTTTTTTATTCAATAGCAATGTCTACCCTTTAAAGGCTCTTTGATCATTCTTACAAATCTTCAATATTCTTTCCTTCGCATGCGCTATACTATTGTGCTATACTATTGTAATTAGTCATTCATTTTTGTCTAATATGACTTAATTAATTTGTGTACTTATTATTCAAATGCAGATGAAAACAAAGTATTGAATTAATTAATTACGCAAATTGTTTGGTTTTAACATTATTTATAACGCCATAACCACTATAACTCTAAATTTAATACCAAGAAATCTATTTAACATTCACATTATCTGTTGATTTCTTTGCCTTTTAAGTAATTACAAAATAGTAAAGAACGTACAAATACGGAATTAAAATTTGGAGCGAGTCTTGATGGGAGTCCACCTATATGTAGGCAATAATTTCGCACGACTGTCCACAAGTAGCATATTATACAGGGTGTTAAAAAGTATCCAATATTTAAGGAGATTATAGTATGCAACGAAACAAGAAAATAGGGTCAAGATTTCTAAATTTCGGAAATATTTACATTCCCCTCTTGCAAGTCTTGCGGAGTAGATGATGAGTCACAATCACCCCCACTGGTGACCAATGACCTCAAGGAGCATTGCAGCGTTACAAAACGTTATATTTCATATTCAAAAAAGTATTGGGCGTATAAAAAAACTTATTCGACATAACTTGTTCACATTGACTTAATCTATTACTTCTGTGAATTAGTGTAATGGGTTCCCTTCCACCCTGTATATATCAGCCTGTAAAGATAGTTTTTAAGACATGAAAGATAAGGTTGAACACACAGTGTTGGTGGATTAAAATTTCCAACTTTGTGTGAGACTAGAAAAGCCCGGAAAAGAACCCTCCACCTCGGGATGTTCTGCAGAACTATTACTTCAGTATATGCTGGGGATTGAACCCCAGCCCTCTGGCACTATGCTACCGAAGCGGCCTTTCAAGTATGTAATATACATAACTAAGTGTGCTCATACACTTTCCTTTCTTTTCTTCACTCGTTTTTACCGGGTCATTAAGACCTGAGTCGGCTTCTCTACCTCAATGGTGGAAGGAGGGCTTACCATTCCGCGAATCCGAGGTCGATCCCCGGCGTTGATTGGAGTGATACTTGTAGTGAACAAGGTTGGAGGGTGAAGTTGCACGAGGGTTCTACTGTTTCTCACATCTCTATTAAGTTTTGTTGTACCAAGACTCTTTATTTCACTCCCGTGTCTCCTAATTTAATCCCATCAAATGACACATACCTTTTCATTGTACTACGTTTTACGAATTTCTCAATAATTCAGTTCCTTTACCACGTTTTGAATGACATTATGGCTTACAATTTATTTTCTTCAATTGTTTATCATTATAAAGACATTCCAAAATTGAATAATTAATTTAATATGCACGAAAATAAAACGACGAATTTTTTGTTTTCTGGTTTATACCTCGCCATGTCAGGGATTGCCGAACAGTTAATCAATTTAAATTGAGAATTAAGAATTACTTACTTTTACATGGAATTGATTCGTGAGTGTTAGCAAGTGAGCTCTATACTAAACAGGAGACATTACTCAATGCTTTAAAAGCGTGACGCGAATGCTGAGCGCCTGAGAGTATTGCTATATCTTTCTACATAGTGTTGTCCTTGTCTCTCTTGCAGTGAATGCTATCGTACACAATAACAGTATTTTTATTGCTTATTGCGCATGTGCAAAATTAACCTCACGAAAGATTGACTAAAACATATTAGTTAGAACGAGAGAGCAATACCCTCTCTAACATGACGTCTACAGTCACGCTTTCAGACAGGAAAGAGATTTGCTCTAGTGTCTTCTATTTAGTAGACTATAGAGCTCACTGGTGTTAGCTGATTTTTATAGGTTAGATGTGTTTGTATAAATTGTCATTTAGGCCTATTATTATAAAGTAGAATTAGGATATAAATTGTAATTACTTAATTATGTATCATGCTTAGTCAATATTTCATTATACAGTATGTAAGCTCCTTAATATGCATGATAACGATTTTATATTTAAGTATTAGGCTTACCACTAATTTTACTACTTTGCTATTCCTATTGTTTCAATATACAGTATATTTCACTTCTGGTAGTGTGGAAAAGATCTCATGGGCTTAACTCTACCAGAATAAATAAATGCATATCTGAACTTTCTTTTTAATCCATAAATTAAGATATTTAAAAATTGTTTTTCATTATCTACATCTTTTGGTTGACCACTGCTTTACTCAAATTTAACAGCTGGATGAAGGATATACCCTACAGAAGAACATTTTTCATACACTAATATCAATATTCGGAGATGGCTTCCGTTTGTCTTGCACCATAGACCTCTTCGAACACAGTGAAGTCTTTCTCTCTTAGAATCTCAGCAAACTCTCATCGAATGCGATGATGTCTGGCGTTTCATCCTACTGTTAGATTTGAGTAAAGCAGTGGTCAACCAAAAGATGTAGGTAATGAAAAACGGCAATATTTGAACCTACAATTCTGTATTACCTTGAAAAAACCACATCAAAAGTATTCATATCTAATACATGTTAGTTGTAGCTAGAGGCACAATACCGAAACATCTGGTCAAGATTTGGAAACTTTTCAATTAGACCTCTAGAGCCTGAAAGCTATAGCTCTGTTAGCCATACAGGAGACGCTCCAGATTTATGAGAATCATTGTAATTCAATTTAACTTATTTTCTTTTTACTGTTGTTTTGAGAACTTTTTTTTTTTCAATCGTCGAATATTTGAATTAGTTTATTTGTAATTTTTAGGTTAATATTTGAAAGATAAATTGATGTGTATTATTAATTTTCATTTTCATCTGAAATTTGTCGAATATTTGTATGTACAGTACGTATTCCTTGTTATTTTGTACTTTTGTACTTTTTAATAAAATAAAAAATACACTCAAAATCAAAAGAAAAAGTGAATACAGTGCTAAAGTTTTATAAAAATTAATGGCCACGTTATTGCTTCTACTTCGTTGCAAAACTTATAACTCAGTACAGTTCACATAAAAAAAGTTGAAAATTCAGAATTGGAGACAAAATCAGTGACTTCACAATTTAGCAATGCACTTCATTCTGTTTTTTTAATTAATGGCACAACAGAAGAAACAGAGCGAAATGTAAATGCCGTATTTTAAGGGTAAAATATAGTACGAGAACTGCGCATAAAAAATTGATGATAAAGATGTTGGATATTATTGAAAAAATGAAAGGAGGAGGAGGAATTTTATCTAAATTTCTTGTAAGAATAAACAAAATTGATATTCACTTCTTAAGAATGGCAATGATGATAATGTATGCTGTGAGTTGCATTGTGTTATATCCTCAAATAATATAGACAGTATGTTATTTTCTGCAGGGTTGGTATGAAGATGCTGTTGCCCAGGGAAGCTCCTCAGTTCTGTGCGACACGTGAAAGTGACGCAGAAATGGTGAGTACAAAAAAACGGCTTAACATTTGTGAGGTTTATATCCCTGTGAACACAATATTAAGCATTCTTATATTTCTGATTATGAAGCAATCAGTTCATTCAGTTCTCCAACTGTTTTCTCCAACACCTAATAATTGACTTGTTTATTTTTTCGTTATTCCATTCATCTACGAACAGTCCATTGGATTTCATCGTCCTTTCCTCAGAAATTTGTTTGTCAGACTATTGCATTTCTTCATCCTTTATTTTTTTCTCTAATTCAAAATGTTAGAAAAGTACATTTCATTAAAACATAAGTTACATAATTTTAGATTTATGCGTACTAAAGAAGGCAGTTTTCGGTTTACCACCTGTTTGTCCAATAGTTCTCCCATCTGCACGCATACTTATTAATTGATTTTGAGATTATGCGTACTACGGAAGATATTTTTCGGTTTACTCCTATGTGGTATGTTTAATAGATATTGAGATCTTATGTACATCATTGAAGACATTTTCTGGTTTACTGCCTGTTTATCCGATAGTTCTCTCATTTACATGTATAATTGTTTAGTAGATTTTTAGATCTTAGCCTATGTCCACTACAGAAAACATTTATCGACTTACCGCCTGTCTGTCCAATAGTTCTTTCATCTGCATACATAACTTGTTTAATTGATTTTGAGATATTATGCGTACTACGGAAGATATTTTCCGGTTTACTGCCTATGTGGTGTGTTTAATATATTTTGAGATCTTATGGGTACTGCAGAAGACATTTTCCGGTTTACCACATGACTGTCCCATAATTTTCTTATATACATATGTACTGCGTTTAATAGGTTTTGAGATCTTATTCTTAGTATAGAAGAGTTTTCCGGTTTACGGCCTCTCTGTCGAATAGTTTTTTGTTATGTGCATATGTACTGTGTTTAATAGGGTTTGAGATCTTATGCCTAGTACAGAAGACATTTTCCGGTTTACGGCCTCTCTGTCCAATAGTTTTCTGTTATGTGCATATGTTATTATGTTTAATAGAGTTTGAGATCTTATGCCTACTACATAAGACATTTTCCGGTTTACCGCCTGCCTGTTCGATAGTTTTCTCAACTACATATAGCCTATAATGTATTTAATATACTTTCTGGCGTCATATTTAAGACTCTCCGGGTGTAGTAGGGCCTATTTATTAAGAGAAATTTTACAACGTTTACTTTCTCGTAAATCTATTTGTAGATTTTAGCGAAAATGCACTTTTTCTACATTCTTGATATAAAGTGGTTTTGAACATTTTGTCTGTTGTCTGTGTAATGTCAGTCCGTCTGTGTAGAGCGATTTCTCATTAGTTGTTGGTCAAATTTTGTTCATATTCTGTATCAACGAACCAATTTATTCAGTAATGATGGAAATGAAATGTTAATTAATTCTTGTTTCGACAGCCCTTAAAAGCCTAAGGCTGACTGCTGGCCTCATGTTCATATGCCTCAGCAGAGGTGAACGATCATCCAACCAGAACAGGTGTGTTCACATAATGATCACTCCAGCTGTCACACCTGATTTTCGAAACCAGATTTCGCTAATTATCGCAGCTCCCGAAATTCCATCACGTTTTTTGGTGGGCACTGGTCCCATACAATGGCAGAAAATTCACGAGAAAGTTCTTTCCCCATTAGAAGTTGAACTTGCGCTCATTCCGTAAGGTGAGTCCAGGTATGGTACCTTAGATGGCAGGCTGGTGACCTAGACCATCGCAGGAACTTCATTTTAGGTTTTCCATGAAATGTATGACAAAAGTATTGACATTATTTTGTATGACACCGTTCATTCACTAATTTCTGCTTGGGTTGACACTCTGTATTGCTGCGTGACAAGCGCGGATGAAACTTGTTCTGTATCTCTGCACAGAGCGAGACACTAGACGGAGTAGCGTTACTCTCGCTACTGTCAACAGATGGAGCGCGAGTAGTGGCTTCGTTATCAAGAAAACGCGAGTTTTCATAATTTTGGTTCTCATGATATTATTTCTTCTTAATGCATGATGCGAAACTTCTACGATGTCAAGAATATTATACATAGTCGAGGATTTGAATTCTTCTGACATTTTTTTTTTTCTGAAACTTATTAGTATGATGATTGATAGTAACAGTCTGCAAATATAAAAACCGATAGTCCAACGTTACTGACAAACTCTTATCAAAACGATTTCCCCCGCCATCTGCAACTGCAAGTTATTTACAGATACAATATTCCAATAGTAATGTGAGGTGATTAGTTACACTGTTTTGTATTAAGAGCACCGTTTTTCTTCTTTATTTTTCTTTCTTCAAGATATGTCGATAAATTTTACTTTCTCCTTATATGACGATACTTACTTACTTGCTTTTAAGGAACCTGGAGGTTCATTGCCGCCCTCACATAAGCCCTCCATAGGTCCCTATCCTGAGCAATACCAATCCATCTCTACCATCATATCCCACCTCCCTCAAATACATTTTAATATTATCTTCCCATCTACGTATCGGCCTCCCTAGAGATCTTTTTCCCTCCTGCCTCCCAACTAACACTCTATATGCATTTCTGGATTCGCCCATACGTTCTACATGCCCTGCCCATCTCAAACGTCTGGATTTAATGTTCCTAATCATGTCAGGTGAAGAATACAATGCGTGCAGTTCTGTGTTGTGTAACTTTCTTCATTCTCCTCTAACATCATCCCTCTTAGCCCCAAATACTTTCCTAAGCACCTTATTCTCAAATACCCTTAATCTATGTTCCTCTCTCAAAGTGAGAGTTAAAGTTTCACAACCATAAAGAACAACCGGTAATATAACTGTTTTATAAATTATAACTTTCAGATTTTTTGACAGCAGACTGGATGATAAAAGCTTTTCAACCGAATAATAACAGGTATTTCCCATATTTATTCTGTGTTTAATTTCCTCCCGAGTATCATTTATATTTTTACTGTTGCTCCAAAATATTTGAATTTTTCCACCTCTTCAAAGGATAAATTTCCAATTTTTATATTTCCATTTCGTACAATATTCTCGTCACGAGACATAATCATATACTTTGTCTTTTCGGGATTTACTTCCAAACCTATTTCTTTACTTGCTTCAAGTAAAATTCCCGTGTTTTCCCTAATCGTTTGTGGATTTTCTCCTAACACATTCACGTCATCCCCATAGACAAGCAGCTGATGTAACCCGTTCAATTCCAAACTCTCTCTGTTATCCGGGACATTCCTAATGGCATACTCTAGAGCAAAGTTAAAAAGTAAAGGTGATAATGCATCTCCTTGCTTTAGCCCACAGTGAATTGGAAACGCATCTGACAGAAACTGAACTGTACGGACTCTGATGTACGTTTCACTCAGACACATTTTAATTAATCGAACTAGTTTCTTGGGAATACCAAATTCAATAAGAATGTCATATAAAACTTCTCTCTTAACCGAGTCATATGCCTTTTTGAAATCTATGAATAACTGATGCACTGTACCCTCCTTATATGACGATACTGCAAAAAAAAAATCTTCGTCTTTCTTAATTTAACTTAAATACACGGTATTAGCATCTTTCAACTTCGTACACTAGTTTATTTATATCATCTGTCTGTATACCTCGATTTCTTCTCCAATTTTAAACATATTCAGTATCTACGAGAAATGTATCCGTAAATGTTTTACGTGAATTATAAATATATATATATATATATATATATATATATATATATATATATATATATATATATATTAATCATTGGTCTTCATTTCGAACCAAAAACAAAATGACAATCCAATTCAAGATTAAGCAGACGATTTTTTTCCCAGTTTACATAAAATGAACTGACAAGAATAACGATTTTTAGGTTACCGCATGAAGCAAAAGAGGATGACCTAAGATAAATTATCATATATAGAATTATTTCTATTTATCTTTGCGATTTTAGTGTAAGTTTTATCCACTTATCCAAGATCATTTCATACTACATACCTAGAATTGTCGATCATTAAATGGAATAATAAAAGCATGGAAATCGATAGTAAAACATGGTATAAAATTAACAGAATGTAAAATTATAAAGACTCTTTTGTATGCAGACAACCAAATTATTGTTGTTTAGTCAACTATCAGAAGACAGGTTTGAATCTCTTAAGTAACACCAATAAAGCATCACTCATGAGACAACTAAGCCAGGAGACAATGGGGTAGAGTGGCCAGTTTCTTTCCCCCCCAATTGCATACATCGTTGACTAGTTTCTATTATTTTCTAAATAGAAGGTTTGAAGTGACAGAGCTGTTTCTCCAAAACCCCTCATTCAATTATAATTGCAACTATGTTTTAATTTTGAAAAATCCTTTTAAATTTCCTCGGCTTACTTGAGAGATATTTTGATATATGTACATTTCATTTCAGTGTTCATGTAAGATCATTAAATTAAATTTGTACATTAAATTAAAGATTTATGATTCAATTATAAAAAAGTAATGTCTATAAACAGACTAAAAGCAAAATAATTAAAAAATATATATTTGGAAGAGTTGCATAAAATAAGATTGAAAAAAAATTCATTTCAAATATAATTTCGCTTTAAGACTGAATTGTGTAAGGATGTTCAAATAACACTTAAGCCTTGGTTTTTCTGAACCGACGCATGCGAGTTGCGAGGTGCGAGGCCCGTCTCGCACAAATCCGGACTATACGAGAGATAGTGAGTGGTTTCTATAACTGCGAGTCGCATCTCGCAGTTATAGAAACCGCTCACTATTTTTCGTGTTGTGCGAGGCGGCCCTCGCATGCGTCGATTCAGAAAAACCAAGGCTTTAAGAATTTGAAAGCTCTTCTTTGTGGACATCAATTACAAATTTAGGTATATAGACATGAATTCTGCTTACATATGAGGAGTTATAAGCTACTATAAATAAGATCTTCCAGTTTACTAAAGTTTATTTGATTTTAGTGTAATTTTTTATGACGAACTTGTAAGAACTCTCTTCACTCGCTACTTTGCAGTCGTCGTTCGAGGGAAACTGCTTCAATAGTACAAGTGGAGATTCCTGAATGAAATCCCTTCCCTCCTCCCTGCCTATTGAGAGGTCACTTGTAGCCTCAAGGAACCACAGCAAGAGGAAGTTACTAATTAAAACACCCCTTGCATTCCCCCCTCCCCCGGGTGTGACACCACTTACAGGGAGAGAGAGATAAATTTCTCCTTTAGGCTGCCTGGACCCAGTCCCACGAGCAAGATGGGAAACCAGGTGCTTGCTAAGGAGCCACGCTTGCCAACTTAGACATGTCTCAAACTTTCTTCGGTACAGTACTGTCACAGTCTAGTACATACAGTCACGAAGCTCAATACGTAGTAAATATGCATCCATGTCTCAAACTTTCTTCGGTACAGTACTGTCACAGTCTAGTACATACAGTCACGAAGCTCAATACGTAGTAAATATGCATCCATGTCTCAAACTTTCTTCGGTACAGTACTGTCACAGTCTAGTATATACAGTCACGAAGCTCAATACGTAGTAAATATGCATCCATAGATAGTTGCTAACCACTAGGCTCGCTAATATCACCTCATTACAGACAATGCGAAATAGTACCGGCACAGTCAATTGTTCCTAGCACCCTCAAAACTCAAGTTTCGTGGCTGTATATACTAGACTGTGGTACTATTTTAAAGCAGGCCATTTTAACTTTTATTAAATTTGAACTATGATCTCCTTAACTGCTCAAGTCCAGATGTAAGTAGTTGAAAACATCAAATTAATTTAAGTGAGCGTATAATTAGACAGATTTTCTCTGATGAAAACTGAAAAAAAAAAAAAAAAAAAAACACGGGGCTAGGCTGTATCGGACACTACTCCAAGTTTTTTTAGGCGTAAATACGTCTATGTGGTCTGGCGAAATAAAATGCTACGATTTATTTTCAACTTCGCATTACTTTTAGGCACACGAATCATATCGTCAGGTTGCTCTTGTACTTCACGACGCCTTTTAATGTCGATATCAGGCAAAACTCAAGCCTTAGTTCTTCTGAACCGACGCATGCGACGTACGAAGTGCGAGGCCCGCCTCGCACAAATCCGGACTACACGAGAGATAGTGGTTTCCATAACTGCGAGATGCGAGGTCTGCGCACCTCGCAGCTATAGAAACCACTCACTATCTCTTGTGTAGTCCGGATTTGTGCGAGGTGGGCCTCACATCTCGCACGTCGCATGCGTCGGTTCGGAAAAACCAAGGCTAGACGCAGAAACACTGCACTCGCTCGCACAGTGAGCTTCTTGTCTCTTCTGACGCTTGTCTTTCAGACGTGCCCTATAATCTCTACAACGTTGCGCATTGCTTCTAGGAACACCACTGGATTCAGCTAGATATCCTCTATCATCCAGATTCCCTTTCATCAATTTCGTCTTGGATTTTTGAGCGACAATCTTCGTTATTTTGAAGTTCTGTCGCCAAATTTCACTTTACACGCGCACTATTCGCTTGTTTTAATGACACTGTACAGCAGGCTATCATGTTTTAAAGAACTCTTCATTCCCTTTGAAATGACACCTCTATCATCGAAATACGTCAATTCAGTCAGAAGTTACAGCCAATATTAGAACAAAACGTGCGCTTGTTTTTGTTTTCCCTCGCTGCGCTGTGATGACACCATCAGCGGATCCGTTATGTTTTTCTCGTGCATAATTATGTCCTCTACATGATGGTATATGTCACTTAGCTCTAGTTGTATATTTTCTGAGATACATGCGTTGACCGCGGCATGTCGAAGAATATCGCGTGTCGTTTTATATTTCCATCCATCCCTCGGACATCATGTCAAAACTTAATCATCCATTACAAATTACTTACTTACAAATGGCCATCGGTTCCTGTGCAAGATTAATCCAGTCTCTATCATCATATCCCACCTCCCTCAAATCCATTTTAACATTATCCTCCCATCTACGTCTCGGCCTCCCCAAAGGTTTTTTTTCCCCTCCGGCCTTCCAACTGACACTCTATATGCATTTCTGGTTTCGCCCATACTTGCTATATGCCCTGCTCATCTCAAACGTCTGGATTTAATGTTCCTAATTATGTCAGGTGAAGAATATAATGCATGCAGTTCTGCGTTGTGTAACTTTCTCCATTTTCCTGTAACTTCATCCCTTTTAGCCCCAAATATTTTCCTAAGCACCTTATTCTCAAACACTCTTAATCTATGTTCCTCTCTCAAAGTGAGTCCAAGCTTCACAACCATAAAGAACAACCGGTAATATAACTGTTTTATAAATTATAATTTTCAGATTTTTTGACAGCAGATTAGATGACAAAAGCTTCTCAACCGAATAATAACACACATTTTCCATATTTATTCTGCGTCTAATTTCCTCCAGAGTGTAATTTATATTTGTTACTGTTGCTCCAAGATATTTGAATTTATTAGTGTTATTAAAGTTGAATTAATTCAAATGTCTTACATGAAAAAAATCCAAATTTGCGAAGTTGTGTTGTTATTGAACTTACTCTCTATTTTCCAGTAAAACAATGTAGATATTCATTGCCATATAGTGAAATAAATAGGCTATAGGCTGTCTGGGCTAGTTTCTTACAAACTGTAGGGAGTGGTATGATGTGTCAAAAGGAACATAGTTTACATATAGGCCTAATTTTATAAGCTACAGCTCATGTTCTTCTTCTATAAGTAGTAAGGACACAAGAAATGTCGTGAACACAAAAAGTTATGTTCGTGAGACACCATTTCTCTCATTTCATATATTTATTACCCACTGTTTCACCAGTTCCTTTTTTTTTTTCAAAGGTAATCTGCAAGAAAAGAAAAATGCTGTACACACGGTTAGGTATACTGGGCTTTGTTACACATTTACGCTGGGAAAAAAAAATGCTGATAATTAACAAAACTGTGGACTTAACTTCATAACATTTACCTGAAATATGATACATAATTTGTCTTTTTTCTTTTGCTATTGCAGTTATATGCAGCACACACAAGAGACATTTTTTTTTTTTTCGTAGCTCCTATCTCCGTATACACGACGTTGTAAGGAGAATTTATACAACGGAAGGCGCGTGTTCCATTTCTGCCGTGATTCGCGGCGGCACCGTTAAGAGCGCTGTGCAAGACAACTTGACCACCCTATAATCTCTCTTCTAACTCGTTGGTTCGGGAGTTTAAAAGTGTCCATTTGTCGCGATCAAAGACGTAGTTGTCGCGATAGATACCGTGTTGGTCCAGCCGGCGCTATGAATGTTGTGATGGTGAGAGAGCACACCAGGTCGGAGCGTCAGATGTATCTGGGTTATAGAGAACGTCGAACTTCGGTAAAAAATGATATCACATTCGTAGTAAAGTCGCGATATGACCACTGTAGTTAAAGCAACTATGGGTATTAGCAGAGCCATCTTCAGTTACAAGCCGGAGCATGGGTAGGTTTGGCAACGGTGAGTGGAGGCGGGCGGAGGCGAAATAAAGGCATGACGTTTGACGTTTTAGTGCTTTGATTTCGTTGTCACATGTACATTTTCGACATTAATTGATACAAAACTAAGTGCATATGATCAAGATTCTGTGTATTGATATACGTAATTTATTACGGAATCCGAAATGGTATTTTATTTGAGTTTCAGAATACCGCGTAAGTACTTGCATACAGCCACTTATAACTTTAAAAAATTAAAAGCATATGTGTTTTTTATTGATGGTACAAGGGAAAATAAATACTTAAAAAATGTTACTTGTACCAAAAATAAATAAAATAACGACGTACTTTCGCAATACTCTATTTCAATCAATTAACCATTATGCGGCTAGTAAATTGACAATGTTTTGCCGCATTATGTTGTTTCACCTCTGACGTGAAAGATCTAGGATATCATAATTATACATTTTAATTTCATATGATTATCTGTCGTGTTTTTCTATATATATTTTTTTCAGTTACCCAGGAAGCCAGTTTTAGTTTGAACCTCGCCAGTCACCATAACAATAGGCCTACTGTTATCCTAAATTATTTGTTATAAATTTTCTAAGATATAATTTTAAATAAAGATCTATGAAAAAATGAAGAAACATACCTTCAACATAATACGTAACAAAACACGTCATTATCTATTAAGTATGTGCCAATTAGCGTAAACTCAGTGAACTTTAAATCCAATAAATACGAAGTGAAAAGAAACATGTTTATAACTAATTTATTACAAAAGAAATAATATTAATAAACAAACCTTGAAAACCAACAAAGTGAGTGTATTCATCTACAAATATAGACAGTTCTGACGTATAGCAGGCATTCCGAATCTTCAACAAAACTGCAACATTTATGGGATCACAAAACAGCTGTTTACAGTGAACTTGAAAATCAACGGCGTAACTTTATTGATGTAGCAGGCTAGAATTCTGATACACCACAAACCACAAGTAAGACTATAAAAATGTAGTTTATACAATATTTAATATTTAGAAGAATTGTCAATTATTTTGTCATTAATAATAACCGTAAAAATTGCCAAAGATTGCAGCCATATTTTCATTTTTTGTCTTGTTTTTATCGCCAACACTCACTCGGTTTGTAATACATCAACAATTAACGTTTGGTACGACCGCAAACATAATTCCATCGGCACACACTTATATTATTGTAACATTAATTTACATTGAAAATCGGCATTAGCACAAACACGTGTTCTGGATAGTAGGCCTCCGTTTGACAGTTAATTACAGTGTTGCCGACGTATGGCTCCGGCTTGTAACTGAAGAAGGCTCTGGTATAAGTAATCAGTGGGCCATGTTCAGAATTATCACGCTTTGACAATTTGTAAAACAAGAGAACATCAAGCTTTGACTTAGTAACCAGAAATGATGTTCTCTTGTTTTACAAATTTTCAAAGCCTGCTAATTTCTAAATATGCTCACTGTTTAAGTTATTTATTCATTGTTTTATAAAAAAATTTCACAAAACAATGCTAATTCCACATGTCCTACACCTACAAAATCACATCTATATTGAAATTATGGGTTAATTTTGTGGAGTAACAGAACATTTTTAAGAAACAGAGGACAAAATGTCTGTTCCCTTCGGAAGAATACCATGCTCTGTTTTACTCGTAGGTCCGAGGCTCGCTGCTTCAAACCCAAACGAATAAAATTTTATTCTTAGCATGGCTTTCTCCGAGAAGATAGTGAAACTGTGTATGCCATATCATAGACTTAATGGCACGTTAAAAAGTCCCTGTTAGATGATTGATGATTCCAGGAAAAATATGTCGGCCATTACTTGCCCACATTGAATTTCGACGCTGAAGAATCCAAGCAGTTGAATACATCCTTGCATCAATGTAGTGCTCGGGAAAAGTGACACAAGTCAGTTTCCACAAACCTTTTTTGATAATTTATTGACAACTTACGGAACATCTGTTCGCTTGGAAAAAAAAATAGGTATTCCTCCCATTACAATAATTCATACATAAAAAAATCAAATCGACATAAACCAGTGTAAGTTATCAATAAATTATCAAAAAAGGTTTGTGAAAACTGACTTATGTCACTTTTCCCAAGCACTGCAGAATTATTATTACTACTTGGTATTTTGGGAAAACAGATTTATTTTACTTACTTGATATCCAACTCATGACCTCTGTGCATTTGTCCAGAGTTTCTTTCGTGGAGATACACCGACGTATCAGCAACTGAACTCAGCTTTATTTGATTTGAAATAGAATTTATAAATAAGTTATCAAAAGGTAATTATTCAAAATGTATTTAATGCATGAGAATTAATTTAATCACGCCTCCCTTTTGGGAACAAAAGACAACGCCATTAACTTTCAACCCCCCGCTGTTCTTTTTCGCTGTCATAGTGGAATGGCGTACGCACATAAAAGTACTCTTTCAATTGTGAATAGTGGATGGAGCATTTAACAAAAACCCTGAAAAGACTCGAGAGGGAAACGAATTCAGGTTCGTGATGCCCTTTTGAATAGAGCAGAAAAGAATCTGAGAAATGACCACGTCGCAAAAAGAAAAAAAAAAGATAGAACTTGTGGACTAATTACATCGCTGGGGGCTTTCCTTCGGTCGCGTTTGAATCGAGGGAAAGGTTCCTTTCATATCTACCTCGAATTAAAAAAAAAGAGAACCTGCTGGAGGGAGTCCTTATCGCACATTTCCAGCGCAAGACGGCGCTGCGCACAATGCCACGTCAAGGTCCCTTTAATTAAACAGATAGCGTTCTCCATTATCTCTGAGTGGGGTGAGGGGACAACATCACAACATTAACTAATTTTCACGCTTCGTCAAACAATTATTACGACTATGAAATTCTGCTCATTTGTGGGTGTCCAAAAGCAATTCCTCGAGGGACGCTCAGCTGCATTCTAACCACTAACGTTGGAATCTCAGTTATAGGCTTAGTCGTAATTGCTATGGTGACCCGTTTCATCATCAAAATCACAAGTGTGTTCTAGCAAATTGTCTTCTATCTCTTAGACTAACATTGGGAAATGAAACAAGTTATACAACCTCATCAACACGTCATGGTATACACAAATAGACTTGCTTTCTCTGCATATAGATTTATCAGTCCACGTCTCCTTAACAAAGTATTAATAATAAAATTGCATTTACTTATTTATTTATTTATTTATTTATTTATTTATTTATTTATTTATTTATGAGCTGGAATTATTACAAATATATGTACCCCCATTTTTCAGAGCCAGTTGTTGTCCATGTCATGAACTACATAATACACCGATGATCCAAAACTTTTGTTGATGTCTGCATAGCCTTTTACAGCGGTTCTTAACCTTGTCATTTTACAGTTAAGCGTTTTAATAGTTCTTCCTCCAAGTATTATATTCTCAAGTTTTGTGTCAATATTAATAAGAAAATTTGTTTGCGTTTGGTTATTTAATTTGGATATCCTTTTCTTACAAGCTCTCGGCTGAGTTGTTGTACACTCTTTCCTTCAAACAAGAGAACTGAACTGCAGATTTTTTTGAAGTCACCAACGTCCATTTTAGTCTCAGTCATTGTGATATACTGTTCTCCAACCAGGAGATTAACCGTTAAAGGAATGTGCTTACTATTGCGTCATCTATTGGAGCGAAGTAGATAATATTACCGTTATAACGTCAGTTTAAAAAAACATGCGCTCTCCTGCATATGTTATTTCCTGTATGGATTGATTAAAAGACCAAGGGAGCTATGCATAGACATTTCGCTAGCCCGCGTTACGAGCGTGCTAAACTAGCCCCGGCTATCGAGTGATTACTTGTACAGAATTCATATCATATCATATCGCTGACACTGGTTTATGAATACGAAAAACGTTAGTTCGCTGATCATCCACCGGAAGCCCGAGCTAAGAATGTCTATGAATATGGCCCCAAGAGATTAATAGTGATCTAATTTTGTAACTAGGGCAATAGAAGTATGTGTGTATCAGTGTTATCGTTTGTGCTGTGAAAGCCAGTAGAGATACGTTTACCCACGTGTGTGACCTTATGACATCAACATTCATTCCCCTGAGACTTTCTCGTGGTTGGAGTACAGTACTATGCTAGATATGGAGAAGGTTTGGTGAATGATACATTTACCCTTTTCTTTTACTGTTTTATTGCTGTTAATTTAAGGTAGGAATTTTACTACTTAAGTATTCATTTTATTGGGTTATTTTACGACGCTGTATCAACATCTAGGTTATTTGGCGTTTGATTGAAATGAAGGTGATAATGCCGGTGAAATGAGTCAGGGGTCCAGCACCGAAAGTTACCCAGCATTTGCTCGTATTGGGTTGAGGGAAAACCCCGGAAAAAAAACCTCAACTAGATAACTTGCCCCGACCGGGATTCGAACCCGGGCCACCTGGTTTCGCGGCCAGACGCGTTGACCATTACTCCACAGGTGTGGACTACTTAAGTATAGGATTATTAATTTTCAAGTCATTTTTTCAGCATTTTATGTCATTTCCTAACATTTTTAGGTAATATTATAGGTCATTTTAGGGGTTTTTAGGTCATCAAAATCGCGCTCTGATGATCACATTTAATATAATAACAGAAAATTATGAGAACGTCCTTCAAGAATGGTTGGATAAGTATTTTCGAAATTCAAAGGTATTATCTGATCTATAAATGCTATTCGAACGATTAAGAAATGATAAATTCCGTAAAACCGAAAAAAACTAAAGTTTGATTTGTAAATGATAATGATAACATTGGTATTTATGTATTAAAATATGGTAAAAATGTTTTCACATTTTCGTAAGAGATACTTTCACCGACTGTATGTAATTCATTGCATTCTCTTATTCATTACGGAATAAGAACCCGTTAAGTATTGCGCTGCTTAATTAAAACGTTATTCACAAAAGAAGCAAGGTAGTTGGTCAGCTTCTTGTATGCGGGAACCCGTATTGCAGTCAATAGAAGTAAGTTGAAGCCGGTGCGTAACAAGTGCTGGGAGGAGGCTGGGGTCGCACAATGCGGCAGTTCATTACTGCCCCACGTGAGCACATCTCTTTGTGGTCCAACCTGAGCCACTCGAGCAAATTAGTTTTCTGTAGCTCCACTGTTTCAGCTGCCGTATAAGAATGTACACTAACCGTCAAATATGTAGACCGCTATATGCGCAGATAACATCTAGGCCTAGTGTTAAATTTGGCTAATTTTTGCGCATGTATTCTACTTTTCTGTAATTATCTCTGATATATAAGAAGAAATGATAATTGTATTGTTTCTCCCAAATTACATTCCTGTACGAATATCTCAGGACTTAACGATAAGCACACGTTTGACGAAGAGGTCTTCAATACAAAATAAGAGACATATAAGTATGCATTTAGTAAGGTACATTTTTACTGTAATAGTTTGAGATATTGATTGCGATGTTTTATTATTTCTGACATCCATCATTCTTGCAGTGGACTCTTCAAATGTAAGTAAAATATTCATAATGATGAGTGAAATTAAATAATTTATAAAGACGTGGTCGAAATATCGTAACAATTTGACGACGATTGTTAATTGGAATCAATAAAATTATTCAAGTTATTAAAAAAATATGTCCGCCATTATCTCAGAAAGGGGCGAACTCATAGGTAAACCATAATTTTGTCTGTAAAATTTATCGTTGAGAGTGAAATAATTTTGATTGATACAGACATGTAACAATTTTGAAAAATCATCTATTTAAATTTGGCTTGTATTTTAATCTTTTACATAGTATTTTACTACATTTATGGTTTCTTTAAAGGTAATAGTAGTATAAATATTGACGACATCGAAAGAAACAATTCTGCATTTATTATTAATTGGATTGGCCTGTAAAATTATAATCAAATGAGTGTTGTTTCTTATGCTATAAACTCAACGTTGTTTTAATTATTTTGATACCTAATAAATAATATAATGGAGATGTTAGAATAACTATTGAATATTTTTACTTGTTAGAATTGAGTTTAACCTATAAAATTATGCATTTTAATTTTGACATTAATTTTTTAATTATCTGTGATTGTATTACAACCGCTACTCATTTCTACGCCATCGTAGCTGAAAGAGTTTACTATAGTTCTTCGAACAGCGACTGAAACCTTTAAATTTTCCAATCGCCGCTTGAGACAATAAAGAACACTTATAGACAGTACGGAAAAGATCAGTTATAATGGAGGGAGATAAGCAATACATATCTCATCAAAAACTGAACCCGGATTCGTAGATTTGTGGCCAAAAACAACCTCTACGTGACAATGTATGATGTTAAAAAGTACTATTAGAGATATAAGGATGCTCAAATGCCTATAGTGTTTATTATTCGAAAACAATTTGTTCTAGTATAGACTAAATATTTTGATGCTTATCCCACGTGACAATACTGCACTCAGTTATAATTAATGCTTTGTAGGAAAAATAAATGTGATACGAATTTCTCATAGGACAACGATAACAACATGAAAATGATTTCTATTTTCACTTCCTTCTCTGCGCAGACAGGCATTACCAAATGACGATAGCTATAGTTTGGATAACTGTGTAGATCATGCTAGTTTCGTTTGCAAGATGCAACAATACAGACCTTGTTCCAGCGTTTGTGTCGACTTTGTTTGTTCTAATTTTGCGCTTTGTCATCTTATTACAACAACCTCTGTTTAGACCCACCATTTTGACTACTCTGAACAAATTGAGGCTCGCGATTCTACTTTAAGGAAATCGGACATTAATTTGATATCAGTAAGCTAACTTTTTCCTTGCTTTACAGAAAGTAAATAGTTTATGTATTTATTGTGTAACTTTAAACACAATTATTTTTAATTATATACAGGGTGATTCACGAGGATTTACCGCCACTTACGGAGCTTATTTCCGAAGACATTCTTAGCAAAAAATGTCATATAAACATTTGTCCTAATCTCAATAATTTCAGAATTACACTAATTTGAAGCTGATAGTAAAATATCTTTTTTCTTTAGTTTTAAGGGTAAAAAAATATTACAAATAGAGAATGAACTATTCATAAGTGTAATTTCTTTAATTGGTTAGTGTTCTGAAGCTAAAAATGTGTTGTTAATTGCTTTGTATAGATTTTGTTTGTCAATTTTTACTAAAAATTGCATCATCCTCACGCACTTATTACAAAAATTGTTACAAATCATACGACTTTGGGAACTTGATTCCTTACAGTTTAATTATGCATCCTAATGTACAGTCTTAAATAATTTATAAGAGTGGCGTGATTTGTAACAATTGAAGAGTTCAGAACCATAGTGGACCAAGCGCCATATATTAAAACCGAAGAAAACAGGGCTAAAATTAAGTGATTACCATAATTTAATGAAACATATAGCAATTAATATGAATTATGCACATTACAACTAAATGACATGTCAATTTTCATTAAACTACTGTATTCAGTTAACTTTAAACGTTGCTTTCTCCGTTTTTTATAAATGGCGCTTGGCCCACTATGGCTCTGTACTCTTCAATTGTTGTAATAAATGCGTAGGAAAATGTAATTTTGTAGTTTAAAAAAATCTGTACGAAGCAAGTATGGAATTCACAACACATTTTTAAAGTAATGATACTCCTGACTAGTTCATTCTTTATCTATAATATTCTTTTACCATTAAAACTAAAGAATAATGGTATTTTACAAACAACTTGAAATTAGTATAATTCTGAAAATATTGAGATTAGGACAGATGTTTATATGACAACATTTTTTGCTCAGATTGTCTTCGGAAATAAGCTCCGTAAGGGACGGTAAATTCTCGTGAATCAACCTGTAATAAGAAGATAGTTTAAAATGGTCATTCCATAATTTAGCAGATAAATAGTATACTGAATGGAGACATACATGGGTAACTCTAAAATAGTGGGTTCCTGTGACAAGAAACTTGTTGTAATCAAAATTTGTGCAAATGACAAATTTTCAGAAAACGTGAATAAATTCAGATATCTTGGTATCGAACTATTATTTTTAGCGGAACTAAGGATTTTGAAAGGGTATTATAATTGTAATAAATGTAGAGAAATCATAAATAGGGTTCATAAAGTGTTTCTTGTCCAAAGACATAATCGCATTATTTTGTAAAAAAAACTTTAGTAAGACCTACCCAAAGTTACAAAAGTGAAGCCTGGACTTAGCCTACGTAAGTTATGAAAGTAGAGTTACAGCTATTGACATGAAGTTCATGTGCCGAACAGCTGTGTCTTCTAGTTGGAATTACAAAAGAAAACACTTTATACGACTATGAAATCGAACCAGTACCGACACTGGAATACACAGGCCTATATGAGTATCAAAACAACTGGTTTCAATATGTTAACCGATTATCTAAAGCATACCTGCGCAAACAGCGCTCAACGAGCGCTCACGCTCCTTCGGAGCGGGAGAGCGGTGTTTACCGCTTGCCGAAACGGAGAGGAAGATACGTCAGAATGACATAGACTTGCTATAGGTAGAGGAGAGGGAAACGACCACTCAGTTGTCTAGTGGAGTGCAATATGTAGGCCTATTCTCAGTAACTGTTTCACGTTGCTTACCTACTGCTACAGTACAGTATGGATGAATCTAAAAGACGGAACATAACATTTAACGATTTACAGCTCGAACTTATTGATCTTCAATGTGACCTAAGGGCTAAAGATCGTTTGAATAATACTACTAGCCTGGTTGAGTTTTACAAGACTAAACATTAGCAATAATATCCACGACTACACAGGCTGGCTGTGAAAATGATTGCTATGTTTGGCTCAATATTTATATTTGTGAACAACTGTTTTCTATAATCAACTTTAATAAAGGCAGGCATCGAACATCTGTAACTGATGTTTCATTACGATCAGTTCATTACGATCAGTTCCTTTCAGTTGCCAACAGCATAAAACCTCGTTTTTATGTACTGATAAATAAAAATATAACAAAATGATATTGTACATTTAAGTAGCTATAGAATTTCTATTATTTCTGTAAAATAAATATTTCTTTATTAATTAATAATAGTCCAAGATAGTTTTGCAAACACTGAACGGGAATTCATTTCATAAACACTCGTAATAGTACTTCCTTTTGTGTAGGCCTACATTTTGTACGAGATTACCGCTTCTTCCAGTCCACCCTTATACAGAGCGCAGCTAATATCTGCATTACGCTCATGGGCTGTGAGCCGGCTCGGAGAGCGCAAACCTTGTGCAGGCTTGATCTAAAGCAAGAATCTCTTGGGTAATTTTGAATTCCAAACCAATAAGATCGATGTGACGCTCTGTGAAGAAATGGGAAGAAAAATTGTGTAGACAGTGGCAGTTGTTTTAGGGCTACAAAATAATGATAACGATGATGATAAATTATTTAATATATTTATGAAGTTTTATCAACACTTTTCTGTTATGTATTGTTGTATGAAGTTGTGTTGGATTAATATTAGTATGTTGTTTTATATTAGTTTGTTGCACATGATATCCTAAATGGACCTGAAGGTTTGTGTCCGGAGCTTGCGGAGTGCAGGTTGCTAAGCAGAATATACAGCTGTTTCGTTTATTGTTCTGAGCGGAGGTAAAGTTTGTAGCGAAAGTCTGGCGTGACTTCGTTTTAACGGAGATCATTCCATGCTTGGGCACCCAGCCTGCTCTCCCTTCCCCCGGGAGTTGTATAATAGAAACCTTCCCCTGCAGCAAGCAGAAGGGACGAAGAGCGATCTCAATGATTCGACTCATTTGTTGCAAATAATGTAATCACTAAGTGACTCAAGAATGAGATTGGCTGACAAGACTCCAATCGTTAAACGACATAGGGATTGTAGGCTAAACATTGATCAGCCCTGACGTCAGATTAATAGACAATCCGAAGTTCTCTCATCAAACTTAACTTATTTTTTGTTGCTTTTTCAACAACTTTTATTTGTTGTACTGTTATCTAGCGTCGATGGAAATTTTAATTGGCATATTTGAGTAATGTATTCAACCTATGATTTAAAGTTCCCTACTGCCGCTGATTGAGATTCTGGCTGATAACGTACATATACAGGGACATCATTTTATTTTTACTTCAATTTTTATTGTACTTGTCGCGTTTTCCAGTGACGAAAGAGCTTTCAATATTGCATCATTTTCCATTTGCCTACGTCGCATCCCGGTTTTCCCCCACCTGCTTCTATTCGCCTCTCTGTAAATGCTAGTGGCTGGGCTGTCTTAGATCTTTTCTGAGAACATTAATTTCTGTAAGGAATTGGACGTCTGCGTAATATTATACCCATGCAATTGTTTAAAATAACTTAAATAAAAAGGCCTCGTTAAATAATTAACTATCACGTGATTTCCTCCCTTTCTACGACGCTGCGACGTAACCACTTGGACGGACAGTAGATAGCATGTCTGAGTAATTTTATCTTTTCGGATCGGGCAGAAGTGAAGATTGAATTTACAGTACGTAAGGTCTCTTTTATAGAGTAGATACAGAATTATTTCAACATGAGTTACTGATGCGAAGTACGAACCTGGTAATTGGAATTACGTACAATAGTCTATAGTGCGATAATATGCACATTAGAACTGAAGCCTGTATCGAAATGAACGGCCACTATTTAAAAAAAAATGTGTTTAAATATCCATATTATGATTATTTTTCAATTTAACTTCATTCTCTATATTGTACGCTAATGTGCTGTAGACAGTATAATATACACTGCATAATGAATACGTCCGCATGGAAAGTTGAATTCGTGAGTAAAAACACTCATTGTTAATACTGCACTGTATTTTGATTAAATAAAAACCTAATGAAAATTATCAAACTCAAAATCGTGATATTTCCTAGTTTACGTAAATGGATGAACTACTTTTCTTCCCTCCTATACCTAGTAAAGTGATTTGTTTGTATATTACGCCAGTATCATCGAATCCCAGTCGTGGAAGGGGGTAGCAAACGGTGTTTCCGGTTCTTAATCTTTGATCCAAAAGTATAGCCAGGTTAATATTAGAAATGTTAATAAAAATAAAATGATGTCCCTATATTATCAAGCAGTACATCTCACTTGACATGTGTCAGAGGAAGAACAATTGTTTGTATACATCTGAAGCCTGATTAGTGTAATATGTAGCTAATCAGCGATGTGTGCAATGGAGGGGGAAAGGAAGTGGCCATCCTACCTCATTATCTCCTGCCTAGTTGCCTCATAAGTGGTACCTTGTTGATATCACTTGTGAGGTTCAGACCTGTCTTCGGACAGTTGACTAACCAACAACCATTTGGTTTCCATCAGTTTATTGATTTTTTCCTTTGCTAATGTTTATACTTTTAAATAGTTTTCTACTCTAGGACAGGTATTTCACTGCAAACCCAGCATTCTTCAATATTTCCTATTTTCTCCCCTCCTCTTAGTCTCCACATATTTATTTACTTTATATACATTAAAAAGAAACATTAAAAACTATTAATTATATATAAAACAAATATAAATTAAAGAATTTGCTCCCGTATGAGCAAACGCTCGTAGTCGGAAGTTCAAAACCGCACTGCAGATAAGCAGAAAAAAGAAGAAGACAAAATAAACAAATTAATACAAACAATAAAATAGCACAGATTACAAAAACAAGAGCCTATATGATAAAGAACAATCACAATTGACAATGTTTATAACCAATATTCACAAGTATAACAATATAAGACATATTTAGCAATTAATTATCTAACCCTGTGTTAAGTTCACTTAGTAATTTCTTTAATTTTCAGTTTAAATTTAATCTTACTTATATTAGCTAAAACAGGATACTGAGAAATTAATTTGTTGTATAATTCTAAGCCATAGTTGAAGCCATGTTTCACACCAGCATCCGTTGGACTTTTGGATCTGTAAAATGAAATAATATATTTCTTCTCGTATTATAATTATGCCAATATGTGTTGAAATATGATCCCTATATTTTAATACCGTCTATTATATGATATCTTCTTCTGCCCTCAACTTTTTCCCATTCACCATTCCTTCTAGTGCATCCTTCAGTAGGCAGTTAGTGTCCAAAATTTTTCTTATTGGAATGGGATGGAATTTACGGGATGGGCCACTGTGCTCTAGCACTGAGACCTGTTACGATCTATTGCACTAACCCCCAAGCTAGGTGCATTCCCAAACCCACACCGGCTGACTACACTAAGGTTCGCTGCGTGCCCAGATTTCCAGGAGGCAATCCCCCCTCGTCCCTAGGACAACCCCTTACGTGAGTCGCCAGCCGGCGATCGGAGAATGTTATGGAATGATGACGAAATGGAGAAATGGTAACGGAATTATGTAGATGCCTAATATGGGGAAGAACGGGAGAACCCCGAAAAAAACCCTCAACTGCGACCTTGTCCGTCACAAGTGTCACTGTAGATTTTTCAATAAAAAATCCCAGAAGTGACCGGGATTCGAACCCGGGCCGACTACGTGACAGGCTGGAGGTCTCACCACACAGCCACCACAGTGGCAAAATCTTCTTGTTGCTTAGAGACCCGTAGATGTATATCATAATTTGTTATTTATTCTTTCTTTTTCCTTTTTCTGTATTGAAATTTGATTTCATTATTCAAACATTTATGGTCTGTGTGTGATCCCTAGTTTTCCTAGCAGCAGACCATTTCCGCTGTCATAAAACACACGCTGTTTACTGTATATTTATTAATGTGATCTTTTATAATATGCCGTAAGACATAATTATTTGATTCAGAGACTTCATACATTCTCGGACACTATTGCTTTCGCGGAACGCAGTTTGAGATCCAGGCTGTAGTTTCACGCATCACGTACTGCCACGGTCCCGTTCCTTCCCTTAATGAGGTATAATGACCGGCAGTCTGTTGGCTCCTGTAAGATAGGCCACTCTCCACGGCACTTGTTTATAAAGAGATTCCATTTATTCGCTGACTCGGTGTTCTGCTCGGCCGCCGTGTTGCCACTTATTAGCTTACATTTCACAAGTTTTGAAGTAGCCTTTTTGTAGCGGCGTAGACCAAGTAAAATTACATAATTTGTTCCACCCATATTGAATTTTCAATAAATTATTGTAATTCTCGTAAACTATTTGTAAAAGCCTAGAGAATTACATGAAGGGTCGATGTGAAGCTGTTTGTAAGTAGAGAGAATTACAACGTCTGTCAGTGAAACATACAGCAGAGTCCGTATAGGTCAGTTTCTATCTGATGCTTTTCCAATTCACTGCGGGCTAAAGCAGGGAGATGCACTATCACCTTTACTTTTTAACTTTGCGCTAGAATATGCCATTAGGAAAGTTCAGGATAACAGGCAGGGTTTGGAATTGAACGGGTTACATCAGCTTCTTGTCTATGCAGATGACGTGAATATGTTAGGAGAAAATACACAAACTATTAGGGAAAACACGGAAATTTTACTTGAAGCAAGTAGAGCGATCGGTTTGGAAGTAAATCCCGAAAAGACTAAGTATATGATTATGTCTCGTGACCAGAATATTGTACGAAATGGAAATATAAAAATTGGAGATTTATCCTTCGAAGAGGTGGAAAAATTCAAATATCTTGGAGCAACAGTAACAAATATAAATGACACTCGGGAGGAAATTAAACTCAGAATAAATACGGGAAATGCGTGTTATTATTCGGTTGAGAAGATCTTATCATCCAGTCTGCTGTCGAAAAATCTGAAAGTTAGAATTTATAAAACAGTTATATTACCGGTTCTTCTGTATGGTTGTGAAACTTGGACTCTCACTCTGAGAGAGGAACATAGATTCAGGGTGTTTGAGAATAAGGTGCTAAGGAAAATATTTGGGGCTAAGCGGGATGAAGTTACAGGAGAATGGAGAAAGTTACACAACACAGAACTGCACGCATTGTATTCTTCACCTGACATAATTAGGAAAATTAAATCCAGACGTTTGAGATGGGCAGGGCATGTAGCACGTATGGGCGAATCCAGAAATGCATATAGAGTGTTAGTTGGGAGACCGGAGGGAAAAAGACCTTTAGGGAGGCCGAGACGTAGATGGGAGGATAATATTAAAATGGATTTGAGGGAGGTGGGATATGATGATAGAGACTGGATTAATCTTGCACAGGATAGGGACCGCTGGCGGGCTTATGTGAGGGCGGCAATGAACCTTCGGGTTCCTTAAAAGCCGTTTGTAAGTAAGTAAGTAAGTCCATTTAGTTTCCTACTACAAAAACACAAGACTTGAATTTAGAATAAACTCCGTTACAAGTATAAAATAATAATAATAATAATAATAATAATAATAATAATAATAATAATAATAATAATAATTTATTTATTTAAGTTATTATTTATTTATTGATATTTATGTGCTGGACAACAGCCATTGGCCAATAAAAGTCTAGCACAGTGAAACAATTAATACATTAAAATGAACAACTATGGTACAAATTAAATTAAATACTAGTATTAACAACAAAATAAAGAACATAGATTACAATAATTAATAAACAAGAATTAAAACTATGAATTGAGGGGCTGGGTGCAAGAAGGGCATTTTAGAGGATGTGCCCTTTTTGAGTAAAACGCTTTATTGTGTTCTCTGACCTGTTATGCATATGATCACCAAGTTGTAGTTCAATACTGTGATCATAGAGCACAGGAGTGCCCAAAATGTAAAGGCGTGCATAGACAACATTATTACGGTTTGAATTTTCAACATCAATTTTCTCAGAACTTGCATTTGAGAGAAATGCCTTTCTTGCACCCAACCCCTCAATTATTAGGGAAAGGAGTTGATTCGTACTACCTATTTGTGTATAAGGATTATGCAAATAATATTAGCAAAGACATTGCCATATTCTAATACTTCTATACATTGAATGGATCGAAATCGCCTACATGTAAGTTAGCATGTTTAATACATCTGGAGACCGGCGAGGAAGATTTAGAATTTCTAATATAGAAGAGTTCGTGATGTCTCATGTCCTTCATAGGAATACGAAGGCTGACACTGTTTAAGGAAGATTGACAATTAATGTCACCTTTAAGGACCTTACATAAGAATAAGAAATCGAGATCATGACGTCTGGCATACAGGCTTTGACATTTAAAGTGCTCGCATTTTTTATCATAGTTATACCCAGAGTTATTAGGAAGGAATCGGTACGAACATAATGAAATAAATTTCCTTTGAATATTTTCCAGTTTTGCCGAATCAGAACTAGTAATAGAGTTCCAAACTACAGATGCATATTAGAGTTTCGATCTCACTAATGTATAGTAGGCTATGGTATTAAAAGAGAGTCAGGTGTTGAAAAAGAATAAGTAATTGACCGAATTATTCCTAACATTCTTATTGCATGGGTATAAATATAATCAATGTGGTTGTGAAAATATAATTTATCGTCAATTAATACACCAAGGTCTCTAATACAATCTTTTCTGTTAATTAATACATTTTTTAGATGATAGTTATATTTTAGTGTAGAGGTTTTCCTTAAAAATGATGATGATGATGATGATGATGATAATAATAATAATAATAATAATAATAATAATAATAATAATAAGTAATGGAATGTGGTATTGTATGGGGCAGAAACATGAACATTACGATGAAGTGAAGAGAAGCTAATAGAAGCATTTGAAATGTGGATATGGAGAACAATGGAACGTGTGAAGTGGACAGACAGAATAAGAAATGAAGCTGTGTTGGAAAGAGTGGGTGAAGAAAGAATGATGCTGAAATTGATCATGAAGAGGAAAAGGAATTGAATGGGTCACTGGCTGAGAAGAAACTGCCTACTGAAGGATGCACTGGAAGAAATGATGAACGGGAGAAGAGTTCGGGGTAGAAGAAGATATCAGATGGTAGACGACATTAAGATATATGGATCATACGGGGAGACAAAGAGGAAGGCAGAAAATAGGAAAGACTAGAGAATGCTGGGTTTGCAAAGAAAGATTTGCCTTTGGGCAGAACACTAAATGAAATGAATAATAATAATAATAATAATAATAATAATAATAATAATAATAATATAATAATAATAATAATAATAATAATAATAATAATAATAATAATAATAATAATAATAATAATAATAATAATAGTTTCATTGTCCCTGAGAGATTCAACGCCATCAAGCCTTCCGTTTCACTCAACCAATATAAGAGGACATACAGGAATACATGTCGACGGCCAAATTCTAAATTTAAAGTCTAAAGATAACTGCATTTTAAAGTTACATGTTGCTGTGAAAAATCAAATTAACATCACTCTAATTTGAAACTTATAAGACATATAAAACATCATTAACAGAATTTGGAGTAATTGCAATGTACCAGGAATTTTACTTGGAAGTCTGTTTTTCAAGACGTATTTTGAGTTGTTGTATTTTTGATCTGGCACTTGGCAGTAATTGTTTTGAGACATAGTAATCTTAGATAGGAAAAAATAAATAAATAATTGCAGCATAGATTTCTTAAACGATGACAATATAATATTAAATTCTAGAAAATTGTTATAGTCAGGGGTAAACAAATACTGAGTGCCAAGTTACCATGGCGGCTAAAATTTTTATGTGGAGCCTGAGCGTAAGTTTTTGCTGTATTGAACTAGAAAGAGTAATTTTCCGCCATTCTCATGGTATGTCTAACTTGAGAAGTCAATTGTTTAGCTGTTTCTCCCTTCTTTTAACTGGGCCGTCGATATACAAGTATTAACTTATGAAAAAAGATTGAATACCTATGAATACAATCACAGAATGAAACGAAAAATACAATTTGTATAATCAGTTTTGGTTACATTGAAACAATGACAATAATTTAGAAAAAATTGTTAATGGAAACAACAAAATAATAACTATATAGGCCTATTACAGTGCGTAATTCACATTGAGTTGTCTCCTCGCAATAACAATCTTGACGATGGATATTACATTATAAGGTAAACCAATAAATTACATCTGTAATGCTTAAGTCGCGAGATTTTATTGAATAAAAAATGACGCGTTGAATCACCGCTAAGAGGACTGTTACTCACCCATGCCTCTTTACGAACGGCGCAGGTCTAATTGAAACCTCTTTCCAACGTACATCCGTTACAAATAATTTTTGTCAGAATGTAGTTGTGTGTAAAACGAATGAAATGTTTAATTACTTTTTTGGATTTATTTATTTAAATCCACCATCAAGAGAAGCAGGCTTCCAATTACAGGTGGCTTACACAGATAGATACACAAAATACATAATAAGAAAAAAAAACAAACAAAACAAACAACACAAACGAAAGAAAGAAAATACATAACGGTAATAGATGCTAGAATATAATATTGCAGTTAATATAGTACCAAATGTCAATATAATGATGCAAAATTATTTAAAAACTAGAGTAAAAAATTATAATACACTTCTTCATAATTTAAATATCTAAGGAAATACAATTCTTTTTAATATTGTATGAAATTTTTCAACTGTTAAATTGAAATCTAATTGAGAATCACAGTTTAAAGACAGAGAGTTGTAAGTATTACACATAACAAACAATGGAGAGTTCTTGAAGAAAACAGTTCTAGGAATGGGAATAACAAAAGGTTGCCTATGACGTAATTCGTTTTTTTTAGCTTGAACTGAAGGAATTTAAGAAAATCACAGTTATTCAATATACCGTTAATAGTTTTATAGAGTAAAATTTGACTATTTATTAATCGCCGAGATTTTAAAGTTTTATAATTAAATTAAAAAAGTAACTGGTTATATGAAATTCGCTTGTCATAAGACGACACGTGATGTTTTCTAAAATATAAATAACGTAAAAATCTTTTCTGTATCCTTTCTATTTGCATCTGATGGGACTGGAACTGAGGTGACCATATTACAGACGCATACTCTAGCTTACTCCTAACTAGAGTTTTATATAGAGTATCAATAGTATTTATATTTTTTTAATTCTTTTGTATTTCTGATTATAAATCCTAATTTTCTATATGCATAAATTACCACGTGATTTAAGTGCATTTTAAAATATAAGCTGTGTGTAAAATAAATACCCAAATCCTTAAATGATTCTACTCTAAGTAACTTCAAACCATTAATTTCATACGAATTTTGAGCAACTGTCTTATTTTTAGAATACGTCATAAAGCAACATTTATTAAGATTTAACAGAAGAAAATTATCGATACTCCAAATCATGCTAGATCAAAAACGTCTTGTTGTTTGTCAATGACTTTATACAATTTAACATCATCAGCATATAGTAAACATTTAGAGTGCAAAATCTGTTTAGGTAAGTCATTGATATAAAGTAAAAAGAACAAGGGACCAAGATTGGATCCTTGGGGTACACCTCAGCTTATTAACTTACATTTCAGAGCATGTGTAACAAGTAAAATGGACTATGCTTAGGATAATAACATGGTTGATATCTTTCCGAAATTCTCTCTAAAGCAAATATCAGGTGATCACACAAGGCGAATCCTAGGGTTCATCTCACCAAAATATCACTTCTATATCACTTATTCCACAGTCGCTATATATCCTTGCATTTGATATAGCTTTTGTAACTGATAAAAAATACGTAACTAGTGAATGACGATAGTGATTATTGCATGAATAATTGATAGCTGCAGAGTGGTGTAACATAAGTTCATTCTCTTCTTTTTTATATTTTATTCTTAAGCCATTTTTATGGGTCTAGGAAATAAATGCATCTACACAACCTTTTTAAAATTCTCTCTCTAAACGACGTTGCTCCACATAATCTACAATATTGGTTCCTCATTTCGTTTTAATTTACTCTTTTGTACTCGGATTTCATTTCATTCATCCCTTTTTATTGTTTGTTAAAACCACCTTCCGTACCTTAATTACAAGGCAGAAACCACATATTTATTATGATTGTGAATTCTGATAAATATAGCCCCGCTTCTATTATCTCCGGTCTCATGCAATCCATACCTCCCTCCCAAATTACAACTTTTTTTAGCTACTCTGTTTTTAAACTGTAATTTGCTACTTTTATCTCTTTTAATTGCATAATTGTTATACACTGTTATATTCCTAATGCCCCACCCTAAATGAGGACACAGACAATGGTTTATAAGCGAGCAGATATTAAAGGAAATAATGGCATTATATCGTTTTGTGCACAGCGTTCTCTAATCTGATTACAATTGTTACGTTTCACTAATTCTTCAATATGACTTCTAAAAGCTTTATCCTTTTTACTCCCCAACAAGCCTTCTCTTATTTAGAAACTAAAAAATGTGGTATTTTACAGATTATATGAATGTGACTTCCCAATATCAAAGCATTAAAGGTCTTTCACAACGTGCGATATCCCTTCAACGTGAATTTATTTTTTAAATAATGATTGTGCGTTCCAGTTCATTAGTTAGCAATTCTCGGTTCACAGGTGGGAATGTGTTAGAGCTCTACACGGGCTCTGGCTTATCACAGGGTTTAGCAGCTGTATCATTGTGAGGTTTATATTCAGCTTTTTATATTCACTTTATATGAAGTACAGTTTAAAGAGAATGTAATGTGAAGCTAGTCCAGATTTTTGCGGAAATGCACGTTTCTCTGGTATCGAAAAAGCGGTTTCAGGTATACCGTTTGTCTATATACAGGTGAACCGTAAGTAATGGCATTAATTTCAGAGGGTTATTCTTTGAGATATTTCAAACGAAAAGGTTTAATCAAATTTTGTTTCTTCTATATGAAAAATTCCATAGGGTGTTTTGGGAAAGTCATTGATGTAATTCCCAATATGCTCAGTAAATTTAAGAGGATAGTGGATTATGTTAATAAATTATTGAAAGAATTTTAGTTTTGTTCTTTAAATGTGCAGAAATCTGATCTCAACAATTGTAACTTTTCGTTCTGAAAAGGAATTTAAGAGGATAGTGGATTATGTTAATAAATGATTGAAAGAATTTTAGTTTTTTCTTTAAATGTGCAGAAATCTGATGTCAACAATTGTAACTTTTCGTTCTGAAAAGGAATTTTAAAATGTTACATTTGTTCGGTTCAAATTAATGCACATTTAAAGGACAAAACAAAATTCTTTCAATTATTAATTACACTAGTCAACAGAATTTTTTGTGCCGACAAACAGAATGCTGATTATTACCAAGTCTGATGCGCTGATTACGAATATGTAATCAGATTTTTTCCATCACGTCAGGTTTCCGAGCACTGCAACAATGTTGTATTTTATGAATAGCCATAAATACAGTGCTGGCGGGAAGTAACTAGGTATTATTAATTGGCTGTGCAATTTTTAATATTGATGCAACCATAATGAAAATTGTGTGTACATGTAAATCATTAAATAGAGTTTGAACTTTTGCGCGTCCGTAGTATAGATGGTGGCCATGAGGGCAGTTCGCGCAACAATAGCAAAGATGGTCGATCACCTGTTTCTTCACGAACGAACTACACGCTATGAAGTGTGGAATTCCGTTGTTTTCGTTCAGAGATGGTGCCATACAGAGAAAGGAAGGAATGCCACAATCCGTCCAGAGACAATAAAGAATTGGCAGCACGGATTCGGGGCATTATCACCAATGCCCCACGCAACTTCCTCCAGAAGATTGTGGATTCCATTACCGGCCGCTTGAGGAAACTGGTGGAAGCCACAGGAGCCCACGTTTAATTTCGATGTATGCATACGTATTCCCATTTAACAAGGTACACATGAAATAAATTTCAACAATTTAGCTTTATAAATATAGAATTTATACACATTTTTCAATACCTAGTATACATGTACCTCTTCACTTGACACATCTGAATAATGGTTTGTTGATACTTGAAAGAAAATATAGACTTACAGGGTGCCTGGTAATGAAAACAGAGACAGTCAGTCTGTATTTTGTTTAGTTCGGGTGTAGAGGTATTGTTAGTACGTAGTGTGAAATGCTCTGTGTGAAATGAA
Source organism: Periplaneta americana (assembly GCF_040183065.1). Taxonomy (NCBI): domain Eukaryota; kingdom Metazoa; phylum Arthropoda; class Insecta; order Blattodea; family Blattidae; genus Periplaneta; species Periplaneta americana. Next base: position 68,595,957 of record NC_091120.1, on the reverse strand, counting down.
ATGAAGAAGCAAGGCGTAGTTATAAAAACTTTCTGAACCAATGGTATGGCGTGAACAAAAGAACCATGAAGATGACTGTTATTTCTGCTTAACCAATGTTACTGGATTCTCTTAAAAAAATAAGAGACTCATTCAGTTTCCTAATCTTCCATCAGCTATAAGACCAATACCTCATGGAGAAAATTTACCCGTTCCCATTCCACCTTCTACATGGGAAGAAGAATCGGAATCTGACATAACGTCATCTGATGATGTGCTGCCCTCTACATCAAGGAATGACGTCTACATTCCAGATGAAGAGAGAGAAGAAAAGCCACATTTAAAACATAGGTGGAACTCGACGATCTGGTACGTGATTTGTACTTAACTGAACAGTTGACTGAGCTTCTAGAATCTCGTAGTTACAGATTCTGGAGTTTGCACATGCAGCGATGTAAATGGACTGATTAAAACTAGGTATTACACATAATGCTGAAGAGTGGCGCTTATTTATAGATGCTTCTAAAATTAGTCTGAAAGCCGTTTTGTTACACAATCGTAATAAACTTTCCAATATAGCATACAGTGCAGTAATGAAAGAAACATACGAAAACATGCGTCGTATTCTTGAAGTCATTAAAATATGAAAACCATTTTTGGCATATTTGGGGGATCTTAATGTCTTCTACATGGAATGCAGAGTGGATTCACTAAATATTCTTTTTTTCTGTGCCTTTGGGACAGCCAGGATAGTCACCATCACTATATAATCAAGGAATGGCCAAGAAGAGAAGATTTCACTCCTGGGAAACATAATGTAAAATTTAAACCTTTAGTTGACCCACAAAAAGTATATCTCCATCCATTACACATTAAATTAGGGCTCATGAAGAGCTTTATGAAAGGTATGGACACATTAGACAAAGGTTTCAAATATCTACGAAGAATATTCCCCTGGCTTGAGTGCTGCAAAATTAAAAGAAGGAATATTCATTGGACCTGAGGTTAAAAAAAATGATTTTGATCGATTCTTTTTTTAGAAAAATTAACTCCAAACGTGTAGCATGGGAGTCATTTAAAAGTGTTGTGAATGAGTTCCTCGGCAACAAGTAGGAAGAAAATAATGGAAACTAGTTCAGAGTCTCTTTCAAAATTATAAGAATTTTGGATACAGGATGTCTGTCAAAATTCACTTCCAGCATTCTCATTTAGATTTTTTCCTAAAAACTTGGGTGCAGTGAGTGACGAACGAGGGGAACGCTTTCAACAAGACATTTTACAGATGGAACAGCGTTATAAAGGAAGATGGAATCCATCTATGATGAGTGATTACTGCTCGTTCATACAAAGAAAGAATACTAAAACACACACAAAAAAATGTTTTAAAGCGACGCCTCCTTCCACTACATAAATGTAAATTAGCTATTCACATCATTATAACATGAAGGATACTTTATTTTTAGTACTAACACCACTATAATAGTGAAAGACTATGTTTATGCATTCTGCATTAGATATTAAAAATGTGGAACTGCTTAGTTAGTATCGAACTTTTCAGAAGTGTAATAAGGGTAATAACTGAAAATCTGAGGGTGCTGCTGAAAAATGGGTTCAATTTTTGGATTCAGCATGGAAAATATGTGGATAGTAACAATGTTTCATTTCGGCACAATTTTCAAAGTTAAAATTTGTTGACTAGTGTTATCATTATCATAATATACTGCTCTTTTAAATTGATTAAACATATTGGAAATTCAATCAATGGCTTTCCTGAAACACGCTATGAAATGTTTCATATGAAACTTTTTTTTCTCGAAAATGAAGCGAAAACGAGCAAAATTGTATTAAACTTTTTGTTTGAAATATGAAATGGCATAACTTACGGTTCACTCTGTATAACAGTATCTTTTATAAGTTATTGGAAGAATTTTGGGTAAATTTGAAGTATCTATGGAAAAGTATGACTTCTTTGATGACATAGACCCAAGTTATTACTTTTTTAAGATGGCAGTATTATGGTCGACAGATCGATAAGTTGGAGTCGTGCGGTATATCGTAGTCGTTTTGACTTCCTTAGTCTCCGCATACGATCCATATATGAAGGGTTCAGAACCATAGTGGGCCAAGCGCCATTTACTAAAGCCTTAGAAAACAAGGGTTAAAATGAAGTTATTACCATAATTCAATGGAAACATATACCAAATAATACACATTAAAACTAAATTATATGTCAATCTTCGTTAAACTATGGTATTCACTTAACTTTAACCCTTGCTTTTTCCGTTTTTAATAAATGGCGTTTGTCCCACTATGGCTCTGAATCCTTCATATTTCAATGTAGTCTATCGTCTGATATCTTCTTCTGCCCCGAACTTTTCTCTCGTTTACCATTCCTTCCAGTGCATCTTCAATAGGCGGTTTCTTCTCAGTCAGTGACCCAGCCAATTCATTTTTTTTTCTTCCTGAAGTAAGGATTATCGGGCCAATTTATTTCGGAATACGGTTGGCATTGAGGCATACGAGAAGATATTCTCGGAGTTTGTGGAACAAATTGATGACATGTAACTAATGCAAGTATAATATATATATATATATATATATATATATATATATATATATATATAGTTGGTTATTTAACGACGCTGTATAAACTATTAGGTTATTTAGCGTCGATGAAATTGGTAATAGCGAGATGAGGCCGAGGATTCGCCATAGATTACGCCTGCCTGGCATTCACCTTACGGTTGGGGAAAACCTCTGAAAAAACCCAAGCAGGTAATCAGCCCAGACGGGATCGAACCCGCGCCCAGCCCAACTTCAGACCGGCAGGTACGAGCCTTAGCCGACTGAGACACGCCGGTGGCTTGCAAGTATATTTTCGGTCAAATAGTCAATGAAAACAATATCCAGTTATTTTTTAACGGAATCATCGCTGTTCGCCAGTGACCACCACGTTCGTCCGATCTCATTAGTTCTGATTTCTTTTTATGGGACTACCTTAAGGGTAGTTCTTTTCACGACAAGCCTCAAACCTTGGAACATCTGGACAGACCCGTAATGCATGCTATGCAACCATTAAGATACCATTGATAGACGTCATCTGCGATGATATGTAAGGAATAAAGTGATACGTGACAGAATGAATATTGGTGCAACAGCAGTGGATACTACCAAAGCGTGTCTCGCTTGAAAGAGAAAAGGCTGCAAAAAAACTAATGCAATATTATATACCGCTATAGAGTGAAATGAAAGGACGACTGAAAAGCACATGAAAGGAAGGAGTTCAGAGTGCGACGGCCTCTAGGATGGAGACTCTTCCAAAAATAGACGGTTGTGGACACTAGAATGCGAGAAGAGACTATGACGATGTAGATAATCGCAAATACAGTTTCTATGTAAAATGAATCTTGCTTTCATTATAGGTTCAGTGTTATGTGTTACTTGTTATACACTATCTACCAAAAAATAATTGGGCACTGTTTTTGCCCCTTTAGAACCTCGTGGTACCACCTCTTGTTGCTATAACAGCCACCCTGCCAGGCATTCTGGTAGTTTGTGTAGGATATCCACTGGAATCCGTCGCCATTCCTCTTGTAACATGGCACTCAGTTGGACAATGGAAGTTGGCCGCATCTCCCGAGACCTCAATCACCAGTCCAATTCGTCCCACAGGTGCTCATTGGGATTGAGATCAGGACTCTGTCCAGGCCAGTCCAACCAATGAACATTATTGTCTGTATACCACTGCATAGTAGCCGCCGAAACATGGGGCCAACTTCCATTGTCCAACTGAGTGCCATGGTGCAAGAGGAATGGCGACGCATTCCAGTGGATATCCTACACAAACTAGTGGAGAGCATGCCTGACAGGGTGGCTGTTATAGCAACAAGAGGCGGTACCACGAGGTTCTAAAGGGACAAAAACAGTGCCCAATTACTTTTTGGTAGATAGTGTACATGTCATGCAAGAGTTAGATTCAGAATGAAATTTTGTTTTGAAAACTAATTTATCTTCTCTTTTTCTACGATTACACAATTAGACGGAATCCATTACTGTGTGGTTTTTTGTTGAATGTGAATTGTTTCATTAGATAAAGGTAAAATACGTAGGAAAGACAAAAATGATAGTCGTATTTAAGTTAAGTTTTTCTACATAGCCCATTCTTTCCGCCTTTCAATAAATTAATTCGGGTTTTTAGGTAGAAGTAGCATTTATTTCAGGGACTCCTAATATAGACATTTGCGGTCTTCATCCGCTGTGGCGGAATGCCATTGTTGACAGAAGCTGAATGAATTACGAGGTACGAAATGCGGACATTTAATTACATTCTCATTTATGTGACTAATTTCTGTTTCTCCCCTAAAAACGTCGTTTTTAACTTGATGGTGCAGAGGGAACAGCCTGCGTGATGTGGTGCAATTTCTCAAAGTAATGGAATCGGACATGAAATTTATACCACTTGCCCAAACGTTCACATAAACACGCAGTCCCTCTTTTCATACAAACATTGTGTACAAGGCTTAAATACCGCACAGCAAGAGCAGATAGCAGTTGTCCTGGTTTGTTGTTATTACTATTTTCTCTGTATCTCTCTCAGCTCTTCCAACTTCTTTGACAGGATCCATACATCATCAGCATCTTCTTTTAAAGTTTTAATTCTAAAATATTTGGTTTAAATATAGAAAAGATTATATCAAGGTGATGATACCACCTCTCAAAGCTAAAGTTGTGTCTTTTTGACCGAAGGAAATCCACATACTTTCTATTTTGTTTTTATTTTTATTTTTTTGGTTTACTTTACGACGCTGTATCAACATCTAGGTTATTTAGCGTGTGAATGAAATGAAGGTGATATGCCGATGAAATGAGTCCGGGGGTCCAGCACCGAAAGTTACCCAGCATTTGCTCGTATTGGGTTGAGGGAAAACCCCGAAAAAACCTCAACCAGGTAACTTGCCCCGACCGGGATTCGAACCCGGGCCACCTGGTTTCGCGGCCAGACGCGCTGACCGTTACTCCATAGGTGCGGATTTCTATTTTGTTTTCTAGCCATTGTTCGACAAAATAGTTTTCGAGCTTTTCGATTTACTTATTGAAAGCTATAAGGATAATGGTTGGTGTGCATAAAAGAAATCATGTAAAAGGATTTTCAAAAATTTGAAAACAGTGACCTTACCTTGTGAGTACATTCTTTCCTTAATGATGTTTTATACGTGGGATAGTCAAGAAGTAACCTTAATAATTGTTTTATTAATTGAATATGCACAATAAGACTACAAACACTTAATCACTTTTCAACATAATATAACAGGAACACTTGCATTGAACGTAGTGGGAACTATGTTGAAAAGTCATGAAGTGTTTGTAGTCTTATTGTACATATTCAACTAATAAAACAACTATAAAGGTTGGTGTGTGGATAAGCTTCAGGGCTTGGTGTTGTTTTTCCTCCATTCCTGTATCTTGCACAATAATGAAAATTGGTATGAGTAAAACACAGTCCTTCTACTATACTATATATATACTACTATACTATGTATATACTACTATACTATATATACTATACTACTACTTATTCAGTTTTGTGTGTAAAATTGTAGTGTACTTTGTAAATTTGTAGTGTTTTTTGTAACGCAGTTTTACTCCTGGTTGAGTGTTAGAGAAGGCCTTAACTCTGCCAGGTTAAATAAATCATTATTATTATTATTATTATTATTATTATTATTATTATTATTATATGAAAAAATATTTTTACAATTAAAAATAATTATTTATATTTTTTTTCTTCAAAATTCATAATGGTGGCAGTTTACTGTGCAGTGATGAAGCGTTTCTCTCATAAATCATAAAATTGTTAACTTTTTCATGTTATCTCGCTTTTATTTTATTGCTGAAACTCATGTTTACAATATCATATTCTTTCAACTACATTACTTAATAAATAATATTTTCTTTTATTTTGTGTTTGAAATTACTGATACTTGACCATTTTTTTCAATGAATTTATTTTTCATCAGACAATCTATCAAACTAAGAGAAGTGATCTTACATCATATTGTAGATATGACATGCATAAATACACACAAAAAATTTAATCACAGAATGTTGGATGGTTTTTGAGTTATGTGGGAAACGCTTCATCAGTGCACAGTGAACTAAATTTTGAAAAAAAAAAATAATAATTTTTTTTAAATCGTAAAAATATATACATATTTTTTTCATATAGCAGAAGGACATTGTTTTACACATACTAATTTTCATTATTGTACAAGATACAGTAATGGAGGAAAAAATGTTGCCAGTACTTATAGGCCTATATATACTGTATATATATATATATATATATATATATATATATATATATATATATATAAGTACTGGCAGACTATTTCCTTATCCAACAACTGCTCTGAAGATGGCCACAACACAGCGGTCGAAACGTCAGCCAATAACACCAAGACAACGCGGTAGAAGCCCTGAAGCTTATCCACACACCATGAACACCAGCCGCGGAAGCCTACGCGAACACTTAAGTATTAAGGTTACTTTTTGACTCTCCCTCTTATTAAAAAACAAGATACATTTAGTGCTAATCAAAACATTCACAATTATTTTAAAACAATACACAAATCAGATCTACATATATCCTTTATTAGTCTTAGCTGTTATAAAAACGGAGTTCATTATTCATTATATTATGATCTTCAGTTCAATGTCTAATTATTTTAAATCTTTGAAAGGCGATGAGAAAAATTTCCGAACAAAATTAACCAAATTTATAAATACTCGTATCTTCTACACAACTGATGAATTGTTTATGCTTGTTAATTGAATTAATTTACTTGCTATGTATTGTACAATTTTGTATAACTCAACTGATGAATAATATGTGATGTAAATTGAATCAACCTGCTTGCTATACAGGGTGAATGGTAACATCTGCACGAAAATGTAAGAGGTGGTTCTACATGTTAAATATAACAAAACTTTTATTATACTTTTCCTTCGAGAAGTACCGTTAAGAAGAAAAAAAAATAGTCTTTACCCAATGTTTGCAGCGCTCTATTGCGGTAATGGTCCGAGAGAAATGGCTGATTGCTGTACAAGCAGATAGGCCTACTGTAGGTAAAAATAATTTGAACAGTTAATGTCTGGACTTCCTTTTTTAGACCCATGCGAACTAGGAGGATGGTTTGAATTTGATTTTAATGAAGATGGCCCCACTTCTCCTGTTGTGAAATCTTTCAGTCGTTATTTAGATGAGAATTGTATTTCAGAACAAGCAACATTTCCTCCGAGGATAGAGGCAAACAAAACGTGTGATGTTACTCGCACAACAAATATACGCGAGTCATTTCACAGCAGATTCAATTTAATTTTCATTCTCAACCACGTATTTTCACTTTTTTTAAAGAAGTGTTGAAAGGCTTCCAGACGGAAACTTACCTAAAAATCAACGGGGTGAAAGATGAGAAATCAATCGCATGTTACTAGTATGTTAAACTTACATGCTATTTAAATATAACCTGTAGTAAAGTGATCTAAAAAGAATTACTTGCAAACTATTAGTCTTAGAGAGAGCTAGTTTGCGCCATTGTGTATATAATTAAATGTATGTTGTTTAGAATATATCATTCCAGAATGTGATTTTTAATTCAGTACCCCTTCAAGAGTTCTGATATCATGAAGAAACAACCAGTGAAAGTTGTTTGAATTGATTTTTGTGTTTTATATGTCGTTGTCCTCTGCGATTTACTGGCTATCATGTTTACCTTCTTTATGTGAGACAGATAACACGGGTTCTAAACGACCGAGGAGCAATAGTCCGAAGTACGGCTTCTGGGAGAAAAGTAGTCGGAATTTGTGTGTTATATTCATTTTTCTGGAATTTAGGTAGAACAAGCGGCGTTCAGTGATCTCAAAATGGCTTTTGTATTGTCTATATACATTTTCTACTTCCAGAAACAGATGTGTCTGCATCCAAATGCCCGTTTGTGCAATCTTGTGTGTGAAATAGGAATAACTTGACAAATTATCTACTTCGATTATTAATTTATCAACGAGAATTGGGACTAGGTTTAGTCTTTGGTCAATAAAGAACAAGACTTCGAAACTATTCAGCCAAGATAAATCCTAAATATTAACACAGTAAATAAGTTGGGAATATAATCAGGGAATTAGAAATGTCACCTTATTATGCCTTTACTTAAGAAATTGTATTTATCTGTGCTTTATTAGCAGAATTTCAGAAAAATCTAAGTTAAGGGGTTAGGTACAGCTTACAGCAATAAAATTTTGGAAATATTCAACATTTTTTACCTCCATTACTGTATCTTGTACAATAATGAAAATTAGTATGTGTAAAACACTGTCCTTCTGCTATATGAAAAAAAAAAATATTTTTACGATTTAAAAACATTATTTAAATTTTTTTTTTTCAAAATTCAGTTCACTGTGCACTGATGAAGCGTTTCCCACATAACTTAAAAACTATCCTACATTCTATGATGAAATTTTTTGTGTCTATTTATGCATGTCATATCTATAATATGATGCAAGATCACTTCTCTTCGTTTGATAGATTATCTGATGAAAAATAAATTCACTGAAAAAAAATGGTCAAGTATCAGTAATCTTCAAACACAAAATAAAAGAAAATATTATTTATTAAGTAATGTAGTTGAAAGAGCATGCATGATATTGTAAACATGAGTTTCAGCAATAAAATAAAAGCGAGATAACATGCAAAAGTTAACAATTTTATGAGTTATGAGAGAAACGCTTCATCACTGCACAGTAAACTGCCACCATTATGAATTTTGAAAAAAATAATAATTAATAATAATAATACTAATAATACTAATAATAATAATAATAATAATAATAATAATAATAATAATAATAATAATAATAATTTATTTATTTAATCTGGCAGAGCTAAGGCCAGTAGGCCTTCTCTTCCGCCCAGCCAGACTCTAATTCTAATTAAATGCATTTGCTTACATAGTTATTACATTAATATCTAGATCATAAAACAACATGAAAGTAAATATGAATATTTTTTTTTATTGTAAAAATATTTTTTTCATACAGTAGGACTGAATCTAGACGTTTGAGATGGGTAGGGCATTAGCACGTATGGGCGAATCCAGAAATGCATATAGAGTGTTAGTTGGGAGGCCGGAGGGAAAAATACCTTTAGGGAGGCCGAGACGTAGATGGAAAGGTAATATTAAAATGGATTTGAGGGAGGTGGGATATGATGATAGAGAATGGATTAATCTTGCTCAGGATAGGGACCAATGGCGAGCTTATGTGAGGGCGGCAATGAACCTCCGGGTTCCTTAAAAGCCAGTAAATAAGCTAAGTAAGTAGAGGGACTGTGTTTTACACACATCAATTTTCATTATTGTACAAGATACAGTAATGGAGGAAAAAAAATGTTGAATACCTATTTCCAAAAAGTTGCTGTAACCTGTACCTAACTTCTTAACCCGACTTAAAATGACTGAGAACCAGAGTTCGAATCCCGATAATGACGGAGTCTTATATTTATGGTGAACAAAGCCAAAGTTCCTGAGGGTTCTTCTTGTTTTTCTCCCATTTCCCTTCACCGTTCTGTTGTCATTCTCCACTTTAATTCTTATAATCACAATTTCAATAGTAGCATTGAGACTGACATAAGCCTACACATACAAGAGGAGTTGGAAGAATAACGCCGTGTCCTAAGTAAATGCGAGCATCGGGCACCGCGTTAAAACACGCATCGCATATATCTGCGAGTAAAAGCGAAGGTGTCCAATGTAACTGCGTACGGCAGTTTTTAATGCAAAATATTGATTTATAATTATCGACGTGGACGCATATGGAAAAGACAATTATGCATGAATACTTCATAACTCAGCTATTTATCAAAACATAGAAAATTACTCTTTACCTTTACGAAAAGTTGCGCAGGTACCTAACTTCGAAAAAAAAATACTTAATTTTTATTCATAGGAGACAAAGCTTATCCTTTAGGAACATATCTAATGAGACCCTATACTAGAAGAGTTCAAAACAAGATAACGGCCTCATATTTCAATTACAGTTTATCACTTTGAAGAATGACTATAGAATGGAATGTTGTTGAAATCTATTGAAATTATTGTAGAAAATGCATTTCATATTGTACAATAATTTTTCATAGCGCTACAATTGACAAGGAATAGGATACTTCTACAAATGTCTCGGAAGATAATACGACGCAAGGATATCATAATTGACAGCACTCGAAGGCAAACAATCGTACGTCGAGAGCAGTAGTAAATGTGCGAGACACCTTTTATCAATAATTTTAATTGAAAGTAATTTAGTGTTTAAGTAATCTCATTATCACGGGTTTTGAAAATAATAAACATTGATTAAAACCTATACAATTACATATTTACTTACTTTAAGCTTAATTGAATATCCCGTACTATCAGCTACAGAGTTCCATTCTTTGTCAATAGCTAAACGATCCTTGTACTGAGGGTTTTTTTGTTCCACAATACATTTCTTGTTTATACTTCGGAAATTAACACTTCAATTGCTATTGCTTGCCGGACGACATCTGCGGTGAAAATCAAACCGTTTTAAATTCCAAACAATGCGTGCGGTGCGACTTCACAGCATCGTATGAATCGCACGCGTCTCGTGTTCACGTTGGACAACTGCATTTATTACACACAGATTGATTGTGAACGTCAACCGCAGTAAACGCATCGCACCGCACGCACCGCCTTGCCCGCCTTAACCTTGGACATGGCATCAGACGTGCAGGTTGAATCGGCAGATGATACCATATAGCTGAGCGACGATATCTGCAAAAGGGCGACAGTTCCTACGCCTATTTTACTCTCTGTATAGGAACGGTATAGTATTATAACTTTACTAGAGACTGCAGTAATATAGGCTTTATTTTTAATTTGCCCATATTGATGTGCATCTATTAAATTTTGTAAGTGCTCACATAGCGACTCTTAAACCTAAATTTTTCATACATTTGTTTATTTTAAGAGCATGTTTCTTATCAATATGTTCAAGTAGTTTGATTCTTTTTATTACTTATAACATTAGATTCAATTAGACGTTTCTTAAGGTGATTAGTCGATCCTATAATCTCGAGTTATCATGTAACGGACTCTTGAAATTTCGAGTTTACTCAACTTCAGTCAGGTGACGTTTATCTGCTTTAGTTTGAAGGTCTGATAATACACAATAGAATGTATCTTTGTTGTTTAGACAACAAAGGTTTAGTAAAATAAAATAAAACCATCTGCTCTTCAATAAGGGTGACCACAAGGATCCAGAAAACAAGTACATATATATATATATATATATATATATATATATATATATATATATGTGTGTGTGTGTGTGTGTGTGTGTGTGTGTGTGTTTGCAATGAAAATACATACAATAATTCATGTCGAATAGCACCGAAACAGCTGTAAGCCGCACATGCTTACATAATTAACACGAGTAAGATCGCCATTTAATCAATTATACATACATTAAATTTCAAAAGAAAATAAAAGTGAATCATATTACTTGAAATAGAGATGAAATTGCAAAATTTGAATTGAGTCCCTTAGAATTTCTCTAAGGATTTTCTCAACATTGTAAAATGTGAATCCCTTTGATTTTAAAAGGTTATAGGTGTATTTCGAGAAGACACGTTGGAACCCCATAAGTGATATCAATAAGGCAACTAAGCCATGAGATGACGGAGTAAGGTAGCCAGTTTCTTTCCCACTTCATTGCATACATCTCGGTGTAGTAACATATTTCATCAGTCAGACTTAAGATGTACATAAGCAATTATTCCTCCTCTGACACACGTCGTCAAGTGAGATGTCTGCGTGATAATAGATGCACGTATCAGCCAGAACCTCAATCAGAGGTTGAGTGTATTAAGAGGACGAAATTACAAGAATTTCTGGACCAATATTTACTTCAGCATTAATGCCGAAATCATCCTAAGCATTTTACTTACAAGAATAAATCTCCACCGAGCGAGTTGGTTCAGACGGTAGCGTTTGAGACTGGTATTCGGGAGTTCCGGGGTTCAAATCCCGTGGTCGACCAAGCTGACTAGGATTTTTTAGTCACAAAGGCAAATGTCTGATTGCAAATTTACATGCCATGATTCATCACCGCTTCAATCACCAATATCATAAACATTAATGAAAATCTTTAATCAGTCACATGAACACAAGACATCTACAACACGTAGGGGCCTACACAAAAAAAACAGGCATTCAACAATAGTGAAAAGGGCCTACTGATTTACCCACAGATTCTGAAACACTAGCTAGCTAGTGAGTAAAAATTAAAATTATAAAAGAAAAATGTTTCTAGCCACTACCGTAAGCGCCAGGCTCGTGCACGGTGTGCTCTTACCCAATAACATAACATAAAATTTACAAGGACAGTTTACTAAATACAGTAAGTAACTTAATTCAAACCAATAAATAGCACACAAGAAAAGAAGAAGAAGAAAGAAAAAAAGAGAGGAAAACACATTTAATATAAATTGACAGTCAGACAGAAGTCAGTCATATTCAATAAAAACATGAATATAGTCGACAGAAATAAAAGGTAAAAAAATGCACACGTTTGTTAATATTATATATCATGAATAATTTTATAAATTTCTTTTTTAAAAGCTTCAATTTTAAAATATTTCAAATTTGGAAAATGGTTTGTAATTTTATTATAAAGTCTTGGGCCGAAACTAGCACCATGTTTAAGAGCTGCACTTATATGGCATTTAGGCTCAATTAATGGGAAAGTAGACTTTTGTATTCGAGTACGATATTCATGTCGATTAGATTTATGTTTTATTTGATTCCTGCAGTAGTAAGTTAGTAAACTATATTTATAAATTTTTCAATAGTTAATACTTTAAAATCTGTATAAATTAAATTTGTTGGGTAATCCATATCTTTGGTTAGACAGATTTTTATTAATCTTCTGTGTAATAAAATTAATGGATTAAGTATACATAATGCTACTCCACCCAATTTATTATACTATATTGTATTAATGATTGTACTAAAGAGAACATATGACCACTTATGTTAAAGAGTGTATAAATAAACGTACAAAAAACCTTCGAAATAATTAATACTATTCATATGAATTATACAAACTAAAATAAATGTTTCGAAAGTACCTTTACATACAGAAGGAATAAACAATAACAATACATTGATTAAAGTTCTCGTTAACACTTTGTTTTGTAAGTGCTCACATAGCGACTCTTAAACCTAAATTTTTCATACATTTGTTTATTTTAAGAGCATGTTTCTTATCAATATGTTCAAGTAGTTTGATTCTTATTATTACTTATAACATTAGATTCAATTAGACGTTTCTTAAGGTGATTAGTCGACCCTATAATCTCGAGTTATCATGTAAGGGACTCTGGAAATGTCGAGTTTACTCAACTTCAGTCAGGTGACGTTTATCTGCTTTAGTTTGAAGGTCTGATAATACACAATAAAATGTATCTTTGTTGTTCAGACAACAAAGGTTTAGTAAAATAAAATAAAACCATATGCTCTTCAATAAGGGTGACCACAAGGATCCAGAAAACAAGTACATAATATATATAAGTTTGCAATGAAAATACATACAATAATTCATGTCGAATAGCACCGAAACAGCTGTAAGCCGCACATGCTTACATAATTAACACGAGTAAGATCGCCATTTAATCAATTATACATACATTAGGCCCTAAATTTCAAAAGAAAATAAAAGTGAATCATATTACTTGAAATAGAGATGAAATTGCAAAATTTGAATTGAGTCCCTTAGAATTTCTCTAAGGATTTTCTCAACATTGTAAAATGTACGTCATAGCATACAGACAACCAACCCCCACCATAGGAGCAACACACCCCCACCCCTACCATCGAGAACTGCACATCGCAGAGCCAAAATCAGCAGTGGTTCAAGAGACACTGAAGACGACGACAAATAGCGTCGAAACGGGCCGTCTGTCGAAGGTAAATACCTTTTTAACAATTTTAACACTTTTAACGTGTGACAGAGTAAATTTTCAATAACAATATTATTACTACAAAGATGAAAGGAAGAATCTACTGTGGCTCAAGTGACAGCGTTTCTGCTAAAAGTAGAGGAGACTCAGGTTCGATTACCGGTAAAGCACTGGAGATTTAATTCCCTCCTACAGAGGCTGTGTATATTACTTGCTTTCTATCTTTTGCATGGAGTTGTAATTGGTCGGTTTTAATACGAAGGAATCCCGCTGCTTGTGATGTGTAGTGTTGATTCACAATCCATGAGGACAGAATGTGCCTTAAGAAGTTAAACCTTAAAAAATATAGTGAAGCTGAAGATGATGATGATGATGTTGGTGGTGATGATGATTATGATTATGGTAGTGATAATTATGATAGTGATGATGAAGAAGAAGAAGAAGAAGAATAAGAAGAGAGGAAGCCTGAGAAATATTCAAAATTAAAGTCGTTTTAATACCTATATTTATTTATTTATCTTCTTCATCTTCTGGTCTTCAAAGTGTAGACCTAGATAGATTTTACCTGTTTACACTAAAACAGGTATTTTAGCCTCTTATTTGCATTCTTAATTATTTATGTTTAGTCTGCCTTAACTTACTTATTCCTTGGCTGTAAGTATAGTCCATTTTAGGCAATACACAATTTTCCACGTTGAGCTAATGTTTTGTAGAGTTTTTATGACATTTTAGAGATTTATCGAGTTATGCAATTAGTTTTGAACTCTTCTTAGTTTGTCCAGTTTCATGTAAACGTCTAATTTACGTTAAGGTTTAATTTTATATGCTTTTATTATATTATATTATATTATATTATATTATATTATATTATATTATATTATATTATACTATATTATATTATATTATATTATATTATATTATATATTATATATTATATTATATTAGCTACATTAAATTATATTCATTTGTATGATGTGAATAATGAAACTCGGGTATACGTATGACCAATTGACCATATGTTAGGAGCAAACTTTCAAAACTTGACGTGTCCACTTTCAGAAAATGCTACAATAATGTGTCTCTGTAATAAAAGAAAGATTTTTCTATTGTGAAATTTTATACGATTATGAAACTATAGAACCAAAATAATATATATATATATATATATATATTTATATAAAAAAATATTTTCCAAAACATACTTTTCGTGTTTCATTACTCTTTTTAAGGAAATAAACGAAAGAAGAATTTTTAA
This sequence comes from Periplaneta americana, assembly GCF_040183065.1. NCBI lineage: Eukaryota > Metazoa > Arthropoda > Insecta > Blattodea > Blattidae > Periplaneta > Periplaneta americana. Next base: position 68,580,691 of record NC_091120.1, on the reverse strand, counting down.
TATTTCGATTGTGTTGGCGTATTGGTTATTTTGTGTTTTTTGTTAAGATCTTATCAACTTATTTTCGCTTTTGGACGAATTGTTGGTAATATCACATTCGTACTTTTCGAGAAGATAATTTAATAATGATAGTAATAATAATTTATTTATTTACTTATATTTAATGTGCTGTACAACAGCCAGAGGCCAATTACAGTTCAGCACAAACAATATAACAAAAACATTAGCAATAATTTACAATAAAAGTACAAAGAAATAATTAAATTAATGGCAATTAATTAAAATGATAATTACAAATGAAATAATGGAATAATAAGTGAAGAATGGAATCATATAAAATAGTATTATAAAGATATACAAGATTATAATACAACGACAATAATGACAATGAATGGACGGGATAAAATGGATGACTAAACTACATAGCATAATGAGATAAAAGTAATTGTATTTGAAAATGAAAGGATGAAATCAAGTAAATTAATAAATAACAAAATTAATAATAATAATAATAATAATAATAATAATAATAATAATAGCAGTAATAATAATAATGTAATCTATGTGGTAAATAAAATCTTTTTATCTATATGGTAACGTGTTTGTAGGATGAAGAGAAACCCTTGATCAGATTATCGATTATAATATATTAATCTTAATATTTGGACATCGGGAAAAATGAAGTTCAATTTGCAGCAAGCTCTAAGCCCATGTTGCAGAAAGTGTGTTAGAAGCTTTACCCTTGTACTCAGTAGAATGGAAAAGTCGTCTGAACATCTAGAGTATGTTTTTGGACGTATGTTTATTAAAAATGTTTGTTTTACTTGTTTTGGTGCATATTGCCTACTGTTAAATTGAGCAACTCCTTCTCAAAAAGCCTGTGTAACCATATTATGTAATTATAAACCATTTTAATTGATTCACTTGTTATTCTTGTTTCATATGGGCCAATAATTTTGTAAACCACAGAATACAGTACTCTGAAACTACTACATACTGTGCTGTATAATACAGGGAACCATTTTCTTTTTTAATTTCAATCGACCTTCCTTTTCGAAATTGGAAATTTTCTAGATTAATCTCAGCTTATATTTTTGTCCTTCTTGCTTCTACTATTGTCACAGCAGCTATAAGCCACTGTGAAAACCTGGAAATTATTATTTTTCGCAGCGTTGTAATATGCAGAGATGCAGACTGAAAGCGATGCGCCTGTCTATCGCGATGCATCTGCTCGCACCTGCCCACGCTGGCTCGGTCAATGCCAGCGCCAGCGAGCTCACGTGTTGAGCGGCAGCTAAGATCCACTTTCCTATACCGCTCGCGGGTAAACGTGGTCCTTATGGGAGTGTTCTTGTCCATTGGGTCTAGTAGTCACGTGGTACTCCCCTCTCTCCTCCAGCGAGGTCGGCCTGCAGCTGGAGAGCGGAGCCTGGAAAGGCAAGACGTGGCCGTCAGTGCTGTAAACTAATTCTTTTATCAGTGTTTTTATATCTTAGAATGTAGGAAACATGTATTAGTGATTGTGATAGTGTTGAGTGAGTGATGCTCATTTGTGTATACGTGTGGTCGAATCTGTGTTTCCCGCCAGGTGAAGTGTGTGTGGATTTACATTCTTGCAGTTGCCAACATTAAAAACATTTCTATCTACAGGCAAGTAAGTACAGAATTCCAGTTGACATTTGTCTACTCTTCCTTTCCCCCCAACTCCTGTTTATATGTCACGGGCATGCGTGCGAAGCGGCATCGGTTCCTCTACCTCCGGGTGGAAAGGTTATTTTCTCCCCCGATCGCAAACCCTCAAAACGGATTTGAACTTCCGGAGTCTTGTTTATTATTTTGGAACAAATAGCCTTAACACGAATTGTGGCAACTCTGCCTCCACGTGTGCTAGGGGTTTCAGTTTGTGTCACTTGCTGCAGTTTGTAGTTCCCTATCAGGGGTGTACGCAAAGGGAGGGGGGGTGTTACAGGGTTAGAAACCCCCCCCCCTTGAATTAAAAAAAAAATTAGACTTGGGTTTTTTTATCCATAATCGTTTTTCCTTCTCTAATTTTTCACTGTCAGAGCAACAAAATCTACATCGATATAAGGCATAGTTCTCCTACCCCTCCTTCAATACAGTATATTCATTATACTAATTTTTTATTTTTCATCCTTGGTGAGTTCCATGTTCTATTATTGTGTTTAATTAAATTTATTTAAATATATTTGATTGTTTCCATGCAGGTTTCCTGTTATATAAAGTAAAATGTGTTGCCTATCATATACAAATAATTGTCGACTAAATATATATCAATGATTATTGTGTAGTGTAATAATGACAAAGCTTTTTTATTATATAAAATTAAAAAGAAATTAAAATTTGTTAAAAATTGGATGGCTGTGAAAATATAACGTTTCAAAGATTTTATGGGGATATTCATAATTATACCGTAAAAATAATATAATAATAATAATAATAATAATAATAATAATAATAATAATAATAATAATAATAATAATGGTACATAAAATTTAAAATATCAATAACATAAATAAGTAAACAATTTTAATAATATCCCCCCCCTTGACAAAATTCTGTGTACGCCACTGTTCCCTATAATCTTGCAGCAAAAAATTCGGTAGACAAAATTTCGTTACTTGAAATCTGTGACTTTCATATTGGTTTTATGCAAAATGTATTTATTTGGTCATATTTAAAAGTAAACAGACATATTGTCCTTGGAGGCTCCTTCTCTTTCACATAAATGGCTGTGTTACAAAAACAAATAATAATAATAATAATAATAATAATAATAATAATAATAATAATTTCAAAAACAATCTTCACTTATCAGCTAGTGCAGCGGTTCTCAACCTGTGGTACGTGAATCACTGCTGGGTGCTACTTAAAGTGTGGAATGAATATATAAATTATCATAAAACATAAACATATTGGGTCCACACCTGTGGAGTAACGGTTAGCACGTCTAGCCGCGAAACCAGGTGGCCCGGGTTCGATTCCCGGTTGGGGCAAGTTACCTGGTTGAGGTTTTTTCCGGGGTTTTCCCTCAACGCAATATGAGCAAATCCTGGGTAACTTTCGGTGTTGGACCCCGGACTCATTTCACCGGCATTAGCACCTTCATCTCATTCAGACGCTAAATAACCTAAGATGTTGATAAAGCGTCGTAAAATAACCTACTAAAATAAAAAAAAAATAAACATATAGGAGGTATAGTTGTTTTCTGTAGGTATATTTTATGGAACACTTCATAATCTGTCCACACATCATAATCTGTATACTCGGTCACAACAAGACATTCTATTGTCAGTCCCTCGTCACAGAACTTCCGCATATTCTTCGTCTTTGACAAAGGACCTATCCGTTCTTGGGATTCATTACATACAGATGTTAGGGGCTGCCCGAACTTAAACGCTTTCAAGTCTAAAGTGAAACATCATATTTTAGAACGCATAGTGTCCCAGGATATATATTAGAATTCACAATTGTAACTAGTTTATTAAGTACTCATGTAATTTAATTGTCATATAGGTGAAGTAAGTATTCAAGTTCGAAAATTCTCTGGCTTATGCATTCCCTGATCGGGTCTAAAACCCAGATAGAACTGATATTTAACCCCTGCGGTAAATTTCGGTGAAGTCTGGAGGTCCTAATTAGTCAAATCCACTCTCCTCACCTCCACGCTGGAGCCCCCCTGGGATCTTTTAAGACGCGAAAGAGAGCGCGGCGTGCGGAGAGCAACGGGAAGCTACCGCATTTACCTTTCTAAAGAAAAAACTGCAATGACATTATGAATCATATGCGGAGGGTAAGAGGAAGACAGAAAATAGTAAAGACTGGAGAATGCTGGGTTTGCAGTGAAAGACCTACCCTTGGGAAGAACACTATGAATGAATGCATATTTTTCTGTTTCGATTTTGTCTTGGGTCTGATTGAATGGAAGAGAAGGCTTCACAGCCTTAACTCTGACAGGAAAAATAAATCATTAATAATAATAATAATAATAATAATAATATTATTATTATTATTATTATTATTATTATTATTATTATTATTATTATTATTATTAAGTAAATTGAGATAATAACTGTTCTTTTTTATTTAAACACGCCTAAATACAGTAAAGCAATCCATTATTGATATTGTAGCATAGGCACATTTATTATGGCTCTAGAAGCGACATTTGACGATTTGCCATTATAAATTTAGTTAGTAGTAGGCCTACAGCTAGTGTACTAAATTAGAAATAGTGGTACGTCATTGAAAAAGGTTGAGAACCGCTGAGCTAGTGTATGAACATTGTTATGCATGCGGCCAAGACCAAAAAAATCGAAAACGATCTCATAATCACCGAGTGCATGAACATATGTATGAGTATACTTGCGGCCAGGACCAAACAGTCGATAGCAAAATTCATTAATCACTGAGTGTATGAACATTATTGCAATGCTAAATGGATGAGTACGTGACAATATAGACCCTATTGCGTTAAAACGTAATTAACATATTTGCGAGTCTGCCACAGGTACGTATATATTGTTTGGCTGCAGAAGCATCGTATCTTTAAATTAGGATTATTAAATTTGATATGGAAATTGCTTCATATTACCACTAGATTGTATTAACCTTTCGGTAATTCTACAGAAGAAGTAGACCAAAGAAGGCACCATTTTTTCTTTAACTATTACGTACTAAGCACGTGGTTTCACTTTCCGATACCCAATACTTTCCACAGAATAACCTAGAGCTAGAACTAATGAATGTATCTCCGCTATATTGTCCATATCAGGCGTCACAAGCGGACTGATCACCATTTAAAATGTAAAACACGATTGTTAATTATGTCGAAATTCGACCTCCAACAATAATCTCTATCTCCACTGGCACTAAAATTGGTTTCTTGCTGGTGCGGTTCAAGTCCTGTAAAAACACTGTCCAGAAATTTGCACCTCCACTGGCATTAAAATGCTTTCTTGCTGGTGCGGTCTAGGCACCCAAACACCCACTGTCCGGAAATTTGCACTTGGACCTCTCGAGCAAATTTCATAGGTAGACGTTTCTACGGCAACTGGTCATTTGATGGAATAGCCCCATAAGCTCTATGCTTTTTTCTTATCGTGGAATCCTTTTATGAGGTCAGTAGAAAAAAGTTTGTTGTTCATGTATCGTAATTATTTTAATCAGAGGTTTTATAACACTGTTGGTGTGAATTGTAGCAATATAGTCACCACAATAAAATTATCCGTGTTTTTGGTTCTATTACATCGATATTTTGCTTCTTTGCGTTGTCAAAGTTCTTCTCCTAGATATTGAATAGCTAATCATTCAACTCGCAGTTTTGCATGGGAATGACTCATACCACTGTTCTTGTGATGGACGGTTTATATTCCAGGTATGTTTTTGTGCGATTCTGAGCGTTCGAGGTCAAGTACATCCCTTGTGAGTAAAACTTCTTGGCAGTGTTCTGAAACAAGTTTCAGCCACGCTATTAATATTTATGTGGAGTGAATAGGTCCAGAAGAATATGTAGGGTTAATTTCCAGTGAGTACTAATCTGTCGAAGTCCCCAAGTTGGGGCCGATTTGATCTAGACTTGTTACCTGCTTTGGAAATAGTATCTCACTCGTGCCCATGCGGGGAAGCTCCTTTTTTCCTACCGAGAGAAGCGGGTTAATATATAGAATGTCGTGCACAAGGGTTGTCCACGCATCGGTGAAAATATTTCATTTTTCCGCTGTCACCACTGTTTACTGATTTAAAAAGAAGTGACAATAAATTGATTTTGCCTAAGAAATTGTAAATTAATGTGCATTATGCTTCAATAATAATGTAATTATTATAAAATGAACCACAGCTATTATGTTACATTTATACAAATAAAATTGTGTATTACTATCCTCTTGTTAAGTGAAACATTGTCGCTGTTTATTTTATTCGAAGTCAAATAAATAACATAGCCTAAAGCCCAATAGGCTATATGAGAAAATATTAAATTAGTATACAAAGAAATTAAACATAATGGGTATAAATCTTATGCATAGATTTCGCAAGTCCACACCTGTGGAGTAACAGTTAGCGCGCCTAGCCGCGAAATCAGGTGGCCAGGGTTCGATTCCGAGTCGGAGCAAGTTACCTGGTTGAGGTTTTTTCCGGGGTTTTCCCTCAACATAATATGAGCAAATGCTGGGTAACTATCGGTGCTGAACCCCGGACTCATTTCACCGGCATTATCACCTTCATCTCATTCAGACGCTATATAACCTAAGATGTTGATAAAGCGTCGTAAAATAACCTACTAAAATAAAAAGTTATTATTATTATTATTATTATTATTATTATTATTATTATTATTATTATTATTATTATTTGTGAGAATATGAGATTTTTAGGCATTCATGTTTAATGTGTTCAAAAGCAGAATTTTCAAAGGATTGAGATTAGATATTTTAAATCTAATATCGAAGTGATGAAATTTAAAGTAGTGTGCTGTTGTCAGTATTATTATGAGAAGTTTGTATTCTGTAGACTGTTCACAGAGTTCCATACATTTGTAGATTTTTTTTGTAGGCAATGTTGACAGGATTTTATGATTAAGACAGACACTCATTTCGTTATGAAAAGCTTATTTTCTTTCTATGTTGTATGAATATTATTACCATTATTATTTCGGTTTGTAATTTACGTTGTGTATGTTTTAAGAATAGGTATATTCAGACGGATTCCCATGACGTGGAAATGGTGATGCACATAGACTAGCAGTAACTCAGAATGCAGTTATATTTTAGTCGAGAGGACTCAATTCCCAGTATAACGTACAGGAGATGTGTGGACAGAGCATCTGTTGAGCAGATTTTCCTATAAAACTTCGGATTTCTCCACCATTTCGCTTCCTTATCTTCATAGTTTAGACCAGGAGTCGTCATCTCAGTGCACTATGGTGCAGGGACAGTTTGCTCGCTGCTCAGGTCTATCCCTTAGACATCAACTGTGCAGCAGGAGGTGGGGGGAAGGAATCGGGTGATGGCAGTGGCGTCCGTTCACTTGTTCAACCCTTTTAATCAGTCTCTAATAATCATAATAAATGCGGAAGAAACATGTACTTAATTTATTTTAAGAGGAACTGTGTAATAAGTAAACCACTTTTCAGTTTAAGATAAGAAACAATATGTATTTTTCCGTTATGTATTGTATCGGTTTTGAAAGTAAATAGTTCTTTTTTATATTAAAGTAATTGGGCCTAATGCATTTTCACTATTACGAAATATTAAACAAATCGAATCCATTAGTAATATTTAAATCATGTCTTCCTATTCCTTTGTTCAAGTGTCGTTAATAAAATAAAATTAATGATCCATTTTTTATCTGACACTATATATCACAAAACCAATTATTTGTTATTATGTATAACATATGAAACATATTATCGTTTCTGTTACAAGACTGAAGTAGGCCTAAATTATTTTATTACAATGTAAATAACAAATGATAAAAATTATTTTCGCTGATTAGCATTGGTTTTCCTGGATTTTTTAATTCGTTTTTCTCTCACCAACTGGTCAATGCTCGTATAGAACACAATCGAAGAAGACATTGTAAATTATGGTCAGAAAGTTGGCTTCTGTGATGGGATGCGTTGGCTTGGCTCGACACACTGCACACTACTACCTCCTCAGCCAGCGTCTCGGCGCTCCGAACTGGTATGCAGGCCAGTTGACGATGGCTGGTTTAGACGAATCACTAACCTAACATTTCATATCACCGACATCATACGAATATTAAGGAGGTAGCGAGGCATGCTCACGTATCATTTAGGATATCATTTCCAATTACTTACGTTAACAAAAACAGTGGTGCAGAACCTGAACATTCCTGCTTCGTTTTCACTACAAGATCTCCGTGACTCGTAAAGTGAAAAGTTCCGGAACTGAACAATCGAATTACGAAAGAATATTCGACACGAAACCTGTTCTGTGCATGGAGGACGTGTTGTGACGTAACCACGTACAAACTATAATCACTGTTGCATGCCAGAGCAATTCCGAAGATAACTAGATAAGTTCTTATCTAGCAATAAGTCACAGTATGATACTGAAGGCCAAGATACGCGTTTTATGCTCTTGTCGTGAAGTATAAATTAATTATTTTCTTCTCAATCATGGTATAACTTCACTCCCAGGCCAACTCACATAAATCGGACACATAGCTCAATGCCGAGTTTACGAGTTGACGTCGAAAAAAATGTCATCAACATCCATCATAATCTTCATTATAGGGCGACAAACTTAGAGCCCATAGGAAGTTTGTAGATTCTACCCATCCCATACACTATAACCATAACTGGAGTAAACATAGATTGACATTGCATGCTTGTCTGTTATATCAGTGGCGGAAATACATTATACTGATGTTACATTTGTCATCATCATCATCATCATCATCAACTTCAGAGAGTCCACACCTGTGGAGTAACGGTTAGCGCGTCTGGCAGTGGAACCAGGTGGCTGTGTTGCCGATTTCACAATTTTAGCATTTAAAATTTTTAACTTGTTCTATTATACTATTATTGATTACAATTTTGCACCGTAGTTGAGTTTTACCCTGAAAGCTAGAATTTTTATTTTTGATGAAGATATAGATTATAACTTGAGGCTATGTTTTGTATCTCATATAGTACGAATTTCTGGAGACTGTCTTCTGGTGCAGCTAAGGTACTTGATCGTCGGCGAATAAGGCAGTTGTTAAATCAGTTTCATAAACTTTCCTTATAGACTCTAGTCATTCAATAATGACTTGGTCAGTGTATAAATTAAACAATGTGCGGGTGTTAATAGGCATCCTTGTCGTACTCCTAAGGTAATATATTTTCCTTGCTTCTTTTTTTTTCACTGCTTTTTATTAGCATTTTAGTTTCTGTGTAAAGACTCTGAATGGCTCTAACGAGATGCAGTGGAAATCCTTTGTCCTTCAGTATATCCCATAATAAGTTTCTTCATACATCAATCAATGTACAGAGGAAGATTATTATAAAAAAAAAGGTAATATACCTAAAAAAAAATGCCATAGGTCTATGGACATTTCGAAGTGATACACTTCGCCGTCTTCAGTGAATCGAAATGAAAATAGAAATTATTAAGCTCGAAGTTAAGAAAAGGATGTTCTCTGCCATCTTTCCTGTTAAATATTTATATAGTCTGTTAAAACAGTTGAGTAAGCATTATTGATGTTTGCAGAAGAAACTATTATCTTAAATTCCTTTCTGTATGCTGCCGACCAAAGTGTACTTCAAGAGTGTTAACTTAGAAAAAGTTGAAATAAAAAGAATACAGAGTGATTCATGAGGATTTACCCGTCATTTATGGAGCTTATTTCTGAAGATATTCTGAACAAAAAATGTCATATAAACATGGTTCCTATTCTCAATATTTACAGAGTAATCGAACCTGTGGCAACCATATTAAGTAAATATGAGAAAATGGGGTGTAATATGTTTCCAAAAATACATTTTTTACATTATCATTTGGATTTCTTTCCACCTAAACTTGGAGCGATAAGCGATGAGCATGGTAAAACATTTCATCAAGAAATATCTGAAATGGAAAGGCGATATAAAGAAAAATCATCATCCAGCATGCTTGTAAACTATTGTTGGTTCCTTGTAAAGACAGTCCCGGGCCTAGTTATAAATAGAAGTCCTCCAGAAAATTCTTTTAAATGGCAAGTTCAAATTCCGATATTTTTGTCAGTATAGGCATGAAATATTTTTATTGTTGTTGTGTTTTAAACTATGTAACATCATTCTTGTATCCAGTGCACATTTTTCAAGTATTATGAGGCATTTTGAATACCTAGTGTGTTATAATTTTACCAGTAGCAGTGAAAAAGTAAGAAAAAGTAGTTTTTTTCGTAAAAGAATTCAATTCACTTTCCCCGGAAAATGGTAAGTGATGGGGCAATATGGATTTTAAATTCAGATTTAGGGCACACAAATTAGTAATATTCACCTATTTCTATTTCGGAGCAAGACAAAAAGTAAAAATTTGTTGTTCAGTGTTGTTATTGATTTTCTTTTTGTACAGCATAATATACTTATAATAGCACACTGGAACTCAGTATTCGACCAAGATGGAGCTAACGCTGCGGGAATGCGAAATCTCAATACAACTTTCTTCAGAAGTCGTAGTTATCTATATTCGGCGCAATGTTACAGTTCAAATAGCGGACTTCTGCTTCTTTATCTCGGCCTACTTTATCGGCATTATTTTTTGTACAACACGAAGCTAATCAGTGGGTTTAGCAGAGCGCATATCAGCAAGCAGGACATCCTGAATTCATTTAATGTTATTTTCTATCTATTTTAGTAACAAGTAGGCCTATTATCTTGTTTTTTACGTGTTTGACATCACAACATTCGAATCCTCCCTGATGTTCAGCTTCGTTTCACAAATTAGATTTCATTAATGCATATTTCCATATTTAAGTATTACTTGAATTTAGCCTGTTTTATGATTGATATTTTCTTCAAAAAACGTTTTAATTCTGCAGTTCTCGGGAAAAGTGACATAAGTCAGTTTCCACGAACCTTTTTTTGATAATTTATTGACAACTTACACTGGTTTATGTCGATTTGATTTTTTTCTATTTGAATTATTGTAATGGGAGGAATACTTATGTATTTTTTTCCAAGCGAGCAGATGTTCCGTAAATTGTCAATAAATTATCAAAAAAGGTTTGTGGAAACTGACTTGTGTCACTTTTCCCAAGCACTGCAGAATTTACCCATAACAAATGATCGTATACTCGTAAACGTAAACCTGTTCGTGCATACTTCTTCTTGAACTCTTTTCTTTCATGAGTATTATAGTTATTATTCCTATTTGTCGTAATTTTTTGTAGTAGGGGAAACTCGGCTAATTCCACAGTACGGATATTTCCGCAGTAGTGCATATATGATTTTACTGCGACTTTACAATAGCGTGAACGTAAGTTTTGAGAGGCTGTCAACAGGAGGCATGTCCTCTGCAGTGCTATAGAAAAATCAAGGATATTTGTCGCCATCTCTGTCGGCAGTACAGTGAAACATAGAAATTTGGCTGTTTTTCGTGTTTTGCTGCACAGCTGTGAAGAAAGTGAGCATTGTTACATATACAGTCAATTGTTCCTTTTATGTTACTTTCATAATTATTTACTACTGTGGAAATACCCAAGTCCTATTGCGGATTTATCTGCGCTGTTGCGGAATTACCCGAGTTCTTTTTCCACTGTAATGTATGTACAACTAAATATATTTGCATTTTAATAGGTATCTTTATCTCATTTGGTGATGAAAGGTTTCGTCCATGTCTACATACCTTGATAATATTTTTCAATAAATATTTTGATAAAAATATGATAGATTTACTTCTTAATATTGCGGAATTAGCCGAGTCTCTCCTATATTTAACGACGTGGTATCAGCTGCGAAATTACCAAGCGTCTCAAGTAGGTCTAAATTGTTTATTTCTTTTTTTACAGGAATTTATATTAAAATATATTATAATTTCATGGTTCTTGGGTGTCCGATTTGAATCCAGTAATTTATTTTTATATAACAGGCTACGTTAGTCAACAGTCCGAAGACAGCTGGAACCTCATAATTCAGAACAATAAGGCATCATTCATGAGACAACTAAGCCACTAGTATCATATTGTTCTTCCTCTGATACATATCGTCAAATGAGTTGTACTGCCTGATAATACGAATGGATATACCAGCCAAAACCTCAATCAGAGGTAGCATATGCTAGGATTATAAAGAATAATTTTAGGGCCTACTGGCTTACTCTAAAATTGCTTGGAGCAACCAGAAGTAGCGAACTGAACAGAATAGATGACACTTCTGGTCTTATTCTTTAGTCCTTATAATGGAACCAATATGGAATGGAACAAAACGGTTTTCGAAAAGACAGATCTTGCGCAGATGGATATTTTACTTTGAAGATTTTGATCGAAAAACATAGAGAATTTAATAAAGAAACGCACCTTTAAAGGAAACTTTATTAAATTTTATAATAGTATATTTCTCTAGGCTCTTTTGTAAGGCAATGAAAATAACCATCAAAGGAAGAAGTTAATCAGGAATAAAAGTAGCAGAGATGGAATATATAAGAAGCCGCGTATATTCAAAGGATGGCAAAAGGCCATATTTTCTCCTTAAGAAAAAAAATCCGCTTCTTATCGCAAGGAGTTCCAATCTTTTAAAAGGTAACTTAAAATACAAGATCTCTGAGAAAAGCAATGATTTCCTTTCTAAGAAATAAAAAAATGTCTCTCGAAAGGAAGAGAAAAAAAAGACAATCTGAGGAATTTACTCGTTAGGTTAGCCGACTATTTACTGTACATAAAAGAAAAGATTAGGATTCGATAAAATTTCACTTAAACGATATAAAGAGCAGGTCTTTCACTGCAAACCCAGCACTCTCCAATCGTTCCTATTTTCTGCACCTGTTTTCATTTCGTATATGATCCATTTATCTTAATGTCAATCATCTGATGTCTTCTTTCGCCCCGAATTTTTCTTTCGTTCACTATTGCTTTCAGTGTCTCCATCAGTAGGCAGTTTCTTCTCAGCCAGTGATCCAACCAATTCCTTTTCTTCTTCCTGATCAGTTTCAGCATTTTTCTTTCTTCACCTATGCTTTCCAACAGAGCTTCATTTCTTATTTCGTCTTCCATTTCACACGTTCAATTCTCCATATCCACATTTCAAATGCTTCTAATCGTTTCTATTCACTTCGTTATAATGTCCATGTTTCTGCCCCATACAATACTACACCCCACACAAAGCATTTCACTAGTATCTTCCTTAGTTATTTTTTCAGAGAGCTGCACAAGATGTTTCTTTTTCTGTTAAACGCTTCCTTTACCATTGCTATTCTCCTTTTGACTTCTTGGCAGCAACTCATGTTATTGCTTATAGTGCACACCAAGTATTCGAAACTGTCCACTTGCTCTACTGCCTCATTTAGAATTCACAAGTTTACCTTCTTTAATTTTCTTCCTTTGACCATGGTCTTCGTCTTGTTGCATTATGAGTTTGTGAGAAGAAGAGGCGTGTAGTCTTAGAATTTGCTTACATTTAAATCGGCACAGAGCATGATGATGGACTCGTATTCGTCAAAAATCTATCAGCAGCTCGCCCACGCGTTGTCTCCTATATCTACACCATATTTCCTCTGTCTGCCTCTCGTGACAAAACTGGACAGAGATCTGTTGCGTTAAGTGCAGTGTTGGCCATGTTAGTGCTCTATTTAATGATGTTTCTTCCGTATGAGTATTTTCTATTTCACTCCTTATTTCTGAAGTTGGTCCCTTTTAGAGGGTTCCCCATTCATTCCAAGATGTTGGTGTTCTGCTGGTGTTATAATATATTCTTTCGAAGATATTGTATGATCTCAAATTTTTATGAATTCATTCATTCATTCATTCATTCATTCATTCATACTTTTCTGCCCAAGGACAGGTCTTTTACTGGAAATCCATCATACTCCGTTCGTTCCTATTTTCTGCATTTATCTTAATGTCCGCATATGATCCATATATCTTAATGTCGTCTATCATCTGATATCTTCTTTCGCCCCGAACTTTTCTTTCGTTCACCATTCCTTTCAGTGCCTCCTTCAGTAGGCAGATTCTTCTCAATCAGTGACCCAATCAATGCCTTTTTCTCTTTCTGATCAGTTTAAGCATTTTTCTTTCTTCACCTACTCTTTACAACACAGCTTCATTTTTTATTCTGTCTTCCATTTCACATGCTTCATTCTTTTCCATATCCACATTTCAAATGCTTCTAGTCTTTCTCTTCACTTCGTCATAACATCCACGTTTCCGCCCATACAATACCACAGCCCACAAAATGCACTTCACTAGTCTCTTCCTTAGTTATTTTTCAGAGAGCCGCACAAGATGCTCCTTTTTCTATTAAAAGCTTCCTTTGCAAATTTCTCTCTTCCTTTTAACATCCTGGTAGCAGTTTATGTTACTACTCATAGCACACTCCAAGTAATTGAAGCTGTCCACTTGTTCTACTGCCTCATTTCGAATTCGCAAGTTTACCTTCTTTATTGCCCTTCTGATATTCATCTTGTTTACATTTATCTTCATCCTATACAGCTCACTGCTGTCATTTAGCTCCAGTAGCATATTTATGGCATGTTGCAGTTTTTCTTGGGGAAATATAAGTGTGACAGCTGCCCTTTCCTCTCCGCACACCACTCTCATGGGTGAAGTATTGAAATGTAAAAACGTACATCTTACGACAGTACCACAATTTTGTCTGTAAGCCGGATTGAGTATCGACTAAAAACGTTAGAAGTCGATTCTTTCTTTGCGATTAGTAGAAGTTAATACTCTTAAGCGTTCCAGGAAGGCAAGTAATCCTTATGGGAAAGTGAGAGATGGTGTTTTATAACCGTCGCTCGCTTACTAGTCAGAAAAGTGAAAATGTGAAGGAGAGCAACATTTACATACAACTTAGGGTGTGTCTAATAGGTTAACAAATTACGTACTAAAATAGACCTGGCTGATAATGGCTCAGCTCTGTTCTAAGAGCAGGGACAACAGCAAGGAATACCTTTGTGAATTATAGTTCGTTTGCAAGAAAAGTAGAGGTTATTCAATTGGTTATTAAGAAAATAAGTTTGAGAGGGGACTTTCAAGACTTTTACGTTTTTTAGCATACTGCAATAGTTTTCTTTTTTAATTTTGCGCTGTATCATTGATAGAGAAACATCTAGCGCTTCGGAAGTACATAATTTGCTCCGTCATTAGGGAAGGCACAGAAAGAAGCGTATATTTGTTGGATTCGTTACCAAGAACTCTTTTCCAGGACTGAAGGACGAAGTTGTAATACATTCAACAGAATCTCAGTTTTATAGGACTTCATCCTCATTAGAACGAATCTTCACAGTTTTTATATCGCAGAAAAATGTGCAAAACCTCGTAACTCCTGAGAACAACATTTTTTTTTCAGGAGTGCAATAAAACTGTTCTGTGTGAAATTTGTTTGAAGTATGAACAAGAATGTTATTCATAAAATTATCTCAACAGAATCATTTCACACAATTTTGTGAATCACACATTTGTTCATATGTATGGCAAATTTAACATAGAATAGTTTTTGTGAATCACACATTTGTTCATATGTATGGCAAATTTAACTCAGAATAGTTTTTGTGAATCACACATTTGTTCATATGTATGGAAAATTTAACATAGAATAGTTTTTGTGAATCACACATTTGTTCATATGTATGGCAAATTTAACACAGAATAGTTTTTGTGAATCACACATTTGTTCATATGTATGGCAAATTTAACATAGAATAGTTTTTGTGAATCACACATTTGTTCATATGTATGGCAAATTTAACACAGAATAGTTTTTGTGAATCACACATTTGTTCATATGTATGGCAAATTTAACACGGAATAGTTTTTGTGAATCACACATTTGTTCATATGTATGGCAAATTTAACACAGAATAGTTTTTGTGAATCACACATTTGTTCATATGTATGGCAAATTTAACACAGAATAGTTTTTGTGAATCACACATTTGTTCATATGTATGGCAAATTTAACATAGAATAGTTTTTGTGAATCACACATTTGTTCATATGTATGGCAAATTTAACACAGAATAGTTTTTGTGAATCACACATTTGTTCATATGTATGGCAAATTTAACATAGAATAGTTTTTGTGAATCACACATTTGTTCATATGTATGGCAAATTTAACATAGAATAGTTTTTGTGAATCACACATTTGTTCATATGTATGGCAAATTTAACACAGAATAGTTTTTGTGAATCACACATTTGTTCATATGTATGGAAAATTTAACATAGAATAGTTTTTGTGAATCACACATTTGTTCATATGTATGGCAAATTTAACACAGAATAGTTTTTGTGAATCACACATTTGTTCATATGTATGGCAAATTTAACATAGAATAGTTTTTGTGAATCACACATTTGTTCATATGTATGGCAAATTTAACACAGAATAGTTTTTGTGAATCACACATTTGTTCATATGTATGGCAAATTTAACATAGAATAGTTTTTGTGAATCACACATTTGTTCATATGTATGGCAAATTTAACATAGAATAGTTTTTGTGAATCACACATTTGTTCATATGTATGGCAAATTTAACACAGAATAGTTTTATTGCTTTCCTAAAAATTCTGATTCTCAGGACTTGTGAGGTTTTCCTACATTTTCCAGCGATATAAGAAAATTTGTAACTGAGATCCTTACACTTTTTTAATACTAAAGAACACAATAGTTTTATGTTCTCTTACTCAGTCCATACATACGAGGGAACAATTTCTAATCAGGAACAAATACCTTGGCAGAGTCGGGTATCGAACCCAGCAAGCATCGGTAACGGCTAAGCTAGACCAAGAGGCTGATGGCATTTATTTTAAAGATACAAATTCAGGTATTATTATTACACTGCCTGTCATTGCGGTTAAGATGCGGTTAGTTTGACGAGCTTTGTTTACAGTTCAAGTAAATCTACAAAAGAAAATGCTACATTTGGAGCTAAAAGGGATGAAGTTACAGGAAAATGGAGAAAGTTACACAACGCAGAACTGCACGCATTGTATTCTTCACCTGACGTAATTAGGAACATTAAATCCAGACGTTTGAGATGGGCAGGGCATGTAGCACGTATGGGCGAATCCAGAAATGTATATAGAGTGTTAGTTTGGAGACCGGAGGGAAAAAGACCTTTGGGGAGGCCGAGACGTAGATGAGAGGATAATATTAAAATGGATTTGAGGGAGGTGGGATATGATGATAGAGACTCGATTAATCTTGTACAGGATAGGGACCGCTAGCGGGCTTATGTGAGGGCGGCAATGAACCTCCGGGTTCCTTAAAAGCCACTTGTAAGTAAGTATTCAACAATACACAAAACCCTGGGAATTTGTTACAAATGCTTATGATTGGAATAGAGTTTCTAGGTTCTAACTCATTGCTTTTTCTCTTCATTTTTGTGTCCTACCTCTAAAATTTTAGTGTCTTTTTGTTTCCTGTTGCCTGGATGAGAGTGTGTGAATGTATTGAAATTAAAAGCTACTTAAAGAGACTTTAATACCTATTTTTTCGATGTTGAAACGATTAAGCAAAAGTCACTTTTTCTCGAATTCAGTAAATAAGGAGAGACTTTCAGAATTATTTGGCGGTATTGTGTGAATCTTTGTATTATAAATATATGAAATGATGCATGCATAAAGTAAGATAATTTGTATGCTGTATAATGCTTGTATATCATTTAATATGCTGACAGGGATTCGAACAATCAAAGAACAGTACCTAGCAAGACGTGTGGGTATTTCACAGACGCACTGTTCTTAAGAAGACCCAGCAGCAGTAGCAACAGTAAAATATACCGTTATGAATAAGTTACATTGTGTCGTGGAGAGGACTTTCTCCGTTTGTAAGAATATGTTGAGAGATAAAATATTGTTATCACAAAGATGACATATTTATCAGTAATCTTATGCGCATCTCAAGAAAATTCAGCTGTTGTGTCATCTTGTGAGTGATATTACCGTTTTAGGTTTGCATTATTCAGAAGGCACATGTAATTTACTAACCACCAATGAAAGATGGATGAACTTTCGTTTTCTGGATTGCTTAAAAGAGGCATTATTTATGATTCCAAAAGTCATCTGATTTCATTTATAAATTGTATTGTCTGAGTTTCCGTATGCAGTTAAGTGGATATATAATTAATTTTTCACAAATGTACATAATATATATAGGCCTATTATCTTTCTATTTTTTTTTATTCACCGACATCGCTGTTTGAAAGTGATATGAAGTAGTATATCGAAATGATAGCCGTCCAAGTCTTGAATTTAAAATATCGGCATCCTAAGAAAACAAAGAACGGACGTGCCAAAATTTTCCTTTGTTAACTGCACAATAGTAGACTGGAACAGCTTACCTGCGGCAATCTTTCAGAGTGATCCTCTCAAAATCAATACATTTAAGGAAGGGTTGAGAAGATTAGACTGAAAATGTAATTGTAGGTGCAGTGTAATTAACTAAGTTGTAATGTAATTAATTAAGTTGATATGTAATTAATTAGATGATATGTAATTATGTTGATATGTAATTAAGTTGATATGTAATTACTTAAATTGGAAATATTTTGGTGAAATAGAAGTACAGGGTACTTATAAGTTAGATTTACTTTTGCTTATTGTAGGCGATATTATAGCATAGTTTTTATTTATAGTCTTAGGTTTATTGCATCTATTTATTTATAGTTAGAAGTAAATTTATGTTTATTTTATTTTTATTGCTGTAATTATTGTATTATTGTAATGGTATTATTGTATATTATATATCACTGCCACCGGGTGTATACCCAATTGTAGTGTTAATAAATACATACCTACATAATCAATTCAAATGTACAAAAAAGAAAATGTAAATAGTGTTAGGAAAAACATAATGAAATTAAAAAAAAATAATATTCTGCGACAAGATGTGGTAGATATCAAAACGATAAAAATTTATTGAAAATAAATAATATACACTGAATATTATAAAGATGAATAGAGATGGTGATTGATGATGTTGAATGAAGATTTTAAAATGGTTGAAGCAATCGACTGAAGAGTCTTTTCAGGAACCTTTAATTTTCTGGGGAAAGTAATTAGCGCGCTTCTCTTCATGTACTTGCTTTGGTTGATCTTCATTAATTTCAAACCTTACTGTTGGGTCAAGAATGAGACCAGTTTTTTTTTTATTTCGGTCAATTATTATGATGTCAGCACGCCGTATAGATCCTTCGATAGAAAGACATTGAACTTCCTCATATACTTCGTATTCACCATGTTCCCTTAATCTGTTAGCAAATATTGAGCGGACTGTGTTATGTCTGTCAATTCGCAGTAATTCGCCCTGAGGGCAGAAACCTAGCACGTGGGGTAACGTTTCATGCTCATTGCATCTCCTGGAATGGGTATTGCTAAGGCTTCTACCGGGGAGAGATCTAACTGCGATAACATTGGTGCTCATTTTAATGGTCTCGGTCCATGGCCACAAGATAGACTTTTCTTATTGCTAATCCAGGTGTTACCTTTTTTCCAATGAGAGTAGAATGTAATTCCTTTACCTTTCCAGGTAATGCGCTCCACTGATGATAAAAAGTGACACGAAGTTGTTTACGGATGTTACGTGGATTAATGATTCCAATATCGTTGACATTAATTGGTAAGTGGCGAAGACTGTCAGTAATTTCGGCTTGAAGGTTCCTAGTTTGATTAATATAAGGGTTGTCTTCTTTAACTAATAATCTGCAAACATTAAGATGTTGGAGAAAAGCTTCCCACTGTGCTTTAAAAATTCCAAGTCCTCTCAAATTTCGAGGTGCATATAGCATTGCATCCGATACATACAGTATGTCGGTAAGCCAACGATTTCCTTGACAGAACTACGGATAAGTTTATCAATATCATTAAGAAATTTTAGTTTAAGATCCTTTAACTGTACACATTGAAATGGATAGATAAGCTGAGGCCAAATATATTGGTTTAAAATGTTTAGTTTTTGATCAGGAATGAGCAAAGGTGATGATACTAGTTGGTTAAGACTGTTTGTCAATTTATTAATAATTTCTGTAGGGTTAAATTAATGTCATCATGAAAATAATAAGATAATAATTAGACCTTGTTTTAGTGATTTAGTCAAACATAAAAAATTGGTTTAAAAGTCAGAATACGTTTAAAGATAGAGTTCTCTCCTCCTCTCAAGTAGGTACTAGGCTTTTGGCTAAGAGAGAAACGGACGAAATCGGAACATCAAGAAAATTCCGTAACCAAAAGTAGAAATAGCTACGAGTAATTGTATAAATATATCATACATCTGACAATTAAATTCGCGAACAGATCCTAGAAAAAGAGCTACATTACTTAGGCCTACTGCTGAATATTACTAAGTTCATCTTCAAAGTACTTCTCTTTGGAAGCAATGAACTTATTCCAGCGCCTAGACCACCCTTCACACCCTTCAAAGTAATTTTGAAACTCTTTTTTTCTGGAATGGCTCTTGTCATATTACTCTTGATATCTTGAATGTAATCAAATGTCTTCCTTTCAATATTTACTTTTTTTCTTCGTATAAAGGTAAAAGACATTGAGTACCAGAGCAAGTAGGGAAGTGTTCCAATACAGTTATTTGTTCACTGGCTGAAAACTCCTTCACATACAGTGTCGTGCAAGCTAGTGCATTGTCTTAATGCAAGAGCCATGAGTTGTTACTGAAAAGTTCAGACCATTTTCGTCTTTCTCACGCAGCCTTTTCAGCACTTCCAAATATTAAACTTGATTAACTCTTTGTCCAGATGATACAAATTCGACGAATTTTTGCAACGTTTTCTGTAGCTCACAATCAGCTCCTTACCGGTGGCCCTGACCTCACTCTTTTTGAGTGATAAATTCTTTCCCCTCAGAAAACTATCTAATCCATCTGTACACTGACGTTTTCTTTATGAGATTATCCCCATAAACTTGGGCTAACATGTGCCTGATTGTACTTCTAATCCCTGCTAATTTTAACGAGAAACTGTTCGCTGCTCTAATCCAGGCTTCGACATTCTTGCGACGACACACGAAAACACAATAATAGTAATAATAATAATAATAATAATAATAATAATAATAATAATAATAATAATAATAATAATAGCCACTCAGACACTGCCATACATCCATGCAAACACAGTTGTGAGATACTGATATAGAAATGTTATATTGACTGTATTTCGTAAGATTTTCTTCTGAATGCTGTTCATTTCCTATAATAGAGGCTATTAATGGTAGAAGAGAAAAATGTTAAACATATCTGAATGTTTGAAATTGATTTATACCTGAATAACGTATACCCCATTTCTTTATGAATAAAACTGTCTTATTGTTTTCCCATAAACTTACTGCTTAACAAAATTTGAAAACTTTAAAATCTTTCCTAACTTTTGAATAATCCTATAGTATAAACTTACAAATAAAACGGTGGAATTAGTATTAACGTGAAAAGTGTTTTGCTATGAGAATTTGATTACGGCAATTAAGTTCAAGAATTTGCCATCGTGCGCTTACGTTGTCAGCATTGTACAATCAACTCGACAAAAAGAATGGCAGTTTTAATAGAGGTTTGCTACTCATTTTTCGAAATTCATGTATTACTATTTTTCAGAACTAAAAAAAAATTCTGTTTTCTAGAATCCTGGATCCTTGTGGTCTGCTAATGTTATTATTCTGAAGTTTTATAAATAAAAAATAATGTCACTAACATAAATAAGGAAGAAAAGAGATCCCAAAATTGATCCTTGCGGTATTCACATGATAATAAAAGAGTGCCACGTTCCAAGCTAGTCACTGGACATACCGATACCTCTCATATATACTCCGAAATCAATGTAAAATACCACCTACTAATAAATTCTAGTCTGTATAACAAAATTGAATAATAATGAACAGTATAAAATGTTTTTGTAAGAATAATAAATAAACTTGCTGGAATTTTATTTTCATCCAGAGTTCGTTTTATGTAAGTACCCATATCAACTGAAGCATTTAAAGAAGATTGCCGGAAACCATATTGATGAGGATAGAAAAACTCGATTTTGTTAAATAATTGTATACATTTTTTCATACATTTTTCCGAAATTTTATAAAGAACTAGCAATAATGATTGGACGATAGTTTGTAGAACAGAACAATAGTCATTTTTAAAGGCAGGGACTACTGTAGCTATGTTTAAATCTCTAGGCACAGCACCTAGTTGATATGAGTAATTGATCAATTCTGATAGAACTATCTCTTTGTAAGAAAAATTATCAAAAGCTGAAATTATGTTTAAGAAGGGCTATTTCAATTATGAAAAAAGGCTAAGGTAATGTTCATTAAATTTTTAATACTCAGGACTAGTGACTATGGACGTGTTACGAAGTGAGAGATTATGTAATTACTGTTTATGGGCTATTCCATCTCAAATCGACCGAAATATAGAGAAAATTGACCTTGAAATGTTTAAATACAATGAAACTTTTTCTGTCCGTTGACAACTGTGATACAATGCTTTATGCAAAGTTTGAGGCATCAGAACTTCATAGCGTTTAAATTAAAAATATTTAAATTTATCGTATTTTCATAAAATTAGCAACTTTAAACTGTTGTGGTTTCGAAACCCTTTCACCCAGTGATCAAAATCATCGTTTATTTTGATGCTGAGAAGTTAAAGTTTATATTGACATGTAAACAGTTTTTCTTACATTTTATGGAAATGGAGAAATTTATATTTTTCTTCATTAAGACGCCTTTGCCCACGAAAAAATATTTTTAAAATATATGATTAGATTCCGCATTGAAAGTAAAATAAACACATATTTTTTACTGGTGCACCGTTGATAAGAAAGTATTGAAAATATCAAATAAAGAAAATAAATACTATGCGCGTGAACTAACCAGCTGACTGTGATGCGGGAGCTAGCCTAGGCAAGCAAGGCCAGAAGACATGAACATGTGATGTTTCGTCTAGTAGCGCATAGCTGGACTAGCTTTATCACAAGTTTTCATAAACACAGCAATAAAATGACGCACAACGGTCGCTTATCTTCATCTCTCGGCCAGTTCGTGCGGTACTGCGCCGTTCAAGTCTAGGCGTGTGAATATAATTTATTTAATACCCTCGAAACTTATTGCCGAGCCACTAAGCAAACAATGCCGAATCCCTCTTAATAATGCAAGGTTTTTTCTCAATATTTTTTGCATTTTTACAAATGCGCAAAAACCCTAAAAGTAATTAAATCAGATTATCTCTCTCTCTCTCTGTATACAATAAAAATAAGGATTACTTCTTAACATAATCTACCAAATGTCAGCTTCAAAATGAGCTCTCGTTCAATGTTCTACAGTAAATGGTTCCAGAGTTCTGAGCGCTGAAAGAGGCTTGTTTTTATAAAATACGGTAAATTTGTCGCTCAATAGTACGAAAACCGTTTGACTTTCGATAATATATTTTTGAAAATGCACTCTCCTCAGCATCTTGTATAAATAGGGAAAAAAATTAGATTAAAAAAATGCGAGGTTTTTTACTGATCGATTTCATATGGAATAGCCCATATGCTTAGCATGATACAAGATCACCGTAAGAGATAATATAAATACAGTAAGAAATTAGAATTCCAAATAGCACGCGTATTTGGTTCTACGTTTCCAAAACCTCGACTGTCCAGCGAGCATCACGTTTCGGCCGTTTTTGAACCCGAGTCTTGAGATGCACGCGCTGCCACTCTTCAGTTTGTTCACCCGCACCTTATCAGGGAGTCACGTGTGGGTGAGTTGAACGGTATTGCTATGTTTAGTTGGTCAGAAACAGTTAAGCAGTCGCAAGTCACATCACCTCCGTGTTATTCACACTTTGAAGCCCTTGCCTCAATTGGGCAGAGGGACTTCTTCACCCTCCCCTCTACTCCTCAGCCTTGAATGTACCTCACTCAACCCATTACTGTATACATTACAATCAAACAATGAAAGCTACATGTATTCATTTGTGTTGAGTCCAGTAGCATTCAACGGGGGTACGAGAAAAATTTTTAAATAAGCGTAATATATGTTTCGTGAATGATCAGAGCTAATGATTGGATTAAAAATCCGTTTTCCACCATATCCGTCAATTTCCCTGAACTTCCCTTAAAATTGAAAGAAAATCTGCTAGAAATGTCCGTTGGTAGTGAAAATAAATTTCGAAAACTTGGCAATTTGCGACTTTTGGTGTTATGCTTGCAAAAATAGTTTCAAAACTAGATTTTATAATATAATTAACCCTTTCTGCTGTGTAGGTGGGTTTTTTTTAAGATAAATTCATATGAAATTGTTTTTTAATAAATGAAGTTATTTTCATTTAGTTACAAGTAATACATTAAGAGTGAAGTGTTTTCATTAATTTTTAGAGTTTCAAAATATTTTGTGTTTTCATTATAATTAAACTTTACTGTTTTCAATTATATGTGTCTTTTCAAGTGTATGTACCCCCTCCCTTCTGTATTTGTGACGAAGCCTATCACTGTATGTTTAATGGCACAATAAATTGAATGAATTGAATTGAAAATTATATGGATCTTAGTGACACTGCCATTTCACACCTTCTGCCATTCCCCTTTGCGTGAGCAGAGTTTTTCTACATTGACATAATTCAAAACGAAACACAGAAATCGCTTGAATCCAGAATCACCTCTGATACTGGCACTCACGAAAATTCGAACAAGAATCGAGGAACTGGCGTGCAGAAAACCACCTCAGGTATCTCATTAACAGCTCAGAAAAATTTAAGTTCATAATATAAGATACCGGTAACTTTTCTTTTCTCTGATATCTGTAGCGTTGTTTCTTTATTCATTTAATAGTATGATTCTGTCTTTTATAGTTTAAAGCTAGGAAATTTAGTAATTGATCAATTGTTGAGTTTAATTAAATTTAGATATAGTTGTGTATAATTTGAACTTACAACTTTGGGAAAAGTGTCTCTTAGTAGCACGGCGTGGTGGGTACCAGGGCTATATGGTCATATCAATCCACAGTTGATATTATATTTGGTCGATAATTCCAGCACTTATTGTAACGGAGTTTTACGTTCTATTTGCGAGCGAAAGACTTGCAGTGTACCGTGATGACGTCACAGCGGCTGGGAGGACAGCATCACTTTCCGACTCGCTATGAGCCAGCCCTTCCTTCTATAGCCCTGGGTGGGTACAGTGTTCACCCTGTTCCTGCGCCTCTTTCTACTATACTGCTGGCTAGTAGTAAAGTTAACGAAGGTGGTAGTAATCAGAATCTTATGTTATTTATTCGTGGGAAAGCTATATCTGGGGCTCCTAATATTAATGGTACTAATCAATTACCAAACCCCCCAATTATAATCGGTATTACCAATCGAGGATGAGAATGGTGACTTGCTTGCAGACGCTCATTCAATCCTGAACAGATGGAAAAACTATTTTGAACAACTACTAAATATACATAGGCCAAATAGAAATGATCGGGACGAAATTGAAATACAAACTGCTGAGCCATTTATACCGAACCCACACTTTCTGAAGTCGAAATTGCGATAGAAAATCTGAAAAATTATAAGTCTCCAGGTATCGATCAAATTCCAGCAGAATTAATACAAGAGGGTGGAAGCGCATTATCTAACGAAATTTATAAGCTAGTACTTGCTATTTGGGAAAAAGAAATTGTACCAGATCAATGGAAGGAGTCCATAATCGTACCTAGCTTTAAGAAGGGGGACAAGACTAACTGTAGTAACTTTCGAGGAATATTACTTTTGTTGACGTCGTACAAAATTTTGTCCAATATTCTTTTGAGAAGGTTAACTCCATATGTAGACGAAATTATTGGGGATCATCAGTGTGGTTTTAGGCGTAATAGATCAACTATTGACCAGATATTTTGCATTCGACAGATAATGGAGAAAAAATGGGAGTATAAGGGAACAGTGCATCAGTTATTCATATATTTCAAAACGACATATGACTCGGTTACAAGAGAAGTTTTATATGATATTCTTATTGAATTTGGTATTCCCAAGAAACTAGTTCGATTAATTAAAATGTGTCTCAGTGAAAAGTACAGCAGAGTTCGTATAGATTAATTTCTGTCAGATGCGTTTCCAATTCACTGTGGGCTGAAGCAAGGAGATACACTATCACCTTTACTTTTTAACCTTGCTCTAGAGTCTGCTATTAGCAAAGTCCAGGATAACAGAGAGGGTTTGGAATTGAACGGGTTACATCAGCTGCTTGTCTATGCGGATGACGAGAATATGTTAGGAGAAAATCCACAAACTAGGCCTATTAGGGAAAACACGGGAATTTTACTTGAAGCAAGTAAAGAGATAGGTTTGGAAGTAAATCCCGAAAAGACAAAGTATATGATTATGTCTCGTGACAGGAATATTGTACGAAATGGAAATATAAAAATTGGAAATTTATCTTTTGTAGAGGTGGAGAAGTTCAAATATCTGGGAGCAACAGTAACAAATATAAATGATACTCGGGAAGAAATTAAACACAGAATAAATATGGGAAATGCGTGTTATTATTCGGTTGAGAAACTTTTATCTTCCAGTCTGCTGTCAAAAAAATCTGAAAGTAAGAATTTATAAAACAGTTATATTACCGGTTGTTCTATATGGTTGTGAAACTTGGACTGTCACTTTGAGGGAGGAACATAGGTTAAGGGTGTTTGAGAATAAGGTGCTTAGGAAAATATTTGGGGCTAAGAGGGATGAAGTTACAGGAGAATGGAGAAAGTTACACAACACAGAAATGCACGCATTGTATTCTTCACCTGACATAATTAGGAACATTAAATCCAGACGTTTGAGATGGGCAGGGCATGTAGCACATATGGGCGAATCCAGAAATGCATATAGAGTGTTATTTGGGAGGCCGGAGGGAAAAAAGACCTTTGGGAAGGCCGAGACGTAGATGGGAAGATAATATTAAAATGGATTTGAGGTAGGTGAGATATGATGATAGAGACTGGATTAATCTTGCTCAGGATAGGGACCAATGGCGGGCTTATGTGAGGGCGGCAATGAACCTCCAGGTTCCTTAAAAGCCAGTAAGTAAGTAAGTAAGTATTAGAATGAAGAAAATTATGATGAAGGCATGGGCAGTAACAATTGCATTATAAATTTGATCATCTCCAATTAGTGAACCTGGTTGCCCAAGTTCAGCACGAATTAATATTCTTAGTGATGTTCCTACCATAGCTGATCAGGCACCAAAAATACCACTGCTTTAGTCCACACCTGTGGAGTAACGGCTAGCGCGTCTGGCCACGAAACTAGATGGCCCGGGTTCGAATCCCGGTCGGGACAAGTTGCGTGGTTGAGGTTTTTTCCGGGGGTTTCCCTCAACCCAATATGAGCAAATGCTGGGTAACTATCGGTGCTGGACCCCGGACTCATTTCACCAGCATTATCACCTTCATTTCATTCAGACGCTAAATAACCTGAGATGTTGATACAGCGTCGTAAAATAACCTACTAAAAACACTGGTTTCGTCAACTGTCCGAAAACATATTTGAACCTCATAAGTGACACCAATACAGTATCATTCATGAGGAAATTAAGCTTGGAGATAATGTAGTAGGGTGGTCAGTTCTTTTTTCCCCTCCATTGCATACATCGCTAACTACTAACATATTACACTAATCACTCTAATCAGACTACAGATGTATACAAACACTTGTTCTTCCTCTGAGTTACACTACCTGATAATAGATATAGACCTACATATTAGCCAGAACCTCACTCAGAGGTATGTTTGTATAGATAGTCATTGTAAGCTATACAAATTTCTTAATTATCAGTCGGTCATCAAGGAAATATATGGTATGGCTCATCTCTTTCCATACACACATTTTTACCTACGTAGCAGCCGTGTTAATACTCGAACCTTGCTATTTAACGTATTAGTTACGGCGAAAAGGATCAGCTTCAGACTGCAAAGTTTCTTCTAGGATGACCCCTGTGGAGGCTGAGCGGTCAGACCTTAAGCCTGTCTCGCGAACAAGGCCGCAGTTGGGGTTTTTCTCAGGGTTCTCTCAATCCCTTATCTACGCTTACATCTCTCCATTCCGTCATCATTCCATAGCATTCCCCGAACGCCGACGCACGGATGGGACTGGCCTGGACGAGGAAAGTTGCCTGCTCGAAAGCTGGGTACATGGCGAACCTTAGTGTAGTCAACTGGTGTGGGTTTTGGAATAAGTAACAGATCATGAAAGGTCACAGTGCCCCGTTCCTGAAATTTAATTCCTTTCCTTCTAGGACGTAGGATATCTGAAGCCCATGAGTGACTTCGCTTTCAAAGCTAGAAGCTAGCTAGCTATTTGTTTAGTAGCTAGTTAGTATAGTTAGTTTCGTCTGCTTATAAATAGGTTACTAAATATTTATTGTGTATATTAGCGTAACGATAACTCAGATCGCAGATCGCGTGTGTTTATAGTACGTTGGCTGGCTGGCTGGCTGGCTTTTCGAAAGCTGCAATCGAGATGAATCCATACATGTAGGTTCTTATTATCCCATTTTGCGCAGTATAGAGCAGCATAATATTGCAATTAATATTAGTGGCTATGGTTAGTACAATGATATAGAATTATTTTTAAGTTAGATGAAAAAGATTCGTAATTCAAATAACTAAAGAATTAGCTTATAGTTGTTTTAAAAATTGTATGAAATTGTTTACTTGATAAACTGAAGTCTAGCCTATTGCACATAATAAACAGTGGAAAATTCTTGAAAAAGGAAAAGTTCTAGGAATTGAAATGACAAAAGGTAGAAACTAGCGGGCCCGGGATCAAATCCTGGTTGAGGCAAGTTGTCTGGTTGAAGTTTCTTCCAGGGTTCCCTCAACCCATTAAAAGCAAATGCTGGGTAAATTTCGGCGCTAGACCATGGACTCATCTCCCTGGCATCTCATTCAGGCGGTAGATATCTATAACAGTTGATAAAGAGTCGTAAAATAAAAAATTAAAAGAAAAACAAAAAAAAGTTGTTTATGAAGTATTTCTATTATGACTTGAGGCTTTCCCTGCGTTTGATGTAGAATAACTTTTCTCGGGTTCTCAACCAGGTGAGTTGGAGATTAGCTTCCAAGCTTTCGACGGCTGGGCAATGAAGAAGATGGCAGAGCTAGCCGTCGAAAGCTTGGAAGCTAATCTCCAACTCACCTGGCTGAGAACCCGAGAAGAGTTATTCTAATTCTGTTATATTCAGATTGATTTGAAGACATTTAAGAAAATCAAACTTTTTGAGTATGTCAACAGTCTTATAGGGTAAAATTGGGCAATTTATTAATCATTTTGATTGTAATGTTTTATAATTAAATAAAAAATAACTGATTATAGGAAATTTACTTTTAATAAACCGACATGTGATATTTTTAATATAGTTAACGTAGAAATCGTTTCTGTATTCTTTCTATTTGTATCTGATGGGATTGGATTAGAGTGGCATACTCAAGTTTACTTCGAACTAGAGTTTTATATCGTCGTTGTTCCTGCAATAACTCCTATGTGACATATTTATCGATTTTCAGATTTTCGCACTATTAAATAACTTAAATAGTGATACAGCAAATAATGAAGTCTCCTATATGTAATTATATTTCTTCCTTTCGAAAATGTAAGAATTCACATTCTCCTATGTACGGCTGCAATAGGATGAATAAATGTGTTTTTTCTTTCTACTGAAAAATTTTATATTTTGCACATAGTTATTGCAGGAACAACGACGATATTCTAGATTAGGCGGCAGATATATTTATATTTTTAATCTCTTCGTAGTTTCTGATTATAAATCCTACTTTTGTATATCAATCATTTACCACGTGATTTAAGTGAGTTCTAAAATATAAGTTATATGTAAAATAAATACTCAAATTCTTAAACGATTCTACTCTATGTTGACAAAATTTCCATAATACCTGAGCAGAACAACCCGAATTGTGTACTTTAAACTTTAGGGGAGAATTAGACAATTTATAACATTTACTAGTTAATGGAAAAGGAATAGCTATAGTTTTAGCAGTGTTACGAGAAAGAATATTCCTATCAAATCATGCTTTTATTAATTTTAAACCATTATTTGCGTTAAAAGAAGTGTCGTACCAAGATTTTTCACCAAACAATACTCGGTATCACCTGCGTAGGAGTATAATACACCTTATGGTTTTGTACCTAAATCAATAGTTCATAAATAATTAATTTAGATCAAAACAAAATAGAACCAAACACTGTATCCTGAGGGACACCAATATTAAATTGCAAGGTTCATAAAGAAAGTCATTATTTTTTGTGATATGAATTCTATCGTTCAGATAAGATTTTAGAAATTCTAAAGCTTTGTCTCTAATAATAATAATAATAATAATAATAATAATAATAATAATAATAATAATAATAATAATAATAATAATAATAATAATCATCTTATAAGGAAGTTTTTACTAGTAGCTGTTCGCCAGATATCTGCACCCAACGATACAATTAGTGAGTTCAATGAAGGCTCAAGAGTTTGATGTTGACCAACTGTTTCCTGGACAATCAACTGAAAATTCTTGAATTGGCAGTGACTGATGCTGATGGCCAGAACATGCGAGTTATCGCTCTTAATTGTCGTGTTACTAAAAGGGGACGTGTGTTGTCTGTGACAGCACTCTGATTTGACGTGGCGGCGGCGGTCCTTGTGATTCCAGGAATATTGCCCACGGTGTTATTTGCGTGTTTTCCGGTTATCTTCTGCGCAATTAACTTGCCTCTTTTATCTTCGCCACTAATTTAGCCTGTTTGTTTTATGGCCTCTTAGTCCCAGAGAGGGCATAAAAATCTCATACCAACAATTGCCGGAATCCTTAGTCCTCCTACTCGGTTTCTGAAGTTTAGTTTTCTGTTCCGCCTGCCTGTTATTGGTCGGTCAGGAATGTGGCCGAACTGAATGATTCAGCAAGGGGGAAAGTGCACGCGCACTCAATTGGGTACACTGAGCTAATTCTTATTTCATAGTCACTTTCTATTATCATTGTAAAACTTGGGATGATATCTGAATGCAAATAATGACAACAAATTTATAAAAAAAATTGGTTTGATTCCAACCTACTTGACTCAAATGTTTTATTTAAGTAGGTTATTTTACGACGCTATGTCAACATCTTAGGTTATTTAGCGTCTGAATGATATGAAGGTGATAATGCCGGTGAAATGAGTCCGGGGTCCAGCACCGAAAGTTACCCAGCATTTGCTCAAATTGGGTTGAGGGAAAATCTCGGAAAAAACCTCAACCAGGTAACTTGCCCCGACCGGGATTCGAATCCGGGCCACCTGGTTTCGCGGCCAGCCGTACTAACCGTTACTCTACAGGTGTGGACACTTGTCTTAAATCGTACCAAAATTACGGTTGAATCATTTTCGTTAACATCTGTTGGTATGAAATCTCCCGATTCGCTCTTATATTTAAAAATTCATGCATTGAGTTGCTCATCTAATAATTATAACAGTCCTATTCTGATTAATTTCCTTAAGTTTAGTATCTCGGAATAATAATCGACAATCACTTGCGTTACGATAAACATGTTCTTTTTCTTTGAATTAGATTAAGAAAAATTATTCACTATTTTGTTACCTTACGAAATGACTTGCCTATCCATACATTATGACATTTACCTCGCATTAGTAGGCCTACAAGCTTTATTAGAGTAAATCGGAGGGAGATGACTATCGGGGGAAGATGCTTATTTCTTTGTAGTTTCACATTCGTCCAAGATAGGACGCAACGCGAATGTCTTCATGATCACTGAGACAGTTGAATGTCTATAGAGTAGACGCTAACTCATTTTGCCACGTGTATTTCATTGTTTTCTGTATTGTTGTTATTTATATTTGCTATGTATTTTTATACTGATTGAATAGAAGAGAAGGTCTTATGGCCTTAACTCTACCAGTAAAAATACATCAATGAAATAAATTTAAAAAATAGGCTAATTTAAATTGTAGAAAAGGTAATCGTAGTAATAGTCTTTACCACTATAATGCATTGTAAACAGTCTATGAGGTCTAGTTTTGAATCGTGAATAGAACGTCAACTGTAGCACGAACAAGATGCAAGTGCTCCCTGGTATAGGTCTCGCAAGCAGGTATTACCGACGATAGGAGTGCGAACGAAACAATTCGATAAGAAAGAGTGGGAGACGGGAAAGGTCACGAGATAACTTGAATGATTTTCAAGAGTACAGTCGGAAGAGAAACGACATCGATAGAATCAGTCTTGCATTGTGATAGTTACATTACTGTTTCAGTTTCAGTATCACTGCATGTGAATACGTGTCTTGTTCAAAGTGCGTTTATTTTATTATGTAGTGATGGAGCGTCCCCCTCGCAGAGTATCATTATTTTATTCGTAAACATAATGTTGCGCGTTTAATTCGCTTCGAATTTGTCTCTTGTTCCACAGGCGATGTCCCCATCCGTGCATCTTCTTTTAAGAGGCAGTACTCCCATCGCCCCGTCCTCTCGCTCCCTCGGCGTGCCTACATACACACGTCAAAACAGACAGTAACGCCATCACTGCTTTTCGGTAATCGTTCCTTGCGCGAGCTATAGTACTTGTGGCACGCGCCAAACATGGCGTCACGTCAATATAGTCCATAAACATCTAATAATAATAATAATAATAATAATAATAATAATAATAATAATAATAATAATAATAATAATAATAATCCGTGGTGCTACAGCCCGTGAAGGGCCTAGACCGACCACTCGGCAGCTGGCCTCACGCCCACATGCCGAAGCAGAGGTGGACGATCATCCAACCAGAATGGAGGTATCGTGTGGTTAGCATGATGATTCTCCCAGCCGTTATACCTGGCATTCGCAACCGGATTTAGCTACCTATCGGAGCTCCCCAAGTGCATCACGATGCTGGGTGGGCATCGGTCCCATACACTGGCCGAAATTTCATGAGAAAATTTCTTCTTCCATGAGGACTCGAACCAGCGCTCATTCCGTAACGCGAGTCTTCTAACCTCATTTCCGAACGCCCTGGGCCTGAATACGTTCATTGCCGTTACTAAGCAACTGATGTCAGCATAGTGTGACGTAACTCATTACCTTTGCTGAGCAACTGAAGTCAGACGTTTAAATTTTCGTAATAGATTACATATTCAGTAATATTTGAGCGTAAGCGTTTCACATTAAAGTAAGCTCTTTTCTTAAAAGATCGACTTGCACAAGTTCCCCTTACTTTTTATAACCCGTTTCGGGTAATGTCAATGTGAATGGCGAAATTCTCTTGATCACTAACTCGGCGGAACTGCATAACGCTGCTCTGCGCTGTGCGCGAGCGAAATGGCAGTCAGCTGATTTGCCTTGAAACTCGGCGCCGAGCGTTCCGGAATCGCTTTCACGTCCACATACAATTGTTCAGTGGTGCCAACCTCTGAATACCAAGCAAAATGCAAGGCCATGTGTTATGCAGTACGTCAGTTTCCTTGCTTAAAACACAAATGTTATAAATATGTATACATTGCATCTAGACCGGAAATGTTTATTAATTCAATTATTAAACCGTATTTACTCGTTATTATTAAAATTTTGTATCCAATATACTAACAAAACGATGTGTTTCTTAATAATATTGTTTTGTAGCCTATGTGAACATATTTTCCGTTGCATTAAATATTTGCAATGTTTATTACAATTTTCAGCTCCCGTTTTTATCCATAATAATTATGAAATACATTAGCCACCGGCGTACGTCAGGAGTTAGCATGTTTGCTTGCTGATTCGGAGTTGCACTTTGACGTGGGTTCAATTTTCGGTTGGGCTGATTACCTTCTTGGGTTTCTATTTTCCGAAGTTTTCCACAAATGTGAAGCGGATGTCGGGTAATTCATGATTAGAGACGAGATTTCCATGCAAATGCATGTTTTTATACGAACATAGGGCATAGCTCAAACTTAGTACTTATCCATTTCATTACTTTTCGGTTTCAAATATGTGTACTTTTTCCGTACATATTTGCATGTTTTGGCCTTTTTAGGGATAAAAAACATGCATAATGCATATTTAAGCAATGTTTAGCTTAATCATGCATATAATATACTACATCATATTCAGTTTAAATGCATGTTTTAATGGTTTTGAGTGGACACCTAAGTTTCTCGACTTTTATAATCCCCATTTTAGTTTCAGGAATCAGGATTGAAGAACAAAAAGAAAAAAAAAACTAAATAAAAGAAAAAGTTTAATTCAAGTTTGCATCCATAACTTCTTGCAATGTACAGGGGCCATTCTCTGCCTGCAAAAACATATTGACTGACAAGCGCAGGAACCTCACAGATCCCAATTTAGAAATGTTGTTAGTTGTTAACTGTGCAAAAAAAATTGAAGTGAAATAAGAAATTTGGAACAAAAATCAAAGTGAATATTTTAATGTATTTTTCGCTTGATCGTGCATGTTTAATAGTTTGATAGTGCATGAAAGCATGGATATTTTGGGGTTTTATAGTGCATGAAATTCTCGTCTCCATTATGACGAATCCTCGGTCTCATTTCGCCGAATACCATCTTACAATCGCCAGTTGAATCGACGCTAAATAACCTAGTAGCTGACACAGTGTCGTTGAATAACCAACTAAATAATTATGAAATACTGTGTATATTTCTGTTATCGATTGTTAACCTAATCCATTAGTTCAAATGCGCTCAAGCTCATAATCGACAACATATTCTTATTGTATAATACAGAGGTGTATTTCAGGCCTGGCGAGCTCTGACGGCGTCAGGGTATTATTTTTCGAGGCCGGGCGACGTCACGGCACTTTTATGATTTTATTATTATCGTAAAATTTTACATTTTAATTATAGTCTATTTAACAATTTCATAGTGAGGTCTACTCTGCAGATCTATCAACCTCTATATCTAGATTCGAACCCTTGTATTTTCGTGTCGCATTCTGTCAGTATTCCTGCGGAAGTGATGATGATGATGATGATGGTGATGATGATGATTATGATTACAGCGACGACGGCGAAGACAACTACTACCGGTACTTCCGAAATCCCAGAATCAGGGCACTATTTTGTTAAGAAATAAGTACACCACTGAATAGATACATGTAGGCTAGGTACTAAAGTCAAGATAGGAAAATAAATGTCTTAAGAAAGTGAAATAGAGGAGTACGACAAGGATGCCCTTTATCACCTACCCTGTTCAACAGCTACTTGGAGGATTTAGTGAAGAACTGTCTTCATAACATGGGAAGTGTGATTGTAGGAGGAAGAAGAGTAAAGTGTTTAAGATTTGCAGATGATGTAGAGACGATACTGAGGGATATGATACTGGAACTAAATGACAGCTGTGAGCAGTATGGTATGAAGATAAATGCGAACAAGACGAAGACCATGGTTATCGGAAGAAAAATAAAGAAGGTAAACGTGCGAATTCTAAATGAGGCAGTAGAGCAAGTGGACAGCTTCAAATACTTAGGGTGTACTAAGGTAGGTGTCCCTGATATGGTCATGCTAAGATTTGAGAATTTTTCTAGTCGCCATTTTGAAAAAAAATGTAAACCACTTTTTTCTTACTTGTTCTCAGTCTAATGGACTTTCTTAAAACAATTTCCTTTCCCCATAAAAATAGTTTTAATTGTCCAAAAAGTCCCAAATTCCAAAAGTATACCTAATGGCCATATCAGGAACATGTGCACATGATATGGCCACCCTTGTTCCATGTTCTACAAATCGTGATTGTTTTCAGTTTGATTGCGCAATTGTGCTAAAATTAAATAATTTTGGTGTAAAATGAATAAAAATGACACTTAATAATATTTTTTATAATTCAAAAGTGTAGTCAAAACAGGTTTTTCCATAAAAAATTTAGTTGTTTTTCTTGAAATAGAAAATTTTTGCATAATCCCAGCTATAAGGCATGTAAATTTGTCAGGTGAAAAAATAAAAGTGAAATGAACTTGATATGGCCATGGTGCATTTGATATGGCCATATCAGGAGCAGGTAAGCTTTCACGAAAATCGTTTGATTATGAACAACTCGTAAAGGATACGCCATCAACGACAACACCAATCACCAGAACATTAAAAACTGAATGGAATACTATGGTTTTCATGAAACAAGTCTTTGAAAAACATGCATAAAACAAAGGAGACTTACCAGAGAAAAATAAGAAAAGGTCACATGAAAACCGCAAAACAGGCAACTGACGCCACATTGCTCAACCTGACTGGATGGAAAACGATCAAGTGACATACCAGGATGCCCTTTCACTGGATGCTGCTGCAATTTAGCGGATTTTTTGGTTAACTAACTCACAATAGGGGAGGGGTGGCCATATCAGGAATGTGGCTATAATAGGAGCACCCACCTTATAAGCAATAACATGCGCTGCTGCCAGGAAGTCAAAAGTAGGATAGCAATGGCCAAGGAAGCTTTTAATAGAAAAAGGAGTATCTTCTTCGGACCTCTGGAAAAAGAACTAAGGAAGAGACTAGTGAAGTGCTTTGTATGGAGTGTGACATTTTATGGGGAAGAAACATGGGACGAAGTGAAGAGAAACGACTAGAAGAATGATGGAACGTGTGAAGTGGTCAAACAGAATAAGAAATGAAACTGTGTTGGAAAGAGTGGGTGAAAAAAGAATTATGGTAAAACTGATCACGAAGAGGAAAAGGAATTGGTTGTCACTGGTTGAGAAGAAATGTCTTCTGAAGGCTGCACTGGAAGGAACGGTGAACGGGAGAATAGTTCAGGCAGGAGAAGATATCAGATGATAGACCACATTAAGATATATGAATCATATGCGGAGACTAAGAGGAAGGCAGAAAATGTGAAAAATTCTAATGCTGGGTTTGCAATGAAAGACGTGCCATTTTAGCAGAACACTATGTGTTATAATCATTGAAAGGAGCACGACAGTGTTGGACTAGCTTCAAAATACTTGTGTTATGGGCCTACGGATATTGATGCAGTAATAATAATCTATAAAAGAAGGGCACAAATCAATAGTTGTTACATCTTGTGTAGCCAGTAGATCTGTAATATTGAAATGGTTTTACAGCTTTACAGAATTACTCAGAATTATTAGAGTTCTCTTTTATGGATGTGAGTTGCGTTTCCTGTTTGGTGCATTTAATTTTAGATTTTTAAGAAGGACCTCAAGGACAGGAACTGGAAATAAAATGATCGGCGACCATGAGTCACGTACAAGCTAGTTGCAGGCATGTGCTACTTTTTGTACCTGTTTGACTCACTGTACATAATGCGGAATGTTGTAACCTTATGTAGGTACACTACAATTCCACATTCCTCCGACTACATTTTCGAGTTGAGCAGATATTCACAACGAAAGTTTTGCATTTAATTACCAATCTCCAATGATACTACCACCACCACCACCACTACTGTCACTCTTACTGTCATTATTAGTACAGGTAGATACTGCTGCTGCTGCTGTTACTACTAGCGGACGGGCGTTTCAGTAGCCTTTTCCATTTAGAATTCTCTCCATTGCTCTTCTGGGGAGATTTTTCTGATCTGGACGTAGAATATGGCCCAGCAATCGTAATCTTCTACGTTTGATTAGTGCCACTATTTATGGGTATTTATATAGGCTTCTCAATTCACTGTTTTTTTAGCATTCTTTATGCGCCCTTATCTAGAATGGAGCCAAAAATATTTCTGAAGGTTTTGTTTCTGAATGTAATAAGAGATTTTGCAAATTTATTTTTTGTTAGAATCCACTTTTCTTCAGAGTATAAAAAAGCACAGACAATATTGCTGTTTTGTACATTCTTAGTATTGTTGTTCTGGATGGAAGTTTGGACATAGAAATCAGCTAAACGTGACTTCCTTCTCAAGCACGTTTTCATCGTTAATCGTACACCACTTACTGTATATTATTTAAATTGTTATATATTTTTTAAATCCTCAATTGCTTATCTGAAATTTGTTTATATTAGTTCAGTGTCTAGATATGTAAATTATTTGGTTTGAGGAGAGTCGATTTTTAAATCGATGTCTTTTGATTTATTGACTAAAACTCTGAATAATTGTTTGATGTATTCTTCCGTTTCCTCCCATTAGAACAATATCGTCGGCGTAAGCCAGTATATTAGATTTTAATTCAAATAGTAATTTCCCATAAGTTATACAATGTTTTGGAGTGGCATTCGTAACCAAAATTAAGAAGTAAAGGAGATAGTCCATCTCTTTGTCGAGCTAGGCAGGAGAGCTACTGTATGAACAGTGAGCTTGAACTCAGCTGATCTGTACATCTGTGCAGAATAGTCAGCTGCATGAATCCTCTGAACATGTCTCGCCACGCCATATTATTAACAAATTTAAGCATGCATTATTGTTTAATTTCACGAAAACGTAATAGAACACAGAAATATTTATTTAAACTAATATTAACTCTTTTCTAGATATATCTACTGATGTAATTGTTTTCTAACGATAAAATAAGATAAGACATATTTTTTCTTGGAAAACTTTAAAGTTTTGACCCTATGTCATATGAACATTTTTTGATCCTGTAGACCGTCCCCGAAGACTGTGAAAAAGACGGCACTTATATTCCTTACACCCTATATAGTCTTAAACTTTTTTTATTTTCCTTCGGCCTATAAAATAATTGCAACATCAATACACTTACATAATTTTTGATCGTCTGTGTATTTAAGAGGAATGAATCCCACGGACTGGTAACGCAGAAGGAATGTATCACTTATCACGCCCCGCATCATGGTTTGCCAATTTGACGAAATCAGTCTTTCCCCAGCACGGAAATGCACTTCTTTCTCCTGGGTTGCACTTCCTACTTCCGGGACGAGCGGAAGGAGGTTCGTTATCAGGGATGATGTGGCGCTCTGGACGTTGACCCGCTCCTTGGGGAGAATTATCTTTGACTAGTCACCACTAACACCACCACCAAGTACAAAAATAGATCTTGATTTACCTTTCCTTCTTCAAGAGAGATGTTTAAATACTCGTACTTGATCTTTTGCCTTTATATTTACATCAAAAAAACAATTTTGGGTGTATTTGTTAGATTTCATTCTATTTACATGATGGTCTCTTTAAGTTAGTCGTAATTAATTAACTTAATGAAAAAAAATATTCTTGTTTCATTCTTCTTATAATCGATTTATTTGTGACATCTAATTCCTCGAATGAAATATATTTCTACAGCTTTTGTTCTCTATCTACATCGTTTTATTAAATTTAAACATCCCGAATCATACAGTAATGTCAGTAGACTATAAATGTTGTATTTTGGATCCTGATTAATAAATATGACAGTGTGTCAGATGAGAGACAAAGTGAGGATGACGTAAGAGTAGTTTCTAAAAGGCTAATTTGGCCGTCTCTTCATTGTTGCCATGTGTAATACCAGATTTCACCAAAGAGCGTAAAGTCACAATGCCATGTGCTTAAAAAATAATAATAATAATAATAATAATAATAATAATAATAATAATAATAATAATAATAATAAAGTATTAACAATAACAACATCTTATTTACTTATTTACCAAATCTCATCTTTATGTTGAGAGATGTTTTCTAAGTGGTTCAATAATTTGTGAAAGAGTACATTTTCCTCCTAGATCTCTTGCACCTTATGTTGGTAATTATATGATCTAATATTAAAATGTATTTTGTCTGACTGCACATTTTGTTTGATCAGGTGAAATAATTGGTATGAATTCCGGAATTCCGAAAACAGAATACCACTTTGAAATGTATACCCTACTTAAAATATATGCTCCTAAGTCGCTACCATGCTATTTCCTCTCTTGAACATTATAATAAATATCTGAACACTAATAAATAAATTACAATTTTTTCCATTAGCCACGTGCATGTTTCATTCATACCAAGTTGTTCTATAAGTTATATCTTATTTAATTACACGTACCTGAATATAGTGTTGAATTGGATTCACAACGCAACACAATTATTGAATTATGTATTGTATTGATATTAATATTAATACCGTTATTACTAATTATGTTCATATTTCAAACGCTTAGGGACTTCCATTTCATCAGTTTCCTTTGCTGCCAACAAAAATTATTGCTGCCAACATAACAGTTAGAAAATAACTGACAGTTATCTTATAGGCTCTGTCATTACTCGAAATTCGAAACAAAGTTGGTAAAAGAAAATTGAACGTGACATCTAGAAAATCACTATAATCCACTAGTGTATTTATTAATAGGGGAAATAGGTTATGTTTCACTCTTAGGATATTAAGTAAGCTGATCCGGACTATAATTGAAAATTCTACACTTTGGTAAATTTTTGCTTTATGATATATAATTCCTGTTACAAAAACAATTGATAACTTTGTAAATTTTTATGACAGTTTTCAACTTTCCGTATGATAAAACATTTTACACTACAGGTACAAAATCTGACAAATTTGTATTCTTTTTCATATTTTCTTTTATGAAACAATTAATTGCCGATTCTTTAATTTACAACAATTTCATATAATTGTCAATTTTTCAGGTTTTGTGACAGTTTCTTGCAGTAATGTGTCAACATTTCTACAGATGGAGTAACCACATGGTTAGCTGGGATCTAGGAATTCTCGTTACCGGAGATGTCGTCATTATACCTTCTTGTCATTGATTACATTTTAGTCACCGGCGTTCTCGTCGCCGATTGTATTTAGTAATTTATTAATGTTTTATTGAAAAAATAATGAGATTTAGTTGTAAGGTTGTTTCCGTGGTTATGCATATAAGCATAAAGAGATTTAAATGTCATTGTAAGGTTGTTTCGGTGATTACGCATATAAGTATTTGGAAAAAAAAAATTTAGGTGTAAGATGACGTTCTTACTTATTTTCGTTATTATAAAATTTATTGTATTGATGGAGCAACACGAAGGGAAATTTCGATTCACTCGAAGTATTAGGTGCTTTGAGAAACTATGTAATATATCAAGGGTAATATATGAAGTTCGAGATTCCGATGTTGTTTGGAGGTGCGACCAGCACAGAATATGCAACGCTACAATAACCCTAACTCCAGATAAAACATCTTTAATTGAAGGCTCTTCTGAACATCCAAGTCATGGTCCCAACTGGTAAAGGTTTCTGTCCGAAAAGTACGAAGACAAAATTTGCCACCCCAGCCATGAATTGGACGATATTGATGTCAATATAAGACAACTGTATAGGAAAGTAGGTGGCTATTGGATTTCAACTTTGAACAAGATGAACAAATGTTATTTTTGCAACAGATTCCAGCTCAGAACGCTGCAATATAATGGATATTTTATTTAGCAAAATAAATTATTATTTTTAAGAAAATGTGTACTTGTGACCAAAATATCGGGTGACCAAAAAGTCGAAGTGACTAAAACACCGGGTGACAGAATTGCAGTGACTAGGTGGTACAATGACGAGAGTTCCGGTGACGAGAATTCGTCTTCCCGAAAATCCTGTCGATATATCTGAAGATTTTTCTCTGCTCAGTGTTTGCTTCCGAGTATGATATTGCTTATTATCAACTATTAACAGGATTTCTTAAATTATTAAGTTAAGAAATAGGGTGATGCAATTATTCGAGACTTAGAAACGAATAAAAATGTAGACAGATTTAAAATACTGTTTCTGTGTTGTGCTGGGTCTGATGTATGTTTAGTTCGCTGTTCTCATGATTAGGAACGCAGAGTGGCCAAGTGTCGATGCACCCTCCATGCGGCAGATGCACAGTTTCCCTCCCTTTAAAGGGTGCAGCGTCTTAAAGACGACGTCACTTCCGCCGTCCCGCGAGGCGCATGTATCTCTCTGCCGCCATATTTATTTGTTCTCTGGTTTCCTTCCCTCATCCCCGGGGACCACAATCTCTTATCCAGGCGCCTACTCCAAACATTACCTCGCGAGTAACTTATTGTCTTCTGGGAAACATCCGCCGACCACGCGTCCGAGAGCGGGGCTGGGTTTGATGAAGAGAAAACGCAGGAAGAGGAAGCCAGAAAACAGAAACAAAGCATCATGGAAAAAGAAAAAGAAAAATAAGAAGAAACGAGAGAGAAATTAAGGATCAATAGGAAATAAATGTGTTCATTTATAAATATGTAGCTATTATCAATTTTAAGATGCGTAGCTGAATAACATATCAGACCACGAACCTGACAATAATTTTTATATAGATCGAAAGTAAGCAGCTGGAATAAAAAAGATATTCTTAATAGATGGATTTCACCACACACTAGGAATTACCTTATAGAAAATCAATTACCGGGTCAAACATTATCTTGTAGGATGATTTTGACAAACTTGGCAATGATTAGAAAATAGTTATATAAATTTGACTATTTCAACACAATGAACGAGTGACAACAAAATGATTGCCGAAATCAAAGAAA
The DNA here is from genome assembly GCF_040183065.1 of Periplaneta americana. Lineage (NCBI taxonomy): Eukaryota > Metazoa > Arthropoda > Insecta > Blattodea > Blattidae > Periplaneta > Periplaneta americana. The sequence goes on along the minus strand of NC_091120.1, from coordinate 68,538,644 downwards.
ATATATTAAATAATTGTAATTCATTCTGCTGACTGTAGAGAAGTTAGTACTAAAATAAAAATAAATCATCCGATTTAAATACATTTTACGAATGATAAAGACATCATGGAATAATTCATTATCCGTTGCTGTACTCGGGAGTGAGTTGAATTCCCACTAGGGCGGATTACTGATTGTGTCTTTTATGAGGTTTCTCCTAACTGTAAGCCGAATGTCAGATAAACATATAGCGAATTCTTGGCCTCATCTCACCAAATACCATCTCGCTATCACAAACTCCATCGATACTAAATAGCATTGTACATGATACAGTCTCACAGACGAAGATGCTGCTAGTAGAAAATTGTGGAGAGGTGAAATTTATTTTTTGTGAAGAAAACTTACCGGTATTATATTAGAAAATTATCTTAATAAAATGTTTTACCAACATCATCATCATTATTATTATTATTATTATTATTATTATTATTATTATTATTATTATTATTATTATTATTATTATTATTAGGCCTCTTCAAGCAGGAGATTGGAATGCATACAATAGAATGTTCGGAAGTAAAGTAAAATTTATAGTCATTAGAAAGGAATGAAGTTAAAAGAGAATTTGAAACTAGATTTAACTATTAACTTGTCATTTTTATCTTATTAAGTTTTCGTGTTATTAAATGGAATAAAAAAAACCTTCATCATAAATTGTATGTTATTAAAAAATAGCTTATTTCTTTTTGTGCTACATTTTTTAAGTTTCTTTCGTACCAGTGATGTTTACCAAAATATGTCCATGGTATCTTCTATTTCAACTTAGTTTGCACGCATGGATGTGTATGATTTCCAGTTGGTTAACGTCCTATTCTTTGTATTTTAGAGGGCAGTAAACCCTGTATTTAATAACAGAGTCGGAGTTATTATACTCGTTGGTAGGATACCGCAGTCTAATAAAGTTAAATGGAGATTAAGGAAGTCATGTGAATTTCCTTATGTCCTTTTGCATAGCCACTAAATCTACTTTCATCGTCACAAAAGTTTAATTTGTTTTACAATACTTGCGACTGCAGCTTGCTCTCCGGAAAGCTATTTTAAAATTTAAGACTTCCGTTTATACAATATTAAATCTACACTTATGAAATTTAGAGCAATATATTATTTCTTTATACTGCCATGCGTACAGATATATGTATAGTCCCAGCTTCCCTCTGGACCACCATTGTAAAAAATGAACTCTCCACCCTTTTCTCACTGTCCCCTTTGGATTATCGTGAATTTTATTGCTGATGACTGTCCGTCTCCCCTAGCTAGACTACTTGTACTGTGTGTTAAAAATTGTAGCCGGTCAGTGAGGGTTAGTTGGCTCTTAAAGATTGTATCTGACGTCCACCCAACAACCCTAGAGGTCCATTATGGATATATACCGTTGATGCACTTGGGGGATAAAAGTCGATTGTCAAGTTTTTATATATGATTGAAGAAAAGCATAAGAAATACATACTGGGTTCGCGTACCACTTGCAGACCTCTCACGTCACGATAGCTAGATGTGCCTTTGTATACTGCGTGTTCGGAAAATGTCATCCAAGAACAGCACTGAAGGATAAAGGATATTTCATTTTATTTTACTGAGCTTCCTCAAATTAGAGGCTGCAATTAGACAAAGCATACAAAACAATACAAGAACAAATAGATGATGAAAGATAACAGAGTAAGAAAAAAAAGTAAACAAGTACACAAACAAACAAACAAACAATGGCAGTTTACAGAATACAAAAAAAGTTACAAGTAAAGAAGCAATGAAAGCTAATGAGAGAAAGAAAAATGATAATGGTGCGTCAGTTTTTCCAGTACCGGTACACTGAATTAGAGTCCATATAGGTGGTTCCGTAAAAGTTTGAGGGTCAGTTCATTCAGTCCTGGGGTCTTACAGAATTGAGAAGAGAAGTTGGGTATCGTTCTTCTTGCTCCAAACATCAATCCCGTAACAATGATATCGTGAAGTTGGTATTTATCTTTATAATACGGGGTGGTTGGAATGTAGATTGCTCGTTTCTCCTCATGAACGTCTTCAGGCTGTCCTTTATACGTTTCAAACCCGATGGTGGGGTCGATTATCATACCCTGAGACAGGGATTCGCTAATGGCGATTATGTCAATTCGTCTGTTACTGCCATTGTCGGCAGTTCCGTGGACTTCTTCATAGACGGTGTATTTTAGTTTTCTAAGGGCATCGGCCAGTTTAGTTCTAATTGCATGGTGCCTATGTATACGCAATGTTTCGCCATAAGGGCAGGCTCCCAGGACATGTCCAAGGCTTTCTATCTCACTGAGGCATCGCCTGTAGTGGTTGTCCTGAGACCTACCGAGTATGGCTCTTACAGCACTTACGTTGGCAGTCATCTTGATAGCTTCCTTCCATTCACCGCTAGTCATTCCATCGGGCTCAGTTATACTGATCAATTTAAATGTAGGAACGATCACTCCACAGTAATTCGTTATGGAGATATTGTAGCTAGTATCTGTCAGTCAAATGGGGGACCACATTATCGAAACACTTAAAAAGTGAATATTATTATGTGCTGCTGCTTGTCTAAAGAGCGAAGACAGAAGCAAGAACTAAGTAGCGGGTAAAAGTACGTATGTTTATAGCACTTGTGAATTCGTATCAACCATACATTGTAGTGCACACTACAAAGTGGTGTTCTGTTGTTGCAATTTCTAAATAATTACTCTTAAAATTACAGTCGCGATTTTAGGAGGCATAGACAAAGCGGGAGGCAGAAAATAGGAAGGATTGGAAATATATTTTTTATGTGGAAAATGTGTATGATCTACATTGTATTCAGTGTGATCAGCATTGTACCATCACCGGTACAATTTCGACCAAAAATAACATTTTATATTTTGTGCAAATGTGTATATAAATACAGCTTGAATTTAATTTTTGTAATGTGAATAATATTGTTCAAGGTCACTATTTCATTACCTGTAAAAAGATTTGTGTCTAATCCTGGAAATAAAGTGTCAGATTTGCATTATTATGTTTTGATCGAAAATGTACCACCTTACTCTAATAATAATAATAATAATAATAATAATAATAATAATAATAATAATAATAATAATAATAATAATAATAATAATAAAAATAAATGTCATCAGATTGCATCGAATGAAATTAAAAGTCACAAAATATAGAAAAATTAGTTGTGTCAGACGTAAATAATCATACTCGCTGAGATTATATCAATTTTTGTAATAGTTTTACTTTTATTAAGTTTAATAAAGTTGTCGAATAACATAAAAGCACAGTATGATAAATTAAATTGAATGATAGGCTTAATTTGAAGTAGTAATTTTCTGTACAAATGAATTGACATAGCCCTAAATAGCATTATGTCCATGCTGTCAAAGCATATTCTTGCAAAAATAGCGGTTACTATATGACTGCACATTTCATATAATATTATATAACGCCTTTATAAAATACCCCGTTTGTTGCGCTCAATTCCTGCATAATATGCTATTTTTATGGAATATTTTCGATGTAATTTTCAACAATGCACTGTAACAACAGTGAAACATTTTGGCCATTGAATGGACATTTTTGCTGGTCAGTTTGTTGTCTTTTAGTGTACTGAAGTGTCTGTGAACGTGACTACAATGAGTGTTATATGAAAAGCGCTTTCTGTATCGGAAAAATTGGAAATCTTACGAAAGTAAGATGAAAACAGTAGGCCTACTCTTAATCAAAACAACTCTCTGATTCATTAGGAATCCCATCATCGACATTAAGGACGATAATAAAAAATCGCGACTCAATCACTGCAGCAGTGATGTCGTGAGGATGTAAGCGCAGAAAAGTGAAGTGTGGTAGACATGAGGACTTGGACAACATGCACACGATAAACATATATAAATGATTTTTTTTTTAAGAAATAAGTACAGTACATTATATTGTAAATGTTTTTGACGTACAGTACAGTAATTACATCATGGAGTAATACTGTATTACCTTTCATGAATCATGTATTTCAATAAAGAAAAATGCTAATAGATATATGTCAAAATTAGTATACCCGCCTAATACGCGGTTTACACGCGGTCCCTTGAACAGGGTCTTATCGGAGTTTTATTGTATTAAAGCTATAAAGCTTAGTACACTCGCAGTCGCAGCATCTAGCGGTCGAATATATATATGCACAAAGCTATCAAGAGTTTTATATTTGTTAAAGAAATTGACGACTTGCGTTTCTCAAAATTATTTAAGATATGCCTACTTTTCTTTCTTTCAGTCGATAATCCGATATGCCCTAATTTTCTGGGGAAATGGAACCAGAATTGGAAGCGTCTTGATTTTACAAAAGAAAGCCATTAGAATTTTATGTTAAGCAAACTATCTGAAACATTGTCGGCCACTTTTCAGACAATCACGGATTTTAACAATCATAAATTTGTATATATATATATATATATATATATGATCAAGTACTTTACACTTGACAAAATATCGACAATTACTCATTAGTGGCCAATATACATGATCATGAAATTAGAAATAGTGAACAAATTAATATTCCATATTGTAGATTACACAAGAGCAACACAAACTTTTTAATTATGGGGATGAAATTATATAATAAGCTCCCAAGTCAATATTATAAATTACCAATCAATAGCTTCAAAACTAGATTTTACAATTGGTTATTAAATAATCATTTTTATTCTGTTGCTGAGTTTTTCAACACAAATTTGTATGAAATTGTATTTTAATAAATAAGTTTAATTGCAATTTAGTTAGTTTTCTTTAATTTAAAAGTTTCAAATTATTTCATGTTTTCATTGTATTATTTAAATTTTACTGTTTCTTTTATTAGTGTTTTTTTAATGTATTTATATGTTTTTCAATGTATTCTGACGAAGCCTAAAACTGTATGTCTAATGGCCAAATAAATTGAATTGAATAACGAACTACATTATCGCTTTCTCACATTCCGAGCGAAATTAATACTCACAAAAAAACTTTGAGACTTAGTATTGCACAATGTTATAAAATATACGTTCATATTATTATTTAAAAGCTAAATTTCAGTAATAAATTTGTACAAGAAACAGATAAACTTTTATAAAAGAATACTACATGTAAAATAAGTCACAAGGAATGGTACTACGCAAATAATGCAAAAGAAAAAAAGCTACTACGTCTCGAATCTTTTCTGAGTTTGCAATACAAGATTGTATGAAAGAAAGTCAGTTATGCCTTGTGTTGGTACGTAACTTCCATGTTTTACTGCAACAGAAAACAACTTGTTCTTTTTATCAGTAACTTCGAATTTAAATCGATGCAATTGGGACGCCTCCACGGTAGCTGATTAGTCTCTGTAAACACTTGACGGGCGCCTCAAATGAGCCTCGAGTTTTCCATTTCCCGTTCGTCGGGTCTCTTCTTTTTTTCCCCCCCTGCTAGGCGTTAGTACAGACGCGTTCTTATTTCCTCCTGCCCATCTACATCCCTCCCTACACTTTTATCTCATTTCTCTTATTTGCTCCTGCATTCCCACAGTTTTACTACACTTCTCTTTACTGCCACTTCCGTCAGAAGAAAACCATACATCTTGGTTTCTCGTCTAAACACTAATAATTTATAGGGGTGGCTCTGTGATGGGGTTGTATAGGATGAGGGGGATGCTACTGCCCTTTCTAAACTTTATATCGCTGCATAGTTTAACGGAATGAGTCTGTTGGGAGACACTGTTTCAGTGCTCTTTCGATTGCTGTTGCTAGGGCACGTCGTTATATTCTTTCAAATGAAGAGTGGAAAAATCGACTACTGTATTTGGGAAAATAATAACAAATACATGTATAGATTTTATGTTTTGTCGAAATTGAGCATTTAGTCCAGGCATGCCAATTGATGCCCACAGGAGCAAGCGCGCGCTTTAGAGCCCAGGAAAGCCTGAGCGCTTTACAGCGGAAAGGAAAGAGACAGACTAAAGAGGTGGTATATGCCGCTTGGTCGAGCTATATTCAGGGATGGCCAGCACTGATTCAATAGATAAAGGGAAGAGAACTTATTAAAACTGTATCCATGTTAATTTTTAGATTTGCCTGAGAAGTATAAGTAGTTTTAATTTTAATGCTCATTTTTCACAAGTTTGATTTTTTTATTCAAAAGAAATATTTTCTCAACTTTTCGTATAGAAAAGTGAAATTTTCAGGTATAGGCCTATTTATTTAGTAGCCTTACAGAATGTTTTCGTAAATCTAATATACCGTATATACGTATTACTGAAGATAGTGTATTGAACATTTTGAAAATATTAGCATGAAATTGTTTGTAAGGAAATGAATTAACAAAGCCACTACTGTTACATCATAAGCAAAAGATACGTGCCCATCTGTTGCAAAAATATCAGCTCTATAGCTTCAGCAGATTTCGAGAAAATAATTTAATATTCTGATGATAGGAAGTTGCTCACAAATATCACCTTAAAAGCATAATGCGATAAGAGTTTTGTTATGTAATATTAGTTACACTTAAAACAGATACAGTACCTAGGTAACTTTTCTTTGCACTGTAATATTGGTTTTTTAGTTTATTGATTACTTTTGTAAGGCCAGAGATACCATCAATATAAATTCCAACTTACCATGTCATACTCAATCTCTTTCTTTGGAATATCACTTTCTTTATGAATGATGTGTTTCATCCACTTAATACAGTATAATATTATACTACTATGGAATTTAAGTGAATATTCCTTCTTAACTCTCGATTATGTTATTAAGATTTAAAACACAAGTGCAATATTAAGAAATCAGCGTTAGTATTTTTGTTTTACAGACAATATAGATAATATTAAACAGAATGAAGCCATATAAAAATAACGACATAAAATTTCACGTTCCGTTTGAAGTTTGTACACCACTGTTTTCTTAATCCAACAGGTTGCTTATTCATATACACAACCCTTCCTCTTTCCATACTTAGCGCTTGCTGCCCGCGCACGACGTCAAGGTCAGAAAAATGCGCTTGCTTTGACATCATTGATTTAGTCGAACGATTTTTAACTAGTGTGCCGCAACACAGTTGTTTTTTACGGATTGGCCTCAGAGATGTCGCTGGAGTTCGGGAGAATGTCGAAAAGAAGCGAGGAAAGAAGCGAGAAATAGCAAGTTCATTCTGATCCGTTTGCGTATGTATAATATTAATTAATTATTATGAAGCTATTATGATAGTAGGAAATATTTTTTGCTGGTTATATTATGATTAAAAGATGGGAGTTTCCATTATATGACAATCAACAATGCATAATCTGAAAGACAAAAGAAAATCGTAGATGATTAAAATGGCTACTACAAATCAATAGCGGGCACAATGTGTTCTTTGATATGCTAAATTTCAGAGTGTTAAAAGAGTTCAAAGGGAATTTCGACGTGAATATGGTGTGTGTAATGTACCTAAATACGCTTCCATAATGTTGTGGTATCGAACATTTGTAGAAACAGGTTCTGTGTTTAAAAAGCATGTAGGAAGTCGCAGGCGAAATACAGTACGAGAAGCAGCTATCTCTTGGCTTGGGCCCCAAACTCTCCAGATCTAACCCCTCCTGACTTCTTCGTGTGGGGTTTTGTTAAAGATATTGTCTATTCACAGAAACTCAGGAACATTGATGATCTGAGAGTAAAAATTACTCAAGCTTTTCAACAAATCACCCCTTTTATGTTGCAACGGACATAGGCTGAATTGCATCACCGTTATGAGTTGTGCACGGTGCGGAATGGGGGTCATGTTGAGCTCTGAGGAATCTCCCATCTTTCAGTGTTTCATGCACAAAGTTTCAACAAATAACGTTCAGGAGTAAATGTTTTACAGGGCTTTTTTTATCCATACCCAAACGGATCACCCTGTATTATCTAAACACAAATCTGGCTTTCAGTTTCATAGGGAGCTATACCTGAAAGCCAGATATGTATATTAATACGCGTCCCTGTTCTTTAACAGAAAACCACAAATTGAATGACAGAAAGTGTGCACTCAATGTTGGGTCTGTAACGCCTTGTCAACCCACTTGTGAGGTATGTATGTCGATAAAAATGAGAATAACTGAGTTGGGATCTGGTAGAATTTCTGGGTAGCTCAGTCGATAGAGCGTTGGCGCACTCAACCAAAGGTCCCGGATTCGATTCCCGGCCCCGGAACAATTTTTCCCTTGAAATTATCCAAGTATTATCTACTTTTTATGAGGTTGATAAAAATAAAAAAATAATAATGAAAGGTGTTATAGGAATGTAATAGTCTAAAACTAGTGGCACGTAACGGCAGCATGCAAATAAAAATATTTAATACTGTCTTCGCGTCAGTTAAACCCTTTCATAATAGATTTCAGTCTGTAAATAGGGCCGTCACCGAAGACGTTGAAAGTAGGGAATTGAAGTTCTTTATAGCATTACTTCCAAGTGAAAAAAAAGAAACTTATTTGACTACATTCAGTTAATAACAATGAAAACTACATTAATAAAACGTATATGCCCATATATATTACAAACATTTTAGTTGTCATTATAGCCTATACTGGTGGTGGTGGTGATGGTGGTGATATCGAGTGACTAGGGGTGGGTTAGGGACGACCCTTCAGCACGTCGGCTCGACATTGGTCTATTTGCACCCCGAATTATGGGATGAATGAGAATGAGATGAAAAATCTGTAATCTAGTTTGAAGATAATATTTGTTTTTATTTACACTGTAGTCGTGGAAATAGAAAACATATAAGAAATGGACAATACATTTGAAGCTTTACGATTTAAACATAACCAAATATTTCTCTAAGTTTGTTATTTTAATGGACAGGATAGTTCGATTGGTGAATTGATTGATGAATCGATGGGTAGGTAGATGAAACATTAAACATGTCTTGACATTTAATCTGTGAACTGTGGAACCAACTTTCAGAAATGAGAAGAAGGTAGGTTACTAAGTTAAAAACTGTTAAGTTGCACTAGCAGGAACTTGCCAACGTTTAAGCGTTGTACTGGGTGAACAGTATAGAGCAGAACAGAAGCCTTGCGCAGCCTTAAGTTCCCCACCTCCGCGAGCATAGCCGGCCGCCAGCCGTGAGACCTGTTCTGCCCTATACTGTTCACCCAGTATAATTTATCGGGCTTTGTTATGCCTACTTCGTTTTATATAATACATTTCCACCCGAAAGAGTATCTTAGTATATGTACTCCTGGGACTGTGCACTATTGTTATTAGCTTGTTTAAAATCAATCTGTCCAGCAAAAGTGTATTATAAAACCATGAAGATATTTAGAGACTGCTGTGGAACATAAGCTCCTCATAAGAGGAAACACTTCTTATTCTTCTTTTCCTTCACTATATGGAGTAACACAATGATCTGTTCGACTTCACACTTGGTCTTTCCACCATCCTTTCGGTCTTCCTATGTCTTGTGTTCCTTTTGCTTTATACTGAAATATTATTTTGGATAGTCTTATACCTGCCATTCTGTTCAAGTACTGAAACTAATTGATATTCCTTTATTTTGTCATTCAAATTGTAAACTTGCACTTCTCTTTCCAATATCTATCATCCATATTCAATCCAGTGTTGTACTTCCCTTTGTTATTCTTAGAAAAACCATTTCAGCACTCTGTGTTTTATTCTGAATTTTCTTACAGTGTACCCATGTTCTGAGCCATATAGAGAAGAGTAGTTGTAGCCATTGCTTTATTAAACTTTATTCTGGTGCCTTTCCTTGTGTTATTATTCAAAGTTCTAATGGTGCCACACATTATACGAGAATTTGACTTTTTTGCATATATTTACATCGTCTTCACTTTCATTTTATATTTTATCACAACCTAGATAATTAACATTTTTAATTCGTTCTGTTTTCCTTCAAATACTGTATTAGAACATTTTAGTAATGCCCACCAGAATATCAGTGTTTTAGTCTTGTCTAGTGACATTTTTAAATATCATAAAATTTACACAGGATATTTAAATTAAGTATAAAGATATCTGTAGAAATTTTTCATTATTATTAATAATTACTACATCAATATTTTTTATTAGCGTACCTACAAAATATATTTTTTGCCTTCGCACTCCCAAACTGCATTGCAATTATATAATAAATAACAAAAAAAGTGTTGATGTTTTATGCAAAATTATTATTATTATTATTGCATCAATAACCAGCATCAATAACCATTGTGCTACAATAATATTATTATTATTACATCAATAACCAGCATCAATAACCATTGTACTACAATAATAATAATAATAATAATAATAATAATAATAATAATAATAATAATAATAATAATAATAATGTCGGCCTGGTTGGCGAAGTTGGTGTAGCGCTGGCCTTCTATGCCCGAGGTTGTGGGTTGGATCCCGGGCCAGGTCGATGGCATTTAAGTGTGCTTAAATGTGACAGGCTGACATCAGTAGATTTACTGGCATGTAAAAGAACTGCGGGACAAAATTGCGGCACACTGGTGATGTTGATATAGCCTCGGGAGTTGCGAGCGTCGTTAAATAAAACATAACATTTTTAATAATAATAATAATAATAATAATAATAATAATAATAATAATAATAATAATAATAATAATAATAATGAACTATGTAAAATGTTACTGAAGCTAGGAAAAACAAGATTTGATATTGTAACAAATAAACGCGTAACATAAATTTAATATGTCAGCATTTTTACATACCTAGTCAGTGGAATGCGTACCTCTTGAGACAACCTCGCGTGCCCTTGGGGGTACGCGTACTATAGATTGAATACCACTGTTGTAGAGTATTTATATTTTATATCATAGCCAAATGATATTACATAATTTTGTAAGAGAGTTGATTTTCACCTTCTTATATTAGACACCTCTACATACCATCTCACCTCCTATAACCCAGGACTGGCTGGAAAATGGATACTTTATCGACCTTCCTTCCATTTTAGTACCATCATCTTTATGTTGTTTTGTTCGTAAACTCTTCAACTTTGCTCCTAATTCTTCCAATACGTCGACTATAACGCTCCTATCCTGTGCTGCCATCTCTTCGACATACACGTAACGTTGAGAACGCGACAGATAAAATCCTTCCCCCATCAGAGAATTTAATGACTTGACTAACTTGAGATTGTCCATAAAGAAGAAGCACTTGTAGTCTGAGTGTGCGACCAACCATAGTTATCTGTTACGTTTCCTTCCTGCCTTCTTTAATCTCCCATCTCTGTGTGTTTTACCCGAACTCTTAATAATTCCTAGATATTAGACGTCTCTCTCCCTCTGAGACAGCTTTCGAGGAAGAAACTAACGAAAATATTTTTATGCTCGACCATGCCGAAATGTAGTAATTATACACCTGGTAGTAGCCCTTTAATTCACCTCATTAAAGTACACCTATTCATTAAAGTTCAGGTGTTGAGCCAATGACAAATAACCTTTGTACCGTTATAAAACCGCAAGTATCGATTATTCTCGGAAATGCAATCGAAAGACAATTAGCGAAAAGTCACGGAGGCTGGAAATCCAATACTGTCGCAGAAGGTTAGCCTATGTTCTGTTACTATAATAATTAGCGTTAATTGTAAATAATATTCAAATAAATTCAATTTGTCATCTCGTTTTTCAATTCTAAATAAATTTCCAGGTTATATCAAGGTCAATGACCATCGGTCTCGGAAAAAATTAATACTTTCGCGTCTGCGCACATCTCACAATTCAGGTCAGTTCGCTACTCACTTACATAAGTATAACATGACCTACTTTTGAATAATTTCAAGTTAGAAATATGGTCTAGCACAAAAAGTCGTATGAAACTTGCCTATAATGGTAATTAAGACGCTCGTATGAAAATTATGAAACTCGTTTGCGCTCGTTTCATAAACAAACATACTTGCGCCTTAATTACTACTACTATAGGCTCGTTGCATAATGTACTATTTATTGTTATATGTTACTTTTAGTATAATTTTTCTACGTGATGGAATATAGCATTATGGATATTTCAATTAAGTATGAAAACATTTTTTTAAGTGAATACGTCTATAAGTTCGGTCCAGAATTAAGGTACCATTCCAACTCCTGCGGTGACTGAATTGTTACACCTCCGGCGTGTCACGCAGGCGGCCCGGGTTCGAGTCCCGGTCAGATCTGGGATTTTTCATTGACTCTTACACTTTTACTACGTCATACTACTTTTGACCAATAAATCGGTACGAAAGGACGTCTTTCAACCAATCATGGCTACTTATCGCAGAATTTTATCGCGTCCCTAGCATTTGTTTAATTATATCGCTTCCCTAGCATTTGTTTATTTTTATCACTACCCTAGCATTTGTTTCTTTGTTTGCCAACATTTCAAACTGCACTGATCTGGACGTAAAAAAAAGAAACAGAAAATTACAAACCACTCCAGTCGATGCACAGCATTTTCAAATATGACTCGCATTGGCATTCAAGAACAAGAATTAATAAAGATCACTGGTTATATATGAAGAGCACCATTCGGAAATCCTGAATAAGTTGATGGATACACCATGTACATCAACGAGTTCACTTCTTTTACGCATACGTCCAATATAACATCAACTGAACCACCAACCACTAAAGCATTCAAATTTGAAAATTATACTTTCAATAATTTTTTTTTAATTATTCATGTTTATTTTTTATTTCATCATCGTTAATTAAAACGTTTCTTGTTTATTTCATCATCCCTAATTAAAACTTTTCTAACACTTGTTTATATTATTTAGGTTATGTTTGTTATAGCTTCTGCTATATGATATTATGGATAGTCACGTATCAGAGTTGTTTTAATATTAAGATTTATTGAAAATCAACTGTCAAGTGACGTTGATTACTGGGATCCGGATGATTGAAGCGGAATGCAAATGTTTTAATAAAAAATGAAACTGAATCAATAAAGCCTTCTTGACGAGTAACCGTCCATAGAGTTCAATGAAGATTCCATAGTTGGCGCAACTGATAACAAGAAAACAGCTAATCATAACACACTACTGCCATCTAGCGTAATGTTGAGATGGTACAATAATACATTTTAAGACAGTTGTATTTTCGTAAATCAATTAATCTTTTATTGTATTGGAGTACTTTGTTACTTCTAATCTTTATATACTTTCTCTTAATCGTGTAATAGTCAATTAAATCCCACTCGAGTTTTGATTTTCTCTAGATAAATCAAAATCTCTAGTGAGATTACTGTTGAAAAATCCATAGTGACACTGTTGGCTGACAAGGTTGTAGATGGGGGTTTTCTCCCCATATTAGGCATTTACATCATTCCGTCATAATTTCTCCATAATTCCATAGTATTCCCCGATCACCGGCTGGCGACACACGAAGGAGACTGGCCTAGGAACGAGGGGGGGGGGTTGCCTGTTCGAAACCTGGTTATGCAGCGAACCTTAGTGTAGTCAGCCGATGTGGGTTTGGAAATACGCCTAGCTTGAGGGTTAGCGCAATAGATCGTAACAAGTCGCAGTGCTGGGCCATAACTGATTTATGGAATTCCCTCTATATGGCTGTCTTATACAGAAAGTCCTTTTCTTTTTTAAATTAAAAACTACGTATTTCATTGCTTGATTTATTATAGATTGTTTCAACTGTCCCACATTCCCTCGTCTCAGAAAACCACTTTTATTATGACCATACATAATTTAATCTGATTGTTGGAAAATAAGCCATATAGGTGATAAGACATCGTTAAAAGATGGAGTGTACATACAAAGCATGAATATGCAGAGTCATGACGTGCTCGGAGGAACGGCGTGCATTTCCCTCAAACTGACTTCCAACTTCGTTGTGTCAACAGATCTCCTCCGCGACCTCATCACGCTTCTCACAGGCTCTGATCACTGAACCATGAACGTTCTATTTGTACAGCGATATTGTTCAGGAGCGGTTTCTCATATCTCCGACACTTCTGCGGAACTGCTGAGGGCTTCACATTGCTTTAACTCGGCTGTTTCCCTCAAACTGTGATAGACAGTTCCTTGCAGGAATTTATCAAGATGTCAAAATCTTGAGAATTTCTTGTTTAAAGTAAATAAATATAAATGGTGCAATAAATACGGTATTAAATAAACCATTCCTTGATACTTTTCTGCCCAAGAGCAGATTCTATACTGCATATCCAGCATTCTCCAGTCTTCCCTCTTTTCCGCCTTCCTTTTAGTCTCTTTTTTTTTTTAGTAGGTTATATTACGACGCTTTATCAACATCTTAGGTTATTTAGCGTCTGAATGAGTTGAAGGTGATAATGCCGGTGAAGTGAGTCCGGGGTCCAGCACCGAAAGTTACCCAGCATTTGCTCATATTGGGTTGAGGGAAACCCCCGGAAAAAACCTCAACCATGTAACTTGCCCCGACCGCCTTTTAGTCTCGCATACGTTCCAAATATCTCAATGTCGTCTATCAGTCTTACTAATAAAAGCTCTATATACATACGTTTAACTATCTTATACAATGAGTAGCTCGTTTATACGTCGTGTGTAAATTCCTTACTAATAATCACTACATACGTCGTGTATAACAATACAACTGTTACACAGCAACGTCATAGTTTCGTCATTACTTCATTACGAAAGGTAATAGAATATCTGAGGTTCTCTATTGCATCCGGTAGAGCGCTCTAGTGTGCCGTGTTAAGAATCGATAGTACAACTGGCTCTGATCGATTACCACACTATATTTTGGTCAAAGAGTACAAGCTACAGCAATAATATTCTACTTATTCTGTGCTCTATGGTGTGTTCTTCTGTGGTTACAAGGCATCCATCATCATAAAATGACAGTCGATACGAACAGCTGTTAGAGGGACGGCCATTTTTTCGCTATATACAACGCTTAAACAAGGGGTTTCGTATATATAACTACTGCAAAGCAATTCCCATTGTATAGTTACAGATTGTTTATACGTCCATCGCTTATGCATGGTTTATTAGTAACGTTTTCTATCTCAACGCTGCATAAGTCTCGTAATAAAACTATACACGGTTTATTAGTAAGACCGTATAAATATTATCATCTGTTGCCCGGAGCTTTTTCCGTTCTCAATTTTCTTCTTACCCAGAGACCCATTCAATTTATTTTTCTCTTCCTTGTCAGTTTCAGCATTATTCTTTCTTCACTATTCTTTCTAGCACAACTTTATTTCTTATTTTATCTGTCCGTTTCACACATTCAATTCTTCTCCATATCCACATTTCAAATGCTTCCAGTTGGTTCTCTTCACTTTGTCGCAAGTCTATATTTGTACCCCATATAATTTCACACTCCACATAAAGCACTTTAACTAGTCTTTTCCTTTGTTCTTTTTCCAAAGGTCCCCGAAAAATGCTCCTTTTTATACTGAAAGCTTCCTTTGCTATTGAACTCTTTTGCCATTGGCTAGGTCGACAGATCTCCGGCCTGTCCGGGTTCGAGTCTCGGTTAAGTCTGGGATTTTTTGTTGAAAAATATATAGTGACACTTGTGGCGGAGAAGGTCGCAGTTGGGGTTTTTCTCTCGGTTCTCTCATTTTTCCATATTAGGCATCTACATAATTCCGTCATCATTTTTCCATTTCGTCATTATTCTATATCAGTGTTCCGCAACCTTTTTCTACTCACGGCACACTCTAGACGGGCCTAGGTTCAACACGGCACACCAAAATGTTAATACCCTCAAAAACATATGCTGTGACTCTCTTAATATAATTAGGCTACGTAATGTAACCAAATTTATTATTATTATTATTATTATTATTATTATTATTATTATTATTGTTGTTGTTATTGTTATCATTATAAAAGAGAAATCGACTCTTGCATTTATTAACAATCTATGAACTTTAATTCACTCTGAAAAATAAACATTTATATTACAAATAACTTTCCTCATACATATCTTCAATGTGATACTTGGGCCTGCTTAGCTGTACACAGGTAGCTGATTCGTTGACAGTGACAGTGCAAGCCTCATTTCTTATCGATGGACTTGAATCTCTCCCTCTTTGATGTTTTAATTTAAGTTAACGTCGAGAACCCCAGTTCACACATGTAGTTGAAAATAGCAATAACATATTTACTGCCATCTTGGAGATAGCCATATAGCCCTAGTCACTCGTTATTGACAACCGAAATGTCTCAAAAGGCACTGCGAGAAGTTTTAATTTCTAATGTTCTGTCTGCTTTTAAATCTGCCAGTTCCTCTTGTACGAGTATATTATTCGGAAGATGTTTTGAATCCACAATAAATGGATCACGAACTCAGTCGAAATCTTGAACACTCTATCCAAAATAATTTTAGAACTTCTGCTGCAATATTACTAAATGTTCTTTAATTAAGTCCATCGATAAAAGAAATAAAATAATCGCATCGTATACGTTAGGGGGTGAAACCATTCCGGAAGTTAACAAATGTAAATACCTCGGAATAACATTTAGCAGCGATCTCGGCTGGGGGGAACACGTTACAGACAGCGGGGAAAAGCATGGAGAGCGTTACACTTTGTGATGAGGGTACTAAGAAAAGGCTCTGATAAATCCAAAGAGATTGCATATAAATCACTAGTACGTCCAGTAATGGAATATGGTGCTGCATGTTGGGATCCTTACAGACTAGAACATATTAAGACACTGGAAAAGATTAAAAAACGGGCTCTCAAGTATTGTCGGAAAAATTCACCATTAAAATGGGACACACGGACAGGAGAACACGAATTCGATTATGCACACTGTTCAAAACATACAGAGGTGAGGCTGCCTGGAGAGAAATAAAAAATAGGTTGCAGCCGCCAAATTACTCTTCAAGGAACGACCACTCATAAATTGAGGGAAAGAAGACAGAGGACGGACACTGGAAACTTTTCTTTTCCCAATCGTACTATCAGGGACTGGAATGCTTTATCTGCAGACTTACTAAAAGGCTTTACCAGTAACCAAAAATGTATTTAAAATAGGCTTAAGGACTTTACTAATAGACGATAATTATACACGGTATTTAAAGGGTGTAATTGATATTTTGTTATTGAAGTGTTCTATCAGTGAGGAAGTGTGTTGTGTCAGTGAAGTGGATTGTGTCAGTGAAGTGTGTTGAGTAAGTTGAGTGCCCTTAGTGTGTTGTAATTTTATCAGTAGCAGTCAAAAATTAAAAACAACTAAGTTTAGCCATAAAATATTCAATTCATTTTCCCAGGAAAACGGTACGTGATGGGGCAATTTGGATTTTAAATTCAGATTTAGGGCACACATATTAGTAATATTCACCTATTTTTATTTCGGAGCAAGACAAAAAGTAAAAATTTGTTGTTCAGTGTTATTATTATTATTATTATTATTATTATTATTATTATTATTATTATTATTACATCATCATCACCATCATCATCAACATCATGATCCTGATCATTATCAGATATTGAACAACGTTTTAACTCTAGAAAGTTTTATAGTTTTAATCAAGAGTTTAAGTAAACAAAAAAAGAAAACATTTGAACTTGTCAGCTATTTCCGCCCTTAAAGATTTCCATCTTGTCCTAGATTTTCCAGGATCTCATCTTCCGGTAGATTGATAGTCCATTGTTAGTTCGTGAATAATTTCAGGTAGCATTCATTGCTCACGTTGAAACTAATTTAGCCTCTTTTCTTTTATTTGTACAAAGATCTTCTTTTATATCAACATTTCATTTATAATTATATAAAATTGCATAGCCTGCTACATCTCGAGTGCATGACTGAAAAGTGTATAATAACGGCGCATATAATCTACCATGCTGACTGGACACAACAAACCGATGCTCAGGACAGACATCTGCTCGATGTTTCCTGGTATTGCGGAGAAACCCGTGTGTGCCAAGGTAAATAGCCTACTGTCCATGAACGACCTCTACGTCACAAACAAGTTGTCAGTATTCACTGCCATTCTGTTTTCTTCTTCTTCCAACAGTTGATTACAGACGCATCTATATTTCATTCTGCATGACAAGTTTCACTCTACTGTGTTTCAGTGGTCTAGGGGTTATCATCCGTGCCGTTTGATCACAAGGTCTCAGTTTTAAGACCCGATCTATATAAATATTACCTTGTGTGGCTGTGGAAGACATGTAAAGCTGGGAGGTCAGTGTTATAAATTTACGGCACGTAGAAGAACGCCACCCTGAACAAGGGAGCAGCCGACGAAATTTACTGATCATTTCTCGCCCTAGTCAGAATTAAACCCTCTTAATCATAATTCATGTACAGTAGTGGCAAAAAAAAAAACCCCGGACCGACGGAATAATCAAAGTCCCAGAAATGAGCCACTGCGCATGCCACTCCCGCATTTACAAGATAGCGAGTAATCTATTGAAATTATTGTAGTTTCGACTGCTGACGTAGCCCATTAGAAAATAAGCTGGTAAAATTCATCTTCTGGGAATAATAAGTTAATTAAGTAGTAAAATATCGCTGCAGTCGAAAAGTATTGGGAACAAATTTGAATAAGGAGAACAAAAGAAAGTTTCCTTCCCACGCAGGATTTGAACCACGAAAGCCTTAGTTATCAGTATATCGTGCTGTCACTGTGAACAAGGCTCTGAAATTAGCTACAAGGGTCGGTCCGGTTTTTTTTTGCCACTGCTGTACAGTAGCTAATCAACGATGTATTCAATGGAGGGGAAAAGGAACTGGCCACCCTACCCTATTATCTCCTGGCTTATTTGCCTCATAAGTGGTGCCTTATTGGTATCACTTGTGAAGTTCAGACTTGTCTTCGGGCAGTTGACGAAACAACAAACATAATTCGTAATATACAAATCAGGCTTTCAGGTAGTAGCTCCCTGTAAAGCAGGTTTAAATATTTTGAAGGAAATATTGTTCCGGAGCCGGGTATCGATCCCGGGACCCTTCGCTTAGCGAGCGAACGCTCTTCCGACTGAGCTACCCCAGGAACTATACGTTAACAGAAAGTCACAATTTAAGTCACACAAGTATTTGTGTGCACTCATAGTTGAGTTCTGGCGTCTAGTTAGCTCATTTGAGTCGTGTGGATACAAAGGAAAAATTGTGACGGTGTCGTGTATAGTTCCTGGGGTAGCTCAGTCGGAAGAGCGTTCGCGGGCTAAGCGAAGGTTCCCGGGATCGATACCCGGCTCCGGAACAATTTTTCCTTGAAATTATAATTCGTAATAGTTAATTATAATAGGATTAATCACCCTACAATTGCTCTCATCTCATTTACATATTTATTTGTTTATTTATTATTTATTTATTCATTCATTAACTCATTCATTCATTCATTATGGCAGACCTAAGACCAGTAGACCTTCTCTTCCGCCCAGCCAGACTAATTGAATATTCATTCATTCTAGTGTTCTGCCCAAGGAAAGGTCTTTCACTGCAAACCCAGCTTTATTCAGTCTTTCCTATTTCCTGCCTTCCCTTTTGTTTCCACATATGATATATATATATATATATATATATGTCTTAATGTCGTATATAATCTGATATCTTTTCTGCCTCGAACTCTTCTGCCGTTCACCATGCCTTCCAGTGCATCCTTCAGTATGCTACCTCTTTTCAGCCAGTGGCCCAATCAATTCCTTTTGCTCTTCCTGATCAGTTTCAGCATCATTCTTTCTTTATCCACTCTTTCCAACTTCATTTCTTATTCTGTGTGTCCACTTGACACTTTCCATTCTTCTCCATATCTACAGTTCAAATGCTTTTATTCGTTTCTCTTCACTTCATCGTAATGTCCATGTTTTTTCCCCATACAAAGTCATACTCCACACAAAGCACTTCACTATTCTCTTCCTTAGTTCTTTTTCCAGAGGTCCGCAGAACATACTCC
Organism: Periplaneta americana; assembly: GCF_040183065.1. NCBI lineage: Eukaryota > Metazoa > Arthropoda > Insecta > Blattodea > Blattidae > Periplaneta > Periplaneta americana. Next base: position 68,518,797 of record NC_091120.1, on the reverse strand, counting down.
TTTTTCTATTGAAAGCTTCCTTTGCCATTGTTATCCTCCTTTTGGCTTCTTGGCTGCAGCTCATGTTATTGCTTATAGTACATCCGAAGTATTTGAAAGTATCCACTTGGTCTACTGTCTCATTTAATATTCGCAAGTTTACCTTCTTTATTTTTCTTCTTTATTTCTTCTTCTTCTTGTTTGCATTTATCTTCATTCCATACTGCTCACGGCTCTCCTTTAGCTCCATTATCATATCCTTTAGTATCATCTCCTCTCTTCTAACAATGCCATATCAGCAAATTTTATGCACTTTATTTCTCTTCCTCCTACTATCACTCCTCCCATGTTCTGAAAACAGTTCTTCACTAAATCCTCCAAGTAGATGCTGAAGAGGATAGGCAATAAAGGACACCCTCGACGTACTCCTCTCCCTTTTTCACTTCCTTGTGACATTTCTTCTTCTATTCTGACTATGACTCGTTGCTAGCCTTACCTATTACTGTACAGTTATTTCTGGACAAAGTATTTCAGTAACATTCTTTGTCCAAGAGTAAGATTTAGAAGACTACTGAACTAGACTAGACTTTAGGGATTATTATTATTATTATTATTATTATTATTATTATTATTATTATTATTATTATTATTATTGTTTGTATTATTTTTTTAGTACAAATATTCAGTTTCTACTAAATTGAAAGTCTTATTAAAGGAACACTGTTGGCCTTATGGAGGAAAGAGTAAAGTAAATTCAGTGTTGCCGTTATAGTACTTCCTTACTTTCCTACTAGAGAAGAACAATGATCGAGAAAGCAAGACTAACAGCACCCGCAAAGAGCTGAAAACTCGCACGACAATGTTCTATACGTCGCGTCGTTGAAGTCCCGAACGTCAAGCAGCCTTGAATCACTACAGTTGCTTATACCAGACTGAACTTACATCTACTTTGGCAACTGTTATATATCAAGTAGCCTATTTCAAACATCATCTCTACATTTCAGTGTATAATAATCCGTTCCCCAAACTTTATTTAATTACTAGGCCCTTATTAAAAGGCTAGGAATTTTCATTTCATATGTTTGAGATCAAGTGTGCAATCTCAAGTAAAAATATATTGTTATGTTTTATGTTTCTTAGAAATGCAAATTTATTTGAAAATCGTTCTTTTTCTTTTTATATAATCACAGGTAAGATATAATAGAACCAGAACATTTTGATAACTAAGATACTGTTCTGTTTTGTCTTTTTGTCTCATTTAAACATTTATAATGTTATTCAAAGTTACGAAATCTTTCCACGCCGACCAAATGCTATTTCGAGAATGATGAGCGAGACTCGAAGTGCACGAGAATGACGAGACGAGACTCGAAATACAAATGCAATGAACATAGCGAGCGAGAGCGACAGTTAATTTTGTTCATCTCTATTTCCTGCCCTGAAGGCGGGTATGAGTTCAAACCTAATTTTCTGTCAGCTGTACGATACTTTTCGTGAGAAAAAAACTCTGACTGGACCCACTCTGCCACTCTTCCAAAGATCTTCATTGACCAGATCTGGAGATCTTTTTAAATAACTATTTAACGACAAAGAACCAACTGCACGGTGTAATTATTTTTTATGATAACGAGACGAGTCCGAGAATTCTCCACGGGATTAGGCCTTAGAATTTGAGAAAATAAGACAGGCAGGTAATCAGTCCGAGTGAGATTTGAACCCACATCCAACCGCAGCCATAGATCACAGAGCCCGTTTCGCCAGCCCCTAGCTAGACAACGTCTGTGGTATTAGAAGGCATTAGTAGCAACCGAAGTTACTGCTTGTTCTATATGGTACATTCTTTAATGTGTTCTGTCCTTTCCCCACGCTGTGCATGCTGTCTCGGTATTACGGTTCCCAAAGCTTTGTGACAAACCTGAAGATACGTATTTTGTGTTGTCACGTCATGTCGTTATCCGCTTACAGGTTACTAGCCTTCCTGTCGCGCAGCGGGTTTCGGTGGCAATGACTGTAAAATTAAGTCCAGCTGTGCATCCTCTGAAGTGCGGACATAAGCACCGTAACTATTGTACATGGTGCACATTGCCCTAGTTTATACCCTGGCTATAGAATCTACCTATCTATTGAAATTAAGTATGGAAAGCAAGTTATGTTTTAATGTTTAATGTATAGGTGTTAGCTTATTCTTAGATGTAAATGTATGTAATTTATATCCGTTTTATTCCTTTGAGAGTGATATGCGGAAGCAAAGAAAAGCTACAGCATCTATCTTTCTCCCGAAAAAGGTCTTCAAACAAGTTCGGGACAGAAGAAAATACCAGATAATAGACAATATTAAGGTACATGGGTCGTATGCGGAGACTAAGAGGAAGGCGGAAAATAGGAAATATTGGAAAATGTTGGGTTTGCAGTGAAAGACATGTCCTTGGGCAGGACACTATGAATGAATAGGGGAGAGTAGGGTAATTGCATGCATCAAACTTCCTATTGTTATAAATTCCAAGATAATAACACTGAATCTTTCTGAGATAATAAAACAATTTTCAGTCATTCATAGTGTTCTGCCCAAGGGCAGGTTTTTCACATTCTCCAGTCTTTCCTATTTTCTGCCTTTCTCTTTATCTCCTCTTATGACCCGTATGAATGTACCTTAATGCAGTGGCGTAGCATGAAATTTTGAGCAGGGGAAGCTAATTCAAGTTGTCTTTCATGCAATATGAGAAAACGTATTACAAAAATATAGTCTTAAAATAAATAGTAGTCAATGTCAAGTCAGCACTCGAAGATAAGTAACACCAATAAGGCAAGACCACAAATGGTACGTAGTAAAATAGTGATTTCACGGTTTACACATATCGCTAACAAATAGACACGTATACGTATAACATTAGCTCACTCCCTGTCATACTTTGAGAAATCACAATATTAACGGTCAATAGATACAGTATTAGTATCATTACGTAAGTATGTATCTGTCTTTTGGTTGTGTCCTTCATTGACAGCAAGGGAGTGGGTCATTTGTTTTTTAGATCACACTTTTGTTCGTAAGTCAGTCTTGATAATAGAATTGTCCTAAAAATTCAAGTAAATTGGTGTCAGGAACTGTTATTTCACTCATTATTTATTATATCAGCCACAGTGCACACTAACACTTCAACTGAACACAACCGACGAAAAGGGATAACTCGGAAACTACTTATTTTCAATGTTGAAGCTAGCTTCTTGCGAGCCTTGCGACCAGGATAGTTTAGTTAGAAAGGGATGGGAAATCTGCGAGGTGGGTTACACAGAAGAATGAGTGTGAGAAACCAGTCTGCTTGGAAGCTGGTGTGTGCAGCTTCTTGTTTACTGCTGCATCACAAATCATCCTGAGCTGCCGCATCACAATATTTAACGCGTAAATATAAATTCTATTAAAATTAATAAATAATTTTGTCCATAGACTGCAGGTTTATTATGAAATTATTAACTGGGGAAGCTGAGCTTTTTAGCTTACATTGACGCTACGCCACTGCCTTAATGTATGTATCATCTGATTTCTTCTGACCCGATCTCTTCTCTCGTTCACCATTCCTTTCAGTGCATCCTTCAGAAGGTAGTTTCTTCTCAGCCAGTAACCCAGCCAATTTCTTTTCTTCTTCCTGATCAGTTTCAGCATCATTCTTTCTTCACCCGTTCTTTCCAACACAGCTTCATTTCTTATTCTGTCTGTCCACTTCACACGTTCCATTCTTCTCCTTATCCACATTTCAAATGCTTCTATTCGCTTCTCTTCACTCCGTCGTAATGTATATGTTTCTGCCCCTTACAATGCTACACTCCACCCAAAGCACTTCACTAGTCTCTTCCTTAGTTCTTTTTTCAGAGGTCCGCAGAAGATGCTCCTTTTTCTATTTAAAGCTTTCTTTGCCATTGCTATTCTCCTTTCGTCTTTCTGGCAGCAGCTCATGTTACTGCTTATAGTATATCCCAAGTATTTGAAGCTGTCCACTTGCTCTACTGTCTCGTTTAGAATTCGCAAGTTTACCTTCTTTACTTTTCTTCCTATAGCCATGGTCTTCTTCTTGTCGACATTTATCTTCATTTCATACAATAGAACAAGTAGGTTCTAATACTATTTACAAGTTATAAAATATATTTCTAAACAACATTCTTTTCTATTGATAATAAATATGAAAAAGTTGTAATGCGTGCCATTACCTTACGAAGCGGGAAATGGGACACAGGCAGTTGGAATAGTATACGCTGATGCAGTTGCAATTGGAATATGTATCAATAGGTATAGAATCAACATTTAGCTGCAATATGTAAAAATTAGAGAAGCCTAACACTAAATTTTCTTTCATATGGATTGGCAAAACTGACAAATGAAATTTTTAGGAGCTTCAGCAGCACTGCCATTTGAGTGAACCCATCCTGAACACAGGACACAACAATACTAGAGTTCATTGTCTTTAGTGAATTCACCACAAAACATGGCACTTACTGTTAATATACAGGGTGAAAGGTAACCTTTTACAATCCTTCTGGGATATGATATCTCTAATTGTGACAAATAAGAAAGTCCAATAATATTTTGTTCCCAGAAGGACGGTTTTAGAAAAAAATGGTCTTTTGTAACTTGATATTATGATTAAGTTTTTCGTGAAACTGCTCAAAATTGGATTTTTATCTCATGTAGGATAGTAGAGTAAGCTATGTATTGTCACGTTACAGTATTTGCGTTAATAGTCGTGTACACATTGCATGGGAACAGGGCTGTGACACGCTGTTTCTTACGTATACAAACCATATGGCCGAACTAGGTGTACGGAGCGGACGATACGCTTACATTCACTTCGTCATTAGTTGCAGGCTACGTGCAGTTCGAAGCAGTTGAAACACAACGAGATGCCACAGTTTTCTAATCGTATCTGGGCATGTTATTAATTTATGGCGAAACTGGTCACAATGCCACTGCAGCTGCTCACTTATACCGTGACAGATAACTGGATCAGGAGTGTGAAAGTTGTAGACACGCAAAAGGTGGACACTTTGAACAATATCTTTAAAGACACTGTAGAGAATGGTGGTACAAAATTTTCACATTAATCTGTATCATTTTCATTTAGTTTCAAAGTTGTTTATTTCTTCCAAACATTGTATTGTAATAGAGTTGGAGTGACATCAACTGTGTGATCCTCAAAGTAAAATTATACTGTATTTAAAGGATTAATTTTGTTTTATGCATAATTTTTCATTCTACTGTATTATTGATGAAATTGCCTTATAATGTAACGGAAACTACGTGTTTGTTCGTAATAAATTTAGTGCTGAAACGATACAATAACGAATAACATAGTTCGATAATGATACAATAGATAACGAATAACATAGTTCATGTAATTAACATGTTATGATTACATAAATTGTGATTTGGCTGCATTCCCAACAGATGTTTTTGTTTACGAAACGGTGACGTGTGTGAACGATTGTAAAAATTTACCTTCCACCTTGTGTACATGCGTGTATATAATAATAATAATAATAATAATAATAATAATAATAATAATAATAATAATAATAATTCTGATTGAATGTAGGAACGCAAGTCCAACCGCATGCGAATAGCCCAACTGTTGCTTTTAGAATATTTTAGCTCTGAATGGTCATGGAAGCAAAGTAATAGAAGATCATGTTTGCAGGTAATTAGTTGTACTTTTAGGAAACATTACATAAAATCCAGGTCACTCAGATGCATATTACTTACATCAGGCCTGCGCAAGGTTTGCGCTCTCCGAGCCGGCTCACAGCTCATGAGCGGAATGCAGGTATTAGCTGCGCTCTGTATAAGGGTGGACCGGAAGAAGGGGTGATCTCGTACAAAATGTACACATAAGTACTATTACGAGGTTAATGAAATGAATTCCCGTTCAGTGTTTGCAAAACTATCTTGGACTTATTAATTGATACAGAAATATTTATTTTACAGAAATAATAGAAATTTTATACCTACTTAAATGTACAACATCATTTTCTTATATTTTTATTTATCAGTACATGAAAACGAGGTTTTATGCTGTCGGCAGCTGAAAGGAACAGTAGCCTACTGATGTGTAATGAAACATCAGTTACAGATGTTCGATGCCTGCCTTTATTAATGTTGATTATAGAAAACAGTTGCTCACAAATATAAATGTTGAGCCAAACATAGCAATCATTTTCACAGCCAGCCTGTGTAGTCGTGGATATTATTGCTAATGTTTAGTCTTGTAAAACTCAACCAGGCTAGTAGTATTATTCAAACGATCTTTAGCCGTTAGGCCACATTGAAGATCAATAAGTCCGAGCTGTAAATCGCTAAATGTTATGTTTTATTTAACGACGCTTGCAACTGCCGAGGTTATATGAGCACACTTAAATGCAATCGACCTGGCCCGAAATCGAACCCGCAACCTCGAGCATAGAAGGCCACCGCTATACCAACTGCGCCAACCAGGCCCACCTGTAACTTAAATGACATTGTTTCAACTGGTGTTGAAGGAATTTATTATGATGCCTTTAAACTTCTTTTCAATTAACACAAGACTTTTAGTAGGTTATTTTACGACGCTTTATCAACAGCTTATGTTATTTAGCGTCTGAATGAGAAGAAGGTGATAATGCCGGTGAAATGAGTCCGGGGTCCAACACCGAAAGTTACTCAGCGTTTGCTCATACTGGGTTGAGGGAAAACCCCGGAAAATCCTCAACCAGGTAACTTGTCCCGCCCGGGAATCGAACCCTAGCCACCTCGTTTCGCGGCTAGACGCACTAACCGTTACTCCACAGGTGTGAACCTTAAGACAAGATCTTGGAAACTAGAATTAAATTCATTTTGAATTTCAATTAATATTTGCACATAATCATTTAACATGGGTTCATCACGAGCAGTTTCTATCGTTCGAAAGTAAACCACATTACCTTCCCGAAACTGATTTACTAAAAGTCTAAGTTTACGACTGAAATCCCGTAATTTATTCAACATATCAACAATGAGTTGGCTTTTCCCTGAAGAGAGATATTTAAATTGTTGAAGATTAATATCTTCAGTATCTTTATGTCTGGACTCGTAATGACGTATTATGTGACGTTTCTTTCTACCTTTCAAAATGTTGTGACAGATAAAGCACTCAGTATTTACTCCAGCAGCTATGAAATATAAGCATTTTCCCATGCAACATTGAAAGAATTTGGCTCATCACCACTTTTCCGTCTTTTAGATTCCTTCATACTGTACTGCAGCAGTAGGTAAGCAACGTGAAACAGTTACTGAGAATACGCACTGCACTCCACTAGATAGCTGAGTGGTCGTTTCCCTCTCCTCTACCTATAGCAAGTCTATGTCATTCTGACGTATCTTCCTCTCCGTTTCGGCGAGCGGTAAATACCGCTCTCCCGGTCCGAACGAGCGCGCGCGCTCGTTGAGCGCTGTTTGTGCAGGCCTGACTTACATGGAACACAATGAAGCCACAAAATTATAAGAAAACTACAAACAAATCGAAGTGCTTGAAGCACTAACACTCGACTAGATTGACGTTACCGATGTTGCCGCTAGACTAACTCCCCGAACACGGCATAGAGTGCTGACATATCCTAAAACTTAGGTGTGTACAATTACCAGCTGCACAAGAAAACCTCACTTTTCCCCATACAGACTATTAAAATGCAGTAAAAATTATTATATTGATGTATACGTATAGAAACATAACTAATTGTTATCAGATACTGTAACAAATTGAATTTTTTATTCTAAACTAAAATAAAATATTTTTTGGATGAAGTGTGTTGCTGAGAAGCTCTTCGTGTGAATGGAAAAACGTCCGACTATTTACAATTTTAACTTGAAGGTTCACAGCAACTGTAATGCGTTGTTTGCTGCAGTGTGTATTGAAGATGTTTCAAACAGCAACAAACATTTTGTTTCCAGTAGTCTGACATGGTTTGTTTGCCGTAGTATAGGCCTTACCTTAGAATACTTACTTATGTAGGCCTACAACTTTCGAAAGGATGATCCGACCTAATAATATTGGCAGGTTCACCTTAGAAACATAGACGTTGTAAAAGTGTTTTGGGTTGAAACCGGAATTGTTCTGGCTGAATGTACGAGGGTCAGACTGAAAGTCATGAGCAATCCACTGTTATAAATCTTAATTTTTATATTTTGGACAAACCAGGTACATCTTCTTAGTCTACAAACTTTTCTGTCACTTTTTTAACATAATCTCCATTCCTCTGCACACATTTTTCCCGCCGTCTGTAAGTTTGAAAATTCCCTTCCTGTGGAAGTGCATTTCATCTTCCCGAAGACACTGACGCACTGCTTTCCGGATGTCCTCCAGTGTCTAGTAGCGTTGGCCTCGCAGCTGCTCCTTTACAGACTCGAAAAGATGGTAGTAAGAGGGTGCCAAGTCGGGACTGTAGGGAAATTGCGGAAGAGTTTCCAACTCAAATGTTCTGATTTTCTCCACTGCGACACGAGCAATGTGAGGCCGCGCGTCATTGTGTTGCAAGATTATCTTCTTTTCAGATCGTTTCTCGCTCAATGCACGACGGAGCTTCAAAAGTGTCTGGATATAACGGACAGTATTTATGGTCTCTCCAGGTAGAGGATATTCAACCAGAATGCTCCCAGAACTCATCAACTCTTTCCTTATTGCGTTCCGTGAATGCGGTTCGAGGATGACCGCTACGAGGCTCATCTTGGATGCGCGTGTTCCCATCTTCGAAATGCTTCATCCATCTCCTAACACTGCTGGCACCCATGCACACATCTCCGTATGCACGCTGAAGTCTGAGGTGAATTTCAGCAGCAGGTTTCTTCTTTAACAAGGAATTTAATGACAGCACGCTGTCGAAGCGAACCATCGTTGTCGACCATTTTGCAAACATTGCCTGTGGTCACATGATAGAAGTTAATGACTTCACAATATGTCAATACATAGTGTAAAGTCTGTAGATTATGATCATATAATCGTTTTTGTTAAATTTTTGAAATTGAAATTATAGCAATGTGTTGCTCATGACTTTCAATACGACTCTCTGTAATAACTCATAAGTTTTCCTTCATAGGTGTGTGAAAAGTGCATCCCACAATATGGACTCTGGCCAAGAAATAGAATAGAATACACGTAGAGTCCATTTCCGGATTTCTTGTGTACCTAATTATAAATTATACCCTTGTGATGATTCTGCGTATCTTGGAATAATTGAGATGAGTTTCTCTTCCTGTTGCATAATCTCACGCCAGAGATCTTTCTCCGCCTCGCAAATTGTTAAAAATTACGAACATTTTTACATCACATTTTAAGAAGATTTTTTCCCCCCACAAAAAAAATACAATTATCTCTGTAACCGCGTAATTATGTGTTACGACAAGCATCTTGGAGAGCCAAATAGCATCATCAACGCTTCGCTTATCACCGCGTGGACCGCCCGACACATCAGTGTATTTTAATTCTTTTTTTCCCCGCTTCTCAACCCCACCCGTAGAACGGGTGTCGTGTAGTGGGCTTCTGCGTCTAATTTAGCCCTGAGTGCTTCCTATTACACCCCCGCAAACCCCTCATCAAGACGATGCTTGCCTCTACTTTGTCCGGACCCTCTTGTCTCATTTATTCCACTTCACTCCAGTAAAATTATTATTGCTCTAATGTAATGTATTCGATATAATGACACTAAGAGGTGCTGCTCCCCTCATAGTGCCTGTATCGGCTTCGTCTTGACGTTCAGGTGGAAAAGAACTATGTTGCGTGCATCAGGGGCCTACGTCGTATTAATTTGTGTAATTACTACATAGGTAACAGCCACGTGCCGTGTTACTTTGTGGGTACTAGTTAGATGTAGAAGAAAACACGGAATATCAAATCTGTGATTTTTTGATGGGTATTTCTTTGACGCAAAGCTTTTTACGTAAATGATAAAAGAGTTCTATTCAGTCAATACTTAACATAAAAACACAACAAAACATTTATAACAAGATTTAAACAGGTTTAAAAACAAACGTTTTCGCCAATTTTGATTGGCATCTTCAGGTCGTGTATGTCGAATAGAACATGTTATGATAAGTGAACACTTGGTATATAAGGTTAAAACAGAAGTTAAAAATATAATATACTTTAAAAACAGAGAATAGAACCAGCAAAAAGACACCACGATATATAAGGTTAAAACAGAAGTTAAAAATATAATATACTTAAAAACAGAGAATAGAACCAGCAAAAAGACACCACGATATATAAGGTTAAAACAGAAGTTAAAAATATAATATACTTAAAAACAGAGAATAGAACCAGCAAACAGACACAACGATATAATATATAAGGTTGAAGCAGAAGTTAAAAATATAATATACTTAAAAACAGAGAATAGAACCAGCAAAAAGACACAACGATATATAAGGTTAAAGCAGAAGTTAAAAATATAATATACTTAAAAACAGAGAATAGAACCAGCAAAAAGACACCACGATATATAAGGTTAAAACAGAAGTTAAAAATATAATATACTTAAAAACAGAGAATAGAACCAGCAAAAAGACACAACGATATATAAGGTTAAAGCAGAAGTTAAAAATATAATATACTTAAAAACAGAGAATAGAACCAGCAAAAAGACACCACGATATATAAGGTTAAAACAGAAGTTAAAAATATAATATACTTAAAAACAGAGAATAGAACCAGCAAACAGACACAACGATATAATATATAAGGTTGAAGCAGAAGTTAAAAATATAATATACTTAAAAACAGAGAATAGAACCAGCAAAAAGACACCACGGTATATAAGGTTAAAACAGAAGTTAAAAATATAATATACTTAAAAACAGAGAATAGAACCAGCAAACAGACACAACGATATAATATATAAGGTTGAAGCAGAAGTTAAAAATATAATATACTTAAAAACAGAGAATAGAACCAGCAAAAAGACACCACGGTATATAAGGTTAAAACAGAAGTTAAAAATATAATATACTTTAAAAACAGAGAATAGAACCAGCAAAAAGACACCACGATATATAAGGTTAAAACAGAAGTTAAAAATATAATATACTTAAAAACAGAGAATAGAACCAGCAAACAGACACAACGATATAATATATAAGGTTGAAGCAGAAGTTAAAAATATAATATACTTAAAAACAGAGAATAGAACCAGCAAAAAGACACAACGATATATAAGGTTAAAGCAGAAGTTAAAAATATAATATACTTAAAAACAGAGAATAGAACCAGCAAAAAGACACCACGATATATAAGGTTAAAACAGAAGTTAAAAATATAATATACTTAAAAACAGAGAATAGAACCAGCAAAAAGACACAACGATATATAAGGTTAAAGCAGAAGTTAAAAATATAATATACTTAAAAACAGAGAATAGAACCAGCAAAAAGACACCACGATATATAAGGTTAAAACAGAAGTTAAAAATATAATATACTTAAAAACAGAGAATAGAACCAGCAAAAAGACACCACGATATATAAGGTTAAAACAGAAGTTAAAAATATAATATACTTAAAAACAGAGAATAGAACCAGCAAAAAGACACCACGATATATAAGATTAAAGCAGAAGTTAAAAATATAATATACTTAAAAACAGAGAATGGAACCAGCAAAAAGACAGCACGATATATAAGGTTAAAACAGAAGTTAAAAATATAATATATTTAAAAACAGAGAATAGAACCAGCAAAAAGACACCACGATATATAAGGTTAAAACAGAAGTTAAAAATATAATATACTTAAAAACAGAGAATAGAACTTCTGTTTTAACCTTATATACCAAGTGTTCACTTATAACATGTTCTATTCGACATACACGACCTGAAGATGCCAATTAAAATTGGCGAAAACGTTTGTTTTTAAACCTGTTTAAATGTTGTTATAACATGTTTTATTGTGTTTTTATGTTAAGTATTGACTGAATAGAACTCTTTTATCATTAACATTGCACTTAACGCAACCAATATGCCTTTAAAATTTATACGTAAAGATTAATTTTTGGTCCTACAGAATATATCTGTTATGGTAATTGATATTAGAAGAGAAAAATTCGCTCCGGCGCCGGGGATTGAACCCGGGTTCTTGGTTCTATGTACCAAGCGCTCTAGTCATTGAGCTACGCCGAAGTTCAATCCACAGCACCGGATCGAATCCCTCTCCTCCAGTGTTTTTCCCTTTGTGGCCTGACTCCAAGTTCGACATGTCGATATATATGTTGACATTTTTTATTATATTAAGTCAACTGCCATTATACAAGGAGCGGACTTGAGTGACTTGGTGGCCGGGATTCCGCAGTAATATGCACTGTTGGACGAAGAATCTACGTAAAGATTAATTTTTGTGCGAGATCGTGCGTATTTGCTTGTTTTCCGCACAGAACCAATACGCGGTAAGTGTGAAATACACATTCAGTATTCCCAACGTAACACACATAACAATTTCCCTCTTCTTACCGCTTAAGCGCGACATTCATTTTACTGCTTTAGGTTTTTAACATATTATTTTTAGAGACGTTTAACATAGTAATACTTATAAATTGGAAACTTACCACTGCAATTTCACCTAAATTGCAATGTTAATCATTGTTTTTAAATATTTGCAAAAATTAAGTAAAGTCTACTACTCCACGAAACTTATTGCATTCCTGATACAAGTAACATTAAGGAAGCCGTCAAAAAATCAACATGATTCCAGATGCTGATGTTATTACTGCAATATGTTATATAAATAATATTGTTAAAATATTAAAATGAATAATAAATCATTACATAACCTTACCGTTTGTTTTAAATTCGAATTTATAGACTGGGGTGGGGGGGAAAGACAGACGTATATCACGGCCTGCTGGAGCATAGTAAACACAGAAAACATTTTATAGCAACAATGTTGAAGAAAGATATTTTGGTTTTCCGAAGTTGCCGCCATTAAACAGAAACCAAGATGGAGATTTCATTACAACTAATTAGAAATTCGTCTTTCAGGTATGTAATAAACGATCTTCGCACTACATTTCGCTTTTTCAATCTTTTCCTCGAACATGAAGACGTCAACATACCGCACTTGTAACGTATATTACTATTGGTCCTACAGAATATATTTGTTATGATAACAATTGATATAAGAAGAGAAAAATTCCCTGGAGGAGAGGGATTCGATTCGGTGCTGTGGATTGAACTTTGGTGTAGCTCAATGATTAGAGCGCTTAGTACGTAGAACCAAGAACCCGAGTTCGATCCCCGACGCCGGAGCGAATTTTTCTCTTCTAATATCAATTGCACAGCTTTTTATTTACTTCAAAAGTCTTTTTCTAACCGCCTACGTACGCATTGCAGGCTTATTGTCTTATTATGCCCGTCTGTGAATTTTCTAGTTTATTTTCAACTTCGATAGCACAATTGCAGTCTCTACGAGATGTTGACTCACTGAGCCCTTTGTTCGTAGAGGACACATTACTGGCCAGTGAATTTTGCCTAGTGTCCTCCGTTTCAGAGGCATTGACTTTTACGTATTATATTAATCTAAAGGTAGATGTACCAATATATTTTACGACAAAGGTAGATGTAGCTATATATTTTGACTATAAAAGTAGATGTAAGGTAGCTATTAGAGATGAACAAAACTAACTGTTGCTCTCGATCGCTGTGTTCGTTGCACTTGTCTTTCGAGTCTCGTCTTGTAACTCTCGTGCGCTTCGAGTTTTGCTCATCATTCTCGAAATAGTATTTGGTCGGCGTGGAAAGATTTCGTAACTTTGAATACCATATATCATTGAAATAAATAACATTAGAGATGTTTAATTGATACAAAAAGACAAAACAAAACAGTATCATAGTTATCAAAATATTCTGGTTCTATTATCAGACATAAGCTATATAAATAGAAAAAAAATCTCAAATAAATATGCATTTCTAAGAAACATAAAACATAACGTTAAATAAAGCGTTAATATTTTTTTTACTTGAGATTGTACACTTGATCTCAAACATACGAAAAAAAAATTCCTAGCCTTTTAATAAGGGCCTAGTAATTAAATAAAGATTGGGGAACAGTTTATTATACACTGAAAGGTAGGGATGATGTTTCAAATAGGCTACTTGATTGTTTATACATATATAGTTATCAAAATAGATAAAAGTTCAGTCTGATTTAAACAACTATGACGATTCAAGGCTGCTTGACGATCGAGAGTTGACCACTCCTGATGTCTTGACCAAGCAGTTAATGACGTAGGCAGTACTGTCGTGCGGGTTTTCGGCTTTGTGGGCGCTGTTCGTCTTGCTTTCTCGATCGTTGTTCATCTCTAATAGCTATACATTTTTGCACAAAAAGAAAAGTATGTGAAGCAGTACATTTTTACGATTAAAAGTAGATGTAGAAATACATTTTACAATCAAAGTAGATATATCAATACATTTTTACGATAAAAGTAGATGTACGAATATATTTTTACGATAGCAATATATTTCTTATTTGCTGTATAAATCAAAGAATTTCAATTCGTAAACTCTTACAAATGGAAAAAGATCATAATATAATTCTGAAATATCATCACCAAAGACAAAGACATTCTCAGAAAAATACCCAGTAAGAACCAATAGTATATTACGTGCCATAAACTGTAAGTTATATTTTTCAGGTATTTCAAGCCGAGAATGCAGTTTGGGAAATCGAGGCCGTAGAGTCGAGGTTTCCTAAGCGTTCGAGGTCTGAAAAGTCACTTCATAATTTGCCGTTAGTGAATTCATTTTTGCAATACTTGAAGAAATCAGAGAAAAGTTAGAAAGAAGTCAAAATCTCATTTCTAATTTTGCAATAAATAAATAAATAAATAAATGAATGAATGAATGAATGAATGAATGAATGAATGAATGATTGATTGAATGAATGAATGAATGAATGAATGAATGAATGAATGAATAAATGAATAAATGAATAAATGAATAAATGAATGAATAAATAAATAAAATTTAATCTGCGCGTAAACGTGTTGGAAAATCAAATTTGATAATGATATAGCAGTAAATCTGTAGTTATGTGAGCAAAAAGTGTTAGGAATGGGCGACATTTGTATCGAAGAAGCAGCAGGTATTGCCTGTGCATCGCTTTTACCCGAAAAATCCAAGCAAAGGTACTGTATAAGTTATCATTTCTTTCGAAAGTGGTACGGCGCTAAAAGCATGGACATTCATATGAGTGATGCGGATTTATGCGCATATTTTGTAGAAAAATGGAAAACGAAATGTAACTTGGAGTTTAGTGTAACATTCAATTGAGCGTAAATGAGTGTGTCGGTAAAACTGTTTCTACACAACGTATAGAAAAATGCAGTAAAAATGTGATGTTGTAAGAGCCTTTATACTTCGAACCTGACGAAATGTGCTGAAAAAAATGTGTGGCAGAAAAGCTTGTAAAATTTTCGTGGAATTGAAGCTCAAGAGTGCAGTCATTTATACAGAGTGATTCACGAGGATTTACCGTCACTTACGGAGCTTATTTTCGAAGATATTCTGAGCAAAAAAGTCATATAAACATGTGTCCTAATCTCAATATTTTCAGAGTTACACTAATTTTAAATTGTTAGTAAAATACCTTTTTTCTTTAGTTTTAAGGGTAAAAAGATATTACAAATAGAGAGTGAACTATTCAGAAGTATCATTTCTTTAATTGGCTAGTGTTCTGAACCTAAAAATATGTTGTTAATTGAGGGGTTTGGTGCAAGAACCTGACAAGTCCAGAAAAACACTTTTGGAGTAAATGCAAAAACAAAGTTTGGCATCCATTGAAGGCATGTATTTTTAGGAATTGTACAAATGTAATGGTACTGAACGATTTCTGTATGTTTTTTGTTTATTATATATGAATATCAATTATAAAATTATAGATGTGCGTTTTAAAATTAATTATATATTTATTTGGACTTATCTGGGTTTTGCACCAAACATTTACAATCTGACATATGATTTGGGAAAGACCATTATTATCTAAGTAAATATCATGAAAAACAATATATGAACAATGCAAGATCATTATTTTGTTATTAACTATTAATAATCTTACAATATCTTTTACATGTGAATCATATTATACTGCAAAAGTGAAAATTTTTGCATTTATAAAAAGTTCTGTTCAATTTTGAAATATTTAAGTGTACAAATGCCAAGAGAATAGTTATCAAACTACACTGTTTACATTCTCAATAAATTCTGTTGAACTGAATGGTTAAATTATTATGTATGGTTTCATGCTATATTTAAATACTTACAATAATAATAATAATAATAATAATAATAATAATAATAATAATAATAATAATAATAATAATAATAATAATAATAATAATAATAATAATAATAATAATAATAATCATATCATCATCATCGTCGTCGTCGTCGTCGTCCACGTCGTCGTCCACACCTTTGGAGTAACAGTTAGCGTGTCTAGCCGCGAAACCAGGTGGTCCGGGTTCGATTCCCGGTCGGGACAATTTACCTAGTTGAGGTTTTTTCCGGGGTTTTCCCTCAATACAATATGAGCAAATGCTGGGTAACTTTCGGTGTTGGACCCCGGACTCATTTCACTGGCATTATCACCTTCATCTCATTCAGACGCTAAATAACCTAAGCTGTTGATAAAGCGTTGTAAAATAACCTACTAAAATTAAAAAATAATAATCATCGTAAATTTATCAGAATACCAGAACGTATAAAACTGGTAATACTGTACAGAAATAAATATAGTACACTAAAATATAAAAGGAAACAGAATTTAGTAGAAAGAAAGATGCATTATATAAAGATAATACCAGTAGGCCTATTGTATTTAGTAGGTTATTCAATGTTAGTAACAAGTTAATGAAAATATTGTGCGTTAACTTGATACCGGTAATCAAATAGAGAAAACAGGAAATAAAATTAATTGAAATACAGCATCCACTCTAAGTCTTTAACTTCTTATTCAGAATCATCAGAGCTATGTTCACTAGCTTCATTGGCACTACCTTGAGAACGATACATTTTCTCGCAGACCCCATGTCTGCTGAAGCAATGTACAGTATATCATTGCCAGTTTCATCACATCCTCATATTTTTAGCCCTTTAAACAGGCAATGGCCCATTGTACAATAATACCTCTGGAAACCAAGCTCTCCGTTGGTTGTTTTCTTCAGAAAACTGAACCCTGAAAAAACAGTTGCCTATTGATGTTGGCTGACTTTCAATATATATTTGTGCTGGGAACTGTATTTAAATACTTTATATTGAGATTTTATATTGTAATTCTTGTTTTCATGTTTCCTTTAAACAAAGGTTTGAAATGGTATCTGAAGATTTGAACATGGTTTGTGTGACAGGAACAACTGTAAATAACGTAGATGATTTCCTGAGAAGTGATTGACATTCTTCAGGACAAATCAATCCAGTTATATGCCTTTTATTCTTTTCAATAATGCCAAAGTCCCTGTCACATAACTTGTATGCATATGAGAAGTTACGAACCCCTGAATCTTCTCCTTTTCTAGGCCTTCGTCGTTGAATAGATCTTGGTGTAATGGATGCACACAAAAGTCATCTTGTGCTTTCTTACTTAAAAGACAGTTGAACTTGGTTATTATTTCCTTTTTTCTTCTCCGTCCAATATATCAACATATTTTCGCCTACAATTATATGCAGGGCCTATTTCACGAGCTGCATGAGACATAATAATTCACCCTTTAATCTTTTCACTTTGTCTCTGTTTATTTTTCATTTACTGGGGTCACGTTTTCTTATCCTTGAATGTTCACCATTATCAATATCACTGCTTCAATTATCAGTTGACATGTTTGAAACACACAATAAACTGACAAAGCTACACTACATCTCGTTCATGCACCCATTTTACTAAAAGGAAACAACTGCTACACTTGTGCTATCATCTTTTGGTGCAAGAACCAGACAAGTCCAGGACTAGTCTGATTCTTGCTCCGAACACACCCACGGTCTCTGTTGGCAACTAAGCATATCTCATTCAAATAAGTCCACACAACTCTGGTTCTTGCACCAAAAGATGCTCACTGTCGTATTATACATCATGCATACTCTAACTCGTTTTCGACCAAAAGTGGACTTATCTGGTTTTTGCACCAAACACCTCAATTGCTTTATACAGATTTTGTTTCTCAATTTTTAACTAAACATTATTTCATTCTTACGCACTTACCACAAAAATTGTTACAAATCATACGACTTTAGGTACTTGATTCCTTACAGTTTAATTATGGATAATAATGTATAGTCTTAAAGAATATATTACAAGAGTAGCGTGATTTGTAACAGTTTTTGTAATAAATGCGTAAGAAAATGTAATGTAGTTAAAATCGGAAAAAAAAAATCTGTACGAAGAAACTATGGAATTCACAACACATTTTTTAGCTTCAGAATACTAGCTAATTAAAGAAATGATACTCCTGAATAGTTCATTCTTTATCCGTAATATTCTTTTACCCTTGAAACTCAAGAATAATGGTATTTTACAAACAACTTCAAATTAGTGTAGCTCTGAAAATATTGATATTAGGACAAATGTTTTTTATGACATTTTTTGCTCTAATGTTTTCGGTAATAAGCTCCTTAAGTGACGGTAAATCCTCGTGAATCACCCTGTACATTGCATAATGTTTATGAGAGCGCCACAGAGCATTGAAACTTGCTCGACATATAAGTAAGAGATTACTGATTCATTTTTTCAAGAAAACGAAAGTGCGATTTTTGACTGAATATGACCAGAATTTCACCCGTCACCCCCTTAAGAGGTAAATAAATAACAATTCCCAAAAAAAAAAAAAAAAAAAAAAAAAAAAAAAAAAAAAAAAACAGTTCCATAGAGTGAGCTACTCAAGCAATTAGTACCCCAAAACGTTGGACGGAAAGCTGAACGTCATCATCTGATTCTTTTCATAACTAAATCGGAGAAATGGGCTACAAGCCTATACCAAAGTCAGATAAGTTTATAACGTTATTAAATGAAAATTAAATTCTGCCAGGTTTAAATGCGAACGATGCCATATAACTAGCATAACTATGTGGCCAGAAGTTGGTAGCCCTGCTCGCTGCTTAATTGTGTAACTTGAGAGCCATCCGTCCTACTGCCCCGACTGTCTGAGCGAGGCGCTCAATGAAGATGCATGACTCCGCCGCTTCATAAATTAGTTTCAATTGGATAACAAGCGTCACGCTCGGCTCCGAGACCGGGACCTCGGCAAACTGCCACACGAGAAGTTCTTTGTTCATCGGGTCAAGGCTCCGGACATTTTCGCTAAAGGGACAGGGACTAAATTCCTGGAAGGCTCTGTGAGATTCGCTGCGGATTATTAGATTTAGAAGTAGTTAAAATTGATTATTACATTTTTACTACGGTATGTCATACTTTTTTAACCAATAAAACGTTACGAAACGACGTGTTTCAACCAAACATGGCTGCTTATCCTACAATTTTTATCACCTCCCTAGCATTTGTTTGTTTTTATCACCTCCTTGCTATTTGTTTCGTTGTCTTTCAACATTGTACTTTCAATAATTTTATTGCACTTTTTAAAGTGATTCATGTTTATTTCATCATCCCGCTAAACTGGAGAATTAACACCGTAGCTTTGAACCGTGCCGTTACGTTTACCTCCAAATTGAACTAAATACCCAATGTCACCAACAAAAAACATGTGTGGTGTGTGGCGTCGTCAGAAGGGGAAGTTTTTTTTTTCTCTCTACCTTCTTCGTAGTGAACATTACTGAGAGATAGCACCACTGTTAGCGACAAGATGTATTTCTGTAAATATTGCGAGTAGATTATGTGGCTTGGATTAGAGGGTTGGGACAGAAACAGTTTTGCTGTAGCGCATGCGCGGACCTCTCATGCAGTGGGAGCGTGATCCTTACTTAAATTTATTTTTGCGTGCAAATCAAACTACCGTGTAGGAGAAATCACTATGCACAGAGATATATAGACAGTATCTCAAAAACCGGCTTCATCTACCAGTGTAGCTCAGTAGGTAGACGTATTTTCTCACTGATCCGTAGCTGCACCCGAACGTGAGTTCGATTCCCGCTTGAGTTCTTACATGATTTGATTTTTCCGAGGTTTTACCCTAACCGTAAGGAAAATTTCAGGTAATTCCATGGCGAATAGTTTGCATTATCTCGCCAAATATCTCTATATCACTAATTGCATCGACCCTAAATACAAATGAAAAAAAAAACTGATGTCTGAATATCAGGGCTGAATATGTCGAATTTCATTTTCTTAACGTCTTCATAGTACCTAAGTTATTCTTTAATTTCGCTTAATGAAAAGTAAAACTTATTGCAATCGCCAGAAGTACCTGAATTTTTAATGTTAATGGAAATGTTTATTTTTATTGTCGATGATTCCGGAAACGTTTTCTAATTAAAGTCATAAAACTAGTTCCTGTGTTCGTAAAGTTGTACAGTCTAGTTTTGCATCTTGTTTAACATTGAAAATAATTGTCTTTTGATTAAAATTTAAATTTCTAGTGGCACAAATTTTATAAATTTATTTATTCATCTATCATGCTCGTCTTTATTACGTTATATGTGAGTGTGTGTGGGTGCGTGCGTGTGTCGCAGCAGGTGGCAAAACTTTCCTCTCACATTTAATTTTATAGTTTTCCTCTTTCCGCCCTCTTGTTTCTTCTGAGTACGTGACGTCATCTCTTCGCTTAGTCTGTGGAAGATGCCGTCTTTGCTTGCAACCAGGTTGCTATAGAAACCTACAGCTCCAGCGAGTTGACATCACTGGGTGGTGAGAACAGTGAGCGCTGGTGAAAGTTGCTATAACAACGATTTTACAGTTATCTCTATAATTACGTACAATGACAAACAAATAGCTCAAGTGACGGCCTGCCGGTTCTGAAATGTAACAATCAGTTCTTAGCACAGATGGTTTAAGCCGGTATAATGTAGTTAGTATATGTGTGGAATAACATATTGACTGAGCGTGGAATTAAATCAATGGCTTTTCCAAAACACGCTATGAAATGTTTTATACAAAATTATTTTTATCTCGAGCCGGAAAACCTGAAATGCTATTTGTAGAAGTATTGACAAGCTTTCAGAAATGCCTTATTTGTGTAATTTACCAACCCCCGAAGATTAACGATATTGCAGAGATCGAGAGATCGTTATTGGAATTCATCACAGATTATGAACACGTCTTAATAATGGGTGATCTTAACACAAATTTGTTGGCCTCTGATTCGAACTACACTAGACATCTATTGACCATGTTCCAGGCTCTTGATCTAGCAGTCCTTCCCCTTGAACCAACCCACCATACCCAATCTTCCGAATCCCTATTAGACTTAATTATTACGAAGAATGCAGACAAAGTACAAAAACATGGACAATGTGCGGCTTCGGGAATTTCGTACCACGATATTATTTATCTAGTATATTCTTTGAAGTGTCCCAAGCCCACACCTAAACTCATAAAGTATCGTGACTTGAAACGTATTGATGAAACCCAACTACTTGAAGACGCAATAAAGATTCCCTGGGACTCAATATGGACCTTACATACTGTTGACGAGAAACTTGTTAAACTAAATGAGTATATTATAAATTTATATGACAAGCATGCTCCTATCAAATCTAAACGCGTAAAAAGAACACCAGCACCATGGATGACTGCTGACATACGTAGTATGATTACGGACAGAAACACTGCATACAAAACGTTTAAACATGACAAGACAGAAATCTCTTATAATTATTATAAACTCTTACGTAACAGAACTACTCAAGCCATTAGAAACGCAAAACTGAGACATTTTCATAACATCTTGAAGGGGGGAGCTGACCCTTCCAAACTGTGGAGAAACTTACGGACAATTGGCTTAGGAAATCCCAGGACTCAGGTAGACAGTGTGCCAGTTTCTCTTGACGAACTAAATGACCATTTTGCAACGGTACAGTCAATAACTTTGGATACGGTCGACAAACAGCAGACAGTTAACGAATTACAAATGACTCCAATTCCGGATAGAGAAATATTTTTCTTCACTTATGTCACAGAAACTGAAGTGAGAGCGGCAATAAAACGTATTACTTCTAAAGCTGAAGGTGTGGATAATATTAGTATAATATTATTGAAGAAAATATTGGACATAATACTGCCGACATTAACACATATATTCAACGCCTCACTCATAACTTCTACCTACCCGAACCTCTGGAAGAAAGCCTTTATCCGTCCGATCCCTAAAATTAAAACCCCATTATGTGCAAATGATTTCCGTCCAATTAGTATCCTACCTGCCCTATCAAAAGCTCTGGAACGTATTGTTCACAAACAACTAATGAACTATCTAACCGAACATGCCTTACTGGACGAATACCAATCCGGGTTCAGAAATGGACATAGTACGACTACAGCACTACTAAAAGTGAATGAGGATATACGTGAAGCCACAGATGAACGTAAATTAACATTACTGACATTACTTGACTTCAGTAAGGCATTTGATATGGTTGACACGGACCTTCTATTATGTAAATTAAGACTTCTGCATCTTTCTGAAAGTTCTGTTACTTGGTTTGAATCCTACCTTCGCGAACGTCAACAATGTGTCATTGCATGCGATTATTCTTCAAGATGGTGTGTCGTGAAATCTGGAATTCAACAAGGATCAGTTCTCGGACCTTTACTCTTCATGATTTATATTAATGACGTGACTAAAATGATAAAACACTGCAAATACCATATGTATGCTGACGACTTGCAAATTTATTTGCATTTCCACCCTGATGAGACTAGTGACGCAGTAAATAAAATAAACGAAGACTTAAATTCGATTTCACTGTGGTCACACAAATTTGGATTAAGGTTAAATCCAGAGAAATCGCAAGCAATCGTAATGGGACATAATCGTCTACGAAGTACTCTTGATAGTGGTACTATACCACATATAACATTGAATGGGATTATTGTTAAATACAGTGAAACAGTTAAAAATCTTGGCATTTTTATGGATAGCGATCTAAATTGGAACACCCAAGTAACACACACTTGCAAAAAAATATTTTCTCAACTTCACTCTTTGTTTCATATGAAAGAATTTCTACCACTTAGTCTAAAAAAGAATCTTATTCAGACGCTTGTAATGCCCCATTTTGATTATTGCGATTCCTTACTAACTAATGTAAGTTCACTCTTAGCTGAGAGACTACAACGTGTTCATAATGTGTGCATACGATTCATCTGCAATACTCGTAAATTTGACCATATAACACCTTCCCTCCAGTTACTTTCATGGGTGCGTCTGAAGGAACGAAGAACAATACATTCACTGTCTCTTCTATTTAGAATCATGCATACTTCTACTCCGAATTATCTCTTATCGCGCTTTCAATTTCTTACAACTCTTCGAAACCGACATCAAGCACTTCTTTCTATCCCTCATCATAGAACGTCTCTATACTCATCCTCGTACACTGTAGAAATACCTCGTCTCTGGAATTCGCTACCTAATGATGTCAGGGACTGCCGGACTTTATCACAATTCAAAATTAAATTGGAAAATTTTGTCTTGTTTAATGCTTTTTAGATATTGCTAGAAGTGTCGATTTGTGTTTTTTTTTTTACTCCAGATTAAAATCGCAAGTTTCTTGTTTATGTTAGTTAATTAGGATACAATTAATTATACTTAATCACTCATTTAAAGTTTGTGTGACTGCAACCTGTGTATATTTTTGTGTGACTTTACTTCGTTTATAGTGTTTTTTTTTTCCTTTTTATTTCTGTTATTGTATTTGTATTCCTGGTGTTGTGGAAGAGAAGGCCTGATTGCCTTAACTACACCAGAATAAATAAATAAATAAATAAGGAAGCGAAAACGAGCAAAATTGTATGAAACTTTTTTGTTCGAAATATCTCAAAGAATAACCCCCTGAAATTAATGACAATACTTATAGTTCACTCTGTTGATTACAAAAAGAAAGTTAGCCTATGAAATGTTTCATACAAAACAATTTTTATCTCGAAAAGGAAATGAAAACTAACAAAATAGTATTAAACTTTTTTGTTTGAAATACCTCAAAGAATAACCCCCTGAAATTAATGACATTACTTCCAATTCACTCTGCTGATTATGAAAAGAAAGTTAGCCTATGAAATGTTTCATACAAAACAGTTTTTATCTCGAAAATGAAGTGAAAACGAGCAAAATTGCATTAAACTTTTTTGTTTGAAATATCTCAAAGAATAACCCCCCTGAAATTAATGACATTACTTATAGTTCACTCTGTTGATTACAAAAAGAAAGTTAGCGTATATACCGGGTGTCCCGAATTTCGGTCGCACGAGCTACATCGTATGGATCCTGGACACTATAATGTTAATGGCAAAATTTCGTTCGAAGAATTCTTACTTACACAATAGGGCAACTATGCAAAACATATAATATCTTAATAGTACAGTGTAACGAGATGATTGTTTATTGGTGTTATTAGCAGACGCATTTTGAAAATATATTCAGATTTCGTCAGTCGAATAAAAATTGGACTTACAGGGTTTCAGAAGTAAGCCGACGAGATGGTATATTATTGTCAGATGAACTGAATTGTAGATAGGCCTACATAATAGGAATTAAATCCGTCCTTTGAATTTAAAGAAATCGGTAGAGTAATAGCACAGTCTAGTATATACCCCCAAACTAAATTCAGCTTGTTTTGCTATTATATCTATGCAAAAGATAGTAAATATCAATACCTTAAAAACAATATACTTTGCATACTTCCACTCAGTAATGAGTTTTGGAATAATATTCTGAGGAAATTCCACAGATAGTAACAGTATATTTCTATTACAAAAAAGAGTAATTAGAATAATAGTAGGTGTCAAATCTAGGGAATCGTGTAGGACTATTTTAAAAAAACTACAAATAATGCCCATGGCTTGTCAATATAACTTTTCATTAATAATCTTCCTCGTATGTAATCGTGAAAACTTTGTAACTAATCCTACAGCTCATAGCATAAATACACGTAAAAAAAAATGACTTTCATACTCCATCGGCAAGTATACTTTGCTATCAAAAAGGACTGCGTTATATGGCAGTAAAAAAATTTTGATAGCCTCCCTATCGATATAAAAATGAAACTCAAAACATAAGTTTATTTAGGGCCAAATTAAAGAAGTACCTAATTTCTCACGCCTTCTATTCTGTAGGTGAATTCATGATATTCAATAACACTTCATGAAATCGATACTAAAACTATACGTTGTACTAGTAGACTATATTGTAAATCTCGTCTGTATATATTTCATCTAGACTGTGACTATAAATTAAGACTTTATAATAGTATTAAGTTTTTTTTACTTGTTTCATATTCTAGCTGTAAAGCAATGTATGAATACCATGGAATGTTAATAAATACAATTCAATACAATACAATACAATAATACAATACAATACAGTCACGAAGCTCAATACGTAGTAAATGTGCTTCCATAGATAGTTGCTAACCACTAGGATCGCTAATATCGCCTCATTACAGACAATGCGAAGTACTACCGGCACAGTCTATTGTTCCTAGCATCCTCACAACTCAAGCTTCGTGACTGTGTATACCAGGCTGTGGTAATAGTTTAAAACAGGAACTAAAAAGGCGACTATTTTGTTGTGTCTGAAACACACAAATTGAGGTTGAATATGGACACCCAAATGTTTTGGTCCTGATCCCCTTAAGCAAGAGTCGGCCTATGTTATACTGCAGAATGTTTGTTTGCGGTTAATGTTACAAACAGGTCTCGTTCCGAAGGACAACATTTTCACGTGAAAAAGACAGTCCATTTCAGCTGGGAAAAATAACTCCTGTAAATTTCGAATACATCAATATGACAGGGTTATTTGCTGACTTTTCCGCCACTCACCCACCACCGACGAACTTTTTTTTGTATCATGTACCTAAATTAAAGCAGGGAAGGCTGATGAATGTTGGATATGGCCTAGCGGGTACAAACCGCCCGCATTGCAAGAAGGGTAGATGTCCGAGCTTGCTAATTGAATACAACCCGAGTAGCCAATTAAAGGTAGGGGTGGAAACTAAAATGAATGGAAAGATACTAAAGAGGGTTGTTTTATTTAAATCCACATTGTACAGTCTTGTTGCTACCGACAAAAAGTCTGTTGAGTTAAATGTTTCACTCGAACGGGCATCTGGCAGCAGTATTTTGTACCTACACTTTTTCAAGTTACTGTAGAACAGTGGTGTCATTGTTGTCATTGTTTAATGTTTATATAGAAACACACCCCATACTTAATCTTTCTCCAACAGAATTTCTTCCCACGAAGTATTATTTTTTTAGTAGTTTATTTTACGACGCTCTATCAGCATCTCAGGTTATTTAGCGTCTGAATGATATGAAAGTGATAATGCCGGTGAAGTGAGTCCGGGGTCCAGCACCGAAAGTTACCCAGCATTTGCTCATATTGGGTTGAGGGAAAACCTCGGAAAAACCTCAACCAGGTAACTTGCCCCGACCGTGAATCGAACCCGGGCCACCTGGTTTCGCGCCCAGACGTGCTGATCGTTACTCCACAGGTGTGGACCCCACGAAGTATATTATGACACTTAGGCCCATGGTTTTCTTGCAATTTAAAAGAATGAGTGCCACGAAAATGACCCATGCTTTATCTTTATTCGTTTTATGAGTTTCTCAATATTCAGTAATTTTATAATGTGCAAATAATACAGGTGTCCATAAAATAAGTAACTATTTTCATGAAAACGTTATAGTTCATGATATTTGTATTTATAAGACGATTGTACACTACAAACTCACTCATACACACTCATTGATTCCTTTCGACATGTCGTCCATTGATGTCCCTGTACATTTCCCATCTGGACAAGGTTTCACGGAATGCATTTCGCAGAAACTGTGGTGTGATTAGTGATACTGCATCACGAATTCTTGCTGGCTTTCTGTGCCCTAGATTGCGGGTTCGATCCCGGGCCAGATCGATGGCATTTAAGTGTGCTTAAATTCGACAGGCTTATGTCAGTAGATTTACTGGCATGTAAAAGAACTCCTGCGGGACAAAATTCCAGCACATCCGGCGACGCAGTTGCGAGCGTCGTTAAATAAAACATAACATTCACGAATTCTTTGTTTCAGTTCATCAACGTTAGACACTTTTCTTGTGTAGACCTTGGATTTAACAAATCCCCATACAAAAAAGTCTAATGGGGTAAGTCTCGGGATCTTGCTGCCCGTGGTCTACGACAGTGATGTCAAAGCAAGCGCATTTTTCTGACTTTGATGTCGTGCGCGGGCAGCAAGCGCTGAGTATGGAAAGAGGAAGGGTTGTGTATATGAATAAGCAACCTGTTGGATTAAGAAAACAGTGGTGCACAAACTTCAAACGGAACGTGAAATTTTATGGCGTTATTTTTATATGGCTTCATTCTGTTTAATATTATCTATATTGTCTGTAAAACAAAAGTACTAACACTGATTTCTTAATATTGCACTTGTGTTTTAAATCTTAATAACATAATAGAGAGTTAAGAAGGAATATTCACTTAAATTCCATAGTAGTATAATATTATACTGTATTAGGTGGATGAAACACATCGTTCATAAAGAAAGTGGTATTCCAAAGAAAGAGATTGAGTATCACATGATAAGTTGGAATTTATATTGATAGTATCTTTAGCCTTACAAAAGTAATCAATAAACTAATCAAAACAATATTACAGTACAAAGCAAAGTTACCTAGATACTGTATCTGTTTTAAGTGTAACTAATATTACATAACAAAACTCTTATCGCATTATGCTTTTAAGGTGATATTTGTGAGCAACTTCCCATCATCAGAATATTAAATTATTTTCTCGAAATCTGCTGAAGCTATAGAGCCGACATTTTTACAACACATGGGCACGTATCTTTTGCTGATGATGTAACAGTAGTTGCTTTGTTAATTCATTTCCTTACAAACAATTTCCATGCGAATATTTTCAAAATTTTCAATACACTATCTTCAGTAATACGTATATACGGTATATTAGATTTACGAAAACATTCTTTAACGCTACTAAATAAATAGGCCTATACCTGAAAATTTCACTTTTCTATACGAAAAGTTGAGAAAATACTTCTTTTGAATAAAAAAATAAAACTTGTGAAAAATGAGCATTAAAATTAAAACTTACATTCTTATAATGCACTTATACTTCTCAGGCAAATCTAAAAATTAACATGGATACAGTTTTAATAAGTTCTCTTCCCTTTATCTATTGAATCAGTGATGGCCATCCTGAATATAGCTCGACCAAGCGGGATATACTACCTCTTTCGTCTGTCTCTTTCCTTTCCACTGTAAAGCGCTCAGGCTCTCCTGGGCTCTAAAGCGCGCGCTTGCTCCTGTGGGCATCAATTGACATGCCTGATCTACGGCCGCCTCGTCCTATCCACCGGTTGGGAAACACTTCATTCAAGTAGTCCCTAACAATTGTCGCATAGTGGCAAGGGGTCCCGTCTTGTTGGTAAACAACCGTGTCTACGATACCATATTGTTCCAATTGTGGCTGCAGAAACTCAGTCAGCATATCCATGTAACAGGCACTAGTAATGGTCTTCTCTCTGAAAAAAAAATGGTCCATATATCTTTGTCTACGTGATTCGCAACCACACATTGGACTTTGGACTGTCTCTGATTTGCTCAATGAAATCCGTTGGAGGTTTGTCGGCCCGTGTCCAGATGGTAATTGTGCAGGGACATCAATGGACGATATGTCGAAAGGAACCAATGAGTGTGTATGAGTGAGTTTGTAGTGTACAATCGTCTTATGAATACAAATATCATGAACTATATCATTTTCATGAAAATAGTTATTTATTTTATGGGCATCCTGTATTAAGGTTTTTAGCTTATTTCTTCTTAAGTAAGTGCAGGATTATTCATAAGATTTTATAAATTCACCACAAAATAAACTACGCAAGAGCTACTGCACTTTATTACACTAATAGTCTATAGAGGTAAACTCTCCAATTTTTTTTTACATACATCACAAATGATCAATGTAGTCCACCTTTGCTGATACGGAAGCCTTCTTAGTCGATTATCCATTTCGTCCCGTATGCTTGTCAGCCTATCACGATCTATCAGTGCCACAGCAGCTGTGATACGTTTGCGGAGTCTCGGATATTAGCGGGGAGTGAGGGTACAAAACAATATCCTTCACGAATCCCACAAGAAAAAGTTACATGGGGTTAAATCCTGGGACCAAGGTGGTCACCGCATTAACGCGTCATCTTGATCTATGTGTCCTATCGAAGTTAAGGCAAATTTTCATTGAGATACTTTCGCACAGATAGCCTTTATCCCGGAATTTCTCATACCACTTCTTGATACTGTTATATACAGGTAGCTTCTTCTGTAATTCTGCTCGAAATTATCGCCGCATAGTTACAACGGACGAGGTAACTAATACACAAAATGACTTCTCGTGTCTACTTACCGCTATAGTTGTTACTATTGCTGTCACTTAGCGGCAAACAAAGGCAACTCTGTAGGAAGTTTCCTTGAAAATATGTGCATTTTTTTTTTTGCAGAAAATCGGCAGTAACCTGCTTTTCCGAAGCAGGTATTTGGTATTGAAAAGTTCCCTTGTCTGGATTTTCGTGTGCGTGTATCCCTCTTGTGGTTTACCTAGTGGTGGTGAGATTTTTGATTCTCATTCACCCGGCATTTTAGCGACGAGATCAGCTGGAGCTCCTCTCTTCCGAGAGGGAGGAGTTTGCGTTACGATGTAACAAATTTGTCTCATTTATATAGAATTATTAGTTCGGACACGTGTAAGCAGAACTGTTTTGATTTACTTTGTCTCGGCCTGCTATTTTAAATTCAGAAAACATAACATTTTATGTTTCTTCTTCTCGATTATCAGATGCTTAAATTTGTTTTGATGAGAAAACTTCCCGATGTGATACGATTTAAAAATTTTTAGTAGACGATGTTGTTAGCCTTGTTTTACAAAATTGTATTTCTTATACGTCGAGTTGAATTTGAGACTTTATATATCTCGGTGATATCGTACTGTAACTAGTTCCTATTGGCTTGTAACTTCGGGTAATGTTTATATATTGTAATACTCTTATTAATTGCATTTTCTTTAATAATGATTAAATATGATTTTAATTTATCTGTCGTACAGGAGTTTCGTTATCGGTTAGGAATACCAGTCGTTTATCTAATAGTTAGTTCCCGTATTTTCTTGGCTACGTCTTCTTTGGTATGTCCCTTAACATGATTAGATCCATGGACTCAAAAAAACGTTCTTCAGAGGTTAGGGATTGAGAACTAGAATAGCAGATAAATTCGTTTGCATATCCCAAACAAAAGTAAAAAAATAGGATTCGCTAAACAAATGTTTTCATGCTGCATATTACAGGAAATAGAGCAACTTTTTAATTAAAACATTGTTTTTTAATGTGTTCTATTTTTTAATCTAGATAATTTCCCCAAAGTTCGATCGAAATCATCCTACCTAACCTTATCATCTTTGTATCAACAACTCCATTGACTCTAGATAGGCCTAACAGTGCATTAATTCAGCGTGTTCAGTAACCATTTGAAACAAAGAAGTGTACGTTTTCAACCTTATTCGCTCAAGTTGGACTGGAATTTATGATATCTTTAGTTGATTCAATGTCGTTCAGTAACCGATTGGAATAAAAAGTGTAGGCCTACATTTTCAACATTATTCACTCACCTTGGGCTGAAACTTACGATATCTTCAGTTGATTAAAAGTCGTTCAGTAACTGATCGGAATAAAGACATTTTCAACCTTATCCACTCAAGTTTTACTGGAACTTGAGATATTTTAGTTGATTCTGTGTCGTTCAGTAACCGATCGGAATAGAGGAGTATACATTTTCAACCTTATTCACTCAAGTTGGACTGGAACTTAACATATCTTCAGTTGATTCAGCTGAATAAAGAAGTATACATTTTCAACCTTATTCACACAAGTTGGACTGGAACTTAAGATATCTTCAGTTGATTCAAAGTCGTTCAGTAACCGATTGAAATAAAGAAGTATACATTCTCAACCTTTATTCACTCAAGTTGGACAGAAACATATGATATATTTAGATGATTCAACGTCGTTCGGTAACCGATTAAAATGAAGTATGCATTTTCAACCTTATTCACTCAAGTTGGACAGAAACTGATGATATATTCGGTTGTTTCATCGTTCAGTAACCGATTGAAATAAAGAAGTACTGTATACATTTTCAACATTATTCACTCATGTTGGACTGAAACTTACGATATATTCTGTTGATTCAGCGACGTTCAGTAACCGATTTTAATAAAGAACTATACATTTTCAACTTTAGTCACTTAAGTTGGAATGGAACTTAAGGTATTTTCAGTTGATTGTGTTGTTCAGTACCCGATTAAAATAAATAATTTTTCATTTTAATCCTTATTCACTCAAGTTGGACTGAAACTACGATATCTTCAGCTGATTCAGCTCGTTCAGTAACCGATTGAAACAAAAAACCTATACATTTCAACCTTATTCACTCAAGTTGCACTGGAACTTAATGTATTTTCTGTTGATTCAGCTTCGTTAGTCAATTGAAATAAGGATACTCGTATATTCAACCTTATCCACTCACGTTGGACTGGAACTTAAGATATTTTTAGTTGTTAAAGAGACGTTCAGTAACCGATTTTAAGAAAGTAGTTTACATTTTCAACTTTATTCACTCAAATTGGACAGAAACTTATGAAATATTCAGTTGTTTCATCGTTGTTCAATAACCGATTGAAGCAGAGAGGTATACATTTTCAACATTATTCATTCACGTTGGACTGAAAATTATGGTATCTTCAGTTGATTCAGCGTCGTTCAGTAACGAATTGAAATAAAAAATTATACATTTTCTACATTATTCACTATGTTGGACTGAAACTTACGATATCTTCAGTTGATTCAGCGACGTTCAGTAATCGATTTTAATAAAGAAGTATAGTTTTCAACTTTATTTACTTAAGTTCCAACTTAAGGCTTTTTCAGTTGATTGTGTTGTTCAGTAACCGATTGAAATAAAGAATTATTCATTTTAATTCTTATTCACTCAAGTTGGACTGAAACTACGATATCTTCAGTTGAGTTATCGTCGATCAGTAACCGATTGAAACAAAAACGTATACATTTCAACCTTATTCACTCAAGCTGGAATGGAACTTAATGTATTTTCAGTTGATTCAGCTTCGTTAGTCAATTGAAATAAAGATAATCGTATTTTCAACCTTATCCATTCACATTGGACTGGAATTTAAGGTATTTTTAGTTGTTTAAGAGACGTTCAGTAACCGATTTTAAGAAAGTAGTTTACATTTTCAACCTTATTCACTCACGTTGGACTGGAACTTAAAGTATTTTCAGTTGATTCAGTGTCATTCAGTAACAGATTTAAATAAAGAAGTGTACAATTTCAACCTTATTATCCACTAAAGTTGGATTGGAACTTACGATATCGTCGCCCTTGGTAGCGTAGTTGGTGTAGCGCTGACCTTCTATGCTCTAGGTTGCGGGTTCGATTCCGGCCGACGTCGGTGGCATGTAAGTGTGTTTAAAAGCGACAGGCTCATGTCAGTAGATTTACTGGCATGTAAAAGAACTCCTGCGGGACAAAATTCCTGCACACCGGCGACGCTGATATCTCTGTAGTTGCGAGCGTCGTTAAATAAACCATAATTTAATAATTTAGGGCCGTATTCATAGACATTCGTAGCGCGGGCTTTCGGTGGATGATAAGCAAACTAACGTTTTTCGTATTCGTAAACCAGTGTTAGCGATATGATATGATATGAAATGAATCCTGTTTAGCACGCTCATAGTGCGGGCTAGCGAAATGTCTATGAATAGCACCCTAAGTGACTTACGATATCTTCCCAGATTATTTCTACAGTGCACCACGTGGATTGTGGTGGCATTTGAATCTGACATCGCTGATCCAATCGGCTCCGAATATCTTCCACAATTTTAAAGATTCCCTTCATCAGACTGGAGAGAGAGGGTGCGATCCATACATACGATGATTAACTATCGGATTCCCTTGCTGCAGGTCAGTGAAACGAACACAAGGTAGAGATTATTTAATGCAGGCATTAAAGCAAAGTGTGACAGCCACACTTTGCATAAAGCCGCCATTAGGAGTCTTTGAACGTGAGGTATTGGCCTCGTCTCCAGTTAGGCCCCACCATCTGCCAGCAGATTAAAAGCCCGAAGCTCACATTAATTTAATGGGCTTAGAGCCCGCCCGCCTGCCCGCCGCATGCTTATTACTTGCTTGTAATTACAACCAAGGGACCGCGCGCCCCGGCCGCAGTTATTACGATTCCGGGTTTAGATTTCATCCCGCATTACCATATTATCGCCGAGGGCACGCGGCCCAGCACAGCTGAGACCGACAGATAAAGCGGGAGCTGAGGGAAATTTTGATCAATGAAGTAGGAAGGGTCATCGGTTACAGTTCCGATAGGCGTGGGTGTAGTGAGGCTGCTTTGTAAAGTTCGTAAAATTTATTTTTCTGAAGAAGCGAGCGGTTTCTCCTTCTTGGTTGGTAATTTTATGTTCCTTCTAGAATGTCTGGATCCGAGAGCAATCATATTTAATGTTTTGAAGTTATAAAGATGCAGTAAAAGTTTTATGTGGAGCCGGTAACGCCTGTCCATCAAAGAAAGCTAATAATTTTAAAAGCTAGCTTTTTATAGGGGTAGGAATACATCGTGAAATAGGACCTAGTATAAGATATTTACTCATCATATAAAATATACGTATTTTGAATAAACAAGTTAGATTTCAAAAGATATTTTGTGTGAAATGTACAAACAGTCTTATATACTCATACATATATCATAATTCCAATACTTTCATGAGTAAATTTATTGAAAATGAAATCGGTATAACGTTCTTTAAAATAAAAAAAAAAATGAAACGAATTTTAAGATATTTCACTATAAGAGAAGCATTATCCTTAACCTGACCTGCAGAACTGTAGCTCCTCAGAGCGACTGCTTATTACCCCTTCTTACCCACCCACCTTTTCTACCAGTGCGGTCATGGCGTTCTAGTTATGCTCGGCTCCATCAACATTCATTCTCGCGGCGGCAGGTATACAATACACTATCAAGAATTACAAATGAACAGATAATAAAAGCCTTAGGAACATACCTTTAGAAAGTAAGAGAAAAATGAATGAGGGAAATAAATAAGTTAAAAGACATGTATAATAAATTTTAAAATGTATGTGTGCATATAATGTAAGAAGGTCTACCCAGCGAATAGGGATTATAAAGAATGGACACTGAGCTAATTTGCCTGTGTTTTGTTTCTCTGTGCGCCAGCGGCTAGTTCCACTTTCAAGCGCTAGAGGTAGTGTAATCGAGCATACGCTAAGTTAATAATTGAGAATAGAATTAAGGCACAGGATCCAAACATCGCCTACCTTATTGCATAATCCAGTAACGCTTTGCTTCAAATAAATTCAAGTTAACAGCTTTTCCTTATTTCTCAGTGACAAACTAGTTTTAATAATAATATTTTATATTTCAGATATCATGAATTATATTATAACATAATATAATACATTATAAAATTAAGATCGAATTAGTTTAATATTTGTATATAATATAATATAGGTATATGGTTTTACTTCTCGTAAGAGTTTTGTTTTTCCATTTTCAGCGCTATCAAATCATTACATATTTTAATTGTTGTTGGGGTCAACGTCTCAACTCTCATTATAAAGGAACTCTAGAGTCTAGACATTACAGTTAATGAAGGATTTATTATTTTATGGATCCAATTTATTTTATTTGAGTTTATAATGTACCTAGATGTATTAATTGTATGTGTTATATTTCCGCTGTGTCGACTGCTAGCTGGTGTGATGTCAGCGCCAACTCTAGGGAGAAGGCAGAATCTGACGCTCTAGCTGGCTTGAAGGTCATTGAAATCAGTCCAGCTACATCAAAGGTACCGACGCGAAGTGTCCATTCTTTATAATCCCTATTCGCTGGTCTACCTATGTATATATCGTCCTATTATTAGTAAAGCCGATTAAGTCCACTTTTTGTGTAAAATAAGTTGAGTACAGGCCCCGATTTGTCTTTCCGTGCTCTGTATTCTACTAGAATGAAATAAGTTCGAAATGTTGTTGCATGCAGGCAACAAACAATTACCTTATTTGAAGAATTTATTGTGATTTTTCGTGAATTAATGAAGTTTTAATTCCTGTTTTTACAAAACTTGCATTACTGGTCTTAAATGGTTTTACTAGTAATACGGCGATAAATAAATTGTACGTTGATAAGTGAGAGAAAGCTAAATGACCGGATGTCAATGCTGTCATTCAACATTGTAACGCACTCCAGCCAAATAAGTAAATAAATAAAAAATGAATAAATATAAGTAAAAAATAAACAAATAAATGAATAAATATAAATAAATAAATAAGTAAATAAATACACAATACGCGTACCGTACTCCAGTTTAAAGAGAACTGGAACATGGTAAAATCTAAAACCGTGAATTTTTTATTTTTTTATTTTAGGATGTTATTTTACGACGCTTTATCAGCATCTTACGTATTTAGTGTCTGAATGAGATGAAGGTGATAATGCCGGTGAAATGAATCCGGGGTCCAGTACCGAAAGTTACCCAACACTTGCTCATATTGGGTTGAGGGAAAACCCCGGAAAAAAACC
The DNA here is from genome assembly GCF_040183065.1 of Periplaneta americana. Lineage (NCBI taxonomy): Eukaryota > Metazoa > Arthropoda > Insecta > Blattodea > Blattidae > Periplaneta > Periplaneta americana. The sequence goes on along the minus strand of NC_091120.1, from coordinate 68,482,996 downwards.
TCAACCAGGTAACTTACCCCGACCGGGAATGGAACCCGGGCCATCTGGTTTCGCGGCCAGACGCGCTAACTGTTACTCCACAGGTGTGGACAAACCCGTGAAGAAATACTACTTCCAAAAGAAATGGGAATATGATTATTTTGTTGTTGAAGACGAAAGAATTGCTTGTTTACTGTGTCCCATCCAATTTATTTCCACTCGTCATTTCACATTTCAACAAAGCCCATATTAAGAATTATGGAATGCACAAGCTTTCGGGTAAGTTCATTATTGCGAACTGTATATTGATTATTTACATACTGCTAAATTAAGGACGTCACTCGTTGTATCCATTTTGAATTTAAATTAATAGTGACTTTCAAGGTTCATTACTTAAATACTATTAATTTATGTTTCCGTAGGTGGTGATAGGAGAAAAATTTTCGAAAATCTAAAGCAGGTTAGGTGAAAAGAAATCTCAAAGAAAGTACCGACAGAAATCTAGCTAATTGTAAACCTTGAAACGAGATAACACATTATAAATACAATGAATTTATTACAATCCTTTTTGAAAGTTACATGCCGCCACTGATGGACCTTTGAAGGGCAGAGAATGTAAACAACTCTACGCGGAAGTCGATCATCCCCAATAGAAGTGGAGTGAGGCTGGCGTCACATTTCCCCTACTTACGTGTGCTGCAGGCCTGTCCTTAACATTAATAGGCCTATATTGATACTCATTTATGTTTTATGTTGACTTTCGAAAAAGAACGATTATTTGCAAATCTGCTTAATAGGTTACAGGAATTCAAAGCCAGAGAAAACTTATATATTATTATAATGTACCGAAGTACATATGATATTTCCATGCAGATATTCTGCATCATCATACGATGAAAGAGTAATGGAACGGAGAAAAATTCTTTCCGGCGCCGGAATTTGAACCCGGGTTTTCATATCTATGAACCTAGGACCGAAGTCCACATATGTGCTGAGGTGCACTCGTAATGAGTGACTAGTTGGCCGGGATCCGACGGAATAAGCGCCGTCTTAAATCACGTAGTGATTTACGCATATCATATATATTATAGGATAACTATGACGTAGTGCAGAGGGCGGTCACTAGAGGGAACCCAAGAGTTGGAACTTAAAACTGAGACGATTCTTCCGACGCCGGGGTAGAATCCGGTGTGGCTTAGTGGATAAAGCGTCAGCACGTAGAGCTGAAAACCCGGGTTCAAATCCCGGCGCCGGAGAGAATTTTTCTCCGTTCCATTACTCTTTCATCGCAGAGAAAACTTGTTTAAGTAGCTGAAAGCAAGTGAAGGTGTCCAAAAGAAATGTCGTAAGTAAACGACTGAATATACAGATGCTACAAAAATAAAAGGAAGAGAAGTGTAATTAAATGTTTCCAATTTATTAAGTATAGAACTACTACACAAGAAATAGACACTTTCAACGCTTTATAAATCCCAAATGTTTATTATTGACTATTTTACGGCGCTTACAGCGAGCGCAAGGTCTCGAGTTCGATTCTCGATGTGGTTATGAATTTACTTCATTAATATACTCCTTCTGGCCGCACTATATGGTCCTGTGCCTCACTCTGTCCCTAACAGAAATGTGTAATAGCAATATTCGTCTTTTACGACAACAGTCGTAAAAGCACAATTATGTTCCGTGGACAGAGGAGTTAATTGAAACTTAAATATCCTCCCACATCACATACGTGAGTGAGGTCTGATTTGTGTTGCATTATTTCATGGTCAAATGAAAAAAGAGAGGTGGAATAATTTTGCAAATATGCATGCGACACATATTATGTATTAATTATTATTGAATAACGTATAAATTTTTATTACTTAATTACATGTTTGTGTGAGCCACGGTAATGTGTAATTATTGAACTTCATTTGGTACATATAAAATATTAATTGTTACTATATATTAAGTTTTGCTGAAACTTCGGTTTCTTGTTATACCTTACCACAAATGGGAGGAAAACATACTAAAATCATTGAAATGTACGTCAAAATTATAACATTGATCTTAATTACATAAAAAGGATTAACAAATCAAAATCAGTTCATTGTAAATTTGTAATATATTAAATTAGCACATGTTGTATACTCATATGGTCTTGAAGTCCACTCTACACTACAAAAAAAAAAAAAAACATCAATGAAGTTTATTTATCTAAAATGAATTGGAAAATCGAAATCACTTCATTATAGTAGATCAAATTATTACAGATTATTACGTTGTATAATTTTTCTTCTGTATACATCATCTCTTGATTCTTCATCTTTGACTGTTGCTACTCCTCGTCACTGGAATTCTCTGCCGCCTGAAATCAAGGACTGTCGAACTTTAATTTCCTTTAAATAAATGTAAATTAGAAAAATATCTTATGATGAGTTGCCAGACCTAACGCGTTGAAAATATTTAATGGAATGTGTTCCACTGTATTTATTTTTATTTTTTTTTTGTTTCTTATTTTTATTATCTAAATGGTGTTTATTTATCACTTAACGCCAATATGTATCCCACTGTGTTGTTTTTTTATTACTTAATTGTAATATAATACTAATATGTATACTAATGTGTTTATTTTTATTTTTACTGTGTAGGCCTACATTTTTTTTATTGAATTATCGTCTTCTGTTTTATATGATTCGTATTTGATTCTAACAACATTAATATGTATTTCACTATGTTTATTTTTATTTTATGAGGTAAATTTTTATGTAACTACCTCTTTTGATCTCATTATGTACCTAAATTCTATCAGTATGTAATTACCTAATTCCGATCCAGTTTTATGTTCAACTGTGTAAGCAAGTTTTAATCCTGGTTGAGTGTAAGAGAAGGCCTTACGGCCTTAACTCTGCCAGGTTAAATAAAGCCATTATTATTATTATTATTATTATTATTATTATTATTATTATTATGCCACTCACCACAAAATAAGTGACTTTGAAATAACAGACTTAAGAACGTCCTTTTTACTTCTAGATCTGTATAAGACAATAATGTGTAAGATATTAGTCTGTAGAAAATATTAATCCAATTCATACTTTTATAACAGCAAAGCAACAGTGGAACAAAAATATGACAAACAAAAGAGTCATGCTCTTTATTGGTGAAATTAAAATAAGTACACAGGGTGTCTCTAAATTAGACCGACAAAATTAGGGAGCAGATAGATAACCTTCGTGGAAGCATATTTTGTTAAGGAACCCACGGGCTGCGACGCTTCGTTTCAGTGCAAGAAGGAATTACATGTAGGGATAAAGTAAGTAGGTATGTGCAAATAACAAGCGATTCTGTGTCACATGATTCTGTGTGTTAATACGTACAGCAAAACGAAACCAACGACGTATTACTGTACTGAACATTACAAAAAAACGAATGCAGTACAAGCACGAGTACAAATACTAAACTACGTAGACGAATAACACGGATAACAAGAGGTCGTACCAATGGAAGTAAACAAACGTGCTGTAATCGATACCAAATGATACTGGGCTCCGAACGTAAACAAACCGAGTGATAGTAATAATAACACACCCCTCTTGAACTGAAAAGAGTGATTATCCGTTACCGCCTTCTTGCACTGAAACGAAGCGTCGCAGCCCATGGGTTCCTTAACAAAATATGCTTCCACGAAAGTTATCTATCTGCTCCCAAATTTTGTCGGTCTAAATTAGAGACACCCTGTATAGATATGACTTGACATTAATTTAATATCAGCATTTTATAATTTTTGTACGAAATATTCACTTAAGACGACATATTAATCGTGGTATTTTTTTCGAACATCCCTGAGAAAACATATTATTACCTTGAAATAGCATTAAATTTAACTACACGCCCAATCATTCATCTTTAGTTTCGACAGTAGTGTTACATCAGCCATCTAACGGCTGATCCAATAACGAAGGCGATGGTGCTGCCGTTATAATCAACTTTAGGAACTTCATCTTACAGCAAAGTGTTACACATTTTCTAATTTTTAGATCGAACACTGTAAAGACGTTTCACTCCAAAAGCAACATTGTGTGCATGTGTTTTGATAATATACCTGTTTTAAAGGCTTTAGAAGCTGCAAACTCAATAGCGTGTGCCATTATGTTATAGCTGAAAATGAAGAAACTTCTCAAAACTCAGTAGCGCTTCCCCTTATTGCTTTGTCCATCCTATGTTAACTTTGAGTTTTAAATGAAAATGATATTTTTTGTTGAAGTAGACCCTCTCGCCTCTTCAGTACCGCATTTTGGTTAATATATCTGCTGATGACTCGCTCTCTGGCGTATGGAAATAGAAGCTGTACTAAATCTCGATTATTAGAATCCAAAAGAAAAGAAAACTTCAGATTTATTTGCGTAAGAATCCAGCAGCAGCTATAGGGTGTTTTACGAGGTGGAAAATAACTTGGTATTCATTCCCATTCGAGATGATCTCGTCCCTTGTAATACAGCTTCTCCACTCCAGTCCCCGCTTTCTCTCGGCCATGATTGCTGGTGGCTTCCCCTTTGCTTCTCGCAGACTCGAACTGAAAACTTCCACCCCCGCGGGCACCACATCAACCCCCATATCTCTCCACTAATAACTTCTGTCAGCGGGAGAGTGGCCTTAGTACAGACATAATATTCGTACTAATATTTCCAATTTAACAATACTGTCATTTGTCTATTTTGTTTGTTACCGGTACTACAAAATCTCGCGTAGGCCTAAGTTCTTCTGTCCTTCCTTCCTTGGCTGTTTTTTCTTTTTAGAAATAGGTTCCTTGGCTAGCGTTGCATTTCTTACAATGCTCCGTCCGCTTCTGAAACACAGGCTACTGCTATTTTTATATTTCTTTTCATTAGTAGTATTCTTCTTTACCTTTTTCCTCTGCACTATTTGTCCTAATTGTGTTACTTATGTTATATTCCAATTTAAATATGTGAAGTACCATCTCACCGGAAGTAAGGGCTTAACGATAAATATATATCATATCATCATATATCATCATCAGGCTTCGGTCCTGGGCACAGAAACGCATGAAGTTCAGAACGCACGGACGATAGTGTTCTGTTGGTCGAATGGAGTGGGAGATGAAGAGCGTCTTTACTTCGTGTCTCAACATGTAAACAGTCCGTCATAGTATGGCACAGTATATATTTCACCCTGTACAGATGCAGTATATACAGTACATTCCTAGTGTAGACAATAAATGTCTATCATTAAAGTATTAACGTGAGTTGTAACCTTCAATCAGGTGTCTCTACGCCGAAGCCTGTTACACGTACCGCAGCCAAGCAGCAATACGCACAACGGTAATGCACATTACTGACCCACCTGTGCTGTTGCAGTCGGGTGACTGCACACGGGTCATGACGTCATTTATACTCCGTGTACTCTAAACCCCATACTGGTTACTCTGTGTCCCTAGGTCGAAGCCTGATCATATATCATATCATATATCATATCATATCGTATCGTATCGTATCGTATCGTATCGTATCGTATCGTATCATATCATATATCATATCATATCATATATCATATCATATCATATATCATATCATATCATATCATATCATATCATATCATATCATATCATATATCATATCATATCATATAGTATCATATCATGTCATATATCATATCGTATCATATCATATATCATATCATATCATATCATATCATATCATATCATATCATATATCATATCATATATATATATCATATGGGCAGGGCATATAGCACGTATGGGAGAATCCAGAATGCATATAGAGTGTTAGTTGGGAGGCCGGAGAGAAAAAATTTTTGGTGGAGGCCGAGACACAGATGGAAGGATAATATAAAATGGACTTGAGGAAGATTGGATATGATGGTAGAGACTGGATTAATCTTGCTTAGGATAGGGATCGATAGCGGGCTTATGTAAGGGTTGCAATGAACCTCCGGGTTCCTTAAAAGCCATAAGAAAGTAATGAAGACTAGATAACCGCTAGGTTGATTCAGTGTTGTTAGATAATCGATTAAAATCGACAATGAATTCTAAAAGTAAACTTGAAGTTCGATGCGAAGGAAAGCAGCAACGTTGTACCTCTCATCCGAGGTAAATTCAAGATTCATAAGTTTGGGAATTAAGAACCCGAGAGCAGATGAGAAACGGAAGGGCGAAAATAATGGATTTTGTTGATGAAGTTGATCTACTCCAGCATCGCATCTTGCTAATTAAAAATAGTTGGCAACTCCTGCGCCGTTCGATTACTCCCCCTCTCGTCTTGATGCTCAGGTGTTCGTCGGAGTTTGTGGATCTCAGGTAAACTTCATTACAAACACTTGACTTGAGCGCGCAACATCGTTTCTCGCTTGTTTCGTAGCCTCATTGCCTTTTTTATGGATGGATTTAACTTAAGCTGTACCTTTTTTGGTCTTACTGTTTCCTTAGCAACTTGTGGTGTAATTGATTAAAGAGGAAGATTTCAAATAAACTCATGTAATATTGTGAGTTTTATGGATATTTTTTATTAAACGGTTTACAAATTATTGTCACTGAGCATAATTACAATTTTGGACATTTATGTATAAATAACGAAGACGTTGATCCGATTACGATAGAGGAGTTAAAAGATGTTGTAAAGAACAGCCGGAACAGAAAAGGGCCCCGGCCCGGATGACATTAATATGGAATTAATAAAGTATGCTCCTGAAAACTTTATGTAGGCCTACAGATTACTAAATCTTTTAAATGTTTGCTGGAAATATGGATATTCACCAGAAGAATGGCAAGAAGCTATAATTATCCCTATATTTAAGAAAGGAGACAGGAGAGATTGTGGAAATTATCGTGGGATCTGTCTTCTAAATGCCGGATATAAAATATATTCTAAAATAATAACAAACCGATTAGCTATTATAACAGAAAATATACTACTGGAAGAACAACATGGTTTTAGGAAGAATAGATCCTGTATCGATTGTGTATTCTCCATAAGCCAGATGATTGAGAAAAATAGGGAATGCAATATCCCAACTTATATTGCCTTTATTGATTATAATAAAGCTTTTGACACTGTTAATCGTCAAAAATTATGGAAAGTATTGAGATCTAAAGGAATACCAGAGCATCTAATAAGGGTAATACAAGGCTTATATAGTAACACTAAAATTAGAATTAAACTAAAGAATGGAATAAGCAAAGAAATCAAAGAAATAACACGAGGTGTTCGACAAGGGTGCTCTTTATCACCTGTTTTATTTAATTTATACATTGACGACGTCACCAGAAGGTGGCTATTACATATGGAAACAATTTTTAACCGAACCAATACACCTCTAAATACAATATTGTTTGCCGATGATCAGGCAATATTGACAACCACAGAAGATGACCTCCAACGAGCTTTGTTTAAACTGAACTGCATCGCAAAAGAATATGATCGTCAAATATCTGCTGAAAAGACTAAAGTGATGGGTTTTAAGGGAACAACGCCATTAATAACAAAAATAATTATTAATAATGAAATCATAGAGCAAGTGAACCGTTTTAATTACCTAGGTTGCATGATATCATATGAACAAATTAACGACGTAGATAGGAAGCTTTCTAAATTCCAGCAGTTAACTGGCACGATAAAAAGAACACTAAAGAAGAAAGTTAGGACCGACACAATTTAAAAATTTTACAAAACAATGTCAATTCCAACATTAACCTATGGATCGGAAACCTGGTGTATGACAACTCAACAAATGAAGAGAGTAGAAGCAGCTGAAATGAGACTGCTAAGGGCAATAGCAGGATATAGCTTATTGGACCACAAGCGAAATGAAGACATACGACAGGAACTAAATATGCCAAATATTATAGAAACGATCACAGAATATAGGAATAAATGGCATGAACATATATCTAGGGTGGAACCAACCCGCATTCCGTACCGACTACACCATTATAAACCGCAAGGGAGAAGACGAATCGGACGCCCTAGAAAACGCTGCAAAGACCAATTTTAATATTGCTATGGAGACGAAACAGGCCAATGGGCCTAAATCGTATTGTTTGATGATGATGATGATGATGATAAATTACTGTCGTATGTCAGTGAGTACATACAAAGTAACTCGAGAAATGTTGAATTAATTTAGATCAATACTGAAAGGTTATATGTATATAAATATTAATCTAATTTAGTTCAAACTGTAAAAGGTAAAATCGACTGGGTCACAGGCTAAGAAGAAACTGTCTACTAAAGGATTCACTGGATGAAATGTAGAATGTAGAATGTTTTATTTTCGGTGGCAGAGTTAAAGCCATAAAGTATCCACTGAGTGGAATGTTTTATTTTCCGTGCCAGAGTTAAGGCCACCTCTAGCTAAGAAGAAACTGTCTACTAAAGGATTCACTGGATGAAATGTAGAATGTAGAATGTTTTATTTTTGGTGGCAGAGTTAAGGCCATCTCTGACTAAGAAGAAACTGTCTACTAAAGGATTCACTGGATGAAATGTAGAATGTAGAATGTTTTATTTTTGGTGGCAGAGTTAAGGCCATCTCTGACTAAGAAGAAACTGTCTACTAAAGGATTCACTGAATGAAATTAAAAATAGAAGAAAATAAAACACATTACAGATAGAAAAGCTTTACACTGAATCTGTAAATATTTGGGAGAATTTAATTATTAGTTTAGTTTAATTTTGATTTTCTGACTTCAGAAACAAGTTACGTCGTCTTGCTCCTCTTTAATAAATGCTCCGTGTTAGGGGATGGACACCAGTTGGCACCCTTTGTTTGCATTCTATAATAAAACTCCCCGTTCATTTCGATTTAGACCTTCTATTCAGCAGCAACTTTGGAGGATCTGCAGCGAACTGTTTGTGATGATACCAACCACACCGGTCCATCCGTAACATTTCCCAGTTCAATGGAAATAATCCGGAAACTGATATTTCCAAGCGGGATGGAGGAGGGAAATTTTATTCACGGATCGTGTGCCTCAATGCCTGCCCCTCCTGCTGCGATAGATGCAGATGACTCAGTCGTTGCCATGGAGACTCAGATGCCGTATTAACGTGTCGTAAAACAAAACAATGGCGATTTCTTTCCGGCCCAGGGCATTAAAATATGAACTAGATGAGGGCTAGGATAGAAGAGGGGGTGTTTAGTGATATATTACTTAGAATTATCTACTACGAGGTAGCTGCATTTTAACTCGTTTGTATTGCTCTGAACTTCAGTGGTTCATATTTTTATTTTTATTATTGTTATTATTATTATTATTATTATTATTGTTATTATTATTGTTATTATTATTGTTATTACTTTCGTCATCGGTAATATCACGAGAGGATCAGAGACAATTTATCTAGGAAGCTCATATCCTCGAGTGATATTTGTTAGAATTATTTCCCGAATTACACTGGAACACCATAATCTAAATAAAATTCACAAAATGCTCTTAATAAAAATTATTTACCTGGAATCAAATTTCTAGTGGCGCATGAACTGTCTCACTGCTTACTGAATAATAACAGAAAGATAATTATCTTAGAAACAGTTTCCGAATCTTCTGAAAACTGAAGCATTCAACTTTCGGATGAGTTAGCGATCTACTTGATCGGTAAATTCTACATTTTTATTTATTTATTTATTTGTATTGTCCTCAGACCGAGCGGGCTAGCGGCGTGGTAGAGGGCTAGCCTTGCATTCGGGAGGTCCGGGGTTCGATCCCAGGGGCCGGCAATCCTAACTGAGGTTTTTCATGGCTTCCTCAGTTATTTCCAGGCAAATGCCGGGATTGTACCTCTTGAAAGTCCTTCCCTTAATCCTTTCATATTTATGTGTGAATGAATGCTGTGTGATGTCTTAAATGTTTGTGTTGTATCGGAGGTGGCCCTGGCATTGAGCTGATCCCTCATCCGGGGAGGCCCTCCGTGTCCTTGTGTGGTCAAAAAAGTATGTATGTGATCCATAGATTAATTCATCTCCCGACAGGTCGCGGCCCTCTAAGGCCCGTGTGGCGTGGGTCGTATAAATGTACCTAAAAGGGAGAGATTAAACTAAGGAAAAGAGAGAGTATTGTCCTCAACATTTATACCGGTTATGGTGTTCGACCACATTTCTGTATACAGGTTTCACCACAACTTTCTATTATATTTACCTACAATAGTATGCAATCCCGACAGTCTATTTAACTAACTCCTCTACTTCCGCTATTACTTAACTCCATTGGTCTTAAATATCTACCATCTGTTAGTTCCACACTTTACTTACGTTCCTTCAGCATTATATTGTGGCACCCGTCTGGAATGTTCTGGTCGCGTCAGGGAGTTGCGCGCGCATCTAGCGAGAAGGAAGGCGCGGGGAAACGGAAACACGAACCCCTGACGCTAGCCGCGGTACGGAGCAAGGGGGAGGAGAAAAGCTACTGTGATTGGGCGAAAGTAAGGAAGCATCGAGACGCGGATCTCTCTGGAAGATTCTGAAAACCAGGCGAATGGAAGATTCGAGAAGTTATGGTGTAATAAATAAAAGCGCTAGTGGCAGACAAGAGAACAATCAGTCTTGAGTCTTCAAGTCTACAAGTGAGTCTTTGAGCGAGGAAGGAAGCCAGTCTTCGAGAGCATCTGGAAGACCGGAGTTCGAAGTGTAGTGGAACCGCACCTGGAAGACTTGGGTTCGACGTGCAGTGAACTTGAGTGATTCCGTAACTGTGACAGTGTCCAGGCGAGTGCGACGTAGTCCGGAAGACCTGAGTTCGATGTGCAGTGAACTTGAACAGTGAGCTAGAAGAACTAGCCAAGGCAAACGAACTGTGAAATGAGAATTGACAATTTTGTTCTGTACATAGTGCATTGTGAACATTAATTGAAATTAGGAGTACATTCTTGTTGTTCTCAATAATACACGTCGTGTATTGCCATCATCGTCGTGTGGAGTGCATTAACGACTACTGTGTTGCTGTGTTGAGTGGAATACCCATTGTTGTAGGGTGAATTATTAAGAATAAAAGTCACATTGTTATCGGGTGCGTGGTGGTTAAAGAGAATAAAAGTTACAATATTCTTACTAACTCAAATTTATATATTAATTACGGTCTTTCTACATCCTATCTTACTCGTCCTACTTTACGATAATATATTGTGCTGACCATTATTACTCTTTCAAAATATCGTTCTTAAATTTTAACTGCCTGTCCTATTTAAAATCGCTATACTGACATTTCGTATTGAACACTTAACACTTCACACGGTTTTACTCATAGAAATCCTCCTCTTCCTATTACACATCATTATAATAATCTTGCTAATGGTAAATTCTTACATTAAATTACATAACCTATTCGTGATCAACAATAAAATAACCAGACTGATATGCCGAATAACTTTATTAAATTCACGTTAATTGAAAGTACACGAATCAATCATCAACTTATAGGCCTATGTATTTGATTTTATTCTACAGCACTAATCTTCTTCTCTCTGGCATGTTCTATTTGGCATTTCTTGAATCTCTAGCACATTTAAATTCGTCGTCTACAAACGGGTTGATATTCTCTAAAATATTTATCTTGTATCATATTTTCATCACATTCCACATGATTTTCACAGTATACTATCATCTCCATTTGGTTTTATCAACAGTAATCTCACTAGAGGTTTTGATTTATCTAGAGAAAATCAAAACTCGAGTGGGATTTAATTGACTATTACACGATTAGAAGAAAGTATATAAAGATTAGAAGTAACGAAGTACTCCAATACAATAAAATATTAATTGACTTACGAAAATACAACTGTCTTCAAATGTATTATTGTACCATCTGAACATTACAAATATTACGCTAGATGCATGCTAGATGGCAGTAGTGTGTTCTGATTAGCTGGGTTCGAACATAAAATATACTTTAATGCTCGAAGTTAGCTCGAAGTTGCTATCAGTTGTGCCAACTATGGAATCTTCATTGAACTCTGTAGACGATTACTAGCAATGCCTTCTCGATCTAGATCACGATGGCAGTGTTACTAGTCAAGAAGGCATTGTTGATCCAGTTTCATTTTTATTAAAACAGTTGCATTCCACTTTAATTATCCGAATCCCAGTAATCAACGTCACTTGATTTTCAATAAATCTTAATATTAAACAATCTCTGATACGTGACTATCCATAATATCATATAGCAGAAGCTATAACATAACCTAAATAATATATACAAGTGTTAGAAAAGTTTCAATTAACGACGATGACATAAAAAATAAATGTGAATAATTTTAAAAGGAATAATTATTGAATGTACAATTTTCAAATTTGAATGTTTTAGTGCTTGGTGGTTCAGTTGATGTTATATTGGACGTGTGCGTAAAAGAAGTGGAACTCGTTGATGTAGGCCTACATGGTGTATTCCTCAACTTATTCAGGATTTCCGAATGGTGCTCTTCATTTATTTGTAAATAGGATTTCAGGGAAGATGCATAGGTATGACCAGTGATCTTTATTAATTCTTGTTCTTGAATGCCAATGCGAGTCATATTTGAAACTGTTGTGCATCGACTGGATTGGTTTGTAATTTTATTTTTTTTTATTTTTTTTTATTTTATTTTTTTGACGCCCAGACCAGCGCAGTTTGAAATATTGGAAACAAAGAAACAAATGCTAGGGACGCGATAAAATTAAACAAATGCTAGAGACGCGATAAAATTGTGCGATAAGCAGCCATGACTGGTTGAAATACGTCCTTTCGTACCGTTTTATTGGTCAAAAGTAGTATGACGTAGTAAAAGTGTAATAGTCATGCTAAACTTTTAAAAGATTTCCAGTCTGTTGAGTTTGTGTCCCTCCTTTCATTTCATAACCACACACATCACAAAACTTTTCGAAACTGACTCCACACATAGTCCTATTTTTTTCTGTGTTCTGTGACTTTGCATTTTGAATTACTGGATCAATTTCATCATTTAACGCTTGGTCAAAACAATATGTAATATTGTCGCCACGTTGCAGTATATATTGAATCTTAATTGCGCATGTTTAATATACAGAGAAAGTTGGAGCTGATAAAGTGTAAAACGATAAAGTTGAATCTGAGGTTGCTGTAATTTTCTTAAGAATTACGGCTGTGAATGGTTCATATCTGAGGCATTCTTTGCCGTTATTGGTTGAAAGTAGCATGATATAACATAAGTGAATTTGTCATAATTAAGAAAGAATAATGTTGAAACTCATCAGGAAGAGAAAAGGGAATCGACTGGGTGACTAGCTAACAAACTGTCTACTGAATGATGTACTAGAGGGAATGGCGAACGGGAGAAAAGTTTAATTTATGAAGTTCTGAAGTTCTGAAGTATGTGTAGCCCATCATTGCGACTAGCAGTGGGTTCGAATCGCTCTCGGAATGATTGCCTGAATGAGCTCTTTCCTAAATTTTCTCGTAATTGGAAGGCGAATGTCAGATAATCCCACTGCGAATGCTCGGTCTCATCTCACCAATTACACCGATTATAGATAACAGTACAATTGTGCCCTTGCCGTTAAGCGACCGATTAACAATTACATATATTGAAGCTGAAGCGGTAACATTTCTAGACAAAGCATACAGTTCAATTTTGGCCACGTAGTGGGAATTTATGTTTCTTCCATAACGATTGAATGTGTCAGTCTTATGTTCATCATCTTTCATTATAAGCGACGGACTTTCACTAAGTTGACCGCATGATAAGGAATTCCTGCTGTTTGTAGTTGAAGAGTCCACTGCAAGAATTATGGATGTCACTTTCTTGTCGAAAATGAACCAATACTGTCAATGCATAGCTTAAGACATATAGAATGTACATAGAGAGTTATATGGCATTAACACTGATAGTCATTGTCCAGTAATGATCGGAAAATCACAGTTAAGCTTTGAGCGCTAAGCATTTCAAACTTTCAATTGCTTCTCCTGCAAAATGTATTGCAAATGACATCCATCATTCTTGCAGTGGACTCTTCAGTTGTGAGGACGGAATGAGCCAAAGAACCATATCTTGAATGTGTCTAATGATAATATTACATCTAAAGTAATTGGCTAAATTGCTTCTAGACAAAGGGAGCACGTGACGTCAGCTTGCAGGGTGTAGGCGCAGCCCTCGCTCAACCCCCAAATAGCTGAGGGTACTGCAAATTGTTCCAGCTACTGAGTTTTGTTGTTTCAGACGGTGTTTGGGTGCTTCGCGACCGAGGGTTGGAACAAGAGTCCTGACTGATATGCTGGGGTTGTTTCTTTTCTCCCTCAATTTCCTTCTACAGAGTCTTCCCCCATTTCTTTCTGGGCAAATAAAACTAACTGGAACTTACGGTCCAAGTGCTCCAAGACTTCGAAGTCTGGAAAATTGAAAACATATGAAGAATTGGACACGCCTCAAGCAATTTGACTTTTTTTTTTAGATATTTACATGCAGTTCTGTGTTAGTCACATTGTCAAGAAGTCACACAATTTATAGGTCTAATATTTATTAGATTTGACAATTACAAGATATAGGCCTAACTTTTTTTTTAGTTAGGTTATTTAACGATGCTCTATCGACTACTATGCTGTTTAGCGTCGATGAAATTAATGTTCATTTCATAATTTCATTTAGTGTTCTGCCCAAGGGTTGGTGTTTCACTGCAAACCCAACTTTCTGCAATCTTTCCTATTTTCTGCCTTCCTCTTCGATTCCTCATATGGTCCGTATATCTTAATGTTGTCTATTATCTGATATCTTCTTCTACCCGAACTCTTTTCCGTTTCACCATTCCTTCCAGTACATCCGGCAGTAGGCAGTTTTTTTATCAGCCAATGATCCAACCAATTACTTTTCCTCTTCTTGATAAGTTTCATCATCATTCTTTCTTAACCCACTCTTTCCAACACAGCTTCATTTCTTATTCTCTCTGTCCCCTTCACATGTTCCATTCTTCTCCGTATCCACATTTCAAATGCTTCTATTCGCTTCTCTTCACTTCGTCGTAATGTCCACGTTTCTGCCCCATACAATGCCATACTCCATACAATGTACTTCACTAGTCTCTTCCTTAGTTCTTTTTCCAGAGATCCGCAGAAAATGATCCTTTTTCTATTAAAAGCTTCCTTGGCCATTGCTATCCTCCGTTTCACTTTCTGGCAGTGGCTCATATTACTGCTTATAATACACCAGAAGTATTTAAAGCTGTCCACTTGGCCTACTTCCTCATTTAGAATTCGCAAGTTTATCTTCTATATTTTTGTTCCTATGACTATGCTCTTCATCTTATTTACACGTATCTTTATTTCATACTGCTTACAGCTGTCATTTAGCTCCAGTAGCACACCCTTTAGTATCATTTCCTCTTCTGATAACAATGCCATATCATCAGTAAATCTTATGCACTTTATTCTTCTTCCTCCTGCTATCACTCCTCCCATGTTCTGAAAACAATTCTTTACTAAATCTTCCAAGTAGATGTTGAACAGGGTAGATGATAAAGGACATCCTTGACGTACTCCTGCCCTAATTTCACTTCCTTCTGACATTTATTCTCCTATCCTGATTTTGACTCGTTGTTTTACCTATATAGAAATAGTATTTGGTGAGATGAGACCGAGGATTCGCCATATAATTGCCTGAAATTCTTCTTACAGTTGGGGAAAACTTCGAAAGAAACCAAATCATATAATCAGTCCAAGTGGGAATCGAACCAAGCCGAAATGAAGCCCCGGTTGAGCTGGCAAACGCACTACCGCCCGAACAATGCCAGTGGACATATAGGGTGCTATTCATAGACATTTCACTAGCCCTTGCTACGAGAGTGCTAAACTAGCCCCGGCTATCGACTGGTTACTTGTACAGGATTCATATCATATCATATCGCTAACACTGGTTTATGAATACGAAAGACGTTAGTTGGCTGATCATCCACCGAAAGCCCGCGCTAAGAATGTCTATGAATAAGCTTTAATCTTAGCATAATACGCAGACTTTTTTTGTGGAAAATAGTTCATGAATTGGAACACACAATATGAAAGGAAATATTATTGAACTTTTATGAAGTTATTGTTGTTCTTTCGATACTTCCACATGGCTATGAAAGTTCCATGTAATATTAAAGGAGAATTATTATTACTGTTCCAGCAAAATTAATTTATTACGTTTAACTTTTTCATATATCGTTCAGTTTATGAATGAGTCGTGTATCAATAACGGGTATCTGAGTTAGGAAGCGATTTTCTTGGTGGTCGAAAGAGTTGCGCCATTTGAAGGCTGGGCAATTTGCCTATTTTGTGGACACAAAACTCTGTACTCACTCAGAGTTGCGTAGAGCTGGGGGGTCCTAGGTTCGATCCCCGGCGCCGAAGCAAATTTTTCTCCGTCATTAACAAATAAGACAAGTGGCAAGATGAATCAGAGTTCGCTGGATTTACAGATAGAATTATTACTAGTTGAGTCATAACAGAGTAACAACCTGTCAGTTTCTGCTTAATCTCTTCCTTAGACAGTCGAAATATTATTGGTTGAAGGGATTGCGTGATAAAGTGGGAAAACCCGAAGCTGCTGCAGTTTGCCTGATGGCCGCTTAGGACGGGACTTACGAAGTGTTTATTTTGTACCATTTCCTGTCTGAATCAGAGAAAGAATCTGCAAGCAAACACTTCATTACACATTTTGTAGCTGTAATAAGAAGTAAAACAGGTTTTCAATGTCCTCACTAGGCTCCAGTCAGATGAAATTACTGTTATTAATAGTCTGCTTTCCTTGTAGACTATTTTACAGGAGCTTGTACTATGCCATCTCTGGTTTTATTTCGTAGCGTGACAGCTTGGAGGGCCAAGATCGACCAGACGACTAATGAGTTCAAGTCCACATACCTCAGACAACCAGTACGAGGGTAACATGTAGCGAGCACGATGATGCCCCCAACCGTTACAGCTGGTTTATAAAACCGAATTCATCGCGATGCTGACCGACATGAGACAATTTCTTCCCGCAGAAGGACTCGATCCGGCACTCATTTCGTTGCCCTAGTACAGACATGTCAGAAATCAGACACTGAAAGTGCAGTGTATGTGCGCGGAACGCCGGTCTGTGCAGATTGCGTCATTCACGTGTTGCTCTTACCAGTTCTTAGCCGGAGGGATGTACAAGAATCTATTCTGCACTTCTAGTGTTCAATTAAATTTACATTTGGACATTGTAAACATATTTAGCAGAAGGAAAAAGCACAATTATTGTCAGTGTCTATATTTGACAATAATTGTAACACAAGAAACAATAGACTTACTCAGTTACAATTCACAAAGCAGTCTTTTCTAAAGAATCATTTATTTACATGATTTGTATACAGTATTTGAAGAAAATATAAATATTGCAGTAATTTCGAAACAACAAAAAACGAACACAGTATTTCATTTTACGTAGTAGGTACTGATTATTTCAAAGTAATACTCTTTCATTGTTCCTCAAGTATTATTGGGACCATTGGTGCACAAATGTTAAAGAAAATATTTTACTCCCAATTACATGCAAGAGGAAATGGTGAGGCTTTTACACTGAATCATTTCCTTGCTGTATATTAATATAAATTCACATTACTATTAATAAATTGGATAAATTAAGCTTAAATTTAAATTTATATGCAGTTTATTTGGAAAACGTTGAGAGCAAGTATCAGCAAGTTGGGAGCGTTACTGAATTGAATTAAAAGAGTACTTCACAAGCTGTGAAGCGAGGACATTTTTCTTTATGTCAAGTTTAAAGATTTATTAACGTAAATATATTAAGATAATATAGTAACGTGAGATGGAAAATTCGCCATTGTGTATTATTTTTCCAGAAAAATTTTCCGCCTTATAAATAGTTTCTTTCTTCGTTCCCTTACAACCTCAAGACCGTCACATGTATTCCTCACTCAGTATTCTCATCACTTATCAGGTTATCAAATGAAAGTTGTAAGTCGTCTAATCATTGATGGCTGTGTATTCGTATAGACTCCTAAACAACATCATTATCATGTTTGTCTTGCCGTGAGAGTACTAATTAAGAAATAAGAGCTGACGAATATCATATTCTGAGAACTTTACTAATCTGATTTAAATTCCCACATCACTATTAGGCCCACATGATATGATGAAAGCCTTTCATTTTAAAATAATTACTGTTGGCTGAGGAAAACATCATAACAGTTACGTTATATGATTCGTGATTTCTCTTCTTCGTTGTATCTGTGGACTCCTCAGTTTATTTTTCATAACGCATTCTCAATCACAGCTCAATGAGCACACCCGTACTGATCTGTGTTACTGAAACCAAAGCTGTTCTGCTACTGCAGGTAATGTACAGCCCTGTCGCGTTCCCCTCCAAGCCGATTCACCCTCTCCAGGTAGGGGAATAGGAACTGCACATTGCACAGAGACAAGTGCACAATGTGCGCGACTGCACAATGTGCAGGGTTTTGACATGCCTGCCCTAGTATGTACAGACTAGAGATGAACAACGATCGAGAAAAAGAGACTAACAGCGCCCGCAAAGCCGAAAACCTGCACGACAATGTTGTATTACGTCGCGTCCTTGACGTAAAGACTGGTTGTGAGTCTTCCGAGACTCGATATTGTGATCAAGTCCCGAAGATCCAAAGTCAGCAGTTTATACGAGACAGAACTTTTGTCTACTTTCGCAACTGTTATATATGTAGGCTATAAACAATCAAGTAGCCTATTTGAAATATCTCTACCCTTCAGTGTATAATAATCCATTCCCCAGTCTTTATTTAATTAATAAGCCCTTATTAAAAGGCTAGAAATTTTCTTTTCATATGTTTAAGATCAAGTATGCAATCTCAAGTAAAACGATATCAATGTCATGTTTCATGTTTCTTAGAAATGGAAATTTATTTGAGAATTGTTTTTTTTTATTTATACTGTATAACCATAGGTACCTAATATCATATAATAGAACCAGTACATTTTGATAACTAAGATACTGTTCTGTTTTGTCTTTTTCTCTCATTTAAACATTTATAATGCTATTTATTTCAGTGATGTATGTTATTCAAAGTTACAAAATCTTTCCACGCCGACCAAATGCTGTTTCGAGAATGACGAGCGAGACTCGGAAGACAAATGCAGCGAACACAGCGAGCGAGAGCGGCAGTTAGTGTTATTCATCTCTAGTATAGACCCAGTGCTTACTGAGCATGCGCAGTATGTTAAAACTGGAACTTGGAAAATTCAGGTGGCCTAATTTCATTTGTGTCTGTACACTGGCGTTCAGAGGTACATGATCCCTTCTAATCGATCTTCACTGAATAGATGGCGAAGATGACAGTCAGTGTTGTCAATAGTACATAAATATACCCACATTATAGAATTAAAAATTTCACCCCTCTCTAATGTTGTAAAATGCACTACTTACGTTCAGCGGGAAACCGCTGATACTGTCAATTATTATGAAAATAATTTATACTTAATCTACATCATAATTTTCCCTAACACTTTTTTACCCGTCCCAATAACAGTACCTAGCATCTATTGAGAACTAGCGGAACTATGTCCGAGTTTGTCAGTTTGTTATATCTTTGGTCTAGGGAATCGTGTAGGACTATTTTCAAATAAACTACAAATAATGCCCATGGGTTGTCAGTATATCTTTTCATTAATAATCTTCCTCGTATATAATCGTGAAAACTTTGTAACTAATTCAACAGTTCATAGTATAAATACACGTCAAAAAATTACTTTCATACTCCATCGGCAAGTCTATCGTGCTGTCAAAAAGGAGTGCGTTATATGGCAGTAAAAATTTTTAATAGCCTCCCTATCGATATAAAAATGAAACTCAAAACATAAGATTATTTAGGGCCAAATTAAAGAAGTACCTAATTTCTCACGCCTTCTATTCTGTAGATGAATTCATGACATTTAATAACACTTCATGAAATTGATACTAAAACTTTGTGTTGTACTAGTATACTATATTGTAAACCTCTTGTATATATATATATATATTTCAACTAGACAGTGATTATAAATTAAGATTTTATAGTCGTATTAAGTTTTTTGACTTGTTCCATATTCTAGCTGTAAAGCAATGTATGAATACCATGGAATGTTAATAAATACAATCCCATGGTTAGAAAGTTCGCTTACACAATCGGATATCTTTGAACGCCAGTGTCGATTTACCAGTCATAAAGTAAAAAATGGGTGCATAGCCTGTACGCGCGGCAGAACTGAAACTGTGAGTTATAAATGCGTCACAATCTTGTTAAGTATTGGTGCAATTAGAAACGGTAAATTATTGTTAAACTAGCTGTACCCGTGCGCTCCGCTGCACCTGTTAGAAATAATTATAAAGTAATTACATAATTAAAATAGGACGTTTGATCCAGAGAACATACGTGTTTGATAGAAGGATAAATCGTTTAATATGTTACTTAATTTAAATTGTATTTAAAAAATTAAAATGCGGTCATTTTGGTCCAGAGAGCACTCAGAAGTTACTGTAATAACATTAGAGCATTACGTCCATCTAGAGAAACTACACTTTCTAATGGTGAAATAATAATTAATTATACAAATCGGTTAATTTAGCTTTCGATATTACTTCATACAAACACAGAAGCATTCTCTGTAGGCTATGTTTCATAGCTTTCGATTGTTGTCGTCCAAGGCCCCTTATAGACGTAGTCATTTATTTTCATTTCATTACACCGCCTTAGATGGCATTGTATTTTAATTTTAAAACTCATTTATGTCATTAAATATCAGTCCTATCAAATTTTGCAAGGGATAAAACTTATCGGAAATCATTTTCAAAGAAACTTTTGTTATGTAACATATTTCACAAAAATCAATAATAAGCGAGATATTTCGATTTATTTAATTCAGACCCCCTTATAACCCCCCTTTTAAATAACGTATTTTGAATGTCATATAGCCTAAAATCTAAGTTACAACGAACTTAATTTATATTCCAATTTTCATATAAATCGGTTCAGCCATTATCGCGTGAAAAGGTAACAAACATACAGACAGACAGACAGACAAACAAAAATGTCAAAAAAGAGATTTTCGGTTTCAGGGCGGTTAATTATATATATATCAGGACCAATTATTTTTTTAAAATCGAAAATTACCAGAAAAATTTCGGCTACAGATTTATTATTAGTATAGATTCAATACTTTTATACTCAGTGCTCTTCAGAAATTAAAAATGAAACACTTGGTTTAGGAGAAACAAAATGAGATATGAAAGATGAAGCATAAAAAACCAAATTGATTATTTATAAGTTCCTTTTTAAATATTTAACACCATTTATGTGATTTAGAATCTTTATACTGTATGGTGAACTATGATTTAAATCTAGATCAATTGCTACACTGCACTCGCTGACTGCTTGTTGATTCTTGGCGGTACATAAAATAGGAACATTCATTAAATCTTTGATATTTTGTAACTGAACTGCAGAAGAGAAGGTAGAAAATGTCCTTTCTCTTGTCCTACATTCTCGTAGTCGTTCCAACCTATCTTTTTCGCTTCACCATAGAATACGTCTTTCCACTCACCGAATATAGGCACCTGTTCCGGGATCCGTGGTGAAACAATAATGTCAGAATTTCATATGCTTAATGTAACACTGAGCAATGTTTAAAAAGAGACTATGAAAAAATAAAATAAAGACCACCATAAGCTAATTAGCAGGCGATTTCAAGGACAAATAATATTCTACAAAATTTTTGGATGTGCAAGGTTCGAAATATAAAGCTTAGGTAAAACAAAAAGTAACAAAAATACTCTACAGATGTGAACGGTCTGGAGAAGCAACAACGGACCAATAAAATCTAAACCACTTCGTCAAGTCCTGCCTTGATGAAAACTGCAGAACTGCATATAGCCTACACAATTGAAATAATTTCTAACAGCGTCAAGCAGTGTGGGTCGAATTGCATATAGACGCCGGACACAGTCATATTTTCTACATTGTATTAAAATATGTTCCATCATAAGTGACACATGGCATACATCACATTCCGGTTAAGGTTCGCCACATAGGAGATGATTGTGTGCCAGATAGCAGTGGCCAGTCCTCAACCGGGTAAGTAAAACTTCTTCGTGTCGTGACGCTCTTATGGACGAATTCCAAACTCGAACAGTATTGCTTATACTTCGCAATTTATTTCCCCCTTGTGTAGACCATTCTCCTTCCCATTGCCACCAAATTTTATATTTTAAGTACTTTCAGATGTCTCATGAAAGGAAGTAGTATAATTGCAATTTAATCGCAACGAAATTAATTCTGACAGCTCACGTACTGTACCTTTCTATTTAAGAGTTGTATAATTTATTTTAGGCTAATTTGAGAACTTTTGCAAGAAAAACATTTTTACGAGGGACGGAGTTATTTTAAAGCGGGCCATAAGACAATTAAATATACTCCTGTGGAATTACAAGTTAACAAGGAAAACTAAGACAAGTATATATAAAGCTATAATAGAAAGTATATGTATCTATGGATCTGAAACTTGGGAAATGGGAGACAGTATGAAGAAGAAATTGTTGGCTCCAGAAATGGATTACTGGTGCCGTAGTTGTCAAATTTCGAGGATGGACTACATAGGAATCAGGATGTCCGTAATATAATGCAAGTATCAGGAGATATCTTACAATCAGTGGAAACTAAACGCCTGATATGGTATGGGCATCTCCAGAGAATGTCAGCCGACCGCTGGCCTAATAAGGTCTTCAACTGGACTCCCCCGGAAAAAAAGAAAAGAGGAAGGCCAATGAAAAAATGGAGCAAGAAGGTTCAGGAGGATATGGTCTGCAGGGATCTACAAATGGACGATTGGCAAAACCGGAGTACCTGGAAGTTGAGAAGCGGGATACGGCGACAGCCGTAAAATTACTCGCAATACATACATACATAATTTATTTTAGTGAAACCTAGTAAAACTACGTGTCTTCCATTCTTTCACGAGTGGAAACGGAAGGAGTTAAAAGGCTCTGTCCTTAAAAGTAGATGATGATGATGATGATGATTATGATGATGAACGTATTTCTCATATCGAGCATGTAATCAGAATCCTCGCATATCTATCTGTGTTGTCTAATGTTGATTTTTTCTCGCATCAACGTGGTTATGGATCAAATGCCGCATTAATAATCTCTCGGATCTATAAACATTCACGTTGTGATTGAGTAAACTTCTTTTCCGTTCTCCCCAATAGAAGTAAACACGGGGATTAGATGGGGGAATAGAAGCCGTACGAAGAATTTTGCCCACAAGACGATTCATTTGTGCCCCCTCGCCATCAATTCTCGAGACCGAGAGAACATGAGTATAAGGGTGATGAGACTCTCCCCTACAAAGTAAAACAGCTAATATTGGAGTGATTTCCTTTTATCTATTTGCTGCCAACATTTAAGAGCATATTTGTATCTTTTAAACGATACTGTTGCGAGCTCCTCTCCCTATCCCTCACTCTATCTATATGTCTGGTTCTGTTTTTCTTTCTTTTTTATCTGTTTTATCTGTCTGTTTGGCCCTGCCCTGTTCTGACTTGTCCTGCCTGTCTTCTCTTGTCATGTCTGTCTGTCTCTGTCTGTGCGTTTGTCTGTTCCTGTCTGTGCCTGCCTGTTTGTATTATTATATCTGTATGCCTATGTAGCTATTATTTTGTCTATTATGTTACTATCTATTATTTTGTACATCTTGATTACACAACTTTTAGCACTGTAGCACTTCGGAATATGTATGGTGAGACTTTCCTGTGTTAAATTTCAACGTACCTCGTTTACATGTTTCGACCTATTTATGGGTCATCTTCAGAACTGGTCGTTGTTGGTCTTGGCGCCACTTGTTCTGTTTCCTGTTAGGGTGTGTTCCTGTGGTATAGTGTAGAGTCAAATAGTGTGTGTTTTTTGAAGTTGAGTTGTGTATTGAGAATTTCGTTGGGGTGTGTTTTTGTGTGTCTGAATATTTCATATTGTTCTAGTGTGTTTAGTTTCTGGCTTTTTGGTTGGATGTGTAGTATTTCCATGTCTGTGTTGATGTCTCTGTGGATGTGGTTAGCATTTATGATGTGTTCTGCATATGTGGAGGTGTTTTGTAATTTTGTGATGGCTGTGATGTGTTCTTCGTAACGTGTTTGAAACGATCTGCCTGTCTGTCCTATGTACAAGTTGTTGCAGGTGTTACATTTGAGTTTGTATACGCCTGTGTGGTTGTATTTGTTTGTTTGTGTTTGTGTGTTGAGATGTTTTTGTAGAGTGTTATTTGTTCTGTATGCGATTTTGTAATTTAATTTCTTGAATGAGGTTGCAATTTTGTGTGTGTTTTTGTTTTCGTAAGTTAGTGTGATGTATTTTTTGTGTTCTTGTGTTTGTGTTGTATTCTTATGTTTTTTGTGACAATGTTTTGACTTACGTATTATGTTTCTATTATGTTAGGGTTGCATCCGTTTTCTTGTGATATGTATTTGATTGTGCTATGTATTTGATTATTTTGTCTATAAAATCTATGTTATAATGCATCTTCTGCCATTTATCTTACTACACCATCAGAATTACTTTTTTCGCTGGTATAATTTCGCGATAAATTTAAATAAAAATATCACGAAGTTAGCCGAATTTACCCTAACTTTTCTCGAACAGTGTTTGAACCTGGGCCTATTCGTTGCACGGTCAGGCATGCTAGCCGCTTAGGGCTTGCAGGACGCTGTAAATCTTTAATATCTCCATCTTCATTATTAAAGTTCTGGAACCATTTTTGTGCTACACGCTCTCTAACGACACCTTCATCCACGACTTCACACATTTTTCGAACCGCGACAGCAACTTTATAACCTTGTTTCCAATGGTGCTTTAGCAGGACACGAATCTCAAATTTTACCCTATCACATCCATTTTATATCCTTTGTATTAACAATTGACGACTCCCACATGTACACAATACGTAGTAATAACCATATCGTTCTGTAAATTGCATTGCCCAACTAAAGAAAATACACCCAAAGCTACACTATACTACATTACAAATTCAAAACAACAAATCCATAAATTTTGTAGACATCACAATAACAAAAATCAACAACAAACATACATTCAAGGTCTACAGAAAACGCACAACAACAACAACTCACATATACAACACATCCAACCACCCAACACAACACAAACAAGCTGCATTCCGAACAATGGTACACAGACTAACTAACATACCAATGAACCAACATCATTACAAAGAAGAGCTACACACAATCAAGTACATAGCGCAAGAAAACGGATAGAGTCCCAACATAATAGACAACATAATACGAAAGACAAAACATAATCACAAAAAAACATAAGAATACAACACAAACACAAGAACACAAAAAATACATCACACTAACATACGAAAACAAAAACACACACAGGATTGCAACCTCATTCAAGAAATTACATTACAACATTGCATACGGAACAAATAATACTCTACAAAAACATCTCAACACACAAACAACACAAACAAACAAATACAACTACACAGGTGTATACAAACTCAAATATAACACCTGCAACAACTTCTACATAGGACAGAGAGGCAGATCATTTCAAACACGTTACAAAGAACACATTACAGCCATAACAGAATTACAAAACACCTCCAAATATGCAGAACACATCACACCTACAGAGACATCAACACAGACATGGAAATTCTACACATTCAACCAAAAAGCCAGAAACTAAACACACTAGAA
Source organism: Periplaneta americana (assembly GCF_040183065.1). NCBI lineage: Eukaryota > Metazoa > Arthropoda > Insecta > Blattodea > Blattidae > Periplaneta > Periplaneta americana. Next base: position 68,457,291 of record NC_091120.1, on the reverse strand, counting down.
CAGTGATGTCAGTTGATGCCCAAAGGAGCAAGCGCGCGCTTTAGAGCCCAGGAGAGCCTGAGAGCTTTACAGCGGAAAGGAAAGAGACAGACGAAAGAGGTAGTATATGCCGCTTGGTCGAGCTATACGGTATTCAGGGATGGCCAGCACTGATTCAATGGATAAAGGCAAGAGAACTTATTAAAACTGTATCCATGTTAATTTTTAGATTTGTCTGAGAAGTATAACTGCATTATAAGAATGTAAGTTTTAATTTTTAATGCTCATTTTTCACAAGTTTGCTTTTTTATTGAAAAGGAATATTTTCTCAACTTTTTTTTTTTTACAGAAAAGTGAAATTTTCAGATATGTTTGTTTAGTAGTCTTACAGGCACTAATTTGTAAATCAAATATATCTTAAATACGTATTGCTGAAGATAGTATATTAAAATGTTTGAAAATATTCGCATGGAAAATGTTTGTAAGGAAATAAATTAACAAAGCAAATACTGTTACATACAAACAAAATATATGTGCCTATGTGTTGGTAAAACGTCATCTCTATAGCTTCAGCAGATTTCGAGATAATTTAATATTCTGATAACAGAAAATTGCGCACCAATATCACCTAAAAGCATAATGCGATAAGATTTTTATTATGTAATATTAGTTAAAGTTAAAACATATACCTAGACAATTTTGCTTTGTACTATAATATTGTTTTGATTACTTTTATAAGCCTAAAGATACCATCAATATCAATTTAAACTTATCATGTCATATTCAGTGTCTTTATTTGGGATAACAATTTCTTTATGAATGATGTGTTTAATTCACTTAGTGCAGTATAGTTGTACAGGGACATCATTTTATTTTTACTAACATTTTTAATATTAACCTGGCTATACCTTTCTATTAACGATTGAAACAGGAAACACCGTTTGCTACCCTTTCCACGACGGAGTTCGATGATACTGGCGTAAAATACAAATCACTTTACCAGGTATAGGAGGGAAGAAAAGTAGTTCATCCATTTATGTAAACTAGGAAATATCGCAATTTTGAGTTTGATAATTTTCATAAGGTTTTTGTTTAATCAAAAATACAGTACTGTATTAACACTTAGTGTTTTACACACGAATTGAGCTATCCATTCGGAAGTGTTAATTATGCAGTGTATATTGTACTGTTACAGCACATTAGCGTACTATATAGAGAATGAAGTTAAGTTGAAAAATAATTATAATATGGATATTTAAACATATTTTAGAAAATGGTGGCCGTTCATTTCGATACAGGCTTCAGTTCTTTTGTCCATATTATCGCACTATAGACTATTGTACCTAATTCCAATTACCAGTTTCGTCCTTCGTAGAGTAACTCATGTTGAAATAATTCTGTACCTACTCTATAAAAGAGTACCTTACGTACTGTAAATTCAATCTTCACTTCTGCCCGATCCGAAAAGATAAAATCACTCAGAAATGCTATCTACTGTCCTTTTAAGTGGTTTTGTCGCAGGGTTGTAGAAAGGGGGGGGGAAATCACGTGACAGTTAATTACTTAAGGAGGCCCTTTTATTTAAGTTATTTTAAACACTTGATAATATCATGTAGACGTCCAATTCCTAACAGAAATTAATGTTTTCAGAAAAGAGCTAAGATAGCCCAGCTACTAGACTTTACAAAGGGGCGAACAGAAGCAGGTGGGGGAAACCGGGATGCGACATAGGGAAACGGACGACAGTACCCGTACGAAAATATGATTCAATATCGAAAGCTCTTTCGTCACTGGAAAACGCGAACATATTTCTGAAACGTACTATACTCAGTAACTCAGTACTGCTTACGCGCCCTCGGCTCTGTGTCGTGAACGGTTGGAAGTTTAATAGTAGAAGGGGTGGGAGTGAAGTACATTCCGAAACTCAGGTACAATAAAAATTGAAGTAAAAATAAAATGATGTCCCTGTAGTTATTATGGAATTTGTGTGAATATTCCTTCTTTACTCTTTATTATGTTATTAACGTTTAAAACACAACTGCAATATTAGGCTAAGAAATAGGTGTTAGTACTTTTGTTTTACAGACAATATAGAAAATAACAAACAGAAAGAAGCCATATAAAAATAACGACATCAAATTTCACGTTCCGTTTGAAGTTTGTGTACCACTGTTTTCTTAATCCAACAGGCTGCTTATTCCTCCTAGCATACCTAAGCTTAATGCCCGCGCACGACGTCGAGGTCAGAAAAATACGCTTGCTTTGACATCACTGCACTAGAACAATACGAAATATACAGACCACAAAAACACATCCGAATGAAATTCTCAACACACAACTCAATTTCAGAACACACACACTCTTTGACTCCACATTACACTACACAAACACATCCCCACAGGAAACGAAAACAAAGGCGCAAGACCAGCAACAACTAGTTCTGAAGAAGGCCAATAACGGGCCGAAACATATTAACCAGGTACGGTAAAAATTAACACGAGAAAGACATATAATACATATTCCTAAAGAAAATCATTAAAATTTAACAAAACAAGAAACTTAAACAAAACGAACATTACTTATGAGACGACTTATATCTGCGTACCAGGCTAGTTTCCAGCATACGATTGTACGCAACATTAATACTGCTCGTATTGTACGACCTTAAATAAAATATGAACATTTAATCCAAGAATCTAGAATACTACACGAATGAACAGTACGGTGACTCAAACTTTACCATCCAGTCCATTTGCCTTGCTCTATTGGAACTTGGTTTTTATTGTACGACATCTAAATCCCCCCTGCTACTCCCTCTTTTCTAATGGAGACTTTGTTTTGTTTGTAAACTGAATTTCTGTACTTCGTCAGATTCTGTCTTTACATTATGAGCATAAAAAAGGAAAACTTTTCTTTTAACTGTTTTGTTGTTTTTATCTCCTAAATTTCTCTCCAGCTCTTTCAGAACTTCTCTTGTGTTGTCCCTCGTTTGTTTCATTCTACTTTTTATTGAGTATTCTTTTGGGATTTCATTAGGTCTTTGCTTACTTCATTCTTTAAATATTATGCATCTCCCTTGGCTCGATGTACAAGAAATTTCTCCCCTTCTCTTTCCCGTCCCACTCCCTCCTACCGATTCCGAGAGTCCCTTGCGGTCGTTACGCAATTTGTAAAATCATTCAACAACTTCTTTCTTTCCTTCACAAGCTCTTGTCTTTTAGCTAATGGCTGAAGCTCTGCTTAACTGACGATTTGAATTGCTGTTAGCGCTCGCAAGCATTGACTCCAGATTAATTGAATATTATTGTGCAACAAGGACAATAACAAACCAGAAGATTTAAGGGGTCTACTGGTTACTGTACCTACCTACATGTTCAAACACTCCCGAGGGTCATGAATTTTCAAGTGAAAAATTTTTGAATATGTGTCCCGTCGGTGGAGGACTTAAGGTCGTCGGCCTTATTTACTAGTTCACCGAGGCTTCCTCCGGATACTCCGGTTGCCCTCTAACATTTCTCCATCACCATTATTCATCACGAGTGTAATGTAGACCCACCGCCTGCGGTGCACTCTGGATAGTCTCTAACGAACTAAGTGGTCTATGCTTCTCGGCACTGACGACACTGACATAATTATAATCATTATGATACTACATTATTACTTCATTATGTGTATATAGGGTACAGTATGTCATGTTATTTCATGTTTACTAACTTACCACCACAGAAATCAAATAAAACATAAATCTAATCTTCATGAATATCGTACTCGAAGACAAAAATCTACTTTCCCATTAAATGAGCCTAAATGTCATACAAGTGCAGCTTTTAAACATGGTGCTAATTTCTGCCCAAGACTTTATAATAAAATTACAAACCATTTTCCAAATTTTAAATATTTTAAAATTGAAACTTTTAAAAAGAAACTTATAAAATAATTCATGATATATATAATGAATAAATGTATTTTTTTACCTTTCATTTATGTCGATTATATTCATGTTTTTATTTAATATCACTGGCTTCTGTCTGATTGTCAATTTACATTAAATATGTATTTTTCTTTGTTTTTCTCTTTCTTCTTTTTTTTTTACTCTTGTATGTTATTTATTGGTTTGAATTAAGTTAATTACTGTATTTGGTAAACTGTCCTTGTAAATTTTATGTTATATTATTGGCTAAGACCACACGGTAGTGACTAGAAACATTTTTGTTTTATAAATGTAATTTGTACTCACTAGCTAGCTAGTTAAATAAATAAATTTAAAAATAAATGAATAAATAAATAAATTAATTAATGTTATGTAGGCCTATATTATGTAATGTGTGTATGTGTACGTGCTTATGTATGTAATGTACATGGCTATGTTTTCTGTATTTGTATTTTCAATTTTATTTCCATTTGCTATTTACTACTTCTCTCTGCATTTATTTTTGGTATATGCCTATTTGTATTCCGGTGGTGTGGTTAGAGAAGGCTTAACGGCCTTTACTTCACCAGATTAAATAATAATAATAATAATAATAATAATAATAATAATAATAATGATAATGATAATAATAATAATAATAATAATAATAATAATAATAATAATCAGACTGCAGCCTAGGGTCACCAATTCGCGAGACTTAAGTTTGAAACGCACGGAATATATATGACGTCATCACCCATGGGGTGGGATGGCACTGTGAGAATACAGTTGATTTCGTAAGAAATTACATTACCACCTTTCTAATTCTGCTTGGCGTGGGTCCTTACAATCATCACACGTACTTGAGATCCTATGAGTAAATAAGTATGTTTTATTTATTTCATTTATTATTTATTTGACTATTTTTACATGTATATTTGTGTTATTGTTAATTTAGCTGTTTTATAATTCACACTGCTGAGGAACATGTCGAAAATTAAGAGCACCAAGCGTTCACTTCAGAATAAACTTACAGAGAAGTTCGGAAAGCAATAATTTCTTATTAAAGGAAGAAAGCGCTGATTTTTTGCAAATTGTTAAAAAGTATAAGGACAGATAGAACTCGATTCTTTCAAAAGCAGTGTAATAGCAAAAGGTGCATGGAAAATATTTAATTATATACAGTCAAAACTGGCCTTAAACATCAAAATTAGACATAAAACATGAAAAAGATTTTATCCGAGATTTGTGTATAATGTTGGTACGTGCCAACATTCCTTTACGTTTCTTAAAAAAAGTAATTTTGAGTGAAAGTAGGAGATACTTTTCTTTTGCTACATTACGAATGTGGTGCATTGAATTGTGAAGACGTGTATTTTATGTAAGTACTGTATATATTATTTTCTTTTCTGCTCATACACAAATGATTATTTTATATTGTTAAAACTTGTACAGAATAATGTAAATTGTAACATGTAATGTTAGGAAATTATTTGTTGTACGAGTACTATAAATGCACTGTATATATTATATTTATGTAAACGTGAACATTTATTTTGTGCCCTACTGTAACTGAATGTTACATGTTGAGGCAAGGAGTAACTGCACTCTCACTCTCCCATTCTCCTCAATCTACACAACACAGTGGCGTTCGTAACTTAACGCATTTCGGCACTTTGCGCCGCAGTCTGATAATAATAATAGTAATAATAATTCGTCTCTAAACGTTGAATATTACTTGATTTTAGAGCGAGCGATGGGAAATGTCATTTGTAGTGAATATCTCTACGGCTCTGCACAAAAATCACGACCATCTTTGAGCTTTTCAGCTAGTTTCCAAGTTTTTATATCAGTTTTCTTTTTAACTTCCTAAAATATCGCAACCCATCGTTTCAAGATACACAAAAATCTTTTAGCCTATGATGCCTTTAGTACAAACTATGCAATAACCCTTACCCCGAGATGCGATCTTCCTCGTATCTCATGAGGTTTTCCAAACTTCTTTTTATGACGCAGCGATAAGACCCATAACATGGGGCTTCATTTAATTATATGGGAAGCTTATTACAAGTTTTATATCCACATTTCAGAGTTTTATTGTTATTAAATGATAAAAACTTTATGAAATCTAACGTTACGAACTGAAATAAAAGGTTGGAAAGTGAAGGACAGACTTGTACTCAAGCACTTGTCAGATGACACTAACTTGCAGTTCAAGTCATCTTTATTGGAGGTATACGACAAGGAAAAAATAAAGAATGCAGTGTAAATCGCTTATGCTTCCTGACGCACTGACGTGACAACTAATAAAACCATTTCACGAGCAGTTATGAGGAACTTATTGTCTACATTTATCTTTCAGCGTACCATCTGTTCTCAAATTCACAATCGTCTTCTCATACCAGTTGCAAGAAGGCAAGTCATGGATTTTTCTAAACCAACTGGCAAGTAGACGGATGATTCATTGTTACTTCGAGGTAAAGTGTGATACAAGAAGCATTTCAGGTGTCTGTATTAAGAATGAATGTCATTTTCTTTCATTGATATTCAAAAGATACAGACTTACAATAATAAAATCATGTACAGTGCCGGATTTAGGCCTAGGCAACCTAGGCAGTTGCCTAGGGCGGCAATTTCCAGGGGGGGGGGGGATTTTCTGTCTCTTTCTCTCTCTCTTCCTTCCCTCCCCCCCTTTTTTCCACTTTCTTTTTACAATGAAATTTGTTTTTAAAACACTTTAGCTAGTAAATCCTTTCTAAAGTTTGTTCTTGAACACCTTGTGGAAGTCGGATATTGTTTTGTTAACGCATTATTGCGGTCGTGGCGAGAGTAAAAGGAAAGTGTGCAGCTGCAGCATTATACCATAATATCTGTATCACGATATCATACTACGAAGCTGCTTAAATTTAACTGCTTGTATAGACATGAATGCATTGATGAAAATCAAATTGGATGTGTGTTTGTTATTTATCGCTATGAATAATAACCACAACTCTCACAAGCAAACGTTCTGATGGGGGCAGATAAAAAAAGTTAAATTTTTTCCTTCCACCATGTTAATAATGTCCAAAGAAGTGCTTATACAAATTTTGGCCACTTGACCGCAATTACGAGGGCCGTAAAAATAAGTTCGCCATTGGCCGTTAACAGAAGAAAACACATTTTCATTAGACAAATTTATTGGAACAGACACAGCAATTATTGAGCTATTTTTCAACATATTTTCCACCGGAATTGAGACATTTCTCATTTCATGGGATCGACAGAGAGAGATGCAGACGTAGTCAAACGCTAGTTCCGATCTGAGGCGGCTGACTTCTACGACACATAAATTGAGCCCATGGTACGACAAATGTCTCAATTCCAGTGGAAGGTATGTTAAGAAATAGCGCGACAAATAGTGCAATAATTGCTGTATCTGTTTCAATAAATATTTCCATGCAATTGTGTTTTTTTCTATAAACTGCTCCAGGGAAAATCACTTTCTTGACGGCCTCGTAATTGCGGTCGAGTGGCCAAAATTTGTATAAGTATTTCTTTTCACATTATTAACATGGTGGATGAAAAATAAATAACTTTTTTATCTGCCCCCATCAGAACGTTTGCTTGTCAATTACATTTCCAATAATATATTGTCAACAATACTATTTAAGCACTGTAATTCCAGATTTATTCCCCAAAGACTTGGAGTTCATTTTTCAGTTTACTTTATACTTCCTGTAAAAGTAAGATATACTCGTAATAATAATTATTCTTTCATCAAAACTAATGCTTAAAAATAAACTACAGCCTGGCTTTCACAGATCAGTTTTGTTTCAACACTGAATAAGTTTTAGTATGTTTCTTTGCATCGAGTCTAATTTGCTTCGTCAGATCGAATTTGATGACATCATCAATGCTTTCTCTGTGAGGAAAGTGCGAAGGAAATCTTTATAATTCACAAGTAAGATGCATTTACTTTGATTCCAGTAATTTATTGTTTTTTGAATTGTAACATTTCATTTAAAATTAATTGAAACTAAACATGACCTATATAATAGCTGCTTATAAATTGTTTGTGGGAGCTGGGGGATGGCAAATTTTAGCACTTCCTAGGGGCGGCACTATACCTAAATCGGGCTCTGATCATGTAATATATACATTGAAATAAACAGATTAACTTTCACTTTTGTGTTAACATAAAAACATTCTCTGTAATGCCAAAATTAAGATATTTGACGTCATTTATACTACTATACCTTTTAAATAAACACGTGATGTGTAAAATAATGGGCCTACTGGTATTATTTGGACTACGACTATATTCATTGAAATTCAATCACAAATTTTCAAACTAATCACATTTCTTATGTGATACAATGATTCCATTGTTCTGTACATTTATCAAAGCAGTCACTTAAGTCCTTCTTTGACAGATTACTTTTAGTACACTGAACATTGCTAATTTCAATGATTGAAAATGGTAACCACGAATTTATTTTTTCACTTGTGGAAAGAGGTGAAAGTCACGGGATATAGGCTAAGATCCGGCGAATAGGGTGGATGTACAGTGACTTCAATGCCTAGTTCTTTAATAATTGTGTCTCGTGTTGCACGTGCTCGATGAGCAGGGGCATTGTTCTCGTTCAGAATTCATTCTTTGCATGCAAGGAGTGTTCTCTTCTCAGCAGTTTTTCTCGTTAATATTTCCTTAAGAACAGCATTGTAGTATTGTGCAGTTACTATACACTGTTTCCGAACCACGTGATCATTAGTGGCAGTACTTTGTCCCAGGAGGCTACAAGGTTAAGTATTACTGGAGTTTTTACTGTAACGGATAACGTGTTTGCATCTAGCAAGCGAAGTACTTCTGTCTGCTCACGCGACTCTGGTTTGGTCAAGTTGGGCAGAAGAAACATACATCACTTTAAAAATTACACTAATATTTACAATTTATATTATTTACACTATGTACAGTTGAATACGGTATTTTTACTGCTTTCCGTCTCTTTTGTACAGGGACATCATTTTAATTTTACTTCAATTTTTATTGTACCTGAGTTTTTGAATGTACTTCACTCCCACTCCCACTACTAGTGAACTTCCATCCAAGGCCGCATATGCAGTGAAAGTCGTCCGGTCACAGTATATAATATTGAGTGAGTATAGTACGTTCCAGAAATGTAGTCGTATTTTCCCGTGGATAAAGTGCATTCATTATTGATCATATTTTCGCACAGGTACTGTATCCGTTTGGTTACGTCGCTTCCCTGTTTCCAACATCCGTTTCTACTGGCCCCTTTGTAAAGGCTAGTGGCTGGGCTGTCTTAGCTCTTTTCTGAAAACATTTGCTGTCAGGAATTGGACGTCTACGTAATATTATAAAACTGTTTAAAATAATTTAAATAAAAGGGCCTCGTTAAGTAACTGTCACATGATTTCCCCCTTTCTCGTACGACCCTGCGACATAACTACTTGGACGGACAGTAGACAGCAATCTGAGTAAATTTATCTGTGCTAATCGGGCAGAAGTGAAGTGATTACAATACATAAGTAAGGTACTCTGTTATAGAGTAGGTACAGAATTATTATTTCAAGAGGCACAGGATTATGCCCCCTCATGTCGACTGATGCTTTGCATTATTTCTTTTGAGGTTACTCTAAAACAGTTGTGTTTGTTAAACATACATCCTACAACAACAGAAAAATTAAATAATTACATTCCAGAAACATACATTCAGTTTCAGAAGATATGCTTAAAAACGTTTTCGATAATATGCACACAAAAGAACCCGTATAGAAATGAATGGCCATCATTTTCAACAATTTGTTTAAATATCCAGATTTTGATTATTTTCCAGTTTAAATGCACTGTCCATATTGTATGCTAATGTGCTGTAGACAGTATACTATACATTGCATAATGAATGCGTCCGCCTGGATAGTTCAGTTAGTGAGTAAAAATACTTACTGTTAATACTGTACTGTATTTTGAATAAATAAAAACCTAACGAAAATTGTCAAACTGAAAATCGTAATAGTTCCTAGTTTACGTAAATGGATTAACTACTTTTCTTCCCTCCTATATCTATTAAAGTGATTTGTTTGTATTTTATACTAGTATCATCAAACTCCGGTCATGGAAGGGGATAACATAGTGTTTGCGGTCCTCAACCGTTAATTCAAAGGTATAGCCAGGTTAATATTAAAAACGTTAGAAAAAACAAAATGATGACCCGGTACATGCTTGAATATTTGTTATATAGCTATAATTTAATATATATTTTTTATTTTAGTAGGTTATTTTACGACGCTTTATCAACATCTCAGGTTATTTAGCGTCTAAATGAGATGAAGGTAATAATGCTGGTGAAATGAGTCTAAGGTCCAGCACCGAAAGTTACCCAGCATTTGCTCATATTGAATTGAGGGAAAACTCCGGAAAAAATCTCAACCAGTTAACTTGCCCCGGCCGGGAATCGAACCCGGTCCACCTGGTTTCGCGGCCAGACGTGCTGACCGTTACTCCACAGGTACGGACTAATTTAATATATTTTGTGTATGTTTTATTCATGTTTCAGTATTTGTTATGTAGCTATAATTCAGTATATTTTAAGTTTCAGTATTTGTTATGTAACTGTAATTTAATATCTTTTGATACGTATTTTCAACCAAGTATCTGTCTTGCAATACGTAATTAGTCGTAATATTGTGGATTCCATTCTACCAGTCATTTGTCTTCCTCGTTTTATAGCGGTCGCGCCTTCAGGTTTTCAAAGTCTATTTCGCTCTTATTAGTTAGCTCAATCGGCATCAGATGTACCGGAATGAAGACGCCTCGCAGTGGGAAGTCAATTATTTCCACCTAACAAGTATCATTTTCTCACAACTTTCACTAGAATTAATAACAGTTCTTTTTCTTGTTATTATCTCAAGACTCAAAATGTCATTTTCTGAAATAACAGACTCGGGGCCTCGGAGTAAATATTAGCAGGGATAAGAAAGACAGAGTTCTTGTTAAAAACTTTTCGTATTACTCCTCGACAGTCATTCAGTGGCTGTCATTTAAATAACACCCAGGATTCTAATTCATATTCCAGCCTCAAGTTGGCGCTCATTGACAAGTTTTAAGGGGATCTTCGCTTCTGACACACGTCACAGACAGACAGCAAATTGATGAGGGAGGGAAGAGCGGGAAAATTGGACAAAAGAGAAAGTTTTGTGTTTTTTTTTAAATCAGAAGCCCCACACAGCCTGATTGCTATTCTTACATTTTCTCTTCGCAGAGGAAGAAAGGGATGGAAATGCATTGGAAATAATCCTAATCACGCAACCTGCCTCTACAGACTGTAACGAACTCGTTTACTTGTTTAGACTAATGGCAGGACCGACTCGACTCGTTTGAGAGACTTTACAGTATCATCATCATCATCATCATCATCATCATCATCATCATCATCATCATCATCAGTTTTCAATCCGTCGGCTTCACACGTACAATAAGTTTCCCGCACCAACAAGGATAGCTTCGATTGACTAGTACCCACTAAAAGTTAACCTTTTGACTCTCCCTAAACCATAGGCCTACTAAAAGCGCAACTAGAACTTATATTCTGCTGGAGACTTTTTCTTAATTCAACTTCACTTACTTCTGTTCAAAGTTCTAAACTTATTAAATTTTTACTAAAATTTAGCCTAAATTTATTTCTGATACTCATTTAGGTAGTGAGGAAATGGAAAACGGTATATGTGATATTAGTGCTAGTATTTAATACAGTAATTCGAAGTTGAAGAGACCATTAAATATCCAATTATCCAAGATCTAGAATTACACAAGTTTCAAATGTTTTCTTACTTCCGACGCCAGAGGCATTTTGAATTAAATATAGCCACGGAACACGTCTTAAAAGCCTAATTTTTGATTTGGGAGATTATGATGATGATGATGATTTAGGGTTCGTATTCCAGCTACCTATAAACTGGAATGAGGTTGCCTGATTCGAAGTATATGTGACGTCACAGCGCAGGTACAGGTACGTTCGTATACAAAATAGTTACGCATCCTCTGCCCTCTTCCTCTAGAAAGTCAAAACCGGGACGCAGTTATAGTGAGTAACCTTATCGATCACTGCTCTTACTAGTTGTATTATTTAAATAACTACATCTTTGTGGCTGATTGCAGGTTCATTGCAGAGGTAAAATGGCTTATGTAAGACGCTCGAGCAAGGTATAGTAGAGGATATTTTAAGTAATATTTTCACTGTCAATATAGGCAACATTACATGTAAATTGTGTAAAATAAACATAAAAGTGACAAAAACAGTGCACTGAAAGACACTGCAATACCAAAGGCACAGAAAGTCTGTTGAACGTAATCCAAAAGTAAAAATCTGAAAATTATGAAGATATGAACTCTACGTTTAGCATAGATTTGTGTAGCCTACCATGATGTTCAGCGCCAACATCTCAATTAAGACATTAAATAATCTACATTTGATGGAATTTCTAGAAAAGTGCATAAAAATTAGTGGGTTTTCAGTGATGAGTTGTATATACAATATCCTATGAAACACGAACAAAAATCAGATAATAGGAATATCTGATACTACATCATGCACAAATAACGTCATGTGCTATTGAAAGAATTTCTTGCAATATAAAATCATTTCAATTGACATCCGCATACGACATCGTATGTTAAAGTTCCGTGACTTATGAATGCACGTTATTATTCATTGTAAAAATCACGACGAAAATGAACATCACGGCTCACACATGTTTACTAGTACAGCTTCAGAATGTCAAGCGTTGACTGTACTCTACGAACACGCAGCGACAACCTGTTTGTTTATATCTTTATTCTTTGCATTACCTTTGTTCGGCGTATTATATACCCAATGTGTCTTTAACTTCAGCCTTTAGGTAGCTGGAATACGAAGCCTAATAATGATGATGATGATGATATAGCAACGTTTTTCGAGAGGAATGTCCAAAGCAACCAACTAAATATAGAAATATACTATTATATAGGAAATTAAAGTCGACCTGGTTGGCGCAGTTGGTATAGCTCTGGCCTCCTACGCTTGTGGTTGCGGATTCGATCTCGGGCCAGATCGATGCCCTTTAAGTGTGCCTAAATGCAACAGGCTCATGTCAGTAGATTTACTGGCATATGAGAGAACACCTGGAGGATAAAATTTCGGCACACCGGCGACGCTGATATAATCTCGACAGTTGCGACCGTCGTGAAATAAAACATAACATTAAAAAAAAATTAATGCAATACAGTAAAAACAAAAGTAATTATTCAAGATTTTGTACAATATTGTTAAAATATAGCACATTAAAAATTTAAAAAAAGAAAAACTTGATACTTTTGTTTGTTTTTTAACATTTAATCTTTGGTTCATACAAAATTCTTCGAGTTTATTAAGCGACTGGAATATTTTTTTCTCTCACATTTTGTTGTCCATCTATTTAGCATCTTAATTTCTGGATGTGTTCTATATAGCCGGGAATCGAACCCGGGTCCTTGGTTCAGTTGACTTAATATATGTCAATATATATGTCGAACTTGGAGTCAGGCCACAGACGAGAAAACGTTAGAAGAGAGGGATTCGATCCGGTGCTGTGGATTGAACTTCGGCGTAACTCAATGGTTAGAACACTTAGTACGTATAACCAAGGATCCGGGTTCGATCCCCGGCGCCGGAGCGATTTTTTCTCCTCTAATAACCATTGTAACCAATGGTTTCTAAGGATGTTCTGGGCCTTTTCATCTGAATACAGGTGATAGTGAGTACGCGCTATATTGTACGATGATTTTCGTAATTTTGGATGTGAATTTCGTTGGATTTCAATTCTAATTATACACATTAAAAAATTGAGTTACAGACGACCTTTTAACATTGCGTTAATACGAATATCAGAAACTGCGCAAAAAATTTGAATTACCTACGATTTGGATTTAAAAACTTTCGAATTAGCAAATTCGACTGCATTATAAATATTTCTCTCTAACAATAGTAATCAATTTTCATAATAATTTCAGTAGTTTGGGGCACAGTTGAAATGGCCGTTCACCTGATTCTGTTATTGCCTTCCCTCAAATTGAAAATGCTAGAACCACCACTGCATTTGTGTATTCAAAACTCACGCATTCTAATATTATGATTATTATTGTTATTATAAACCTTACGAGTTACGGAGCATTTTTCTGCTGAAAAGTATTGTTCCAAATGTTTGCTATTACCTGCTGGAGACAGGAAAAATAGATATATTAACTGCAATTTTCGCTGACAGTAACTCAGTAATCTTCGATCGTTCTACAGAGCGTTCACCAGAAAACAGGGTTCTCTGAGATAGGCTTAAATGCCGCGTGCTTTTACTGTTGTAAATAGAATGCTATTGCCGACTAAATAGTGTGTGTACTTCCACTGGATCGACCGATGGAAAGTTTTTTGTTGTGTAGTATGGACAGATGATACAGGCTGAATGGACTTCAAGATAGAGAATTAGTATACAGCTGACTTCCATGAACAGTTCAGTTTAGTTCGTGGCAGTGTAGTATACATTAGAACACCGAACCTTGATTTATGACGTGTATATTACAGAGAAATCGTACAAAAAAGTGTCGTGATGTATTTTTAGCAGTCGACAGTAACAGTAGCCTACTTATTTTAGGGTAAGTCAATAAATTATATCTGTAATGTGCAAGTTGCCAAATTTTATTCCCGAAAGCTGATGCACTTAGGGCCGGTATTATAAATGCCGTTTAAACCTTACGTTCAGTTTAAACTAACGTTTTTCGTTCTACTTCGTATTATAAATCTTAATTACCAGCTAATCTTGAGTTAACTTGAGTTTAAATTGATCGGCAGTTCTCTACCGTTTAAACTGCAGTTTAAGGCTCAGCAGTGCAAGATGGCGATTCCCGCAATACATATGAATATTGCAGATGTTTTCCAAGAACTTATGAGTGACGATAAGTGAGTGCTTAATATTAATGAACGACCACGGCGGCAAAGAATTTTTCGAAATAAAGTGCACCACTTTGAAATATAACTTATATAAATGAACATAATGTTTTAAAACAGATTGAGACTTTCGAAGCAGACAGTTCTAACCTTCAGAATTAGGCTTACAGTCCTAACCTTGTTTCGAAAAATTGAAACTCGGATACAACATGCAACAAAAAAAATGAGAAAGTGCAAAAATATGTGTTTTAGTTTTTGAATTTAAAGATTATTTGAAATGATAAATGATTTATTTTTCATTTTTGAAAACATACTGTTGAATATCTGTATCGGTTACTAGAACCCTATTTTACCCGAAGGTATATTAGGGCTGTAGTTAAATCATACATATCTTAGCCCTGTAAAAATATTTACATAAAATATATACATATTTATGACATAAAATACAAATATTACATTAAATGTGTATGACATAATAAAAATCATAGTTATATTATATACAAATACGTGGATATGAGATAAAATAGATATAGTACATAGAAATAGATGCACAATATATGAAACACGGTCATATTACATACAGTACTTTCCCAGGACACATCGCGCACAGAATTATTACATAAAAAATAGGTAAGCATTTCGTAGAAACATACATATTACTTCTAAGGACAGATATGACATAAAAATGATATGAAATAGACACATGACATACAAATTCATGTACAACACATAGACATATTATATAAAATACACAGACAAGACAGAAAAAAAAAGAAAATTACATAAAACTTATATATGATACAAAACAGTGATATTATAGCTATTATTATTGTGATTATTCGTATTATTGTTAACTGTAGTAGTATCTCCTTTTATTGCAGTCTGTTTTGCCCTATGGCATGTTAGATTAATGATAAAAAACTGAAAATATATGTACACACAAAATTAACACATTCATATACCCTTACTAACTGCATTAAGTACAACTTCTCTTACTATGGCAGAAACACATAAACTAGCTATTTACAGTGAATTATGAATATGTGATATGAATATCTGAAATTCTGTTGAACAGTATTTCTTTTTAAACATAAAAATCAGGGGTTTTTCAAATTGCCCAGAACATGAGGTGACATGTGACAGTAATAACAGGCGAGCTCTTTCGAAAATTGGGCAATCAAATAGGAGGTGTTGAACAGTCTGGTCGCTTTCCTCGCATTTACACATGGATTCATTCACATTATTGATTTTGAACCGTTTAAAATATGTCTTAAATTTTCCATGGCCTGAAATGAATTGCGTAAGCACGAAATTGGGTATCATGTGTTTACAGTTTAACCTAGAGATTATTGTAGGAAAGAATAAGTCTCTAGTTAGAGACATTAATAATATTACCTAATTTCACTACACTCATAAAAATAATTTTATTGTATAACTGAATTCTGTTTCATAAATATTCTAGACAGCACATAAAATACGCACACTAATATTTTTACTTCATTACTCAGTTGATTCTGTATGGAGTTACGTCGCTGATGGTCATGCAAGGTTTAGTTTGGTTGCATTGTTTTTGGGAATGTAATGCTGGTAGCCAGCGTTAAGAAACTATTTTAGGTTAAGTCTGACAAGCATACTGAAGTAGGCGGTATTGATCCTCTTTAGGTTTTATTATGATACTCTCTCTGATATCGAAGAACAAGGATTTTCTTAATGAAGATTCTCCACAAGCGTCGGCTATTTTAAATCAGTAATAATTATAATTAATTAAACAGTTGCGATCGTCTTCTTTTCTTTCCTAGCAGTAATACCAATCGTATTCCACTATGGTTTAACTTAACTGAGACTCTGTAATACGGCATGTTGAGTTAAACTCACGGTTAGGTTGAACTTTAGGTTTAACATAATCTTTAGATTAGTCGTATTTATAAAATCGGGTCTTAATCATCGCTAAGCAGACTGTTATTTGCCCATGTTATTTTCTGAACGGAGCCGTACTAAGCGAAACCTGTTTCCAGGTGTACAACCATAATAACGTGACTTTGCTACACTTGGCCTATATATAGTCAACAAAATTAAAATTGTTCGCGATCTCGTAAATCTGTTCTCTCTTGTTAGTCGAAATAGGTTGGGATATCGAACCTTGGAGCTTCCTCATGTGAGAATAGCGAGTACATTCTCTTGCAGCAAGTCTGTTTGAAAAAAAAAAATGTCGCTAAAAAGCAACATATACTGGAATGGATATTCGTATGTAGAGGTTCCAAATTGCCTTGGAGAATTGCATTTTCTCACATGTTCCCAAGACGAGGGGGACAGACTTTTATTAATCATAACATCTGAGTGTTATCGACTTGTTTAGTTTATATCTCCCACACTGCGTTGTGGCTTCTTTTATGTTGAGCGGCAGCCCATGCGATAAGTTGAACGCTGTCTCCATTTGGGAGCGACGTCTTACACCCGAATACACTTGCTTCTTCAAATCCCGAAATGTGTTCCCGTCTACCCTCTTACACCCTCTTAAGGGCAGTGCGCTGTTGCAGACTTCAGACAGACGATTGCAAGTTCCCTATAAATATTCGTCTCTTTCCTCCCTTTTCATTTCTTCCTATATTTTTCTTTCTTTCTCTGGGTTTTATTTTTGTTGATCTTTCCTATTATTGAATTATTTCTTCTTGATTTTTCTTTCCTTGCTTATTATTGCTGAATTTGTTTAATTTTCCTTCCGTTATTTCATATAGGATTCTACTTTCGTAACTTTTAGTAATTTATCTCTTTCTATTGTTCTTCGCTCTTCCTTCGTCCATTCATGTTTTTATTTTATTTATTTCTTCGTTGTTTCCTTTATCTCCATATTAACTTTTCGGTAAATGAAAAACATGGGAATTCCACTCTCTAAGTTTTTGAAAATCAGTAAGATATTGTAGAAAAACCAGTCACCCAGTTATAAATTGGTCATACTCAATTTGCCATAAAATTATTGATCATATAAATTATTCACCACACTTATTGATATGTCATTAAGTATTTTTGGTTGGATGCTGAATATTTGTTATACCTTTCAATCTGTGAGCGGTCAATCAAACAATCAATCTATCAGAACAGATGTACAGATACATTATGTTTTATTGTCAAAAGTGGTTACGCACAGATTACTTTCTTAACTGAAAACAATTTTTCAAAATAATTAATGACAAATTATGCTCTGTGTCGCGCGTGTTTTCTCTCCTGGTGAGCCGCAAAACTATTTTAATGCTGCTTTTTTATTTTTTCCAAAAGTTAACGTTCGCTTCACTGGTCGTGCTATGAAATTAATTTTATATTATGATTGAAGAATAGATGGGTTCTGTACAGCTGTCAAAAAAAAAAAGTGGCCGCACTCGTGAACAGCGAATATTTTCAAAGTCCACTTCGGGTCGCGGCGATGTTACACGATGCATGTGCTTGTACAAGCAGTTCCGGAACTATGAAAGTGTTCCATATCTACGCCTCGTAGACCAGCGGTAGAGTGCTTGTTTAATGATTCAAAGGTCGTGGGTTCGGGCCTTCTTCAAGTTTTCATTTTATTTTTTAATCTTTCTTTAGCGATGTAAATGATATTCAAATTATCATTTATATCCAGTTATCGTTCTTTATGGATATCACGTTATTTATATTTTGTTATCGTTCTTTAGAGATATGAACAAAATTCAGGTCATCATTTGTATTCTCTTATCGTATTATAACGATATGAATAATAATTATTATTGTATTTCCAATGGGGGTTAGCCGTATTTTACATATGTATGTTAGGGCTATAGTTTTATACACAAAAAAGATAAGCATAAAGAGAAATGGAAAAGAAAATTAAATTAGCTTACGCGATGTAAACAAAACATAAACAATCCGTAAATTAGGCATTGCGATTGCAAAACAAATATCAGTTATCAATTTGTAACATACAAAAACATTAACAACACACATTCGTAACACTTCTATAACACAAATATGCAGCTTTCCGTACCATACATCATAAATTAATACACAATAGTCACACAAACACAATCAAACCATAATTACGACATTGCGACGACATCAAGCATCACATAACTGACTCACATACATAACAAATCAAGCATCCGTTACAACACATACACTTCAACATAGTAACCACACTTTTAAAAGTTACAAATTTGGCTCCAAGAAGAATAAATAGGACACTGTTACTAATTACTATTCTTCTACAATTTCTTAAATACATCTGTAATAAATCTGTGAAATTCCGATATGAATAATATTCACGTTTTTTACATTGTTATCGTTCTTTAGCGATTTAAATAATATTCAAGTTATCATTTATATTCTGTTTTCCTTCATTAGCATTATAAAACAATATTCAAGTTATTTATATTGTTATTGTTCTTTCGCAATATATTAATTAAACAAACCGACATTTATCATTTATATTCTGTTATCGTTCTTTAGTGAGACTGTATAAATAATATTCAAGTTATTTATATTGTAATCGTTCTTTAGCGATATAAATAACATAAATTTAATATTAGGTTTGGAAAAATCCAGTTGCATAATACTGGTATTAGTTTTTCTTTTTGTATTATTACATTATACTATCTTGAACCACAATAAAATGGAAAGGAGTAACGAGGAATTGAACCTGAGACGTTGACATCTAAATTCCGACGTTCGTCTGCTGAGCTACGAGAGCAAAAGTGTGGAAACATTTTTGGAAAAATTGGCCCAATCACACTCTAAGATCTTCTGATGATTCGTAGAAGCTAGTCCAGGATGCGGGGGGCAAAGGCTAATTGAGATTTCCCGGTCTCTGACCGGGTCAAACATCCTGATAGAATTAATATTTAACCCTTGCCGTGACTTTCGGTGAAGTCCGGAGGGCCCAATTAGTCAAATCCACTCTCCTCATCTCCACGCTTGGGCCCCTTGGAATTTAATAAAATTCGAAAGAGATTGTGGTGTGCGGAAAGCAACGGGATGTTACCGCATTTAGGCCTATCCTTCCTAAGAAAACTGCAAACATGAACAAAGGAAGCTTTTAATAGAAGAAGAAGGATCTTCTGCGGACCTCTGGAAAAAGAACTAAGGAAGAGACTAGTGAAGTGCTTTGTGTGGAGTGTGGCATTGTATGGGGAAAGAACATGGACATTACGACGAAATGAAGAGAAACGAATTGAAGCATTTGAAATGTGGATGTGGAGAAGAACGGTGCGTGTAAAGTGGACAGGCAGAATAAGAAATAAAACTGTGTTTGAAAAAGTGAGTGAAGAAAGAATGATGCTGAAACTGATTAGAAAGAGAAAAAGGAATTGGTTGGGTCTCTGGTTGAAAAGAATAATAGACGACATTAGGATATGTGGATCATATGCGGAGACTAAGAGGAAGGCAGAAAATAGGAAAGATTGGAGATTGCTGGGTTTGCAATGTAAGACCTGCCCATGGACAGAACATTTATGTGTGTATGTTCAGAATGCCTGGAATATCGTGTCTAAGAACAGTCGCTATTTGCAAAGACTAGTCAATTCCATGCCCACTCGACTGCAAGATGATCGAGATAAGAGGAAGATAGACTAAATATTGAATTGTGGCCTTTTGTTTTGTTTTTTGAACGATTAATTGTTTGAATGTTTTAAGGCCGACGTCAGTAAATTTGTTATGTTTATGCCACGAAAGATATTTTATTGAGAATAAAATCTTTTTTCTTTCCATTTGCAGCCACAATATCATAATGATAATGATAAAGTCATGGCATAATATATTAATGAACCTGATGTTAATTACTAAAATAATCATAAAAGAGAAAGGAGCCATTATGTCTAGTTTGTCTCTCTCAAAAACAGAACAAAAAAGGACATAAAAAGCACGAGGTTGTAGTCGAACGCAGGACCTCATGAATAAAACGCCTGAACGCTACCATTATGCTATCGAATAACACACAGTATACTTCAATTATAACTGTAGATATCAGGCAACGTGGTCCAACATCATGTAACATCGCCTGTCTCCGAATTCTAGCGAAGATACCCGAAGGGAACTTTGATACAGGAGAGCGGCCACTTTTTCTTTTGACACCTGTACATGTTCGAGCCCTCCAGTCGATAGAACTATTTGAATGAGTTGAAGGTTCTTTGATTTACTGAATCCCGATCACAGAAATAGTGATAGAGAAATCACACTCTCATCGTAGATCACAACGCAAAATTGTCCTCTTTTTCTTTTGACTTGCTAACTTAAAATATATCTAGATCTAAACTAGAAAAAAATACATATATATAATTTTCAAACAACATTTGTCTTGGAAATTGACTAGCAAAAGAATGGCACACTTCACACAAAGCACTTCACTAGTCTCTTCCTTAGGTCTTTTTCCAGAGGTCCGCAGAAGATGCTTCTTTTTCTATTAAAAGCTTCCTTTGTCATTGCTATTCTATTTCAGATTTCCTGGCAGCAGAGAAAAACTGCAAACATGGCATGATGTGTGTTACCACGGCAAAATATTCCGGAGGTTTAAACAATATTAAGTGCTATTGTGAAAAAATCAGCCTTTATTCTTTCACTTACAAATAAAATATTCCTAAAAATAAGTCACAGGCATTAGGTAATTAGTATCCAAACACGGAGTTGCGTCAGTTTTACGCGAAAATCTGTCCGTTTCATCCCAGTATTCCATGGAATGACAACTTTATTGTAAATCAGAAAAAAAAAAATTATTTTCCTGGACAATTTTATTTTTGTGGCATTATGTCTTATAGCCCTAATATAACCAAATACCATAACCAATGTCTTAAATTCAATATTCAGTTATTCATTGCGTCATCTGTTCTGGAGAGCGAGAGAGAGAGAGAGAGAGAGAGAGAGAGAGATGAAAAAATCGTCTGCCCTCCACTGAGGATCCAAAAGGCAATAATACAATAATGAATTTACAAACTTGAAGATCAAGATTAAAATGCATACAGTGTTAACAGTGAAAGAAAAATTAATTTAACTTAACATAATTATAAGTGATAATTTATTATTTGGAGAGAATCTCTAAGAATTTTAGTTAGAATTTCTTGAATTTCATAGAAATTAATTTTTAGACTTTTAAGGATATCACCGGTGAATTTTGGTAGGTTACCTCTTGCTCCAAACAAGATACCTCTCACAATCCATTGATTAATTGGAATTTTATTTTTTTTTTTTCTGACAGGAATGCAGGCAGGGTTCGTAGATAGCGTGTTTTTCAAAATTTACTTCCTCCGCCTGGGTGGTATTCCTTTCGAAGCGAAAATGATATATTTTCATTCCTTTTAAGTGCTATGACATCAGCTGTCCGACTGGAATCTTCTATAGAAAGACAATGAACTTCCTCATGCACTTCCCATTCTCGTTGTTGTAGGATTTGAGCTGTAGATGCTCTTACTCGATGGTGACGATTGTTTCGCAGCAATTCGGCGCTTCAGCAGAACCCCAGCACATGTCGAAGGGTTTCTGTCTCGTTGCAGCCGATTTGGCGGCAACAGGTTGTGCTGAAAGTTCGACCAGACACGACCTTACTGCTGTCAGGTTGCAGGACATCTTCAGTGCATTTATGTATTCCGATGTAGACATCCAGGAATTAGAATTAGGGCAGTCTGCATTTAATGATACTCCCTTTCCCTTATGCGGTAAGAGACACCAAGACTGGAAAGATCGAGTTTGCAATATTTCTCGCAGCTTTCTTTCGTTAATTTTAGATGAAAGTGTGTCCTTGTGAATATTTAATTTGTGAAGTGACAGGTTGGGGGCGCACTTCACAGTAAACACATTGTCTCCACATGTAATATGTAAGCTACTCAGGGTGTCTACTAGTAATGAAAATAACTAAGAAGGAACTACGAGTAATTTAAGCAATTGGTAGCAAAAGTAACGAAATATTATTGATTTAAAAGACTCGAATGATCGTGGGTACTGAAATTACACTTATTGTTCTGCTTCACTTATTTATTGGCCCCGCTGCCTGAGCTGCTGTGGTCGGTAGTCAGGGATTACATATACGTACAGATCTCGGATTTTATCTCTGTCTCTGTGCAACGTCACATTTGCGGTGGGGGAAGTGAGGAGATGGGAGGAAAGTTGTACTGCTTTTCAATATGCTGACGCCCACGTTGTAAGATAAGCATTTGAAATTTAACGGCCACTGAACGGCAGAGATATAATCCGAGATCTGTATATGCGAAACTATACAGGCTAGAGGGCTGGAAGAGAAGTTGGCTGCGCGTCTATTGAAATGAAGATTAGAGAAATTGAGAAACAAATGTAATGATAACGTAAGATGACTGAAATGTGATTAATGTTTCTCATCGTGCTTTTGAGTAATTATAAAGTTGCGGTAACTAAAAACTA
Organism: Periplaneta americana; assembly: GCF_040183065.1. Classification (NCBI taxonomy): domain Eukaryota; kingdom Metazoa; phylum Arthropoda; class Insecta; order Blattodea; family Blattidae; genus Periplaneta; species Periplaneta americana. The sequence goes on along the minus strand of NC_091120.1, from coordinate 68,434,077 downwards.
ACTAATTTTTATTTCTCATTTTCGGTAAACACCCGGTACTACTTCTTATCGTGAAAACAAGTGAATAGAGGAGCGACCTTAAGGTATATACTTTTCACTGGAAAATGCTGTCGCTTTACAGAGTGCGAAGAAAGGAGGATGCATTCAAACATTCGACCTATTTGAGGAGAATACGGCGACGGCCATAAGGATATTTCCCAGTATAAATGTTGATGCGGTGAGCATAACGCACGACTACACCGCAATCTAGCGGAGTGTTTTAGAGGAAGCAAAAACATCGAGAGGAGAATAGGGCTGAAATAGACTGCTGGGGAGCTGCTGTCTGTGTGATCGTCATGTTCGTTAAGTAATTTTGCCAGTATCTATCTGACATCACCACCCTAACCATCACCACCTTTCGTCAAGAATGGGATTCTTTCGCCAATTCCTCGTATATTCTGTTGTCATAATAATACCCACAACTAGTGAAATCTTTGGTCATGTAGTAAGTATGACTTATGCCACCATTTAAGGCAATAATGAAGAATCGTTTCAGATTAGTCAGTTAGTTCTAGATATAGGTATGAGTTGTAACTGAAGAGAATAAAGAATTCTGACATGGGCCGACTCAGCATTGCTTACAATACAAGTAACTTGTCTATATGTTTTGGTGAATATTACATCTTCTGCCAATTAATTTTGTTTTGTATGATGAAAGCCCATGTAGTTACATAAATTATGTACACAGCAAAATTGAAGGTTGAAACCCGTTTAAAACATTAAAGGCTGGTTCACAATAAACCGGGAACGGAAAAGAGAACGAGAACGCATATAATGTTAAAATAAATGTATTTAAATGTGAGCATTAACAATTAGCTGTTGTGAATGCTCATATTTCAATACATTTATTTTAACATTATTTCCGTTCTCGTTCTCGTTTCCGTTACCTGGTTTATTGTGACCCAGCCTTAATTTTCACGTATATAAATAGACTAGACATAGCAAGACTGAGAAAACTTTCACTGGATTCGAAAGAATGACCAAAATTGAAATAGGAACCACTTATTTTGTTTTGGCTTCACAAATTTATTGACCCTACGAGTTCAATGACTCTAAAGGGGATTTTGGAGATTTCACTTGCCTTTTGGAATCTCGAAGTGTGGTGGAATGGGTGGCTTGGGTTTTTCAAGCGTTCCTTGGAAAACATCTTTATTGTTTCCTTATAATATGTGGAAAGCCCGGTTCAATGATAGTTACATAAATATACAGAAATATTAACGGGGGTGGAAAAATCTTGCAAAATGTAAAAATAAATAAATAAATATTTTATGGAATATGAAAATTTGCAGAAACATTATACAATATAAAACATTCTTTCGTTTTACACTGCTCCGCAGTTTAGTAGAATGCGTTTGAGTATAAAGAAAGCAAAAAACAGTAGAACGGGGTCTGTTGTTGTGACGAGAATTCAAGTCTCAGCATGCCAGTGAGGCACCATGTCACAAAACGTTCACGTCTAATTATTTTTGACATCGTAAATATTATTCAACGCCTACAAAACGGGGCAAATGTTAAGGCTATAGGTGGAGAGTTTAGGGTAAATAAGTATTTATTTATCTATTTATTTATATATTTGTTTTATAGATATATTCTAGGACGTTAAATTAATTTATGTCAACATTGTATCAGATTCACCTTTTATAATGAATTAACAACTCTTAAATACCTATTCCCGTATGATCGATGTTTTCCTGTCCATAATATTTCTCGACTTTCATGCTCTACCGCTTGCCGATTACACGGGACTTGCTCCGCGTGTTATGTCTAAGTAGGTGGACATTGACTTTCTCTCATATCGACTGAGCAGTGTACTTGTGGTTTACATATCGTGAATCGTGAAAATTCTTGTTCTTATATCGCTGACAGGAATATGAAATTTCATATTTTTCCTGTCTACACTTACAAGGCTTAATTTAAAAAATTTCATAGCTTAAATTGATATATTGGATATACCTGCCTGTTGAACTAACATTCTTAACTATCTCTACTGCAAGAATTCACACCAACGTATTTTAAGTAGGCTATTTTAGATGATATAGTTTAGCAACTTAAAAAAAATTAGCACTATAACATGCTATGAAATGCTAAATTTGATTGTTAATGTTAAAATTTAGCATTTTGAAGCGTTTTTGGATGGAACATTTTTATGGAAAGTTTGGTAGTAGAAATTCAGTGTTATCAACATGTTAACGGGAGAGTTTTCTGCACTTCAGATAAAATTCTTGAAAATAATAAATAAATAAAGGAACATATAAAATTACACTGAAAAGGCGAATATTAAAAAGCATGCCATAAGATATGAACCTGCTAACCGAGAAATGCATTTAAAATGGGTATTAAAGACAACAGATTGTTTTATTTCATTCAGATACACTCATTGAGAGTTACATGGAACAAAGTTCAACATGACTCTCCTTTAATCTGATTAGTCCGTTCTTGACAATTGTAGGCCCTGTGTTTCTCTAAAACATTTTTCCTCCTAAGTCAACTTTTACTACACAATTTGCACATAAAAATAAATTAGAATCATTAACATAAAAATACTCACTTCTACAATAATCATCCTCTCGTTGCTTAATGGTCATTTTATCCCGATTCATCTTGTTACTTAATTATAAACAGTCACTACGACATACAACTTGTTTGTTAGTGAACGGACTTAAAGAGGTTTCATAGGAAATAACATTTCTATGCTATATTTATACTCTATAAGTTAATATGGAGCAGTCGCCATACTATTCGAAAAAGTATAAGGACCTCTGTGTGGCGGGACCTTTGGATAGATCCTGTTTTTTTTATTTACAAAAAAAAATTGTATCATAAAATGTAATTTCGCTCTTACTTCGCAGAAACAAAGAGAAGAAGGTGGTAATATGGGACGGGATTGTAAAATGGGACACGACTGTTTTTCTGAAATAAGTGGCGCTATCTGTTATGTACAGTGACATATTTTCCTTCTCGGGTAGTCTTTGTCTGCAATGGGATGCAGTTAAGTCCATCGAGTGACAGTGTGCATGAGAAAGGGTCATGTTCATTACACCAGTGTTAAAAATTTTTGCAGAGTGTGCTTTTCTCCCTGATATGCAGTAACAAATTAAGGTAGAGGTATTATATTTATGCGTAAAAAGGAAATAGTCGATATAGATTTGAATATCCCAGCATCATGGATATCAAATTCCTTTGCAAATTACATTTATCCAAGGTTTTATTTATTTGTTTATTTATTTATTATTTATTTATTTAATCTGACGGAGTTAAGGCCATCAGGCCTTCTCTACCATACCACCAGAATACATATATAAATACAAGAAACAAATGCGGAGAGAAGAAGAAAATAAGAAATAAAAGTAAAATTCAGGTACAAATACAAAAAGCACAAATGCAAAGAGAATGAAAGAGAAAAAATACATATATAGTAGGAAGATAAGATCACAATGGGCATAAAAGGTACTAATACAGTATATTATTTACCCTGTCCCATAATACAACATTACTAATACCAGCTATTACTGTGAGATAAATAGATGCTCAGGACAAAGCTAGTCTTAGAATCTTCTAATTTGTGTGTAAGGTACTGATAAACGTGCATGAAAGGTGCTGAGGACAAAACTAGGGCATTCATCTATGGAAAACGGAGAACTTCATATTTTTTATATAACTATCAACACATTGACTTCCATATGAATTCTGTGTCTAATGTGTTACCAGTGTTCATGTCTTAAGCATTGTATGTGATTCCAGGCTGAATTTTTAGAATTTACGCAGGCAGTTTGTCTGTCCCATATTGTAACCTTATTTTCTGGAAGTGTAATTATGCGGCATGAGCACTTTCTAAAACATAACACCTGATTCCTTCATAAAATCGTGTTATGATTTTGCACACATAAGGAGAAATGATATTTTTATAAAGGATCACCTCAAATCCCATTTTTAACTTCGTTGTTTTCAAATTAGAGACTGTGGAAAAAGACTGTCCCATATTACTACCTTCTGCTTTATACATTTCACATTATGAACTCAATTTCGCATTTTATTGCGGATTTAAAAAACTGTAGTAGTATATTTAACATGTTTTTAAACATAAAATTACTTATTTTGTGAACATATGTGTAAATTTCGAATTTATTGTGATTGCATAAATCTACCATCTCTACAGATGATATATGAAATGAGGGGAGGTGGAGAGTGTTGGTGGAATGAATGAGTTCAGCAATGTCTGTGTACAGTACGATTATTTGGTCCTGACAGTCGCCGGAGATGTGCGCCTGGGACAGGCGAGTCCATTCAGTTACGCCAAGGGGTGTTTGGGTTATTCTCTCGCTTGCCTTCGGAGCGATCGGATGTCATGCGTGCGGTAGAGCGATATGTTTCCAGTACAGTTAAGCTGTACTGCATTCCTTATCTCTACTCCGGAACTCTCCCCATTCCTCCTATTACTTCCTCTCTTTCGCGTCGCTGAGCTGTCAGGATTAAATAATCGGTCTGTACCACGAATTCTATCACGACGAGACCGGAGATGGAACCCGAGCCGCCTGTATGACGCGTTAGCGCTGAGTCAGAGACATGGCGGTGCATCCACGTAAGTACTAGCAGGCAGAGGACAGCAAAATGCGACTGTGTAGTTTGCAGTGTAGGTGACAGCTGTGGCGCTGTCAGCCAATTTACCATATAACAGGCGGTGTGTAAGAGGTTACTACAGGTCTGCAACTGGCAATTCCCACACCGAGGAGGGCGCAGCGAAATGAAGAAATGAAACAGTGGAAAACATTTTTCACAGGCCACGAAGAAAACGAGAAGTTTTCATATACAACGCCACAGCGGAATCAGTTGTATTACGAAGGCGACAGACTTCCTCCCCTTCTATCCTATTTGGAGCCCTGTCAGTTCATCCTCTGTAATAAAGTGATTTAATATTGTAACTCTACCAGCTTTTATAAAGTATATGGAAGAAGTGAGAATTCTGCTCCCAGTGTTATCTTCTAGGTAATGACTCGAGACTGGGACGAAATTGAGACGTGATCTTGGAAAAATATCTTCTGTGTTGGTTTCTCTTCAGTAAAAGTCATTCATTATTTACCTCACCATAAAAACATTCACCATTACGGTGGCCTGTTTGTTATTTCTTTTTTTATGTCTTTTACACGCAAATATAAAAATTTGACTGTTATGTCCGTCTCATGCTCCCTTTGCAATACAACAAACACCATTGTTCCAGCAGAGTTCTTGGCGTCCGAAAACTCAGACTAAATGCTGGTCCATAATGAACCGGGAACAGAAACAACGAGAACGAGAACGGAGCATTCACAATTAACTTTTCCGTTCCCGTTCCCGTGCTTCGGTAAGTTCTCGTTAATTGTGAATGCTCAAATTTGAATGCATTTATTTTAGCAATATTTCCGTTCTCGTTTCGTTTCCGTTCCCGGTTTATTGTGGACCAGCCTTAAATGCTAAGAGAGCATATCTTGAAATAAAAGATATCAGAGGATTTACCGAATTCCTTAATTTCGCGAAACGTTTATTCTCTTCGTGATTGTTATTATGAGCATTGCTGGGATTGTAAGGATGTTTGAAATTTGAAATGAAAGTTTGATATTTCTTTTAATTTCTGTCTTCATACTTCCTGCATTTAAATTTAACAAGGCGGGACTTTTCGTTAACCACTTCATAATTGCATAGTGATTCCATAAGGTCTAGTCTCGAGACAGCAGTGAATTGATATAGTCAAAATTATTTTACACATCAATATAACGCCAATGATTTATTCGAGAGATTTCTATTTACACGTAAATAACATTTAAATGCATTAAACATAATTGAAGATACACAGTGTATAACTAAAGTATTGATTTGTGGTGTCAGTGATATAATTTATCTTAGGTTATGATATATACAGGGTGTATCAAAAGGTCAGGTCAATCCTGATGGAGATGATTCAGGACCTTTTTTGCAACAAAAAAAATCCTAATACACTTTTTAATATTCATTCCCGTTTCCGAGTTACACGAATATCACGTACCGTATCTATCCCCATTTCATTCCACGTCTAATGGACGTGTCTATTTGAGAGAAGGTAGGCTAATTTTCAGTTGACTAGAGCAGATGCTCAAAATGTCCCCCTCTCGCAAGAACACAAGCTTCAGCACGCCGCGCCTCCTGACGTCTCGTTGCACATTATCCAATCCGTGCTGGTGTATCTCCATTGCAGCCGTGTTAACCTTTGCAACGAGCTTTTCCCTGCTTGATCTCTCCGTTTGGAACACTTTCTCCTTCATGCAGCCCCAGAGAAAGAAGTCCAATGGTGTTAGGTTTGTAACGCGATCTGCCTCATTCCAGCGTAGGTTCCGTGTAAATGTTTGGGCAGGCATTCTTGGTGATACAGTGATTGGCCCATTTATCATTGAGGACAGAATGAGAGTTGAAGATTACCTGAATTTCTTAGAAGGTATGGTTACGCCGATATTGGATGATATGCCTTTACAGTCACGACGACATCTGTGGTATCAACTAGACGGTGCTCCAGCACATTTCAAACTTCTAGTACGCCAATAGTTAGATCACCATTTTCCAGGTAGATGGATTGTAAGGGATGGTCCCGTTGCCTGGCCAGCCCAGTCCCCAGACCAAACACCATTAATTATTTTCTATTCTTATTTCAGATTGGAATAACGCAGAATGGCACATCAATCACACAGGCAGTCATCGTCCTCTTCGTCTTCATACATGGCGGTAAGACATTTTATTTGATTTGTCTTCCCTCTTTCTCGATGACTTGTTGTGAGAGTTGTATTCACACTTGGTTGTAAAGTATATCTCATTACAGAGAATTAGATTCATTTAGAAATTAATACCGCACCTAAGTACTTTAGAATTGCACTATGTTAAATTACCAACTGTTTCTGTCTTCATAATCTCCGCATTTGTTAATCACTCCATTTGTACACGAATTGCAATTTTTTATTAAATGAAAATTATTTCTTTTATTTCTTCGTTAAGCATTTACACTTTAAAAATGAATTTATTATCATGTCATTAATTTCTTTCCGTTTAATATTTCATCAGAGTTGGCTTTTAAACAAATCATAATTTCATTCATCCAAGTCCTATTGTAATTAATGATGTCACCATATTAACGAAGTGTGACCAGATATCTCGATTGTAAATTGCATAAACACCTCACACTAGAACATAAATAACATTACTGAATTGACAAAGAGGCAAATATATTCTTGACAGAAATAATAAGTACGTATGTATGAGGATTTCATTTCGTCAAAAGAGCCTCATATTTAAATAAAATAAAAAAGTAACTTGGTAAGAATATTATAAAGGACATACCAACAATTTTAATTATTTTACCGTGAATTGAGGCGTTTAGTCGCAAAATTAGATACATCACTAAAACATAATTTTTTTTTAGTATGAAGGAAAAATGTATATCTTCTTTACACTATGAGGTAAAATGTTAATACTTTGAGGATACATTTGTTATGGAATATTAAAATGTTCCATGACATTATTGCATAATTAGTAGATAATAGAGAAAATTTATTTGATGTATCTGGTTTTGAAAATTGTTCTGTGGTCTATCTGGGTTTGCATATGTATAAAAGGACTTATCTTGGTTTGAAATCATACAAACATTCTATTATATACAATGTATTATTTTAAACCACTGTTACATTATTACACTTAATTTGTCATAATTGTTACATTTTCATCACAAAAGAAGCTGAATTATTAAACAACCAGATCACCTATGGTCACACACATTTTCTTCTTCATTCATAGCAGAAATTTGATTTTCATCCAAGCTTTCCAATCTGTTAACAATACGTACAGAAATATTTTAAGTGATTTCCAGTCATTGCAAAATGTTTTGTCAGCAAAGCAGTTACATAATTTATTTTTAATTGCGACACTTGTACTCCTGTCAGCATTATGCTTGGTGATGCAATATTTATTATTATTATTTTTTTCTCTTCTTATAAATGCTCTTGTATTGACAAGACTCACTTCTGTAGCGAACTTCACCCTTCACCAGGACGTCATATTTTTCTTGTTCGACTGAAAGAAAAACCTTTTACATGGAAAGTGCCACTGTGCTGGTGGTCGCACAATATTGGAAACAAATTTTTCCCAGTCATATGTTTTATCTGACAAAGTTATGACTGTTCCAAAATTAGGGCAAATATCTTTATACTCGATAGGGCTAATTATATCTTGCCGTTTTTCTCTCAGCTGTTTCTGCGCGGGAACAATACTAATGCGCAGTGAACGTATGCGCAAACCTTTGATGTATCTGGTTTTGGAAATAAACTCGCATAACTTATCTGGATTTGCAACCAATACTGTTTTTTCATCATTCAAATCCATATTATCTATCTGGTTTTGGAAATAAACTCACATAATTTATCTTGATTTGCAACCAATACTGTTCTTTCATCATACAAATCCATATTATGTATCTGGTTTTTGAAATAAACTCACATAATTTATCTGGATTTGCAACCAATACTGTTCTTTCATCATACAAATCCATATTATGTATCTGGTTTTTGAAATAAACTCACATAATTTATCTGGATTTGCAACCAATACTGTTCTTTCATCATACAAATCCATATTATGTATCTGGTTTTTGAAATAAACTCATATAATTTATCTGGATTTGTAACCAATACTGTTCTTTCATCATACAAATCCATATTATGTATCTGGTTTTTTAAATAAACTCACATAATTTATCTGGATTTGCAACCAATACTGTTCTTTCATCATACAAATCCATATTATGTATCTGGTTTTTGAAATAAACTCACATAATTTATCTGGATTTGCAACCAATACTGTTCTTTCATCATACAAATCCATATTATGTATCTGGTTTTGGAAATAAACTCATATAATTTACCTGGATTTGCAACCAATTCTGTTCTTTCATCATACAAATCCATATTATGTATCTGGTTTTGGAAATAGACTCACATAATTTATCTGGATTTGCAACCAATTCTGTTCTTTCATCATACAAAGCCATATTATGTTCCTGGTTTTGGAGCATAATAGCGCTATGGCAGTTGTAGAATAATATGAATAGGCCTATATGAAACATAACATTAACTCATTTTCGGAAAAAAAAAAAAGTGATGTAACTGATTTTGCAACTACACTTCTCAATTAGACTTTGGATATTTTGACTAAACATTTTTATATGAGTCACCAAATATTTTCAGCCTTAACCATGTATTGCTCATAGCTAGGTCTCAGCCTGGAAGAGTAGAAAGGAAAATATTAGGATGTTATGAATGTTGGTGCTGAAGTTTAGATAATCATTGTGATTGAGTTTACACAGTCTATATGCGGAAGTTCGTTACCTGAGTGTGGTTTATATGACCATGCCGGAGTTTACCGTTCGTGATACTTGTTGAGGAGAAGGCGTATTCTACGTTATAATGAAGCTAGAAGATATATAAAAATTACGGGAATTAACAGCAGAGCTCTCTAGAGCGAAGGATTAGAATCGGAATAGAAATAACGACTTCTATGTCGAAAAACTAATATCAGATAATAGTGGTAAACCTACGATCTAGTAGATTGTACTTGAAAATTTATTTTCCTTATTACATTTATTTATTTCATTCCTTTTTCTCTCCTTCCTAATTTTTTATATATTATTTTCATTTATTTTAACCCATATTGTTGGCGTTTACATTCCAGTTATGTTCAATTAATTTCTTTAAAAACGAATTTTCTTGGAAGTGGTTGCTGTCGCTAGATAGCCCGTACTTTATACTGTACTATCTGTTGTGATTAATGCCGCTCTTCCTCCAAGGTCAGATAAAACATATATTATTTACTGGACAAAGTAGCATGGCATACAGAGCACCCCTAATGGGCAAGTAGCCTTCAACCCCAGGGACAAGAGTTTTATGAGCCATTAACTTGTGAAAGGATCGTCAGGACATTAGCTGAAATCTTGTCTCGAGTTTTTCCTTCAATTGCCAGTCTAGTTGACAAATCGAAGAAAGCAGAACGATGCTGTGGCATGGTGTAGGAAGTTTTATCTCATTATTACTATTAGTCTTGTGTTGCTTAAATGGAGATTTAAAAATATATTTAATGCAGGTATAACAAGGAAAATTAAATTATTGAACGTTAATGTGTAACAAGTAGGCTACGCAAAATAGAACTTCAGCGGACGAATCTAGGGTGCTATGCTAGCCCGCGCTACGAGCATGCTAAACTAGCCCCGGCTATCGACTGATTACTTGTACAGCATTCATATCATGTCCTATCGCTAACACTGGTTTATGAATTTGGAAAACGTTAGTTCGCTGATCATCCACCGGAAGCCCGCGCTAAGAATGTCTATGAATATGCCCCTAGATGTTTGCGGACGAGGCATAGTCGAGTCCGTATTATTATAAGAGTCCGCTGAAGTTTTTTTTGCGTAGGTATTACATACAATTTTTTTAATAAAAGCTATCAGATTGTTACACAACGCAGAACTGCACGCATTGTATTCTTCTCCTAACATAATTAGGAACATTAAATCCAGATGTTTGAAATGAGCAGTGCATTTAGCACGTATGGGTGAATCCCGAAATGCGTATGGAGATCTGAGGGAAAAAGACTTTTGGGGAGACCGAATCGTTTATGGGAGGATAATATTAATATGGATTTGAGTGAAGTGGGATATGATGGTAGGGACTGGATTAAGGGGTTAGGTACAGCTTACAGGAGTAAAATTTTTGGAAATAGTCAACATTTTTTTCCTCCATTATTGTATCTTGTACAATAATGGAAATAGGTATGTGTAAAACACTGTTCTTCTGCTATATGAAAAAAAAAATGTTTTTTATGATTAAAAAAAATATATATATATATTTTTCTTGAAAATTCAAAATGTGCAGTTCACTGTGCAGTGAAACTTGTTAACTTCTCATGTTCTCTCTCTTTATTTTATTGCTGAAACTCATGTTTACATTATCATGCTCTTTCAACTACATTCACTAATAAATAATATATTTCTTATTTTGTGTTAAAAGAAAATACTGATATTTGACCATTTTGTAAAATGAATTTATTTCTTATCAGGCAATCTATCAAAGATAGAGAAGTGATCTTGCATCATATTGTAGATATGACATGCATGCATTCTCGTGAATATTTACTTTTATTTTTGCATTGATTTCCATTAAATATATTGATTTTGAATAGCAAACGCTTCATCAGTCCACAGTCAACTAAATTTTGAAAAAAAAAATGTAAATAATTTTTTTAAATCGTAAAAACATGTTTTCATATAGCAGAAGAACAGTTTTTTTCTACACATGCTTACTAATTTTCATTATTGTACAAGATACAATAAGGGACGAAAAAAAAAGGTTGAGTATTTCCAAAATTTTACTGCTGTAAGCTGTACCTAACCCCTTAATCTTCCTCAGAATAGGGACCTATGGCGGGGTAATGTGAGGGCGGCAATTAACCTCCGGGTTCTCTATAATAGTTATTCTACTATAAGAAAAATCTGTAATTATATTTATGATAAGAAAATGTTAAATAAAATTATTTTTGTTATTATGCAGTCATTCAATAATCCTTACAATTGAGTGGCAGCGAGCTTAATTAAAAGAATGCTTATAATTTTTGTTAACAAATTTTGCCGAGGCCTAAGGAAATTGAAGCTTCAATTCCTCCCAACAAAATTACGGGAGCAATATGAGAAATATATTGGATTTAAATAATTTAGTTAGGTAAATGTGGTTTAAATGAAGATGTGGTGATTAACAAATTTGTATGAAATTCAAAAGTATTGAAGGTATAGTCAGTATGGCCAAAATACTGCATGTTGAAAGAAACTGTGTATTTCAAAGAATAATATTAATATTGAGGGACGTCTTAAAGAAATTTTTGTTGAAAAAATCGATTGTTCTTGTATTTATCGTTGCCTCACAGAACTTTCCAGAACTTAAATTAAAGTGTCGCTGAGAAATCATGACATTGGTTCCGTGAATGAATATCGAATCCAACATTTGAGGTAGCCAGTGTAAGGGAAAGGAACTGTCCGTGCAGTGGTTGTGGTAAATGTTTGTACAGAAGCAAAAGCAAACGGAGGCACCGAGCTCATCTGCACGTGTAGCTGGTGGTGGGCTTCACAGGGGAAGGCGAATCTGCCTAACTAGACACACGTTAATGCAACTGGAATAAACAGACGTAATATTCCGGAGGTGTGCTCAAATATAGACGCAGCACAAGCCACGCAACGTCCAACCCTTCAGCTGTGTTTACAGTCTGCCGGAAATTACAGCAGCATATGCAGACGTTTAAAGTATTGAGATTTTTATTATTTTACGTTACAGGCAGCAAACTCAAATGACGGCAAGAAACGTCATAAAAATATATGATCAATATAAAAATATTATTCCGATGAAAACTAAAGACGAACATTGAGCTATACCGATGAATGTATATATTTATCATTAAGCAATACTTTTTTGGTGAGGCGACACTTCACAATTAGTATACAGTGCCGTCTCCCCGTTCTACAGTGCCTCTCGTACATGTCATTAGGTCATTAATAGTTTCAATTTATTATTACATTTCTTCCACTCTGTCTTGTCTGTCCGTCAACATTTCTTTCACTAACCTTACTCCTCTCCCATTACTGTAGGCCTACCAAAATATTATACCTATAATTCGGTACCCCCCTGCTCTATGGCACATTTCCCCTCTCTTCACATCTGTATTTGCACTTTTAGACCTCACTGTTAACTTTTCACTTTTATACTTTATTTTAGGTCTCAATTTCCATTTCCCTCTACACCATTTCCTTAAGGGGTTAGGTACAGCTTACAGCAGTAAAATTTTGGAAATACTCAACATTTTTTTCCTCCATTACTGTATCTTGTACAATAATGAAAATTAGTATGTGTAAAACACTGTCCTTCTGCTATATGTGCAGTGATGGAACGTTTCCCACATAACTCAAAGACTATCCAACATTGTGCGAAGAAATTTTTTGTGTGTATTTATGCATGTCATATCTACAGTATGATGCAAGATCACTTCTGCACCTTTGATAGATTGTCTGATAAATAATAAATTCATTTTTAAAAAGTGTTCAAATATCAGTATTTCGTTCCAACACAAAATAAAAAAAATGTTATCTATTAAGGAATGTAGTTGAAAGAGCATGATATTGTAAACATGAGTTTCAGCAATAAAATAAAAGAGAGAGAACATCAAAAAGTTAACAAGTTTATGAGTTATAAGGAAAACGCTTCATCACTGCACAGTACTGTAAACTGGCATCATTTTGAATTTTGAAAAAAAAATATAAACACTTTTTTAATCGTAAAAATATTTTGTTTCATATAGCAGAAGGACAGTGGGTTACACATACCAATTTTCATTATTGTACAAGATATAGTAAAGGAAGAAAAAAATGTTGGATATTTCCAAAAATTTTACTGTTGTAAGCTATACCTAACCTCTTAAGCCATACTGATTTTTTCCCTTGTTTTTTCCTCTTTCTTCAGCACTGCTTCCTGCTCTATCTCCTACCTCCATCACTGTACTTTTCGCCAGCCTCGATTTGGTTCTTAGTTCCTTCACTTTCTTCGAAATGGCCTCCAGCTGCTGTCCACTATTTTCTTTCGATTGCACTGTTCTTATTGAGCCATACAGATTACCGGTATAATGTATTTTAAAGACTTGTGTAAAATTGTTTCCTTAATTTTTCTCTCCAAATTTTGACATTTCACTTTTGGTCACATTTTTATTATTTTTTTTTATTTGAGTTGGAATTTGATATATTATTTATACACTGTTCTCGTGTTGCTTCCTGACATTGTATAACACGTATTTTTCTGCCATCTTATCTGTAGATCACTGAACGTCTGTTGGACGAACATTATTACTGAACTTTATCTCAGAGGCTTCTCACTCTATGCTATAGTGCACATCGATAAGTTAGGTTATCGGTACTTACTTCACTGAATCACCTTTACGGAGAACAGCGCTTGGCTACACATTAGGGTCTATAATTCTAACGCATTAATTCTTTACACTATTAGGCATTCGTAAGTTATGTCGCCAACATCAGAAATATCTCTTTATAATTTATAAATGGCTCTCTTGTATAAATAAAGTCCAAAAGTATTTAGAATTATAAAGAACGCATTCTATGGTATAAATCAAATTAATAAATTTCGTCTTATTATTTGGTTGCATATAAATAATTTCATTTGGGCCTAAGTATGTCTTCGGAATGATAGTTGAAGAAAATTACTTATGAACGGGAATATTATTTGCAACATGATAAATAAATCAATTGCTAGAAACGCGTAAAATGTTGCTAGAATATGCTATATTTAATAGCCTTTACTGGATGGTTTAGAACTTATGTTACAGAAGAATATAAGTTACAGTGTGATCGAAAAATCCCTCCGCAGTTCCATTAAGTCTAGTAATCCTGTAGAAAGCTGGCAGTCCCCATTCATTCCTGTTTGATAATCTCACATCCACATTCCATCATATGCTTAGCGGCCAGTGCTGCCACTTGAATTCTTTGCCTAGTGGATTCTTGGCTACACAAGCACTGCGGAGAGACTTCTCGATCGCACTGTAGTAGGTAGAGGAAACTTAAAACAAACATTTATTAGTATACTGATTACAGTTGTTTTAGTATTGGGAAGGCAGTCATTCATGCAAGTGCCAGTGACAAGGTGTAGTACTGTGCATTACAGAAACAATTCAAAATGACGCCCCCCTTGACCTGCAAAAAAAAAAAAAAAAAATCGCATCGCCAAAGAATAGACTGATGCACTCGTTCAAGTGTTAGACGTAGTACGAAGGATGTTTGGCTGCGACAATTCATGGAAGATCATCGACGTAGTCTACTGGTGTGGCGTACATAAGCGTCCTTGTATGTCCCCAAAAGAAGTTAACGGATTAGGGTCCGGTAATCGTGCAGGCCATGGGACGGGACTACGGTAACCAATCCATCTGACACCAAATGTTGCTCCATTATCTGTTTCAATGTTGTCTATCTGATGACTGAGTTTTGAAAGAATGTGCATAAACAGAGACGATCATGTAGTCATGATCATGGCAACAACAAACAATCATGAACTTAGCCTATATGCATGGCAAACAACCACAACATGAAAACAATTGTATCATACAGTAGACAATCACGCACTCATGCTTATGGCACAACACCACCAATAATGCATTAATACTCATAAAAAGAAACATGAAACAGCTGTAGCGCCGTACTGGTCCGACGTACGACATACTGTACGATTATTTAGTCCTCACAGTCGCCGACAAAGTGCGCCTGGATCAGACGAGTCCATTAAGTTACGCCAACAGGTGTTCGGGTTAGTCAATCGCTTGCATTCAGTGCGATCGGGTGTCACACGTGTTGTAGAGCGATATGTTTCCAGTACAGTTAAGCTGTACTGCATTTCTTTACTGACCGCTCGCTCTTATCTCTACTCCGTAGCTCTCACCACTACTACTATTACTTCCTCCCTTTCGCTAAGGTGTCAGGACTAAATAATCGGTCTGTACATTATTTAATAACATGTGTTTATCTTAGTAACACAAGTTCTGAACCACTCTTTATTTTATTTTATTTTATTTTATTTTATTTTATTGAAGATTGAAATTCTTACAATATTTACCCAAGCAGACAATGTAATTGCTGTATGTATACTTTCTGTTGTCCTGGATACTGAAAACTGTGTTTCCTTCGAAATGATGAAATGCATTTTATGATGTAACAATATTTCCTCCATCAGTTGTGCGAGTAGAAAGTAATAACCACGGAATAGAATGTACTTCAGTGTTTGCGAAGACATTCTATATTTTACAGTAGGAATTAAGGTCCATTAGAAGTAGTACTTCATTTGATTCGTGTCCCGGATGCAGGAAGTTGTTTGCTGTTTGCTCCTTGATGCGGAGTTCTCGTGCCTCCGGGTATACTGACCTGCTGTTGCGTCACGAACGTCGCTGCCTTTTGTTCCATCCCAAATAATAATGCCATATTGAATAATAGACTAGAATAAAGAATAATGAATAAAATGATAATAATAATAATAATAATAATAATAATAATGATATAAAAACAAGGTTTAATTATTGATAGTAAAAAATGAGAGAAAATGAATATTGAATAGCCTAACATAAAAGAGACCGCCAGGTGCCATAGAAAATAAGCTTTATGCTAAAATCCTGAAGGAGTTAGTAAAAGAGGTCGACAGAGGAGGAGGTGGTGGAGTAGGATAGTGGAAGAGAAGGCCTTGGAGAAGAAAAATACTTTGAAAAGGGGAAGACGACAGCAACTTATATTTGGGGACTTTTCACAAATGTCCTAAGCTCCACAGAAAAATAAAATAAAATAAAAAAGTAATTGACCTATTAACACAAACTGAGAATAATATGTAAATATATTTAGGATAAAATCGCAAATATATTAGTTCTTAACGCTAATTGTTAAGTAAAAATTAAATATCCCAGCGTATTTATAATCTGTGCAGTGAATTGAATTAACGGACAACAGTGTGCTGTCTTACAAGATCACAAACGGGATACGCGATATTTTAAGCGAAAATAACACTGTTTAGTAAGGTACTGCAGTTGGGTTTCTTTATTATGCATACTTTGGTACTCCATTAAAGGGCCAATCAAATGGTTACCGTAAGTTATTATGTAGGATGTCCTTTCACTTCAAAATTATTTGTTCAAGTACTTGAGCGTAGGTTCACTACTATTACTCCTACCATTGCTACTGTTACTACTACTACTACTACTAATACTACTACTGCTGCTGCTGTATTTGCAGTGAACGTGAAAATATGCATACATTTTGATACCAACACTGGAAAAGGTTGGTATCAGTAATGCTTGCTAGTGTGAAATCGCTGTGAACTTCTGTATCCTTAACAATAAAATTAAAGTATCGTTTAATATTTTACGCACGAAGAATATCTAGATAGTTGATAATTTACTACCAATACTGCAGAATGGCTCTTTACTGCGTAGTGTAACAGTATAGTAAATCTACTTTGAGTATATTAATTCAGTAATTGTGCGATAAGTTAATTCAGAATTCGATGTGAAACCTCAGGGATACATACACTTGAATGACGTATTAGACCAAAGAGCGAGAAAGGGATAGAAAGAGAGCGTGAGATAGAAGCGAGAAGAAAGGAATGAGATTTTGGAAGGAGAAAAATAAAATAGAAGTGTTCGGTCTTATGTGAGATCCAAGACAGTTGGCCATCTGTCTCATTTTGGAGCTCGCAGTCAGAGTAGAGAGATTTAAGGAACTTTGAACGAGAAAATGTGAAAAATGAACATAGGTTACTAAGAAGCTTAAAAAGAAAACTCTGTTGCTATACTAGTTTCCAGTTCTTGTACCAACGACACAGAAAGAAGTTCTACGGACGAGAGGAGAGTACGGGATAGAAGAGTAGCGAATACATCTTTAAGACATCCAGGAGGAAAGAAATAGTCCACCGGTATTTCTTGTGCAAATTTTGTTTGTTAGCGATAAATTACATAAATTGTCAGCATGTTCTAGAATACTACGTATCAAAATTTATTTTTTACCAGATCTTAAGTAATTTGTACTTTAATTTTCCTAGTAACACACCTAGCTTAAGCCTTAATCAAAGTTTTAATCTAGCGTCACTATGTTGCACTACTTTTTTGTCTCTCTCTTTTACGGAGGTGGTATCCGAAGGCTTGCACTGCAGCCTGAGGCTTTGCTTACCACTCCTTTTCTTTGAATGATTGGTTAGGCGAACGGACGCGCTCTTGTACGAGTATAGCACGCCGCACCGTGAACTTAACCCGGGTTGTGGTATGGATGACGATGATGATGATAATGATATGTGAATTAATTATGGCTAAATGAGTCCGAGGTCCTACGACGGAAGTTACCCAACAATTCTGCTTCAATTGGTTGAGGGAAACCGCAGAAAAACTCCACTCAGGTAACTTGTCCCAACCAGAATTTGAACGGACCCGCTCGTTTTCAAGGTCAGACGCGTTATCCCATAGCGGTGGACTTGTTGCATTACTCACTTTATAACACGTAATACAATTTTCTGGTTTAGTCTCTTCGAAGACGGAAAACAAGTAGAAGTACTGGTTTACGAACTGCGCCTTTTGTCGCAAGGCCAAGCCGCGCCTTCGTCATCTGTCAACAGCTCCATGTATCACAGTAATTGGAATTCGAACCTGGGACTTCGTAACTTTCGTCCTTCACAAGTCATGTTTTCAAAGACAACTTTACTGAACTTCTAGTTTTTACTAACAAGGGCAATGTACCACGGCCAAAATAAGTAGACTCTTGCTTTTTCTTGTTGTGAGAGATACCGGCTAGCTAAATTTCTGAACTTAACCCCTTACCGCATTCTGGGACAGATATGGCACATACCGGTTTTATATTCATATAATTTATAATATAAGCACATAATATTTCAAACTGCATACTGGGACAGATATGGCACACTATCAAGAATTGGATTTGACCATATGTGACATCAGTTGAGAAAGAAAGAACTACTTAAGTTATTTGAATATTAAACCGGTGTGTGCAAGACTGTCCCATGCGGTAAGGGGTTAAATCATGATATGAATGAAGAAGACGAGAGCATTCACTCATACGGTCGCATACTAGAATCTTCCTGGGTTTCTATTAGGAGTCCACTGTTCTTCACTGAGCTAATATTCATAGATTTTTCATGAATTTATTATTATTTGCTTTGTAGTTAATTATCAACAATATGATTACATACATACGCAAGTATATTTTTTATTCGTCGACTTGGAAACCGTCACGCTCTAGAAGTAAAAGTGTGAAACAAGATTTTTAACACTTCCTTGTATTGTAACAAGCTAGGAACAAGCTTATTAGCGATAAAATTGCCTTACTGTGTAGCAATTGTTATGAAAGGCGGAAGTTAATATTAATTTGCAATATGCAATTGTTACATTTCTACTTTAAATTCATGAAAATTTGTAATGAACTCTCAGTAGCCTAGTTGCAGAACTGTGATGTTGAAGGGATTAGATTACGTCATAACCATCACTAAGGTATTAAAATTGTCTGATTAGGGAAATCATATGTAATAATTAAATCCGTATTTAGAGATAATTAAGCTTTTCATTAAGTCTAAAGCATGAATATGGATCCAATTGTAAACAGATTTACGGATATAGATAGTGACCAAACTCAATATAGCGTTAGTTAAACTCTAACTAAACAACTGACTGGTAGAAGTGCAATTGATTTCATAAATTGTATGGCGTTACGATTGATATAAAATCATGAAGTTTAGTTAATAACGCTCCGT
Source organism: Periplaneta americana (assembly GCF_040183065.1). NCBI lineage: Eukaryota > Metazoa > Arthropoda > Insecta > Blattodea > Blattidae > Periplaneta > Periplaneta americana. Next base: position 68,414,665 of record NC_091120.1, on the reverse strand, counting down.
GTTGTATTTTGAATAACCCTTGTAACGGGTGTTCAAGTCAGATTGAATTGGCAGTGTTTTACCTTCGGCAAAGCGCTGTGTCACTTTCAATAGCTTATGAAGGATGGATAGAGCAGAGAAAAAGTCTCTCCGACACCGGGACTCGAACCCGGATCCCGGTCATCATACGGTAATGCAGAATTCCTGCACGGAAATATCATATGTACTTCGGTACATCATATGATACGCATAAGTAATCACTTAGTGATTCAAGACGGCGCTTATTCCGTCGGATCCCGGCCACTTAGTCACTCGTAATGAGTGCACCTCTGTACATAGTGTTGGGCATTGTGCCACTGTCACATATTCTATGACACAGTACATGAGGATAGGCCACCAAAAGGGAAACTGAGAGGTAGAACTTAAACTGAGTGGGATTCAATCCCGCATCGGAACTGGAATCCGGTGTGGCTTAGTGAATAAAGCGTCAGCACGTAGAGTTGAAAACCCAGGTTCGGGTCCCGTGCCGGAGAGAATTTTTCTCTGTTCTACCCATTCCTCATTTGTTTTCTATGTTCGCTGAGCAGGAAATCTGAACTAAGTAGTGTTGGATGACGTCCAGCTGTATTCCATACATACCTACACTGTTGTAGGCTGCTTGGAGGCCTTAGGTAACCAAGCGCAGGACTCTATATATTACACTAATCAGATTTAAAATGTATACAAACCATTTTAATGTTCTTCCTTTGACATTTATCGTCAAGTGAGATGTACTGTCTGATTAATAATAATAATAATAATAATAATAATAATAATAATAATAATAATAATAAAATAAATAAATAATCGTCGTGTGATTCCCTCTGCCTTTCTTTTCCCGAAGACTTTACTAAAGCTACAATTCGAAATTTTCGAGAAGAATTGCGAAGTCGTGAATATGAATCATGGAAGACCCTTTCAGGTGTTGAGATGTATAGCGAAGTAACAGCCGCCAACAGTTGAATTGCAAACAAGAAAGGACTTTCGAATAGTGAATGGATATCTAACCTGAAAATGACAGCAAATTTAGCAGCTGTTCGTTCCGTTCCCGGCAGATCTCTCGACGGTACCCGGTGCAGACATGGCTGGCCGGAGATTGAAACTTTAGCACATGTCTTGGGGTTCTGTGAATAGGGATTGCTCTTGAGGAACTCTAGACATCATCTTGTAAGATCCAAAATTGCTGCCGTATTAAGAAATAAGGGCTGGATAGTAGAAGAAGAAATCTCCTGTCTAGCTGAAAATGGGTCAACAAGACGAGTAGATATTTTAGCGTACAATGCTGACACTAAACAGGGCATCATTATGGACCTCACGATACGTTTTGAAGTAGAATGTCATCAGTCAGCCGAAGTCCACCTTGAGGAGAAGTCGATCTATGAGCCTACAGTCAACTATTTCAAGCTGAAATATGCCTTAATTCACATTGAGGCATTCGGCTTGCTCATAGGCGCTCGAGGGACTATACCAGCTTTTTTCGAAGAATTTCGACGGCAGGGATGACATTGTGATAATTGTATTTAAAAAATCCTGCCAAATCCTAATTAATCACTTAGTGCCACATTAATAGCAATTGTAATTTTTAACGACCTTTTGTTTGTTTCCCTTCTTTAAAATTTAATATCTATGTTTACATATGTATAATATATATTTTTTTGAGGATATGCTGAGTCCGTAAGGGCTACCCTCAATGGGGGGGGCAGTTTAATATATTATTATGACCCAGAACCCGAGTCAGAGGTATAGAGATAGAGAAGAGAAGAATAAGGGTAATTCAAGTAGTACAAGGAGTGGTTGTAGCCTATTTTTGTGTGATGGTGCCGAGTTATCACCTCATGCCTAGTGAGAGAGGCGGACGTAGTTCTATGCAAAATATGATTTTCACCACCATAAGCATAATCAACATATCCATTACGCTTGCCACCACTAACATTGGATTATTATCGCCAGCATTTCGACTGTCATGACTAGGGGGCGGATGTTAATGACCGAAAAATCTACTTAACATTATCATTAAAATGTCCTGAAACTAATGGAAAAATGACATTTAAATATTATTCACCTTACTCGCACCACAACTTCTTAAAAATAAGTCACCTTGTTTCAATGACTGTCCTGCAAATCTCGGAGAGAGAAGGCAACTTCCTGAAAATTGGCTAAGATAAAGGAAAAGAACATGCAAAAAATGAAGGTTTTAAGGGGAAACTATAGGTTTTAATGAGAATTTACAATGTGTTTCAATCGATGGTGGTCCATGTTAGTGCCTTCATTCTCCGTCTCCTCTTCCGTCTGCTTCTCACTTTTGTTACCAGACCTTCCAGATGGGGGAGTGTGAATGACAAAACAAATTGTGGCTGCAGCATACATTCTTGCAATCTTTGTGTTAAAAATACTGTATACTAAAGTAGATTAGATATTCCTTCCGAACCATGTTGGGGGCACAAGGTCATGTCCAGGACACGGTGAAAGTTTCCCGTCTTCCAGACATAAATTCTAAATACTCCTTCGTACTGACAAAAGAACAGTAGCGGTCAAAGCTCTCATTTAAACTAAGCTGTTGTCAAGCATTTTATATTATTTCCGTTGTGTGAGGTGAAACCATCAGTGGAATGAGGGATGGACTTTAAAGTTTGTTCCAAACTATAAAACTCAAACTTCACTGTTATTCACTTATTCAGTAGGTAATTACTACTGATCTATTTGCTTAGAAAACGATTTAACGGACCTATCGGTAAAGAAGAAAGTAAAATGCATTCCAAATGATCTAAAAGTTCTTCGAAGTATTAAAAATGATCAAAAAATGCCGAAAAAAATATAAAAATGACTTATTAATTAAAAAATGTCGAAAAATAAAAAAAAATGCAATATAAGAAATTATTATTTTTTCGTTGATATTAACATAGAAAGGATTTCTATATTAATAGTCATCATCCTAATGTGAAAAATAAGAACATCTACCCCGTATTCATGACCATTATCACCACTTTTATCATCATCCGCATCATTTTATTCATCATACTCATCTTTAACGCCTCCTCTTACTTCTACTTCTGATTCTTCTTACTCCCTTAATATTTCAATAAGCAAATAAAGAAATTAGAATATGGCGTGAAAACAGTTAATTTAAAGCGTGCGATGTGACCGATATAATAAAGAACAAAATTTTGTTCTAACTGTTCCTCGTAACGCCTGCTGGTACGTGTTTCTGCACACCCGCCAAGTAGAACTGCAGGAGAAGTTGCCGGCAGTCACGGCGCTACGGGTTTGTAAATATGATACACGAATCAAGATGCCATACCTCACGTTCCATTTCCACACTGGAATTATGTATACTTACGACTGCGCTCCCCTTCCAAAGTAGTATTTAATTATGAACACGAGGAGTGCGAACCATTAATCATCACAGTCTCTTGTCTTGCTTTAATTAATTACACTCATCACGCTGGTAATTGCCTCGCGAGTAACTGAATCTTTTCGTGACACTGCTTCATAGTATTCGCGAGGAATTCCGAACAACATTTCTCAGTGTTTTGAACTCGTGCCTGATCCTTCTTGAATAGGTGAGTCTTTGATGATATACTCGTAATAAAAAGTTAAACCATTGTAATGGACTTGTGTTCTTAAGGAGATTAAACATGTTTGATCACTAGAAGAGCACAAAATCTTCACTGTGGGCTGCAGGTATGAGAAGAGTAACTACTGTATTGTAAATATTCTGCATCTACTGAGTTTTTCAGAGAAAATGCAGTGCTTAATAATCGAAAGTGCTCTGAAATTTTGAAGTATGTTGTATTAAATAAGGGAAAAACGTCACTAATGAAGAGACCTAAATCTTAAGCAACTACAAAGTTTACAATCGCAAAGACGATACTCTTGTTCTCAAGAAAACTCACAGTTTAATAACTATAATGAATTTGCTTGGGGCACGCTCCCGTACAGGGGCAGCAACATTTTTTCTAAGGTTAGGGCCCAGTGTAGGTGTATGCGTATTAATCGAAAAAAAGTCATATAAACATGCGTCCTATTCTCATATTTTCTAGCCTCTAATTTTCAATTAATACATACAAAATTAAACTGGACTTTAAACTTGGAGAAATGCCGCTGCCCCTGTAAAGCTCGGATGGGATTAGTTCCAGAGGGGGAAAAAACATAAAAACTTAAGCTATATAAAATTTAATAACTTCAATGACCTTGCTTGCTTTTAAAGGACTAAAAAACTTAGAAGGCGATGCGCTACTGAGCATAGTCTAGTTTTGACAAATTTTAACAATTTTTTTTTATTTTTGCATTAAAAATGTACGGGGGAAAAAGCAAGCAAATTCAACCCCTGCCACAAGCCGCACCCCCCCCCCCGAAATGATACAAATTAATCCCATCCGAGTTTATTGCAATGAAGTGATTAGTAAATCATATATAATTAAGGGATTTGGGAGTAAAACATGTTAAGTGATGTTTTAGTGTTCTTGGTTGTCATACGAAACCTTATTATTTGAAGTAACCATTTATATATACAACAGTTTGTATAGTTAACCAGAAAAGTAAAATCTGTATCCTTCTGCCATCTGTTGAGAGATTGGAAAATTAACGTCTGCATTAGACGCAGAGTGTAAGATACCATATTATACGCTACATATCTCATTTTTTGAGCAAAATATCAGTTACAATTTTTTACGCCCGAACCCCTCAATTTTTCTTTATGTGTGCCAGTAGGAATTTAATTAATATTCATTGACCAGACAAAGTCTGCACAAACGAAGTAGCTACATTTCCTTCTTAATGATGGAGTTAACACAATTTTAGGATTTGGTCTGAAAATGATCCCTAGATTTTAATTCAGCTGAACTTAATAATTTGAAAATCCATGTGTGACGTGGCTTGATTTTGAAATTTATTATTGGTCCATATTTCTTTGAAGGAAGTAATAATGGCGTAGGCCTAATATAAATTGTTACAGTAAACAGATGGCGCTACGTCAGTATGCTGCAGAACTTCATTATCCCCAGACTAAGGAATCATGAGCTATAAAACATTTTTCAAGGCGGTGCCCCAACATTTACATCCATGCGAAACAATTGGAGATATTTGGCGATCATGTTATCTGCAGACTCTTTCTATCAATCTTAACTCCACGATATTCAGTCCCAAATCGGGCCGACGTTTGGTAGTGCTAAGGAATAATCTGTGAAAATCTGCACAGTTAACATATATTACTTCCACTCTGTATAAAATTGGGCCTTCAAATCAGATAACATAGGTTATCACATTGCCAATAGATAAATGTGGTATTTGGTTGTCATATACCAGATTCAAACCCAGATTGTATAGCCTCTACAAAACATAAAAAAATGATAATTAAATGGTAAATTGTAAATAACAGAATTCTACTCGTAGCGTCTAGTGCTGTGACAGAATAGAGATCTGAAAGATAATATATCTTCAGTGCTTCGGACTTAGCTACCTGTGTTAATTAGACATACACAGTAAGTCGTGACAGCCATTTGTTTATGCTATACGAATATGAACACATAATCTACAGAGTTACGCTAACGCGATCCTTGTTGTTTCCTTGGCAACGTATAATTTTCTTGTGCGCAATTATATGGTGAGTACCTGAAAAGGGCGGTCATTTGTTCTTTAATAATCACAAGTGTTACTAATTCGGTTGAAGCGGGTTTATGTATAAAGGGGAATATGCTCAGAAGTCCATGTCTAAACACACGCATTTCTTAAAAATATAGATGAGTTTAGATATGTGTACTCGGAACCGGAACCGTGACTTTGTAACGATAAACAAAGAAAAATACTTACGGGAGATTCGAGAGGTACTACGCGTTCAATGTATGACCGCTCATGTCGCCACTGTCGTTGTATACAAGACTTCGTAGGCCAGTACGGAGCGCTGGACATTGAGAGGTTTAAAGCATTCGTGGAGGGGGATGACGCATTCTGCTGATTCTCGGAACCAACACCGGTCAATTTGCAACGGACGGGTAGTATTTTCCATATGGTCACATTTGAATGCAAACTACTGCGACTTCAAACTATTTATAATACATTTTGTGTTACAAACCCAATAAATAAAGTATTTTTGTAATACAGCATACCGGATGAACAAAAGCACTTGACATTATTTACTTCATGCGTTATGTCCGAAATGCTTTTCTCATGCTTTAATGTAACAAATGAGTAATGAGTATACTATTAAGACAAAATTACTGTTCCTTCGTGATATCATCTTAAAATATAAAATAAAGTCGCATATACTTCTCATTGTCAGGTTAATTTTGTACCACCCAATGTATTTTAAAAATATACTTTGCATACTGCTACTGAAAACGGTGAATACTTTGCATTTGGTAAAAATTTGTCCTGAAAATTACACTGCTATTATCAACAAAGCTTCCTTGTGGAATAAAAGAAGCTGTTTTAGAGTGATGTTAGATGGTAATAGTTATAGTGGTATGGTCATAAGTATGAAGTAATTTTGTCTTCTCATACGATGAAATATTGCGGTCATGGATTCATTTAAGCGAAATGTCAGAAAAAGAAATGGACCAGAGGCCTGTACAAATATTCACAATCATAAATTTGGGCATTTTCCAATATAATATAATAAGTTAAGCTTCCCTTATGAGAAGGTTGTCAGATTTGGCAATGCCTATTACATAAAATTTGGAAAGATAAAATGATTTACATTTGAAATGGTTAGGGAATCGAATATACAAAACGTCAGAAAAATTTACATCTAAGTAGCATTTGTGCTCATTTGCAGTTAAGAAAGGGATAGTAGTATCATCAGCAGGCTTCGAGACTTCGGACCCAATAGAGCAGTTCAGTGGGAAATCCGCATAACGGCGTACTGAGTATAGTGGTAAAGCGTACAGTGGGTGGGGTACTGTAGAATGAATGCCAACAAATATGCAAAGGAAAACGCTCTGGATTTGAAGGTTCTGACGAATAATTTGGTTTTCATACAAACTGTGTCTGAAACTATTACACGGTTAGAAAAGTCAGAGCAAGAGATGCCAGAAGCCCTCAAATTAATTTAGAAAATGATGCAGAGAATTAATGAGACATAAAGTATACCGGTTACTGAATGTGTAAAAATGAAGTGGAAATCAATTTTATGTAAAAATAACGGATATGGAACATAGTGTAACATAAACAGAAAATTAATGGACATAGAGTCACCCGAGAATAAAGGACTGTCTCGTAGAAACTGCAATGATATTAGGCTTTTTCGTTTTGCTCCTATCACGTCATGCGACGTAGAGCGCAGCTTTCTACAGTACAAACTTTGGCAGATAGCCGGAAAAAATGTACGTTTGAGACACTGAGAATGTATCTTGTAGTAGGTACATTGCAATTCGGTGCTATAACTGCACTTCCTAAAGACGACCAATAGGATAAATGAAAAAATTAAAATTGCTACATGCTTATTTCCACCATTAGTCTAACACTGTGTATAATTAAACACAAATGCGTATAAAAGACAGGAGAATAAATGCTTTTCACATTCTTTTGACATTATCATTGTGTAATGATATGTGTGTTTCCCCATACTACTCTAAATAGCAACGTTGTTACCTCAGCACATCTCTATCTACCTGCAGCGAGTCAACAACCTATAGTGCATGCACAGTAAACTTATTGTATCGGGTCCAAAGTCTCGAAGCCTGATCATCAGATATGTTAGAATGATTTGAATGTCATAGACCGCGAGAAAAATAATAGCTATGGATTATTTGAAATTTAGTCGTCACAATTCGGAACTTCGGGATTCGTGTGTTGCCTTCGTTACTACTGGGCGAACTTACTTCTGCATTATTAAAAACATTGTATATAGTGTTTTATATGTAGGATTTTATTGTCTTCAATTCTGCAACAAGTCATGATGGCCCTATTTAAAAAAAATTAGTATTCAGCTCATTATTCGTGAGAAAATACAGCAGCATATTATGACAAATTATCATTCCTTCGTGATATGATCTTAATGTATAAATTCAAGTCGAATTTACTCGCACTGCGCCATCCGATATTTTACAAATAAACATACTCCTATTCAAAATGTGATTTCTTTCGTGTTGAGTAGAAACATCGTTGACAGACAGTCGAAAGTTCTTCACAATATTTTGATAGTTTTCACAAAGGAAATTGTTATTTGCTACTACACAGCACGGTAAATTAGAATAAACCGTAAAATGACTATATATAGTACGTATTAAATTTAGTCCTGTATCAAAAAATTATATAACTAAATAGGCTAGTTTATTTTACAGGAGAAAGTAAATACAAAACTTAGTTATACAGTATTACAGGAATAATTTCAAGAGAAAAATACACGTTATTGTTCGTTAACAGAAAACCACAAACTTAAATCTCAGAGAAAGTGTGCACTCAATGTTGGATCTCTGATGTCTTGTCAACCCACTTGAGATATGTGGATTAAAAAAAGTGAACAATTGAGCCGAGGACTGATAGAGTTCCTGGATAGCTCAGTCGGTAGAGCATTGGCCCGCTGAGTCAAATGTTCCGATTTCGATATCCGGCCCCGGAACAATTTTTCCCTTGAAATTATTGAAGCCAGCTTTACAGGGAGCTACACCTGAAAGCCAGATTTGTGTAGTAATACAGGTACTTTATAGACTGTTCACGTTCTTGTGTTGAAGTTCTGTTGAATCACTGTACTTCATCTTTTCGCCTATACATATGCGAGAGAAATATAATTTAATTAGGCCTAAGCCATATCACTTGATTTTACGTCCCTTTCGCCATTTTTCACTGTGTTAAAAATAAAATTTTACAAATATCACTCCATTCATGATTGTTAGGCTAAATGAACTTGTTGAAGGATGGGTGGAACGGAGAAAAATTCTCTCCGGCACCGGGATTTGAACCCGGGTTTTCAGGTTTAAATGCTGACGCTCTATCCGCTAAATCACACGGGATTCCATTCCGATGCCGGATTGAATCCTCTCAGTTTAAGTTCCACCTCTTAGTTTCCCTTTACTGGCCAACCCTCATGCACTGCGTCACAGATGTGTGACAGTGGCACAATGTCCAACACACTATGTGCAGAGGTGCACTCATTACGAGTGACTAAGTGGCTGGGATCCGATATGAACTTGTTTCGTTTTCTGGCAAGAAATTTTCTCTATATCGATAATTAATTGTTCGTTGAAAAGGGATTTTTAAATGTTTAATGCAACCGAATAAAGATCATGAATATAATTGTTAAATTCTTTCTCTTGCTTAAAATTTCTGAAATAATGGTAATTGCAAGTTTCTATCCAACATCCCCATCGAATTAGAATAGGAGCTGCCTGCAGAGGAATATCTGGGCACTTTTTTTTTAATTTATGTACACTAATGAGAGATTATAGCAGGGCCTATCTATGGAAATATACAGTAATGTATTTTGCACGACGAGAGTAAAAATTTACATTTTTTAAAATGTGAAATATAGTAGAGTTCCTATTAACCGGACTTCGATGATACGGATTTCGATTATCCGATCTTCCGTGTTAACCAGATCGCTTTTTTTTTTCATTACTATAGTATACGTATATACAGTACTTAACAAAAACAACATTTTATTAAGTCAACGACATACTGTACTGTACTATGAATAAAAACTCGCTTATTATGTAGGCCTACATGTGTGTAACATCTTTCTACCTACATTATTGGATCCGACTTTTGTCCTTTTAAGATTACAGGATCAAGAACCACATAGCGATCTCGCCCTCCGTTTTATCCGGATTTTTTCTTATCCGGACTGCCCTCGGCACGTATAGTTCGTATAATTCGAACTCTACTATAACACCAAATTTAAATGAAAATCATATGGGATAGGAAGAATATACTGAAGTTAACAACAGGGAAGAAAGGATGGGACTAGCGTGGTGGAGATACGGAATTTGGAGGTTAAAACATAGAAGAAGAGACATAGGAAAAGACGTATGTTCTTTATCTAATAAAAGAGAAGACACATTAGACATTCTGCTATCTTGTACAGAAAATGAAGGAACAAGAAAAAATTTTATTCAGGAAGCATTACTAAAACTAAATGTAGAAATAGCATATAGGAAATTGTATAGAACAGTAAATGGAAGAAAACTGAGGGAACTCGGAAATTTTTGTATATAGTAAAGAAAAAATGGGAAGGGAATTCTAAAATATAAGCATCTGCATATAAGAAATATTAACCAAATGGTAAGAGTTTTTGTTAATAAGTAACTATAATGATTACATGTAGTATAGAATATATAGTAATAGTTATGAATAATAAAATGTAATTAAGTGTGGTTTCTTGGAAAACAGAAATGTAACAGGATTACAAATGATACACAAATTGTACATGATTTTGATGACAATAAATATACATATACACATACATGTACAGTAGTGGCAAAAAAAACCGGACCGACCCTTGTAGCTGATACAAAAGAATCCTGTGCTGTGTATTGTGTCAAACTGTGGTAATTTCAATATGGATAGCAAAGCCAGAGGTATATACTGCTATTTAATGTAAAAATACACAGTTATGTTTGCCGAATAGATGTAGAAATGTAATATTGATGCCAGATGGAAATAAAGCTCTCAAAGTTTTTTCGTTTGTAAGTTTGACGCACTGAAGAAACAAAAGACGGTAAGAATCGAACAAATGCAATAAATTTCATTGTTACAATTAATTATACAAGATGGATGTGTTTTGTGACTAGGAAAATTTGAATCTTTGACTCTGAAATCAGCTACAAGCATCGGTCCGGTTTTTTTGCCACTACTGTACATATACATAACGCTATTTTTTTTTGCGAAATAACGTCGAAATTAACCGAATTTTTGTGTCGAAATTTAAAATTTGTATTCACCGTAAAATAATAGAGTATCTATCTATCGTACTAGTCTACGATGAATATAAGATTAAACTCTATTTCAACTACCACTATAACGTTCCAGTGTTCGAAAATCCTAGCTCTACTAATGATAAAGTAATATAGTGCATGCTTTCCAATCTATTTCTTTTCTTTTTCGCACCCTTTTTCCTATTACTTGGTCGCCTTGTTTGTCATGCATGTGATAATTTTATCGTTCTTGTTAGTGTAAATCTAATTCCAGTTACCTGCTGAGCATGCGCACGGAATGCAGTTTTCCCTGAGCTGCATTAATTTCTGTCTCCTCCAACACCGAGTAGGTATTAAACTTAAAACCGATCGCAGGCATCTCCATGGCAACTGTGTATCTTTCCCTAAATGCGTCTTCTCGGCACATTAGCATTTATCGCTGCGGGATATCTTCATTTCAGCACAATTTGCACGTAATCGCATTACAATGCCGGGGGACGGGGTTCGCGCGCAGTGAAATCCCTTTTCCCAGTATTTAAAAGCGATTTCTACGAGTCAATCATTTAGTAACACTCGATAAAGGCGACGGAGTTACGTGTGTGCAGGAGGGGACATAAACAGAGTGCAGCGTTGCTAGGATACTCGCAGATAAAGATCTGGCAGGCTGGGAACAAGAGCGGTACAACTTCATTCTACGGTGTTGCTCCTGTATAGTTAGACCAAGTTTTGATTATTACTAAAGAGCGCAAGTGGGGTGCGTATTGAATGAATATAAGTTTGCTATAAAGAGTGCTTTAATGACGTCACAAGTGTGGGTGGAGTTGCACCTATTAGGTACGCTGACTTTAAGCTCACAACTATCTGGTAGTGGACGTGATTTCATAGCATTTATTCATCATTCTTTGCTTACTCCCGTACTTCTACACTTGCTGGCATATTTTTAAACTTCCTCTTTTAGTTTTTTTACATTCATCCATATGTCTTCACTTATTTATTCGTCAGAAAGTCAGAAAGCACGAAAGATTCGAGAAAGCTGGATTTGCAGTGAAAGATAAGCCCTTGGGCAGAACACTACGTATGAATGAATGAATGAATGAATGAATGAATGGATGAAAAAAAATGTTTTATTTAACGACGCTCACAACTGCAGAGGTTATATCAGCGGCTCTGGATGTGCCGGAATTTTGTCCCGCAGGAGTTCTTTTAATGCCAGTAAATCTACTGACATGAGCCTGTCGCATTTAAGCACACTTAAATGCTATTGTCCTGGCCCGGGATCGAACCCGCAACCTTGGGCATAGAAGGCCAGCGCTGTACCAACTCGCCAACCAGGTCGACGAATGAATGAATGAATGAATGAATGAATGTATAAGTATCCATAAGCGATATCTGACGTCGTATGGTGAATGAAGTCGTGATTTCTGAGACCGGGACCAAAAGATTGTTTTTTTTTCTGCATCATCAAACCCCATCCGTCTTATTTTCTATTACAGTCACAAAGCCCTCTTACGTACTTACTTACTTACTTACGGCTTTAAGGAACCCGCAGGTTTATTGCCGCCCTCACATAAGCCCGCCATCGTCTCCTATCCTGTGCAAGATTAATCCAGTCTCTATCATCATATCCTACCTCCCTCAAATCCATTTTAATATTATTCAACCATCTACGTCTCGGCCTCCCCAAAGGTCTTTACCCTCCGGCCTCCCAACTAACACTCTATACGCATTTCTGGATTCGCCCATACGTGCTACATGCCCTGTCCATTTCAAACGTCTGGATTTAATGTTTCTAATTATGTCAGATGAAGAATACAATGCGTACAGTTCTGGGTTGTGTAACTTTCTCCATTCTCCTGTAACTTCATCCCTCTTAGCCCCAAATATTTTCTTAGGCCCCTTATTCTCAAATACCCTTAATCTCTGTTTCTCTCTCAGAGTGAGAATCCAAGTTTCACAACCATACATAACAACCGGTAATATAACTGTTTTATAAATTCTAACTTTCAGATTTTTTGACAGCAGGCTAGATGACAAAAGCTTCTTAAGCGAATAATAACAGGCATTTCCCATATTTATTCTGCGTTAAATTTCTTCCCGAGTATCAGTCATATATTTTGTTACTGTTCCTCCAACATATTTGCATTTTTCTACCTCTTCGGAAGATAAATCTCCAATTTTTATCTTTCCTTTCCGTACAATATTCTGGTCACGAGTCATAATCATATACTTTGTGTTTTTGGGGGTTTACTTCCAAACTTATCACTTTACGTACTTCAACGCCCTCTATCGTGTTTAATAAGAGGGCTGTATTATTATCAGAAAAAATTGATCCCTCGCGATTTAGTTCTGTTCATTTCTTTTACTTTATTCTGTAGCCTGTATAGAGATGGAATCCGCCTGTTTTACTTCTACAAAAACAAAAAAACGATAAAGCATCCATTTGTTTTCTTGATTACAGCCCAATCGATGCATTTGTTTCTCCCCTTTTGATGAACAACAAATTGACGGTGGTTACTAATTAGCGCTGGTGACAAATGCATATCTTTCTCAAGTCAGAAATTAGTAAATCGAGACAAGGTGCTAGGAGATTAATTTCATGCAACGCAATGAACAATAAATAAATCAGACATCGACTGATTGGTAATCAGGGACTGATTTGATTTGAATTTCTGCAACCGGATCTAGATGCTGTATTTCCCATTACTTGGTGCAACATATCTACAGGAATTTCAGAAACTTTGTTAGGAAGTCTTTCTTTGAGTTCTTCGATACTTCGTGGAAGTGAATCACAGAGCAGCTTACCTTTCAAATATTCTTGCAAGAATAAACTCGCATGGTACCAGATCTGGCGATCTTACGGACCACGGGATATCGCCAGAACTGGAGATAATGTGGTCTGGAAACAAGCGTTTCACTGTGTTAATTGGTTGTCTAGCAATGTAACTGATCTCCCCATTCTGTTGAAACAACATGTCTGGATTGGTTTCAGGTTTCTTGAATCATTCCAACATATCACTCTGATCTGATGGTAATGGAATTTCCAATATCGCCCTCAAGGTTATGAGGACCGATTATTTCAAAGGATGCCATTGCGTACTACGCAGAGAATTTGGCATGTCCAGTGGTTACTGCTGCATTTTGTGAGGGTTGGTTGCTGTCCAGTACCAAACGTCTTGCTTATTAACATATTCACACGGATGGCAGTGTGCTTCATCGATTTATTAACATTGTGAAGAGCGTCGTTAATGTCTATGAGGTGGAACAGTTGGGTTCAAAAGTCATACGATTTATTTGATCAGCTTCCTTTAATTCTTGCACTACTTAAATTTTGTATGTACATTGCTCCGCCGATTTAGTAGAATACATTTGAGTCTAAAGGAAACAGAAAACAATACAACGAGGTCTGTTGTGACGAGAATCCAAGCCTCCGCATACCGGTAAGGCATCATGTCACAAACACATGTTCACGTCTCAGTATTTTTGACAATGTAAATATTGTTCAACGCCTAGAAAACGGCTCAAATATTAAATTATTATGATCTACCAAAAATACATATATTTCTGTGCAGAAATTCTGCGTTATCATATATTCTATCCATTCTTCATCATATGATAACGAAGAATTCCTCCACGGAAATATATGGACTTCGGTACATCATAATTATATGATGTGCGTAGGTAATCACTTTTTTTTTACAAAGATTACAAAGATTTTATTGCAAGCAAAAATTTCATAAAATGAGAAAGATTTTGCAATGCTATTGTAATACTCGTATATGAATATTCTTCAAAATTCGAAATTGATTACCAATCTCATAGTCAAATAGGCTACATATTACAATTTATTGTATAAATACAATGTAACTGGGTCACACCCGAAAAAGGAAGATGCTTGAGGTCGGGTGTGACCAATAATGAAAACTGGGTAGAAGAAAAAAGTAATGTAATAATAATAATAATAATAATAATAATAATAATCACAACTGTGATTAAACTGTTAAATGTAATTACACATAAAGTTTAAAAAGATTAAGAAAAAAAGCAAAAACAAACAAACAAACAGTACCATAGCCTGTACATAAACATACTAAGTTAAGAATACAACATTGTTAAAATGACAGAAAAAATAAATAAAGAATAAGAATTTACATGATTATAATTTAAAAAACAGTTCAAGCACTTGTTTTTTGAATAATGTATTGTTTAATAATTTTAGTTTAGTATTCCTCTTTATAAAATCATTATATAATCTTGGACCGTAATTAGAACTGTGCCTTAGACCTGCTTCAGTCTTACATTTTGATTCAATGAGAGGAAGCGAAATACTGGATCTTCTTGTGTTGTGGTCATGCTCGGATGATATAAATTTACCTTGATATTTATGGTAGTGATTCAAAATAGTATACATATAAATTTGCTTGATATTTAAAACATTAAATTAAAGACGGCGCTCATCTCGTCGGATCCTGGCCACGTAATGAGTGCACCTCTGTACATAGTACGTTGGACATTGTGCCACTGTCACATATTCTTTGACACAGTACATGATGGTAGCCCACCAAAGGGAAAACTGAGAGGTAGAACTTAAACTGAAGGGATTCGATCCGGCATTTTTTTTGGAATATCTTTATTATTTTTTTTTTTGCAATACAAAACTATATACAACTATAGCATTAACAAAAACATTTCAAACAGACAATATTTAATAAAATAATAGTCCCAAAACAATGTTGAACAATCTGATTGAGAATCACCTAGTTCAACAAAAGTAAATATTTCTGTACATATGATACAGATATTATATTACTCATCGGAACTGGAATCCGACGTGGCTTAGTGGATAAAGCGTCAGCACATAGAGCTGAAAACCCGGGTTTGAGTCCCTGTGTCGGAGAGAATTATTTTTCTCTATTCTATTCATATTTCATCAAATATTAAGGATATTGCTGGAGAGTTTAAAGTAATATTTATTTATTTATTTATTTATTTTATATTTATTTATTTTTATTTATTTATTTATTTTATAGGTAGATATATTATAGGAAACAAAATTAATTTGTATTAACATATCAGTTTCACTTTTTATAGTGAATAAAATTAACAACTCTTAAATACCTATTCCCATATGATCGAAGTTTTCCTGACCATAATATTTATCGACTTTTATACTCTACCGCTTGTTGATTGCAGGGGACTTGCTCCGTGTGATATATCGAAGTAGGTGGACATTGACCTTCTTCTATATCGACGGAGCAGTGTAGGCCTATACTTAAGTAAATCCTTCGCACACAGGTGTTCGACAAGCCAAGTAAAACTGTATGACGACGCAGAACGCTTATGACTACGAAGCATGGCAATTGGAATTAAATGTTTTCGAGCATACTTACAGAGTTCTTTGTTTACTTGGGACTTTATTACCGCAGAACCAATTGCTTCAAAATTCTGCACCAAGATGCTAAGGCCATAGACTGATGGTGCCGCATCATTGCGATATATAGGCCTATTCTAGTGATATTGAAACACCTGTAATGCAAAATAAATTTAGAATTCAAGATTTAAAACCGAATAACTGAGTGGAACAGGATTAAACTGATACCCGATTTCTCAGTAGCGCAATTGATGGTCGGTGGTTGTGTCGAGTCCGAATGATAGACAACTTTCATTCGCTCAGTTTAGCTATCTGGACAAACCGGTTACTCAAGTGAAAGTAAAATGTGGAGGTACATGAGCTACTAAGGCCCGGTTTTATAAATACGGTTAATCTAAAGATTATATTAAACCTAAGTTAAACCTAACCACGAGTTTAACTTAACATGCCGTATTACAGAGTCTCGGTTAAATTAAACCATAGTGGAATACGATTGGTATTACTGTTAGGAAAGAAAAGAAGAACATCGCAACTGTTTAATCATGTTATTGATTTTAAATAGTCGACGCTCGTGGAGAATCTTCACTAAGAAACATCTTTGTTCTTCGATATCAGAGAGAGTATCATAAAAAATCCTAAAGATGACCAATACCGCGTACTTCAGTATGCTTGTCAGACTTAACCTCAAATAGTTTCTTAACGCTGGCTACCAACGTTATACTCCCAAACACAATGCAACCAAACTAAACCTTGCATGACCATCCGCGACGTAGGCCTAACTCCATACAGAATCAACTGAGTAACTGAGTAATGAAGTAATAATATTAGTGTGCGTATTTTATGTGTTGTCTAGAACATTTACGAAACAGAATTCAGTAAAAGAATAAAATTACTTACTTTTACGAGTCTAGTAAAATTATGTAATATTATTAGTGTGCTTATAAATTAGGCCCCATAGTAAAACTTACCAGGAGACTGTCTGCCACACACAGTACAATGCGCAATAGGTTTATAATAGATTTACGAACACCACCTTAATCTTCCATCGTTTTCAGTATGCCTACTACCAGAGGAAAATTAGTGCAGCGCAACTAGTAACTGATGCAGAGATTCAACAGAATGATTTCAAAAATAAAAAAGAAATAATTTATCTTTTTAAATAATCTTTAAATTCAAACCCTAAAACACATATTTTTGCATTTTCTCATTTTTCTGTTGCATGTTGTATACGAGTTTCAATTTTTCGAAACAAGGTTAGGACTATAAGCCTAATTCTGAAGGTTAGGACTGTCTGCTTCGAAAAACCTCAATCTGTTTTAAAACTTATGTTCATTTATATTTCAAAGTGGTGCATTCTATTTCGAAAAATTCTTGGCCACCGTGGTCGTTCAGTAATATTGATCACTCACATATCGTCACTCATAAGTTCTTGAAAAACATCTGCAATATCCACGTACATATTGCGGGAACCGCCATCTTGCACTGTTGAGCCTTGAACTGCAGTTTAAACGGCAGACAACTGCCGATCAAGTTAAACTCAATTTAACTTAAGATTAACTGGTAGTTAAGTTTATAATACGAAGCAGAACGAAAAACTTAAGTTTAAACCTTACGTTCAGTTTAAACTGAAGTTTTTCGTTCTGCTTCGTATTATAAACCTTAACTACCAGTTAATCTTGACTTAGCTTAAGTTTAATTTGACCGGCAGTCCTCTGCCGTTTAAACTGCAGTTCAAGGCTCAACAATGCAAGATGGCGGTTTCCGCAATACACGTGGATATTGCAGATGTTTTCCAAGAACTTATGAATGACGATAAGTGAATGATCAATATTACTGAACGACCACGGCGGCCAAGAATGTTTCGAAGTAGAGTGCACCACTTTGAAATATAAATGAATATAAGTTTTAAAACAGATTGAGGCTTTCGAAGCAGACAGTCCTAACCTTCAAAATTAGCTTAATAGTCCTAATCTTGTTTCGAAAAATTGAAATTCGGATACAACACGCAACAGAAAAATGAGAGTGCAAAAATATGTTTTAGGGGTTGAATTTAAGGATTATTTGAAAAGACAAATGATTTCTTTTTTATTTTTGAAAACATAATATTGAATCTCTGCATCAGTTACTAGTTGCGCTGCGCTATTTTTCCTCTGGTAGTCCTAAGCAAACTGAAAACGAGGGAAGATTTCGGAGGCGTCCGTAAAGCTACTATAAACCTATTGAGCATTGTACTGTGTGTGGCAGACAGTCTCCTAGCAAGATCTGCTATAGAGCCTGATTTATAAAAACACTAATAATATTACCTAATTTTACTAGACTCATGTCCGCACCTGTGGAGTAATGGTCAGCGCGTCTGGCTGCGAAACCAGATGGCCCGGGTTCGAATCCCGGTCGGGGCAAGTTACCTGGTTGAGGTTTTTTCCGGGGTTTTCCCTCAACCCAATACGAGCAAATGCTGGGTAACTTTCGGTGTTGGACCCTGGACTCATTTCACCGGCATTATCTCCTTCATATCATTCAGACGCTAAATAACCTAGGTATTGATACAGCGTCGTAAAACAACCCAATAAATTAAAAACACTAGACTTATAAAAATAATTGTATTGTTTGACTGAATTGTTTCATGAACATTCTAGACAGCACACAAAATACGCACACTAATATTATTACTTCATTACTCAGTTGAGTCTGTATGATGTTACGTCACGGATGGTCATGCAAGGTTTAGTTTGGTTGCACCGTGTTTGGGTGTATAATGTTGGTAGCCAGCGTTAAGAAACTATTTGAGGTTAAGTCTGACAAGCATACTGAAGTACGCGGTATTTGTCCTCTATAGGTTTTTTTATGATACTCTCTCTGATATCGAAGTACAAAGATGTTTCTTAATGAAGATTCTTCACGAGCGTCGGCTATTTTAAATCAATAATGTAATTAAACGGCTGCGATCGTCTTCTTTCCTAGCAGTAATACCAATCGTATTCCATTACGGTTTAACTTAACCGAGATTCTGTAACACTATACGCTGAGTTAAACTCCCGGTTAGGTTTAACTTAGTCTTTAGATTAACCGTATTTATAAAACCGGGCCTAAGAAAGCAAAATAAATCTACTGAAAACTTAAATTTCAGTATGTGACAGAAGTTGAATCCTGTCCTAATCCCCATTTCAGTTTGGTTGATAAGCTTTCCCCTCTACTCACA
This sequence comes from Periplaneta americana, assembly GCF_040183065.1. NCBI lineage: Eukaryota > Metazoa > Arthropoda > Insecta > Blattodea > Blattidae > Periplaneta > Periplaneta americana. The sequence continues at coordinate 68,395,233 of NC_091120.1, read as the reverse complement.
CTCTTTACCATCCGTGAAGGGAAAGATGCTACTGGCTATCTTACTAACGTTCGACTAATTGACTTTGAACTTAGTGAAAATCCTTATCATTGAAAAGGTTTACCGGTAATCTATATTTCGAAAATCTATACTAAGCGTTTATATTTCATTTTATTGTTGTTTATATCAACAGCACATTAAAAACCTACTGACAGCAGAAGATAAATGTTTTCTTCACCGCTAGTTGCTACTCTAAGTATAACAATGGGACAGTCTGCACTGTGTCACTCCCCCCTGACTTCATAATACAAACTAATATTCCTTAATTTAATTAATTATTAGTTAAAAATATTGTAAGAACGACACTAAAATATACTCAAACATGTAATTGTCAAACATCTGTGTCATTGTATTTTATAGCCATGTATGTACTTTATTTAATATTTTATTTTCTTGTGTGTACAACTTGGGGGGTGCAGGTATAAGAGGTAACAGCTACCGGTCTGTTACAGACTCAGGGACAGTAGAAGGGGAAAGAAATACCTTAGCATCCTCTCAACTTGTATGAAATGTCGTTTAGTAGCGAAAGCAGGAGCACCAGCTTCTCGTTTAACGTTGGGCTTCTTTAATTTTGACATCCTGCCTCACAAGTTGAAGTAAGAAAGTACAAGAAAGAAGAACACGCTGTTGTGCCGTTGTTGCGCGGGGAGGGGTTCTTGCTGCGAGAGACAGGAGGATTGTTTTCACGGCTAATTGACTTTAAGCCCCAGTCAGCCAACCAAACAGCAGCAGCTAAAGTTTTAGACTCGAGCACACCCACAGGTCCTACTGTCGCAAGTACCGCAGTGTCCAAAGTTTGCACCGTTATAAGGCGCAATCAGAATAAATTCACACACTACACGAAACAGTTGAACGTCCCACGGGCATGGGCAGCCTACTGCGTTGTCGCGACAACGAGCTAGTCATGCTGAATCTCTTGGCTCGTGACACCTGTGACTCATTCTTTGAGGGCCGATTGTATAAACCATTTAATCTTAGATCAGAGGTTAAATTGATCCTCCTTCTAGCTGAACTTGGAATTTTGTGTTGTATAAAGTCTAATCTTAGATTAATTTGTCTTAAACTAAAGTCAACTTCGACTGAAGAAATTTCTCAGATTAAGTTAGGTGATCCAAGTTCAGTTATTTCTTTTCTGTTTGAAATATACGAGTGGCAGATTGTGCAAAAAGAGTAACCATTATTATTAATATTAATAGATATGATATGTACAGTTTCCCTGGAAAAGGATGAGACGATTGAATATTCCTAAGTCTCAGATGTAAGACACTGCGCATGATCGGAGACCAGAGCACCGATACACAAGATAACGAATATTGAGTTACTTAAATTCAGGCTATTTGGTTTGTTACTAGCATCGTTCCGAAATTCAATTAAAAAACTGCAAAAAATATGATAATATTACGTAAATAAAAGATAAATATATACATAAATCGTGTAGTTAAATCGACAATGGACCTTCATGACTAGATCGACACTCCGCACAGAAAGGAGAGCTTTCATGTCGTTTCCATAGCTCAGACGGTAAGACTTCTGCGTGTTGTGTAGAAGAGTGCGAGTTCGATTCTTAGTCTACACAACAATTTTTTTTTTGTCTAAATAACGTTGAAATAGCTAAGTCACGTTGAAATATAGTTTTACAAAGTCCTGAGTTTAAGTGTTAATGATCGCAAACAATACAAAATTACAAGTTATAATATTATAAACGTTAATCTAATGAATGCATTTATACACACACATATATACAATGTAAATGCATATATATTAAAAACTAACAATTAAAATGAAATTAAAAAAATATATAATAATAGACAAACTTTTACAAAGGTTTAGAGTCCTTAGGCTATGTCATTTGTTGAGTAATTATTACAATAATTTATTAATAGCTTTCCCATATGTGTAAGAAATGCACTCGCAAAAAACAATTTTTGTTAAAAGTATGGCTTTGGATTATTTCATTCTCACCCCTGCAGTTAATTTTAACTATTTTATCTACGTGTTTGCATTCAATTTTATTCATGTTATGATTGAATGTATAAGCACTGTTGCAGTTATTGACTAATTACATATATTAATAATAATTATTAAATACATCTGTTAAGTAACCAATTGCAGTATCTTTTGCAAAATCTTGAATGTTTAAGTTGTCAATAATATTTCTGTACTATATACTATAATACGTTAAAAGAATTTGCAATAGATTTGGGATCCTCTACTTTATAATCATTGGTTTTAATGAAAAAATATTTTCTTTCTTAGGATATCTACAAGTTTAAATTTAATAATATTACGAATAGGTTTAATTGCATTATCTGAATTTTGTACTTTTCTACTCAAATATATTCTATTTCCCTCTTTCATAATTTTTTATAAATTACACTGTACTTCTTGCAGTATTTAAGAACATGAAGATCATTACATTGCAACTCATTACATATAGATTCTTCTTTTTAATACACGAGATTTTGAAGTCCCTGCGTTATCTACATGTTTTAACTTTTGAATTTTTTCACAACATTGAGTGGAGAACATCCACTGAAGTGATTATGAAATTAAGTGAAAAATTCAATATATTTACTCTTAATATCAGTAGTACCAGTATCATATATGTTTTTCCAAGATTCATTTTGTAGACATAAATGTAAATAATCACTAGATACAGCAATTACGATCCTTTCTTAGTTTTTAAATTAATATTTTGAAATTGTTCAGTGACATTGGAAACACATAGGATTTGTTTATCATGGTCAGACAAGCCATTGATTATAGGTTCTGTCGAATAGGAATTCCGTCTAATTCTGTGTACAAAACGTTTATCAATGGCTGTGTTACTTCAGCTTGTATGCTATGGGAAAATGACCCTACGAGTAAGGTTTCCAGTTTCAAGGAGTGAATTTAATTTACTTTTACGGAAAAGTTCCGAGAGATAATCTATGTTTATGTCACTACAGATCACAAATTCCATATGAGATTTCTAAAGTATTTTCTTTACAAATTCAATGTTGGCTATAAATATTAATAAATAATGTAAGAAATATGAATGATTGTAGTTATAAGTCTCATTTACATTATAAAAAGCAAGAAGTTACATTCCTCGGCAAGATTCGAACTTTCGATGTTTGGTTTTGTCGTCCAACGCACAACCACGGACCTATTCAATGCTTATGTTAATAACATACAATTTAGCTGTAGCAATGTGGTGTCATAACTTGGGGTTTGTTTATTTAATGTAATTAGATTTAATTTGATTAGTTTCGCAACAATTGGACTTCCTGTTATATCCTGTTATTTAGATATTTAATTTAGGGTTGATTTATTAACTCTTACTATGCAAGATGCCTCTTATTTCAATAATTCTATATCATGTTAAATAGTCATTGTCTACACTAAAGTATTATCGTCATCTATCATTTCTCATCGTAATGGCGAACCGACGTGACATGAGACAGCGAGTTATAGCTCTAGTTGAGGCTGGATATGGGGCTAGATCTGCTGGCCGTTTGGTCGGTGTTCCTGGAAGTACAGCCGCGAGATGAGTTCATCGTTACCAAAATTTTGGGGAGGTCGAAAATCGCCCTATTCCTGGGCGTCCGCGGATTTCTTCATTGGAAAAGGATGCTCTCTTATTCGAGACAGTTCGACAGGACAGGACCCCTTTCTGACTGCTAACGAAATAAGAGCAGCATCTAACTTTCCCGGCTCTTCACAGACTGTGATCAGCAGGTTGAGGAACCGCGGTATTAGGAGCCGGAGGGCTGCGCAAATGGAAATATTGGGGGAAGCACAAGCTGTCGACCGTCTTGCCTTCGCTACCAATCGAGTGGATTTCGATTGGAGAAATGTAATTTTCTCCGACGAAACAACCATCTCGAGTGATTACGAAGGTCCTGTCCGTGTCTATCGTGAGGATGGTCTCCGACATGATCAGTGCTATGTGCACCGACGTGAAAGATCGGGGCGCTTTAGCATATCGTGTTGGGGGTGGATGTCTTACGATGGACCTGACGTTATAGAACGCATCGATGGCCGGTTTAATGCGGAAACTTACGAGCACAATCTGGAAAATATATTCCTTCCCTCCGCCCGAGAACGTTTTCCCGAAGAAACATTTCTGTTCCAGCAGGATAACCATCCCGTGCACTATGCTGCAAGCATTCAAAGATGGTTTCAAAGGAGACCCGAGATCGAAATCATTAATTGGCCTCCGAAGTCACCTGATTTGAATGTCATCGAAAATTTATGGGAGGAATTGAAAAAGAGAAGGATAGCCACCTATGCCCACCGACGCCCTCGAAATCGAGACGAATTGTGGGATCAAGTTGTTGACACCTGGGAAGATCTCGCCGGGGATCAGAACTTATTCCACAATCTCGTGACATCCATGCCGGATCGACTTAGAGCTGTAATAGAAGCTGATGGCATGTGGACAAGATTTTATGTTAACAGGTCTCTTTTTGTTTCTTATGATTTTTGTTTGAGGAAGAATACTTTTAACTTCCAAGTAAGATTTATTTCTTTTGACGAGGTTCAGTCCACTTGTAAGACCCAGAAATTAGGCATAAATTATTCCATATTTTTCGACAAATTAGACAGTCGAGGAACTCTGAACAAATTAATTACACCTCAATAAAAAAAAAGTTTTACCTGGGATCGAACACGAGACGTTTCGGTTATACAATGGAACCGGCACGCTACTATATGAGCTACCGAGACAAGACAGTGACAGCAGCAGTCCAGAATGTAGATCCCTTAGCAGGCATTTGCCATTCGGTACAGTGAAGCAATGATATTTTGGGACTCGAGCTATGTTGTGAAATCCTGGCCTTAAATGGCAGTCTTCTTCGTGATCCTTATTCTGGTCCTTGTCCTTGTTGTGGTCCTTGTAACAATTCTTGTACTATCTGTCATGTTATGTATCTCTACGTCGATATCGAGTGAACCGCGCTGTAGAACTTTAACTTCCGACGACCAAGAATCGTCTCATTCTTTTTCAGGGTAACTGTACATTTATATATATTTTTTTCAATTTCTTGCCTTAATACACAAATATTATTATATTTTATAAAGCTTTATCGTGTTTCAGCAGTATCAAATAACATAACCTATAATTATAACAACCATTAATTATTAATGGATATGATAGGTACATTATTTTTCAATTAACTGTATTACTAAACGAAAATTGTCGTTTTATAAAGCTTTATTATGTTTAGCAGTATCAAACACCATAACATGATAACAATTTCGAGAACGGTCACCTTCTTCTTATTATTGTCCGCCATTATTTACAATGCACAAAACAAACCAGTGTCTCCAACAGAGTGTACGGAAAGTCGCCAAAAAGTAATTGGAAAGTCGCTGGATTTCTCATTATCAACAAAGAAAGATTAAGTTTTGTCACTATGGGGTGCTAGAAAGGTCGCTAAATCCCTATTTAAGCCATATAAAAGTTAAAAGAAATTATCGTTGAAAGAGAGTTAAAGTCGCTACATTGGCAACACTGAACAAACCTGTACAACATGGCCCGCGCATCACATACTTCACCTGTTTATGCGATGTTGCCAAATCCTTTTCACGTGCACTTAGATTGCATTTGAACCAAGGTAATATGATCGCAGAAAAGTTTTATACAATAGAAGAAGTGTCTGAACTCGGTTCACTTTCCGATCTTCGATCAAAGTTGATCTTTAGTCAGGGAGTTTTATACAATTGGGCCTAAGTCGTTCCGACATTTTCGTGATTTTTAAAATTGGAAATCGCTTTTTAATTTTTTCGTGCAATTGGGCAGCATTAAGTGAAACAAGTCTTTGTAGTCTATCCTTTCCTATAACGCCAGAAAGAAACTTCAAGTAATAAGGCCATTATGAATAATAATTTTACAGAAGAGTACCAAGCAAAGTTACAATAATGAGGTTGTTAAGTTAACTATCGGATCCGGGTTTAGTGGGTTCAATCCCGATGGAGAACGATAAGCTCTAAAGCTTGGTATCAATCCTTAGGATGGCTTTCTTCTTTCGGAAGGTAAACAAAGCTAGGAAGCTCGTGTAGTAATCTTACGGCATGTATCAGAATCTTCTCCTTGAAGAAGAGTATGAAAGCAAAATTTATTGATCATGGACAGACATCAATGCTAGATTAGCAACACCATCATACTTAGGCAGGGCTGATCATATTAGGAAGTTTAAATGTAGAAAACAAAGAACGGACGTGGCAAAATTTTCCTTTGTTAACCGCACAATAGTAGACTGGAACAGCTAACCTGCGGTAATCTTTCAGGGTAGTCCTCTCAGAATCAATACATTTAAGGAAATGTTGAGAAGATTAGACTGAAAATGTAATTGTAGGTGCAGTGTAATTATCTAAGTTGTGTCATGTAATTAATTAAGGTATGTAATTTAGTTGATATGTAAATAAATTAAGGTGATATGTAATTAATTAAGATGATATGTAATTAAGTTGATTTGTAATTAATTAAGGTGATATGTAATTACTTAAATTGGTAATAGTTGGGTGAAATAGAAGTACTTATAAGTTAGGTTTACTTTTGCTCATTGTTAGGCGTTATTATAGAATAGTTTTTATTTATATTGCTAGGTTTATTGCATCTATTTATTTATAGTTAGAAATAAATTTAGGTTTATTTTATTTTATTTTATTTTATTTTTCCTTGTATTGCTGTAATTATTATATAATTGTAATGGTATTATTGTATATTATATATCACTACCACCGGGTGTTGTAGTGTTAATAAATGCATGCATGCATACATACATGCATGCATACATGCATACATACATACATACATACATACATACATACATACATACATACATACATACATACATACATACATACATTTCTCACCTATATTACAATATTCGATTCTGGAGGAAGGAAATTGGAACATCGGTGTAGCCCAGACGATAAAGTGTTTGTCTGCTGATCCGAAACTACACTCGGACATGGATGCGATTCCCGCTTGAGTTTTTAAAATACTATTCCACACTGTACATAATCATATGACGAATTCGCGATCTCATCTCGCCAAATACCATCTCGCTGTCACCAATTCTATCGACGCTATATAACCTAGTAGTTGATACAGTGTAGTTAAATAATCAAACAAAAATATAGGCAAGTGGACCAATATGGATGATCCAAGTGCGTGGTTGTTTTCACCATTCCATATAGAAAGTAAACATACATTAATACCTGCATACATACAGACGTGGACAAATTTAGTAGACTAAAACGTTTTTCTTGGAAATATAAAATTCGTCATATCAAATATCAGTATATTTCACAGAGTTTCTATTGTTGTAAATATGATTGTTTACATCTTCTAGTATATTTTTCCAATGGTTAAGTATATTTTGTCTGGCCATGTTGGTACTACTGGTGTTTCAATTATATACTGCAGAAGATATTCAACAGTCTGTTCTCCCATGGCCTGCAAGAAGACCGGACATGAACGAAATTGAAAATCTGTGATCTACACTGAAGAAAAAAGTGAACAAAATGAGGCTTACAGCAAAACATGAACTCATTTAAGCACTGGTTAAATGATGCTGATCTTTAAAGAAAGTGCCAAACTTTGGTTTCCAACATCCCTGACAAAATCAACGTGTTAAAGAAGAATAAGGGAATGTTCACAAAATATTAGTAACCTCCAGACCCAATTTTTTGTTCATTATTTCTATGCAAAATACATTTTTGTTCATTATTTCGGCCGATAAACACAGCTTTATTGCACATATAATTAATTTAGTCTAATAATTTGTCCTCGTCTGTACATACACACACACACACACACAAATATGAATATTGAATGACAATGAACAAATTGCATTTAATTACGAAACGAAATTCAAATAAAAAATTTGCACTTTCTACTGGTAGTAAACAAAAAAATTCTCGTTGGGAATATCAGAGTTTATTATTTTTAGTTAAAATGTTGCAAAGTGCATAAAATCTTTGTACTTTCACTATTGCAATCAACAACTCTCCGTGAGTGTATCAATGAAACAAATAAATGCAGTAAGAAACATACACGAAATATTGTATGGGGTCCTAATAATACAGGCATAGTGTTTATATGGTAGACCTCAAATTCGGACTTCATTATGTCTACTGGATTGTAAAAGTAAAATAAAATTGTAGTAATATTCAACCCTAAGAATCAAAGGTGTAATAATAATAATAATAATAATAATAATAATAATAATAATAATAATAATAATAATAATGTTCCAGTGGGGAGTGTTTGGTTGAAAATGCTTCCAAATTTTATTTTAAAGGAGAGAACAGAACAGTTACCTAGTTTGCAGAAAAATCAAGTTTTGTCCATGTAGAGGATAACTTACTCCCATAATCCTAAAGCATTTTAATATAGGTCTATAGGGTGCTTTGCATAGACATTTCGCTAGCCCGCTCTACGAGCGTGCTAAACTAGCCCCGGCTATCGACTGATACTTGTACAGGATTCATATGATATCATATCGCTAACACTGGTTTATGAATACGAAAAGCGTTAGTTCGCTGATCATCCACCGGAAGCCCGCGCTAAGAATGTCTATGAAAATGGCTCATAAATATTTTTATATGAATTACACCTCGAATTACAGTGTGGACTGGGTATCAAATTCTCGTTAGTTTGAAGAAATAGGTATTGTATGAAAATACTGCAATCTCCCCTCAGCTTACTTTTGGGTCGACAAAGAGAATGGACTAACAGTTATACATATTTAAAAATTTAAAAACTAACTCTTGAAATACGTTCTGCTTTTCCTTTCGAGTTTTCAAATTATTTATTTATTTATTTATTTATTTATTTATTTATTTATTTATTTATTTATTTAATTTAATTTAATTTAATTTAATTTTATTTTATTTTATTTTATTTTATTTTATTGTATTTTATTTTATTTTATTTCACTTCACTTCACTTCACTTCACTTCATTATTTATTTATTTATATATTTATATACTTATATACTTATTTATTTATGTATTTATGTATGTATTTATTTATGTATTTATGTATGTATTTATTTATTTATGTATTTATGTATGTATTTATTTATTTATGTATTTATGTATGTATTTATTTATTTATGTATTTATTTATTTATGTATTTATTTATTTACTTATTTATTTATTTATTTTTAATTTATTAATTTTTTACTTATTTACTTACTTATTTACTTACTTACTTAGTTACTTATTTACTTATTTATTTACTTATTTATTTACTTATTTACTTATTTATTTATTTACTTATTTACTTACTTATTTACTTACTGATTTACTTATTTATTTATTTATTTACTTACTTATTGACTTATTCATTTATTCGTTTATTCATTCATTCATTCATTCATTCATTCATTCATTCATTCATTCATTCATTCATTCATTCATTCATTCGGCGCTCAGCGCACAAATGACCCATCCCACAAAATTATATTTCCGCTTTAGCTTCTTGTAACATTGCACGAAATGCAAATTAGTGGTAGATTCAAAGATTCTAAATCCATTGCACTTATCTGCCAAAACAGTAATAATTAATAATCAATAATTCGAATAAATGTATTTATGGGTAATACTGCTCGGTTGTCAACGTCTAGTAGTCGGGATATATGAAGGTAATGTTGAAGATGAAAGCAATCGAAATGTGATTAAGATGAATATGATGGATGAAATGTATGTAATGAGATGATTATTAACATCTTGATGAAGATGAAACGGGTGAACGAAATGGTGACGTTGGTGAAGATGCTGATGAAACGAAGGTGCTAAAGTTATAAGTATGAATTTAAAGGAGAGATAATATGATGAAGATGCAACTTGAAAAGTATAAAAGTTGTATTTAAGTAAAGGAGTTGAAGATAAAAGGAGGACGGTGAAGACGAAATATGGAGTTCGGAATGAGACTAATATGGAATTGTCTATTTATGTCATCTTAAATTTCCCACTTTGAGGAGACAATGTTACACATCAACTTTGGGTTTTAGTTTGTGTGTTTTCAGAAAAGTTGTAAGAAGTATAGCACTGTTTTAAATTTATCCTTCTGTAGGGAGAAATTATGCTAGAGTAATCCTTCATGCATTTGCTCTACAGAATGAGAAACCTCATGTTTCATGTTAAGCGACACTGGTACGTTGACCCAGCATGTCTGGGTAGTAAAACATGACACCACTTGCTACAAACGTCACAGCTTTAACTGCCCATAAAGATTCCGCCATTTTAAATAAATGAGTACTAGAACAAAGCTCCAGAAACAATATTCACCATGAATATGTTACATTAACGATTGCCTTGCACCTGTGGCCTTTGCAGTGGTAGAATATATGCTCTTTTAATGGCTACTCCTCATGTATGGTCATAACGACAGCAACTTGAGATGTTATAGCGTAGGCTCAGTATCATTATCAAATTTAGATTATGAATTAGTACAGATATACTCACATGGTATTATACTCCTACTCTTTATATCAATAATATTATTTTTGTCACAATATTACATAAAAATTCATGGTTGTTCAGTAGGGTAAACATTGGTAATTTCGTGATAATTTTATGAAAACTAATTTAAAATGCAAATGTGTAACTATTTTCTTATTCCGATTTTTCCGTCTAAGAGACGATAATGTGCTGTACAAATTTGAAGACATAAAAGATTGGATATATTTTTGAACAATTGCCAAAAACCACTTTTATAACTTGAGCTAATTAGTTGGTTATTTCGTGATAACCTTGGTAATTTCGTGATATTACATTGATAATTTCGTGAGACATAGAAGAATTCTGGAAAAAATTCATTAAAGTCAAATGAAATTATTATTTATTATTACAAGACTTCAAACATAGTAATTCCGGCTAATATTCATAGCAAGAAAACATAGAAATACATATCAACATATAATATTAATGAAATCAAAATGAAAATTGAAATTAAAAAGGGATCTTCTTTGCCCTGAAAGGGTGAACACTTTTATTATGGACTTTACTATAGGCTATGTTACGAGGGTCACTACAAAAGTAATGCACAACATTTATCCAAAAATTACATTATTATCCTACAGCTTTGCTATTTTCACGGAATGTAGATACATCCTTTAGGAACAAAATATCACTTTTTCACATAATCCCCGTCCCTTTAAACTGCCTTACGCCACCTAGGAACGAGGGCCTATAGACTAGCACTGTAAAAGTCTGGATCAACACGTCTGAGCCACTCTTTAGCAGCGTGCACGAGGGAGTCATCTTCTAACCTCGTTCCTCGAAGGGATCCTTTAGTTTACGAAAGAAATGGTAATCGCAAGGCACCAGATCAGGACTGTAAGGCGGATGTTTCAGTGTTGCCTATCCCAGTTTTCTGATCTGGTCTGTGGTCTTGTGACTGACATGTGACCGTGCGTTGTCGTGCAATAGCAGAACATCCTGCTTTTCCGGATGTGGTCGAACACGACTCATTCGAGCTTGAAGTTTCTTGAGAGTTGCCACATACGCGTCAGAATTAATGGTGGTTCCGTGTGGTATGATGTCCACAAGCAAGAATCCTTCTGAATCGAAAAATAGAGTAGCCATAACTTTTCCTGCCGAAGGCAAAGTTTTGAATTTCTATTTCTTTGGTGAATTTGCATGATGCCACTCCACTGTCTGCCTCTTTGTGTCCGGTTCAAAATGGTGGAGCCATGTTTCATCTCCTGGCATAATGGCACAATTCTTGCAAGTAAGTCATCTCCACCATTCGCATACTGGCCCAAAAGTTCACTGGGCACTGTTTCTCGAGTTTCTTTGTGGACTTTTGTCAACATCCTCGGAACCCATCTGACACAAAGCTTTCTTAACCGTAATTCCCAACAAAATGTCACCTCAAACAGCTAAGATTTCTATCAGTAAAGCTAAGCCTATATGGCGACTACAGGTGTATCTAAAATTCCAAAAAATCTTTTCTAAAATTTCATTAAGATATAATAAATCTTTGTACCAAATACCATATGCTTACGTTCAGTAATAAGCCTGTAATGCAATTATAAACATCCACGAAATTTGTACGCCTGAAAAATCGACTCTAACTTGCCCTCTCCAAACACAAAAGCTCACTGAAGCAGCTACAATAGTCACACAAAGCGTTGCTGTATGTTTTTGGAAACCGGACAACATATGCAATCCCTTGGCGGAAATTTGAATCTCGTAACACCATTGGTTAGTTCACGAAACAGCCAGGAAAAAATATCACGAAATAACTACTGCCATGAAATTACCAATGTTTACCCTACTTTATATGGTGTAATTGTTTCTTTTAAGTTCCGTCAGTTTTATCTGTCTTTATAAGTACCTTTTCTGTTATTTTAATACGTACAATATTTAAATATTATAGTGAATTTTGGAGAAAGTTTATATTTCTTGCTATTTTTTCGCATCCTGTTTTGCTAGTAGGTTTAGTATTCACTCATTGCAACAAGTGCTTTACACAAATATTTGCTTTTCTATGTATCTTTCTCCCTCTAAAAAAGTTTTCAAAATTAAAAATTTGGTCTTTTTCATGATTTAAGACTACCTTAGAATTTCAAAGAAAAGGAAAACTAAATTAAAAACTCAATAAACTGTACACAATAATCATTCGACATCCTACAAGATCTTCACAAACCTAATTGTTTATCCATTATTTAACAACTTTGCTTTAATGGTGATATTACCTAGCGTCGATGGAATTGATGATAGAAATGTGATATTTTGGCTAGATGAGACAGATGATTCGCCATTAATTATATGATATTCGCGAGAAAAGACTGTGAATAAACAATCAAAATCAAGCGACATTCTGACCCAAGCTCAAGTATTGCTTCAGATCAAGAGACCAGCTCCTTACTGCTGAGCTACGCTGATGGCTACAAACCAAGTCTAACTTAACCAAACATAACATAACCTGTGATTTCACAAATAACTCTGCTGTTGCTCTGTGATGATTTAATAAGCCTAGACCTCAATTTTTTAGGCTCCAATAGGATAGATTGCAACAATAAAATTGTATGTAAAATCCCTAAATGTATGCAACACGAGAAACTTTCGAGCGATGTTATTGCTTAATACTAGCTGCATTAAAGAATGTATGTTTCAGCCTACGTTGAATGAGCCTAAAAATGCGAAGTGAAGCATCCACAGAAATCCATTCTATTTCTGAAATAAGCTCTAAAGCAGTGCTTTCAACAAGCAGTTGCACTATAAATAAGTGTATATATTTGTAGTAAAGACTTGACTGGAAATTTATGTCTTATGAGACACCACATTGGATTAAATTAAATATTGGAAATTTACGTTTTGAATCCAATAATTTTAAGACAAAGTAAGCAGCCTCCTCAGAGGTAGTCCAATGGCGAAAAAGTAGTTTCATAGATTGTAAGACGGTTTTTAAGAATTCTCCCACATATTCTACCATACATACCAAAAATGTATTTAAAAATAGGCTTAAGGACTTTACTAATAGACGGTAGTATATTACACACACTATTTAAAGGGTGCAATTGCTATTTGTTACTGAAGTGTTGGATCAGTTAAGAAGTGTGTTGTGTCAATGAAGTGTGAAGTGTGTTGTGTCAGTGAAGTGTGTTGTGTAAGTGAAATGTGTTTCTGTCAGTGAAGCTTTATAGTTTATAGTGGCAGTGCAAAGTATTTGAACAGTGAAATGTTTTTGAAGTGAAATCAGGATAGAATCAGTGAAATGTGTTGTAATTATTATTATTATTATTATTATTATTATTATCATTATTATTATTATTATTATTATTATTAGTATTATTATTAATTATATATTAGTATTATTATTAATTGTATTTCTTATTAATTCTGTTTATTATTGTCATTATTGAGTGTAATGAGTTACCACTGCCACCTGGTATATACCCATTTGCAGTGTGAATAAATACATACCTACATACATACATACACACATACATACATACATACATACATACATACATACATACATACATACATACATACATACATACAAGCCAACAAGGATACCCTGATTTACGAGCGATGCTTGTAGTGACAAAAACTGGAGGATTAAGGTCTTCGTCGAGGTCCTCCTGTTTGCTTCAACTTCACACATTCTATTCAACCAACAAAGACCATTTCTCTTTCCTAATCTCATCGTTTTCTGTTCATTCCAGCTCATCGAATATGGTACAGGATGGATGCAAACTTCGGAGATATCAGTTGGAGATTACTAGTCAAATAAAAGTTTTTGTTGGTAATGCTCACGATCATGAATTGGTGAACAACTTAATAAGGATTGGACTTTGTCTGGCTACTTCTCTGGAAATGAATACTGGACTGTGTCAAAGGCTGTTCAAAGAGACTAACAGTAGAAAACAGAGCTTCCTTGTGCGACTAGTAATTAGAGATGAACAAAACTAACTGCCGCTCTCGCTCGCTGTGTTCGTGGCATTTGTCTTTCGAGTCTCGTTTCATCATTCTCTTGCGCTTCGAGTCTCGCTCATTATTCTCGAAATAGCATTTGGTCGGCGTGGAAAGATTTCGTAACTTTAAATAACATACATGATTGAAATAAATAACATTATAATTGTTTAAATGAGACAAAAAGACAAAACAGAACAGTGTCTTAGTTATCAAAATATTCTGGTTCTAAAAAAAACAATTCTCAAATAAATTTGAATTTCTAAGAAATATAAAACATAACGTTAATATCTTTTTACTTGAGATTGCACACTTGATCTCAAACATGATAAAAAAAATTCCTAGCCTTTTAATAAGGACCTAGTAATTAAATAAAGATTGGGGAACGGATTATTATACACAGAAAGGTAGAGATGATATTTCAAATAGGGTACTTGATTGTTTATATGTTTTTTATGTCAGGTACAGTATAAACAACTGTGGCGATTCAAGGCTGCTTGTCGTTCGGGACTTCGGGAGTGATCAATCTCGGCGTCTCGAAACACTCACAAGGAGTCTTTACGTCAACGATGCGACGTATAGAACAATGTCGTGCGGGTTTTCGGCTTTGAGGGCGCTGTTAGTCTTGCTTTCTCGATCGTTGTTCATCTCCACTAGTAATGTAATATCATAAGTTTTGCACTTCTATGGGAGAAGCTATAGCCTAAATAAAATTACAATAGTACTTATTATTTTCCTTAGTTGATTGAGCCAGTGACATAGACTCTTTATTTTTCGAAAAAACTAATTTTCAACTATATTGGTACTTACAACCTTTTTATGTCCAGTCTTCAGCAATAAAGAGTACAATATTCGCATTGAACTGTAATTATTTCTGAGAAAACAGTCACCCTTAAACTTCAAAATCTAGTAATACAG
This sequence comes from Periplaneta americana, assembly GCF_040183065.1. NCBI lineage: Eukaryota > Metazoa > Arthropoda > Insecta > Blattodea > Blattidae > Periplaneta > Periplaneta americana. The sequence goes on along the minus strand of NC_091120.1, from coordinate 68,379,851 downwards.
ACTACAATACACACACTGAAAACGAATTCTTCTTGAAAGCACGGTCATCTTTAAGAATAAAAATACAGCATATACACTACAATAAATACACAGAATAAGAATTCTTCAGAACACATTAATCTTTAAACCTGAGAGTTTAGCCATACAAACTACAGTAAACACATTGAAGTAGAATTCTTCTTGAGAACGCAATAATCTTTGAACATCAAAATCCAACAACACAAACAATACAGAATGATGTAAAATTATTTATTTTCTGAACGTCAAAATCCAGCACTGTAGACTAGCCTACAATTAACTCACTGAAGTCATCAAAATTAAGAAACAGAGATTACAATAAGACGCTAAACTGGAGAATTAGCACGGTAGCTTTGAACCGTGCCGTTACGGTTACGACCAAATTTAAGTAAATACACAATGTTGCCAACATAAGAACATTACTTTGGTCTGTGGTGTCTAGAAGGAGAAATTTGTTTCTTTTTCCCTATACCTCCTTTGTTCTGAAGATTACTGAGAGATAGCACCACTGTTACTCTCATCTATTTCAATGAAATGTTACCAACATAAGAATATGACTTTGGTCTGTGGTGTCTAGAAGGAGAAATTTGTTTCTTTTTCTCTATACCTCCTTTGTTCTGAAGATTACTGAGAGATAGCACCACTGTTACTCTCATCTATTTCAATGATTTTTTCCTGGACCACCAATTTGTTTGGACGACATTTCTACATAGAAGATTAAGACAGATCTTACAAGCGATCTCCAATTACTAACAGTATGGTCATCAAAATTTTATCTCGAACTAAAATCTCTCTCGCAGTTTCTTTTGTTTCATCACGGCCGAATGGGTTTATCTCTTCGGTATCGATGTTTTTAGTCGATCATGGCCTTTATGACAGCTTTTTTCGTAATATTGATAAACAATGAGATAATTAAAGCGGTGAATAATTTCATGACCCCTAAAAGTTTCTTTTTTCGTAAAAGGCTAGGTATTTTCTCTAGGCAACAAATAAAACTGCAAAGCGGCCACAATTACGTACTTAATGCTTTGGCGAACATTAACCGGAAATTTACTTTCCGTTATTGAAATGATGTTCCGTGAAACAAACCTTTTTTCCCTTTATTTCGTTGTCATAATCTACTTTAACATCTTACTACATATGCATTTTCTTTTAGTACATTCAAAAATCGTCGTTGTACTGCATAAACCTTGAACTTCATTAATGGAGTGATTTATTTAAGAATATAATTATAGTCGCGAATTGTACTATTACTATTTCGATTGTCTTTTGTTTGACACGGTTCGGTACGGCCCGATAACTAGTGGCCAGCGAGTAACGTCGACTATCGACATTGCTCTACCGTGCGTATTATCCAGTTGTTCCCATTAAGAACATTAATCTCATGATTCCACGTCATTTCATACCATAAAACTAGGATTTCAGGGCAATGTGTATGAACATCGAAAATGCCGAATGGACGTATGCAGACAGTCTATTGCTGTATGTATCTTCGTGTCGTACGAAGACGGTAAATGGACTATAATTGTTTACGGTCCAAGCTAGCAAATGAGGAATGTTCATATTAATTTGGGTCCTTCGGTTTTTGGGAATGGTGTATAATATCTGGTGACAGATACGTGCCTGGTTGACCCCAAACGATAATGAATGTGCTAAAGAGGCAGCATAGGGTTTCCTAGTCATGTCATCTCTTGAATAATGGACCTGTCTGAAGTGCAAGACTTTCGACGGTGTTCTTTTTCTCATACACACATTATGTATGTATGTATTTATTTACACTGCAAGTGGGCAAGCACCCGGTGGCAGTGGTATACACAATATAAACAATACACAATACAATTTAACACAATAATTACAATAATAAAACATAAAATAACCTAATTATACAATACAACCTACACATATATATATATATATATATATATATATATATATATATGCCCTACATAAGTTTCAATAGTCTTTCATTTTACTCTCATCTCACTCACTGTAGTGGCACTATGACGCATTTCACTGACACTTTAGGACACATTTCACTGACACTCTATAGCACATTTCACTGACACTATAGAACACATTTCATTGACGCTATAAATTATCACTGATCAGAACTGTTCACTGCACTGTAAAACCATAACTTCACTGACTCACCTCGCTTCACTGATACAACAGTTCAAGTAAAACAAATAATTACACTCTTATGCATTCTTATAAACAGAACTACATTTAAGCTAAACATTTCTAATCTAAGACCCTCTTGCACGCCATTTTTAAATAATTTACAATTCAAACCAAGGGAGTAACTCGTCAGGCTAAATAAATACATGTCACCTTAAAAAATTAAATGTTAAATGTCACCTTAATTTTAATTTGCACTTTATACACAACTTTTTAAGTTATTCTTGAATCTCCTTAAGGAAGGACAGCCCTCAAAGACCGCTGCAGGTAGGTCATTCCAATCATTTATAGTTCTATTTAAAAATGAGAATTTACCTACATCCGTTTTCTATTTCCTACATTTGATTTTGAAATCATGATCGTTCCTACCATAGTACGTTGGCTTTTCTAACCGAGCCGTTATGTCTACCCATGCTTTCTGACCTAGATGTGCTCTATACAATGATGTTATTCTAGTTTTCCTACGTCTGTTTTCCAAAGTTTCCCATTTTCTTTTTTTTATCATATCGTTTCCATCTTCTCTTTTCCTTTAACAAATTTAGCTGCCCTATACTGGATTCTTTCTAAGGAATTAACCTGATATATTCTATAGGGATCCCAACATGTAGTTCCGTATTCCATTAACGGTCTCACTAACGTTAGATATGCTATTTCCCTCGATTTGGGGCTAGCCTTCTCAAGATTCTCATAATAAAGTGAAGTGCCCTTCATGCTTTACCATTAGATATCACTTACACAGTTTTATTCTTTTTCTCAGTTTCAAACTCGAACTTACGAAGTCCGTGGTCAGTCCTTGAGCCAACGACCATCGGCGAAGTCACACACTGGTTACATGCCTCAGCGGACGCATACCGGTATCAATTTTACTTTGGGGAGGAGGTGGCCAGTCTGGAGGATGTGGCTGTAATGTGCGGAAACACAAAATAAGCGACTAGTAATGCGTAAACTCATTTCTGTCTCTATTAACGCTATCGGAGCTCCACGCTGCATTAGTCAATTTCGTGTCGCGGCGCGGCGCGGCGCTTTTCCCGGTAATTGGACTCATTGCATTGCCCTGGGCCCCTTTTAGACGCTATTTAGGGAGATGTGGCGTCTGATTGACGCTCGAGCGAGTGTTGTAAAACAAGAAATCCAATTCTGTTCATTTTTAAGTGAATTTTAGATCTTCCACGCTCCCGTGGGGTGTTGTATATCGAAATGTATGAGGAAGGGGAGAAGTTACTCTCTTCATATATGAACGATGTGTGATGTATAATGCAAAACTTTTAAATTTACTCGTGGATTGGACAGAATTCCCTAAATGGATTGGACTTCTGACGATCTGACTTCATGTAACGGAGAATTGTTATAAATTAATGGGTTAACTTAAAAAAATTATCTTGCAGTAGTTAGACCTACCGGTACTTCTTCTCCTTCACTGTAGTTGGGTGATGTCTGCTTCTACAATAATTATTCCTCTGATTTTGGTTCTGTTGTTATTTTATTTTAATAATCGGGTATGTAGCGACGTTTTACCAAGTACGAGATTATAAGTATCAGTGGAATTGGTGATAGCGAGATGTTATTTTGGGTTACCTGACATTCGCTTTACAATTGAGGAAAAATTTGAGAAATCCAGCCAGATAATAATTAATAATGTTCTTATTGTAATCTGCATTGCTGAATTTTGATGACTTCGGTAGTCTCTATCACTGGACTTTCATGTTATGAAAATCAATAATTTTACATCATTAGGCCTATGTGTATTGCAAACAAGACGAAGATCATGGTCATAGGAAGTAAAATAAAGAAGGTAAACTTACGAATTATTTTAAGTATACGAGAAATATGTTCATTGATTGCAGAGATAATTGACAAGATAATATATCAAGAAGGGGATAAAGAAAAATTATAGCCTTAACTGGTCTCGAAATAGAGACATCTGCTCCTTAGATTCACGCTTACGGACTGGGAGAAAGTTGAATTCATTAAAAGGTGAAATGTCATAGCTTTCGTTGTCAATAATTCTGAAATATTCAAGAATTGCATAATTTGCATTGTTAGTTGTCTTGTTTTCGTTTAATTATTTAGATTAATAATATTAATGTAGATCTTAAGCTTTGGTTCAATGGTATACAAATTTAAAATTTGTAATGTTTTCGCATTACATTTTTGTTTCGTGTTACTATAATTGTAAACGTTCTTGTTTTGAGTAATTGAACGTTATTAATCAGTTTCTTCGCTGCTGTCGTAACATTTTGGTTTTATACATATTTATGGTGGAGAGGAAGAGAAGGCCTGATGTCCTTAACACCACCAGAATAAATAAATAAATTTATTATTATTTAATTGGTGTGAAACGAAGTATGCCAAAGCAGATTTACGACATGTTTCTTTTTATATCACTAACTCCCAACAGAAACAATAATGTAACCATATCGGTGATCCAAAACACCAACTCCCCTTCTTAGTAGCGTAACTTAAAACTTTACATAATGCTAGGAATGTGGGTCTTGTGTACAGTAGTGGCAAAAAAACCGGACCGACCCTTGTAGCTGATTTCAGAGCCTTGTTCACTTAGAGCGCGATAGACTGGTAACTAAGACTTTCGTGGTTCGAATCCTGCTTGGGAAGGAAACTTTTTTTTGTTCCTTATTCAAATTTATTTCCAATACTTTCCGATTGCAGCGATATTTTACTACTTAATTAACTTATTATTCCCAGAACATGAATTTTACCAGCACTCGAAAAGTATTGGGAATAAATTTCAATAAGGAACAAAAAAAGTTTCCTTCCCAGGCAGGATTCGAACCACGGAAGTCTTAGTTACCAGTCTATCGTGCTCTGGAGTGAACAAGGCTCTGAAATCAGCTACAAGGGTCGGTCAGTTTTTTTTTGCCACTACTGTACATAATCAAGTAGTTCAACATAATATCAAGTAGGGTCACATAAGACTGTTCATTTCGCGTCATATAGTAACGAGTTTTTATAGAAATTACGCCAAGTGTGGTTGTTTAAGGAACTTATTCATATTATATAAATGCCATTATTATAATAATTATAATACTTGTAACGTAACTATTCTTAAAGTCAAAATATGCTACTAAAACCAATATCTTACCTTTGCTGCCCTGAATGTCATCAAAAGTGTAAAATTAATCCTTGATGATAGTACCGATTTCTGTTGGAGATTTGAAGTGATTACCGAATACGAGATCGGACAATAAAATAATGAGACTGATTTTTTCCCACCTGATGAGACAAATTTGCAGCCTCCTACCAGAGATATGTTTGGCACCACCCTGCAAGCCGTCAGTGTGGAGTAGTTGCTTGACTAGTGAAGTTGTGTTTGTTACTCGTCAATACAATGAAATCGAATAATATCACGCAGTGGCATGCCATTTTGTTTTCTGTGAAACTCTGTGAAAATGCCACGAGAACAAACTTTCTGATGGCATAAATGTTTATGAGGGCACAAGCAACGTTTGGGATGAACACCGGGGTGGGTGGCCAACAATTGCACGGACATTTGACAACATTGCCATGGTACATGAAGTTGTACGAACTGACAGGCCATTAACAGCGGAAATGATAGCACAAGAATTGAACATGAATCGGAAACTGTTAGCCTCATCCTCATTGAAGGCTTGGGCATGAGAAAAATTTGTGCAAAAATGGTTTCATGAAGTCTTACCAGGCAACAGCGAAATCAACGGAGAAATGTGACTGCTGATGTAACATTACTGTTGCCTCTATATTCACCCGGCCTTGCTCCATACAACTTCCTATTATTCTCAGAAGTGAAATCAGTTGTGAAAGGACGCTATTTTCAAACAACAGAAGACGTTCAAAAGGGTGTAACCCAGACATTAAACAATGTCTCAAAAGCTGACACAGCTGCTACCAGTAGTGACAGCACCGTTGGGATAAGTGTGTGCAGTCTGAAGGGAACTACTTTGAAGGTGATCACATTGTAGTTGGTTGAAGATTTAAGTAAAAGTGTTTTTTTAATCAGTCTCATTACTTTATTGTCCGACCTCGTATAGACTATCTTAACTATAATTCTTATCAACGTATACAGCATAGTTTGTTATTTCTCAGCCCTGTATATTCTCGTGGGCTACACTGAGAATATAATCAAAACCTCAAATAGAGAAGGCTCAACACACAAGGGAAGTTTCCTGGAAGAGTTTCATTGATTTTCAATATGCCTCCACTGTTCTTCCCTTCAAAATTATGGTAACAGCTCTCACATACATGTTACCTCTTCTTTCACTTGTTGATAAAGAGAGATCTAAACTTCGCAACGTTTTAATTTTTTCGGAGAAAAATCTATAACAAAACCCTTCACAAAATTAGCAGTACCAGAACTAAGGAAAATGCAATTTATTGCAAGAAAATTAAAGACTTGAAAAATAAACAATTTTGTTATTAAATATGAATATGTGAAATTTGTCTTTACGCTTAAA